>NC_140989.1:189189961-189929643 GCF_052327205.1 Somniosus microcephalus
GGGGGAGTGTGAGAGAGAGAGAGATTGGGAGTGTGAGAGAGAGAGATTGGAGTGTGAGAGAGAGAGAGATTGGGAGCGTGAGAGAGAGAGATTGGAGTGTGAGAGAGAGAGATTGGGAGTGTGAGAGAGAGAGATTGGGAGTGTGAGAGAGAGAGAGACTGGAGTGTGTATGAGAGAGAGAGACTGGGAGTGTGGTGAGAGAGAGAGAGAGACTGGGAGTGTGAGAGAGAGAGAGAGTGAGTGGGAGTGTGTGAGAGAGAGAGAGACTGGGAGTGTGTGAAGAGAGGATGAGATTGGGAGTGTGAGAGAGCGAGAGAGATTGGGAGTGTGAGAGCGAGAGAGATTGGGAGTGTGAGAGAGAGAGAGAGAGATTGGGAGTGTGAGAGAGAGAGAGATTGGGAGTGTGAGAGAAGAGAGATTGAGAGTGAGAGAGAGAGAGATTGGGAGTGTGAGAGAAAGAGAGATTGGGAGTGTGGAGGGAGAGAGAGATTGGGAGTGTGAGAGAGAGAGAGAGACTGGGTGTGTGAGAGAGAGGGAGAGAGATTGGGAGTGTGAGAGAGAGACTGGGAGTGTGAGAGAGAGGGAGAGAGATTGGGAGTGTGAGAGAGAGAGAGAGATTGGCAGTGTGAGAGAGAGAGAGAGAGATCGGGAGTGTGAGAGAGAGAGAGATTGGGAGTGTGAGAGAGAGAGAGATTGGGATTGTGAGAGAGAGAGAGATTGGGAGTGTGAGAGAGAGAGATTGGGGAGTGTGAGAGAGAGAGAGATTGGAGTGTGAGAGAGAGGAGATTGGGAGTGTGAGAGAGAGAGATTGGGAGTGTGAGAGGAGAGAGAGACTGGGAGTGAGAGAGAGAGAGATTGGGAGTGTGAGAGAGAGAGAGATTGGGAGTGTGAGAGAGAGAGATTGGGAGTGAGAGAGAGGGAGAGAGATTGGGAGTGTGTGAGAGAGGAAAGATTGGGAGTGTGAGAGAGAGAGATTGGGAGTGTGAGAGAGAGAGAGATTGTTAGTGTGAGAGAGATAGAATGGGAGTGTGAGAGAGAGAGAGATTGTGAGATGTGAGAGAGAGATTGGGAGTGTGAGAGAGAGAGATTGGGAGTGTGAGAGAGAGAGATTGGAGTGTTGAGAGAGAGAGATTGGGAGTGTGAGAGAGAGAGAGATTGGAGTGTGAGAGAGAGAGAGATGGGAGTGTGAGAGAGAGAGAGATTGGGAGTGTGCGAGAGAGAGAGATTGGGAGTGTGAGAAGAGAGAGAGATTGGGAGTGTGAGAGAGAGAGAGATTGGGTCGGAGAGTGTGTGAGAGATTGGGAGTGTGAGAGAGAGAGATTGGGAGTGTGAGAGAGAGACTGGGCCGCCGCGGTCGCTCACCTGATGGCTTTGGGTCGGGCTCTCGGGCGGGGCTGTTGATGCCGCGGGGAGGTTTTTGCGCGGTAGCTCCCGCACCGGCCCGCCACGGCCGTGTGACCTGGTGGCTATGGGTCCGGCTCTGGGACGGGGCTGTTGACGCCGCGGGTAAGTTTTGTGCGCGCAGCTCCCGGCACAGCCCCGCCCGCGGCCGGTGTCCTGGTGGCTTTGGGTCGAGCTCTGGGGCGGGGCTGGTGACACCGCGGGGAAGTTTTGTGCACGGCGGCTCCCGGCACGGCCCGCAACTCATGGCCCAGGCTTCCCGGGCTGCTAGGCACAGCCGCTCGAAATGGCCGTCAAATTAGGCAGCCTCCGGGCGAAGGGCAGGGGATCACTTCATTTCCTACTGTTGCTAAATACAATTTAAAACGCAAATAAATTGTTATTTTCCTTAGTTCCCTAACACACAGAAAGTGTGGGAAAAAAATCGTGAAGAATCAAGATGGCGGCCACGTCACCTCGGTTCAGAATGATAAGGCCCGCCCACACACGCACCGATCTCGATCGGTCGACCGTCAGGTCACTGAACTGTAGGATTGGTCAATCGTCAAGTCACTCAACACTCAACTGTAGGATGGCCTGCCCGCACGCGCAATGAACCCGCCCCCGTGACGCTGCGATTGGTCAACCGTCGGTCAACTGTCAGGTCGCTCGACCGCACGATTGGTCAACCTTCACATCACTCAATGCTAATGAGCAAATGAGCGGAACTTTTCCCATTTAATGAGCAGAATTTTGAACGTTTTTTGGATTACCGTGGGCACCATTTTTGTCTGAAGGAAAGTAAATACACCTATGACCGGTCCGTAATCGTAAGCTTTCTTTTGATGTGACGCGCGTGTAGGTACGCTCTATAACTTTCGAATGTATAGAGAACGGACAGACAGACAGACAGACAGACAGATGGACAGAAAGACAGACAGACAGAAGAGGTCTTTTTTTATATATGTAAGATAAAGACTTGGTTTGTCTGTTTGTCTGTATGTCCGCTATACACTCAAAAGTTGTAGAGCATACCTACACACATGTTGTATCAAAAGAAAGCTTATGATTAGGGGAGTGTCATAGGTGTATTTACTTTTTGGGTCAGACAAAATTTTTCGGACAGTATACAAAAAAGTTCAAAAAAAGATCAAAATCCGCTCATTAGCGGTTGACCAATCCTACCGCTCATTAGCGTTGAGTGACGTGAAGGTCCTACGGGGGAACATGCTGCGTCACGGGGGGCGTGGGCGGAGCTTAATCCTTTAAACTGAATTGCAAACTGCGGCCATTGTTTCTGATAGAGCAAAGTGAAAGGTGAGGACCCCCTTTTTTAATAAAAATTGGTGAGGTAGAACATCGGCTTCTCCTTCCTGCCATTTTCGTTTCCCTCGGTGCTTTGTGGCCCTGCGGCCCGAGAGCGGCGCAGTCTCTGGGCTCGGCTGAGCCATGTCCAGTGCGGGGGGCCTGAGAGCCCGGGGCCTAGGCTTCAACAACCGCCGGCAGCGCAACTCCACTCCCAGGCTCCCGGCCCAGACAGAGAGGGGCTGCCCGGGGCGCTGGGCGGGCTGCCCAGGATGCTGTGGGCTCGGCTGGGCCATGTCAGTGTGGGGGCCTGAGGCCTAGGCTTCTCCAACCGCCGGCAGCGCAACTCCACTCCCAGGCTCCCAGCCCAGACAGAGGGGCTGCCCGGGGCGCTGGGGCGGGTGCTGCCCGGGGCACTGGGCTTGGCTGGGCCATGTCAGTGCGGGGGCCTGAGGCCCCGAGGGCCCCGGGGCCTAGGCTTCTCCAACCGCCGGCAGCGTAACTGCACTCCCAGGGCTCTCGGCCCAGACAGAGAGATGTCTCTGCCGCGGGCAGGGCTCCGGGTCAACAAAGCCTCACATCCCCCTTCCTCCCAATCACCACCCCATCACGCACCCCCAACCCCCACCCCCCCTTCCCCCCCACCCCCCACCCCCACACCCCTCTTCCCCCCCTCACCCCCACCTTTCCCCCTCTCCCCCCACCCCCACCCACCCTCTTCCCCCCACCCCCCACTCCTCTTCCCCCCTCACCCCCCCTTCCACCCCCTTTCCCCCCTCACTCACTCCCCACCTCCCCAACCCCCTTTCCCCCTCCACCCCTTTTCCCCCCCACACCCCCCAACCCCCTTTCTCCCCACCCCTCCCTTTCCCCTCACCACCCCCCTTTCCCCCCACCCTCCCACAACCCTTTCACCCCCCCACCCTCCCCCACCCCTTCCCCCACCCCCACCCCACCCCCTTCCTCCCCAACCTCTTCCCACCCCCTTCCCCCCACCACCCCACCCCCACCCCATTCCCCCCACCCCCTTCCCACACCCTCCCCTTCCCCACCTCCCTTCCCCCACCCAACCCGCCTTTCCTCCCCCAACACCCCTTCCCCCCCACCCCTTTCCCCCAACCCCTTCCCCCACCCCACCCCACCCGCCTTCTTCCTCCCCCCCACCCCTCTATCCCCCCACCCCTTTCCCCTCTCTCTCCTTTTCTCTCTTCTCTCTCTCTCTCTCTCTCTCCCCTCCTTTCCCCCCTCTCTCTCTCCCCCTCTTCCCCCCTCTCTCCCTCCTTCCCTCTCTCTCTCCTTCCCCTCTCTCTCTCTGTCTCTCTCTCCCCTTCCCTCTCTCTCTCTCCTTCCTCTCTCTCTCGCCTTCCCTCTCTCTCTCTCTCTTTCCTTCCCTCCTCACTCTCTCTCTCCTTCCCAGTTCCAGTTTCCAGTTCAAATGCTTTATGGCATGAAAGTTTACAGAGAACCCATATTGCCAAAGCTTACATAGCAAAAAGGTACAGTTTTCCAACATTCTGTAGGTGTCAATCGATTTGACATTTGTTGGGTACATACAATATTACTTTTTAAACAATATTAATTTTAAACAGTCTTTCTACTTCATTTGGTATGTTCAATATTAATTTTAAACAGTCTTACTTTTAAACAGTCCTCAGGTTGTGACATGTTGTTACATATTTAGCCCCAAGGTATGGTCTGTCTCCTTCTCCTAGGACTAATCTCAATTTTGACAGATCATCCCAATTCCTTGAAATCTGGGGTTGTTTGGCTTAGCTTGTTGAATAATATGTTTCTTGATGTGTTGAATTTTTCGCATTTTAGGAGGAAATGCATTCTGTTTCAACCTCGCCAGCCAGACATTGATCGCATATTCTATTCTCTCTAGGCTGCCAGGATTTCTTGTATCTGCCTTTTTCAATTTCCAGTTGGTGGTCGCTTAGTCTGTACCTGGTGAGGGTCTGTCTCTGTTTTGTGTCTCTGGTGGTCGTGAGGTAGTCTGCCAGTTTATATTCTCTTTTTAGGGGCCCGGTAACATTCTAATCTGCTTTGGCTTTCGTTATTTGTTCCAATGTTCCAGGTAGGTTTCTTTGCATTTTTTAATGATTTGGTTCACTCGGATTGGTGTTTGGACGGCTGTGTTGGTCTGGGGCTGGTCAGGGTCCGGCTGAGTACTTAGTTTCAGTAGCAGCTGACTCAGGGGACTCTTTTCTGGGTTTAGCTCTTGGGTCTGAAAGGCTTTGAAATGAAGGGTGTCTGGGAGCTAGATTTGAGGTGATTTAGGAAGTTTAGTGCTCGTTTTTGGATGTTTATTATCAGTGGGTATCTGCCTAGTTCGGCTCTGCATGCATTTGTTGGCGTTTTTTTTTTTGGGTCCCCTCTCTCTCCTCTCTCTCCTTCCCACACAAACAGACAAACTCATTTATATATATATAAAATTACTTTTTCTTTTTCACAACAGCATGCCCCCAAGAAAAACGAAGCAGAGTTGGACGCAGCACTTCTAATGCATACCGAAAAAAGGATAAAAGAGCTTCAGAGACTCCTGACTAGACTCAGCGCACGTCAAGCTGCTTAGCAGGCGAGACATGCCCAAGCCAGAGCCTCCGAGACTCCTGACCAGACTCAGGCACGTCAAGCTGCTGACCAGGCGAGACATACCCAAGCCAGAGCCTCAGAGACTACTGACCAAACTCAGGCATGTCAAGCTGCTGACCAGGCGAGACATACCCAAGCCAGAGCCTCAGAGACTACTGACCAAACTCAGGCACGTCAAGCTGCTGACCAGGCAAGACATGCCCAAGCCATAGCCTCAGAGACTCCTGACCAGACTCAGGCACGTCAAGCTGCTGACCAGGCGAGACATACCAAAGCCAGAGCCTCAGAGACTCCTGACCAAACTCAGGCACGTCAAGCTGCTGAGCAGGCAAGACATGCCCAAGCCATAGCCTCAGAGACTCCTGACCAGACTCAGGCACATCACCAGGCCGCCAATAGATGCAGGGGCATTGCCAGAGCTGACATTTGGAGTCATTGGCTCGAAGCAGCCTTCTCCTATACACCCACCATCAATTATGAAGCAGACCCCACAGTAATCATTGGCAAGATGACTGGCATTTGCCCTCACTGTGGCGCTCTGAAGTGAGAAGAGGAAATTGCTGGGATATGCTGCAATGGAGGAAAGGTTAAACTTCCAACACTAACAGCTCCGCCTGTACCCCTACACTCACTTCTGTTCGGCCGAAATCCAGCTTCAACACATTTCCTCACTCACATCAGAAAGTGCAACAACTGCTTTGCAATGACCTCTTTTGGTGCAAACAGAGTGCGTGAATCAGGATTTTGCCCAACTTTTAAAGTTCATGGACAGGTGTACCATACAGCTGGCTCACTACTTCCTCTACCAAACGAAAGACCTCAGTTTCTCCAAATCTACTTCTTGGGTGATGACGAAGAGCAAGCCAATCGCCGCAGGGAAGCTGCTGTTCTCCCCGCACAACAACACCAAATCAAGCTTCAAACTTTGAGTTACAGCACATGCTTCATCAGCAAAACCCATATGTAAAGAGTTTCAAAACAGCCATCGAAAAAACAACAAATGAAGAACTTAAAGTTGTCATCAAAGCTGACAAGACTCCTGCAGGTGAACATGAGCAACGCTTCAATGCTCCGACCACCAATGAAGTAGCCATTGTCATTGTGGGCCAAGAATTTGAACAACGGTACATTGTCTTGCATATGAGAGGTGGTCCACTCAAAAGAATTTCTGAGCTTCACAGGTCATATGATCCTCTGCAATACCCGCTTTTGTTTTGCCATGGGGAAGATGGGTACGATGCCTGTAACAAGATCCCACATGTTGACCCCGAAACTGGTGAGCCACCTACAGCCCAAAGGCAAAAAATGGTTTCTGCCATGGAATTCTATTCATACAGGCTGATGGAACGACAAACTGCTTCAAACCACCTGCTTCAGTGTGGAGGACTTCTCCACTAGTTCCTCACTGACATGTATGCAAAAATAGGAGAGCGGCTTCATTGGTTCCGGAATAACCAAAATCATTTGAGAGTCACAGACTATATACACTTACGAGATGCTGTGGCCAATGATGGCAACACTGAGGACATTGGTCAACTGGTCATCCTACCATCCACCTTCATTGGAGGTCCTAGGTACATGCATGAGCACACACAAGATGCCATGACCTATGTCAGAAACTATGGCAGACCTGACCTCTTCATCACCATGACTTGCAATCCCCAATGACAGGAGTTCCCACCCAAACCTGGTACTGAAAGGCATGAGCTCATAGCACGGGTCTTCAACCTCAAAGTTAAAAAACTACTCAAACTCCTGACTGTGGGCAAACTTTTTAGTGCACACCATTGCTACATGTACAGCATTGAGTGGCAGAAGAGAGGACTTCCTCATGTTCATCTTTTACTGTGGCTTCAGGCAAAGATTCACCCCAATCAAGTTGATTCCTTCATCTCTGCAGAGCTACCCGATAAGGACCAGGATCCAATCCTCTTTGATGTTGTTGTAAAAAATATGATTCATGGTCCTTGTGGGCGACACAACCCTTCTTCTCCCTGCATGAAAAACAATGCATGTACAAAAGGGTACCCAAAGCCACTCCGCGAAGAAACTCAGCATGGGGATGATGGCTATCCTTTGTACAGGAGAAGGAGCAAAGAGAGTGGAGGTTTCAGCACTGAGATAAGAATGCAAACTCAAAAATCTAGCCACTCAAGTCAACCTGGTCCGTCATATCAGACAACACAGCAAAGACAGACTTTTGCAGTTGACAACCGTTGGATTGTTCCTTACTGTCCACTCCTATCCAGGCTCTTCAAATGTCACATCAATGTGGAGTACTGCCACTCAGTTAAGTCTATCAAATATGTGTGCAAGTACCTCCATAAGGGCAGTGACCAAGCTGTCTTTGATCTTCAACCAGCTGGACAGCAGAATCAAAATGATGAGATCACCACACATTTGATGGGCCGTTACATCTGCAGCAATGAGGCAGCCTGGTGAACTTTTGGATTTGACATCCACAACCACTACCCCACTGTCACTAAATTGGATGTTCACTTGCAAAATGGACAAAGGGTTTTATTCCGACCAGGAAATGCCAGCCAACGTGCCGAGGAACCTCCAAAAACAAAACTTACAGCATTCTTTGAGTTGTGCCAAATGAATGACTTTGCCAAGACACTTTTGTATCATCAGGTGCCCAAGTACTACACCTGGCAGCCAAACAAGACATGGCAGGCTCGGCGCCCTGGAGCAGGTCAGAAGGAAGTTCCTGGTCATACAGGGGTGTACTTATCAGGTGCACTTGGCAGAGTCTACACGGTCCATCCAAACAACACAGAGTGCTTTCACCTTCGTCTACTCCTCCATGACGTTGCTGGGCCAACATAATTTAATGACCTCAAGACTCACTGGCCATCTCTGTGACTCCTTTCAAGAAGCTTGCCGCAGGAGAGGACTCATTGAGGATGACATTCATTGGCATGCAATGATGACAGAAGCTGCTCTGTCTTACTCCCCCAATAGGCTACGAAATCTCTTTGTCATTATAATTGCCCTCTGCAGCCCTTCCAACCCAATGCAGTTGTGGGAAGATCACAAAGACAGCCTCACAGAAGACATCTTACACCAACTCAAGACAGCCAACCCCACAATGACGCTGAACTTCACTGATGCAATGTACAATCAGGTATTGATCCTTCCAGAGGACAAGACTTTGGCATTGGCTGGCAAGTCTCTGACTAAGTTGAACCTTCCATCTCCCAATAGGAATGATTCTCCAGGTCTCAGCAGAGGTCCTCAGGGAAACCACCTACAATGTTGAGGAACTGACCTCCTTTGTCACCGTCACTGAACCTAAATTAGTTCCAGACCAGAAAGAGACATACAGGTTGGTTGTGGATATGGTGGAAAACAATGCAGGTGGCATTATCTTCCTCGATGCACCTGGTGGAACAGGAAAGACATTCCTGATCAATCTTTTGCTGGCCATGGTTCGCTCTAAGGGACACATTGCACTGGCTGTTGCCTCATCAGGAATCGCTGCAACTCTTCTCCAAGGAGGTCGCACTGCCCACTCAACCTTTGCTCTCCCTCTGGATCTGACAACACAAGAACACCCAGTGTGTAACATTAGCAAAGGAACTGGTGCTGCTGAGTTGCTTCAAAAGTGTAGACTCATTGTGTGGGATGAGTGTACAATGGCCCACAAGAGGGCACTTGAAGCACTCGACAGAACTCTTCAAGATCTGAGAGGCAACAATAGGCTGATGGGTGGCACCACCCTGTTGCTGGCAGGTGATTTCTGCCAAATCCTGCCAGTTGTCCCCAGAGGAACTCCAGCAGATGAACTCAAGGCATGTCTCAAGGCATCCCATCTGTGGCCAAATGTGCAAACAGTCCATTTGACCACAAACATGCGTGTTCATATGCATGGTGACGAGATGACAGAATCCTTTGCGCAACTTTTGCTACAATTGGGAGAAGGAAAATTGCCAGTTGACAGCAGTGGTCAAATCACAATTCCTCCAGGCTTTGGCAGTCAAGTCAGAACAGTTGATGAGTTGATCTCACAGGTGTATCCAGACCTCCTCAATCACTTCAAAGATCACAACTGGCTGTGTGAACGGTCAATACTTGCACCCAGGAATGATACTGTCAAACACCTAAACATGCTCCTTCTTCAAAAACTCCCTGGCCAAGAGCAAATTTACAAAAGCGTTGATACTGTTTGTGACAGTGCTGATGCGGTACATTACCCCACTGAGTTCCTCAACTCATTGCAGCCTTCAGGAACGCCTCCTCACGAACTGGTACTGAAGGAAGGCACCCCCATCATGCTCCTAAGAAACATATATCCACCAAAGCTGTGCAATGGAACTAGACTGGCAGTCAAAAAGCTCATGCCAAATCTCATTGAGGCTACCATCATCTCCGGCTGCGCCAGAGGGGAGGATGTTCTCATTCCTCGAATTCCAATGATACCCACTGACTTGCCATTTCAATTCAAACGGCAACAGTTTCCTGTGACAATTTCTTTTGCAATGTCAATCAACAAGGCACAGGGGCAGACTTTGAAGGTTACTGGCATCAATTTAATCATGCCCTGTTTTTCATATGGCCAGTTGTACGTGGCATGTTCAAGAGTTGGTGCATCAAGGAATCTGTTTATTTTAACACCCTCGGGAAAAACAGAAAATGTTGTCTATCAACGGGCTCTCCAATAATGCAGAGTGCTTTCACCTTCATCTACTCCTCCATCAGGTTGCTGGCCCAACATCATTTAATTACCTCAAAACTCTCACTGGCCATCTCTGTGCCTCCTTTATAACACCTTGCCGCAGGAGAGGACTCTTTCAGGATGACATTCTTTGGCATGCAACGATGACATAAGCTGCTCTGTCTTACTCCCCCAAAAGGCTGCGAAATCTCTTTGTGGCCATCCTTCGCTCTAAGAGATTCATTGCACTGGCTGTTGCCTCATCAGGAATCGCTGCAACTCTTCTCCAAGGAGGTCGCACTGCCCACTCAACCTTTGCTCTCCCTCTGGATCTGACAAGACAACAACACCCAGTGTGTCACATTACCAAAGGAACTGCTGCTGCTGAGCTGCTTCAAAAGTCTAAACTCATTGTGTGGGATGAGTGTACAACGGCCCACAAGAGGGCACTTGAAGCAATCAACAGCACTCTTCAAGATCTGAGAGGCTGCATACCTACTAGAAGATTACAAAATCACTCTGTACCAACCCTCTTGGGTTTGCAAACCTTTACCAGAGGGAGTATTCACTCAGTCTTTGGTTGTAACTCCAGCATATTGTCAAATGCTCTATTGTTCTACATTGTTGCAATAAATGTTCACTGTTGATTTCTAAACTGACCTCTAAATGCCTCACATAGAATCTTTTATTTCCCTATTCAACTCATACACTGAAACTTTGTGAATAATGTAATATCACTCCTGGGTGCTTCGGAAGAGTTCTTCAATCCCACCAGTTTAAAAAACGTTTTATAAACATTCCACAGGGTTCTTGAGTTCCCTCGGCACCGCCGGGCACTCCAGCTAGTACAGAATACATCTATTAATAGCAAACAGATGAAGATTATTTCTTCTGGTTGGGGAGTCAGTGCTGAGGGGCATCAATTTGAAATTGTCACTGAGAGTGAGGATAGAGATTAGGAGAATTTCTTTTGCACAGATTTTTATTTTGTTGGAGCATGGAATACTTTGCAGAGTCCATTGCATCTTTTAAGGGAAAACTGGATAAATATTCAAAGCAGTGGAAGATACTTGACTATAGGAAGGAGACCAGGGCAGTGGGATTCGTTTTGGATTGCTCTAGACAAGAGCCAGCACAGACACGATGGGCTGAATGACCTCCTTCTGTGCTGTAAGTTCAAAGGTTCTATAAGTAAGCAGCAGGCATTATGAACATGTTTACAGTAATACACAGAATGTAATTATTCCTCCTCGGATGTAGAAAATGACAAATATTAAAATTCAAGGTGAAACTAGAGCTGAGATAGGATCGCTCGGCAATAACTTTAGATGGAGCTCATGACCTAACTTCTCCAGCCCCCTCTCATGGATTCAGGAGAACGGCCAAAACAAGGTCACTGTCTCGAAGGTAATACCTGGGGCATCCGTTCAAGTTTGACCAGAACAAAAGAAACTAAAATTCCTTTTGGAACAGGCTGCCAGCTCATTCGGTGAACACTGATTTTGTTCAAGCGAGAGCTGGACCTGTTTCTGGCTCCTTGTACACGAGGTAGGTATCTTGTAACATTAATCAGGGCCAGGGTGGTCTCCTGGACTAGTTTCCATCGCCTGAGCGGGTCGGAGAGGAATTTTTTCAAATTTTCTTCCCTTAATAGGCTTGGATTTTTTTTTTTTTTTGCCTCTCCCAGGAGATTATAGGTGGGTAGGGAATGTCTGCATTGATGCACTAGACATCACAACTGTGTGGGACAGCCTTTATGGACTGGTAGGTATTTTCCTCTCCGTCATTTCTCGTATGTTCGTATGTAAAATATGCATCTCTCATAATGGCTTCAGGCTGTCAAACGTAAAGGATGTTTGCTGCTCATGGTACATTTCTCTTCAAACCTGGAATGTAGGACATGACTAAGTTTGCAACCTATTTTCCTGTGGGCAGCAGCCATAGCATATTGGATGGAATTATTTTGTAATGAAGTTTATATTAGAAGATTAATTATTGCCATGTCCACCACTATAATCATCAAATTTATTGAAGCAATATATAGTATGACTTGAGGTAAAAGTATTGCACACTTTACTGATAGTGAAAGATACAAAGCTCACAGGAAGGCATTAATATGTCACATTAACTTTTTATTTGCTTGCTTTGCTCTGTGAAGGGCTCATTGAGTTCAAAGGGAACACAGATTTTTGTTGTAGCTGCTGTGCCACAGAAAATGGACTCAAAACGTAATAAAGAAACCGCCACAGAAAACGATAACAATGTGTACAATAAATAACAACAGGTTCTGGGGAAAGGTTCAAACAGAAATCTTACTGAGAGGGGCATAGACAACTGCTTGAACTTCACTCTTTGGGTTTAAGATGCCATCTGAACCCTACCATCAGAATACTACTTTTTCATCAGTCACAGGGTCCATTCTTCTTGGATCCCTTAGTTGCATTATTGCTTTGTGATCTGTCAGTCAGCTCATTGACCAATTAGTTAATCATTCAGAACTCCTAACCAGGCTAGTCAGGCACCACAGCTTTGTCCAGCTTGTGCTCACTGCCCTCTCTATGGTGGGACACTCGCATAACACAAAACCCTCCACCTCTTAAATGGCAGTGGCGAGTATTCAGCCTTTTTTGTTTTTAAATTTCAATCCCCCACGACCCTCCCACACCTGTAGTGTGGAGTTTAATATTGAAGTCAATGTTTCAGGTTGATGACCCTTCATCAGAACTGGAAAAAGTTCTTAAGCAAGTGCAGATCCAGGAAAACCGCTGAGGGTGGGGGTGGGGGTGGGGGGAGGGGCAGAGGGACGAAAGAACAAAGGGGACGGTCTGAGATAGGGTGGAAGGAAGGAGAGATTAAATGACAAAAGGGATGATGGTGCAAGGCAAAAGGGGGTGGTAATGGGACAAGTAAAGAAACTAAAGATGGGTCCAGAGGAGGTATACATGGTTACAGCAGAACCATTACCAGTACCTGCTGTCTAAGAAAATAGGAGCAGTGGTTATGATTTAAAGTTGATAAACTCAATTTTGAGGCCAGAAGGCACATTGTAGGAAGCTGAGGACAGAGAGATCAGAGTAGGAATAGGATGGAGAATTAAAATGGCATCTGTTGTTTAGTGTGTATTAATGCAGGATGGTTAGATTGGGGAAGGGGAGTAAACAATGGGAATGTCAATTAATTGGTCGGAGTCTACAGGACACAACACAGGAGAGGGATTGGGTCTACAGACCGCTGGGTTCAGAAACACCTTGTACAACAGCAGTGAAGAAAGCAGCAAGATCTTGAGGTATATACTCACAGGGATAGAGTATAGGTACCAGGCATTGATGGCAAGTTTCTCCGAGCATTGGTCCAGTCCCCACCTGGACTACTGCATACAATTGCAGTTGCCATACTAAAGTAGCCACATCTTTGTCTCAGACAGTATACCGCAAGGGAATAATAACTGGGAATATGCACCATAGCCACCAGGAGAGGCAACAGCAATTGGGAATGCTTACACTTGAGAAGAGAAGGTGTGGGAAATTCTTATGGAATTGTTCAAAATCCTGAGGGACTTTGTACAGACAACTGCACTCTAATATAAAGAAAAAAAGAAAGACTTCAATTTATATAGTTTGACTGGGAGCCCTGCTGGTCAATCCTAGATCGGGGAAAAAGTCAGAGACCAAACTGCATGGAACAAAAATTGAGTGGGTTCTATAAAAGGCTGCGTCACATTGCCTCGCCCCCTCCCAGGTGGTGATGTTGACTGTTTAGATAATTAATAAAAATGCTTTATATTGTGGCGTACCGATCACAGAAAGGACACAATCCGCTTTCCGGTCCGTAGACTATAAATCAGGCGTCATGCCTTTAAGAAGGATCACACCTTTAAGAAACTCGATCTGCAACATAGTTTAGCCCAGAGCGGGGGAGGAGCAGTCGAAGCTGTGCACTGATGAAAGGCAGTCGTACTTTGTGGAGTCTCTGACTCCATTTTTGTGTTCAGCATGAAGCCTCAACAGTTAAACCTTTTCTGTTGAACCTCTCCGAGTTCAGTATTTTTTGCTAGGAGTGCGTAGACTCCTACATTGGTGACCCCGACGCTCAGGACGACTCCTAAGCATAACCATAGCTGACACAAACGCAGTTTCTGTGAAGCTGCCGGAGTTCTGGGAGAACATGGCCACCGCCTGGTTCCTTCAAGCCGAATTGCAATTCCGACTCCGCGGCATCACCGCCGACGCAATGATGTACGGCTACCTCCTCGCCTCCCTGGGCAGCTCCACAATCACGAAAGCCTGGACAACACTACAAAACCCTCCGGAGGAAGGCAAGTACGCACATCTCAAGGCCGCGCTCATTAAAAAATTCACAGCCTCCCAATTCTTGTGCAACTGCAACCTCCTCGACCTCCCGGGCCTCGGTGACTCCATGCCGTCAGACTTGCTCTCACACATGCTTGCTCTGACCGACGAGAAACTGCCCGGCTCCCTCTTCCGCACGCTCTTTATCCGCCAACTACCCCCCAGCATCCGCCCGGCGATTGTGGCGTCCAGCCTCACGGACCTCGAGGACCTGGCCGACGAAGCCGATAAGCTCCTGTCCGCCGGCTCCAACCACGCTGTCACCCCCGACCTGGCCTCCGCAGCGTCAGTGCGTGCTCCACCCTCTATCGCGCGGCCACACAGCTTGGCCATGAGGCCCCCCAGGCCCCCACGTCCCCCAAGCCCTCCGACCCAGGGCTACTGCTACTTCCATACCCGGTTCGGTGCACAGGCACGCCGCTGCAGCCATCCCTGCACGTTTCCAACCGCCCCCACACCGGCCTACACGATGGCCGTGGGGCAAGCAGGCGCGCTGCTGTACATTACGGACAGCGCCTCCGGACGCCATTTCCTATGCGACACGGGCGCGCAGCACAGCATCATCCCCGCGTCCACCCTCGAGATCCAGCGAGGCGGCCGCGGCCCTGCGCTGGCTGCCACCAACGGCACCGACATCCGGACGTACGGCACCCACACCGTCACCATCGACCTCGCAGGCCGCCGCTACCACTGGGAGTTTACCACCGCCAAGGTGCTCTCCCCGCTCCTCGGTGCGGATTTCCTGTGCGCCCACGGCCTGTTGGTCGACATGCCTCGGCGCCGCCTCGTGGACATGAACACCATGTCACCTATCCCGGGCGCCATGGCCCCCCCCAACCCGCCGAAATGGCGTGGCAGTGCTGCGCCCGCTCAACGGACGACTACTCAGCACTCCTGGCTGAGTTCCCAGCCCTCACCAACCCGACCTTCTCCGCGAAGGTTGCTAAGCATGGGGTAGAACACTTCATCCCCACCACAGGCCCACCGGTGTATGCCCATGCCCGTAGGCTGGACCCGGCCAAGCTGGAGATCGCGCCGGCCGAGTTCGCCACAATGGAACAGCTCGGCATCATCCGCCGCTCCAACAGCCCCTGGGCCTCCCCACTCCACATCGTCACCAAACCTGACAGGGGATGGCGCCCCTGCGGGGACTCCCGGCGCCTAAACGACGCCACCACGCCGGATCGGTACCCCATACCGCACATTCAAGACTTCTCGGCTAGACTGGCCGGCCGCTCAGTCTTCTCCAAAGTTGACCTGGTGCGCGGTTACCATCAGGTGCCAGTCCACCCCACGGACGTTCCCAAGACGGCCATAATCACCCCTTTTGGGCTATTCGAGTTCCTCCGAATGCCCTTCGGCCTCAAAAATGTTGCCCAGGCCTTCCAGTGGCTCATGGACTCGGTCCTCCGGGACCTGAAGTTCCTCTTTGTCTACCTGGATGACATCCTGGTAGCTAGTTCCTCCAAGCAGGAACACGTCGAGCACCTCCGCACCCTGTTCCAGCGGCTCAGTGAGCACGGGCTGATCATCAGCCCAGCCAAGTGCCAATTCGGCCTCAGCAGGATCGAATTCCTCGGCCACCACATCACACAGGAGGGAGCCATTCCCCTGCCCCCCAAGATGCAAGCCGTCCAGCAGTTCCCCCGGCCTACCACCTTCAAAGGCCTCCAGGAGTTCTTGGGGATGATCAACTTTTACAACCGCTTCATTCCCGGAGCGGCCTCCCTCATGCGGCCCCTATATGAAGCCCTCCGGGGTAAGAAAGACAGAATGGCGATCGAGTGGTCGGCGGACATGTTGACCGCTTTCGACTCGACCAAAAAGGCGCTCGCCGACGCCACCATGCTCGCTCACCCACAGCCCAATGCCAGGGTGGCCCTCACCACGGACGCCTCCGACCACGTGGTCGGCGCCGTGTACGAACAGTGGGTCGACGGGGCCTGGCAACCGCTGGCCTTTTTCAGCCGCCAACTGCGCCCCCCGGAGGCCAAATACAGCGCCTTTGACCGCGAGCTCCTCGCACTGTACCTGGCAATCCGCCATTTTAGCTTTCTTCTGGAGGGCCGCCCCTTCACCGCGTTTGTCGACCACAGACCCCTGACATTCGCGATGGCGAAATCTGCGGAACCGTGGTCAGCCAGGCAACAACGCCAGCTCGCCGCGGTGTCCGAATTCACCACGGACATCCGGCACGTCTCCGGTCGAGACAACGTGGTGGCCGAATGCCTATCCCGCCCCGCCGTCCACGGCGCCCACCTGGCAGTGGACTATGCTCAACTGGCAGCGGAGCAACGCACCGACCCCGATCTGCTCTCCGTGCCCACAACCCTCCCAGGGCTGCGACTGACCGACGTCGCCTGCAGCCCATCCGCCATCACCGTCAAATGCGACACCTCCTTGGCGCAACCCCACCCCGTAGTCCCGGCGTCCTGGCGAAAACGGGTGTTCGACATCGTCCACGGCCTCTCACACCCCGGCACCCGCGCGTCCATTAGACTGGTGGCCAACCGATTTGTCTGGCGCAGCCTGCGCAAAGATGTGCGCGTCTGGTCCAGATCCTGCATAGCTTGCCAGCGTGCCAAAATCCACCAGCACGTCAAAGCCCCACTCGAGGAGTTCACCGTGCCAGAAAGAAGGTTCGACCACGTCCACATCGACCTCGTTGGCCCCCTGCCGCCATCACTAGGTCACACGCACCTGCTGACAATCGTGGACCGTACCACCCGCTGGCCCGAGGCCATTCCACTGACGTCCACCACCACCGCCGACATCGCGAGGGCGTTCATCGGTACCTGGGTCGCTCGGTTCGGCATCCCCTCCGACATGACGTCGGATAGAGGTCCGCAGTTCACCTCTGATCTGTGGGCCGCCAACGCCTGAAACCTCGGGGTGGCCATTCTCCGCACCACGGCTTACCACCCCCAAGCCAACGGACAGTGCGAGCGATTCCACAGGTCCATAAAGGCGTCCCTCCGCGCCAGCCTCGAGGACGAGGCTTGGATCGACCGCCTCCCCTGGTTGCTACTCGGCCTACGCTCCGCGGTCAAGGAAGACCTGCAAGCCTCGGCAGCGGAACTCGTGTATGGCCAGCCGCTGCGCGTACCCGGAGAGTTCCTGCCCACTGCCACGACCCCCTGGTCGGCTGACCAGCAACGCCACGCTTTCGCCAACCGAGCACAACAGTTCACTCCGGTACCCACCGGCCGGCATGGCGAACCAGCAACCCGCGTACGACCTAGCCTGCACATGGCCAAATTTGTTTTTGTGCACTATGACGCCCACCGAGGACCTCTACGGCCCCCATACGATGGACCCTACAAGGTACTCCAGACGGGGAACAAGTTCTTCCTCCTCCAAGTGGGCGGCAGAACTGACAAGGTGTCGGTCGACCGGCTCAAGCTGGTGCACCGAGAGCCCGACGAACCCGTTCAAGTGGGCCAACCCCCACCACGGGGCAGACTGCCTAAGAGCCCGACGCGTCCGACCGCCCCACTCCCGACACCAACCGCCAAGAGCCGTTCCGGCCATGCCATCAAGCCGCCACGCCGGTTCGTACACTCCCTACTAGCGGATTCTGGGGGGAGCTGTGTGGCGTACCGATCACAGAAAGGACACAATCCGCTTTTCGGTCCATAGACTATAAATCAGGCGTCATGCCTTTAAGAAGGATCACACCTTTAAGAAACTCGATCTGCAACATAGTTAAGCCCAGAGTGGGGGAGGGAGAGTCTAAGCTGTGGACTGCTGAAAGACAGTCGGACTTGGTGTAGTCTCTGACGCCATTTTTGTGTTCAACATGTGGTCTCAACAATTAAACCTTTTCTGTTGAACCACTCCAAGTTCAGTATATTTTGTTAGGAGTACGTAGACTCCTACATTGGTGACCCCGACGCTCAGGACGACTCCTAAGCGTAACCATGGCTGACACAAACGCAGTTTCTGTGAAGCTGCCGGAGTTCTGGGAGAACCTAGCCACCGCCTGGTTCCTTCAAGCCGAATCGCAATTCCGACTCCGCGGCATCACCGCCGACGCAACGATGTACGACTACCTCCTCGCCTCCCTGGGCAGCTCCACAATCACGAAAGTCTGGACAACACTACAAAACCCTTCGGAGGAAGGCAAGTACGCACATCTCAAGGCCGCGCTCCTTAAAAAATTCACAGCCTCCCAATTCGTGCGCAACTGTCACCTCCTCGACCTCCCGGGCCTCGGTGACTCCACGCCGTCAGACTTGCTCTCACACATGCTTGCTCTGACCGACGAGAAACCGCCCGGCTCCCTTTTCCGCACGCTCTTTATCCGCCAACTACCCCCCAGCATCCACCCGGCGATCGTGGCGTCCAGCCTCACGGACCTCAAGGACCTGGCCGACGAAGCCGATAAGCTCCTGTCCGCCGGCTCCAACCACGCCATCACCCCCGACCAGGCCTCCACAGCGTCGGCGCGCGCTCCACCCTCTATCGCGCGGCCACACAGCTCGGCCACGAGGCCCCCCAGGCCCCCACGACCCCCAAGCCCTCCGACCCAGGGCCACTGCTACTTCCATACCCGGTTCAGCGCACGGGCACGCCGCTGCAGCCATCCCTGCACGTTTCCAACCGCCCCCACACCGGCCTACACGATGGCCGTGGGGCAAGCAGGCGCGCTGCTGTACATTACGGACAGCGCCTCCGGACGCCGTTTCCTATGCGACACGGGCGCGCAGCGCAGCATCATCCCCGCATCCGCCCTCGAGATCCAGCGAGGCAGCCGTGGCCCTGCGCTGGCTGCCGCCAACGGCACCGACATCCGGACGTACGGCACCCACACCGTCACCATCGACCTCGCAGGCCGCCGCTACCACTGGGAGTTTATCATCGCCAAGGTGCTCTCCCCGCTCCTCGGTGCGGATTTCCTGTGCACCCACGGATGTTGGTCGACATGCCTCGGCGCTGCCTCATGGACATGAACACCATGTCACCTATCCCGGGCGCCATGGCCCCCCCAACCCGCCGAAATGGCGTGGCAGTGCCGCGCCCGCTCAACGGACGACTACTCAGGACTCCTGGCTGAGTTCCCAGCCCTCACCAACCCGACCTTCTCCGCGAAAGTTGCTAAGCACGGGGTAGAACACTTCATCCCCATCACAGGCCCACCGGTGTATGCCCACGCCCGCAGGCTGGACCTGGCCAAGCTGGAGATCGCGCGGGCCGAGTTCGCCACAATGGAACAGCTCGGCATCATCCGCCGCTCCAACAGCCCCTGGGCCTCCCCACTCCACATCGTCACCAAACCCGATGGGGGATGGCGCCCCTGCGGGGACTACCGGCACCTAAACAACGCCACCACGCCGGATCAGTACCCCATACCGCACATTCAAGACTTCTCGGCTAGACTGGCCGGCCGCTCAGTCTTCTCCAAAGTCGACCTGGTGCGCGGTTACCATCAGGTGCCAGTCCACCCAACGGACGTCCCCAAGACGGCCATAATCACCCCTTTTGGGCTATTCGAGTTCCTCCGAATGCCCTTCGCCCTCAAAAACGCGGCCCAGGCCTTCCAGCGGCTCATGGACTCGGTCTTCTGGGACCTGAAGTTCCTCTTTGTCTACCTGGATGACATCCTGGTAGCTAGTTCCTCCAAGCAGGAACACATCGAGCACCTCCGCACCCTGTTCCAGCGGCTCAGTGAGCATGCGCTCATCATCAGCCCAGCCAAGTGCCAATTCGGCCTCAGCAGGATCGAATTCCACGGCCACCACATCACGCAGGACGGAGCCATTCCCCTGCCCGCCAAGGTGCAAGCCATCCAGCAGTTCCCCCGGCCTACCACCATCAAAGGCCTCCAGGAGTTCTTGGGGATGATCAACTTTTACAACCGCTTCATTCCCGGAGCGGCCTCCCTCATGCGGCCCATATACAAAGCCCTCCGGGGTAAGAAAGACAGAATGGCGATCGAGTGGTCGGCGGACATGTTGACCGCTTTCGACTCGGCCAAAAAGGCGCTCGCCGACGCCACCATGCTCGCTCACCCACAGCCCAATGCCAGGGTGGCCCTCACCACGGACGCCTCCGACCACGTGGTCGGCGCCATGTACGAACAGTGGGTCAACGGGGCCTGGCAACCGCTGGCCTTTTTCAGCAGCCAACTGCGCCCCCCGGAGGCCAAATACAGCGCCTTTGACCGCGAGCTCCTCGCACTGTACCTGGCAGTCCGCCATTTTAGATTTCTTCTGGAGGGCCGCCCCTTCACCGCGTTTGTCGACCACAAACCCCTGACATTCGCGATGGCAAAATCTGCGGACCCGTGGTCAGCCAGGCAACAATGCCAGCTCGCCGCGGTGTCCGAATTCACCACGGACATCCGGCACGTCTCCGGTTGAGACAACGTGGTGGCCGAATGCCTATCCCGCCCCGCCGTCCACGGCGCCCACCTGGCAGTGGACTATGCTCAACTGGCAGCGGAGCAACGCACCGACCCCGATCTGCTCTCCGCGCCCACAACCCTCCCAGGGCTGCGACTGACCGACGTCACCTGCGGCCCGTCCGCCATCACAGTCAAATGCGACACCTCCTTGGCGCAACCCCGCCCCGTAGTCCCGGCGTCCTGGCGAAAACGGGTGTTCGACATCGTCCACGGCCTCTCACACCCCGGCACCCGCGCGTCCATTAGACTGGTGGCCAACCGATTTGTCTGGCGCGGCCTGTGCAAAGATGTGCGCGTCTGGTCCAGATCCTGCATAGCTTGCCAGCGTGCCAAAATCCACCAGCACGTCAAAGCCCCACTCGAGGAGTTCACCGTGCCAGAAAGAAGGTTTGACCACGTCCACATTGACCTCGTCGGCCCCCTGCCGCCATCACAAGGTCACACGCACCTGCTGACAATCGTGGACCGTACCACCCGCTGGCCCGAGGCCATTCCACTGACGTCCACCACCACCGCCGACATCGCGAGGGCGTTCATTGGGACCTGGGTCGCTCGGTTCGGCGTCCCCTCCGACATGACGTCGGATAGAGGCCCGCAGTTCACCTCTGATCTGTGGGCCGCCATCGCACGAAACCTCGGGGTGGCCGTTCACCGCACCACGGCTTACCACCCCCAAGCCAACGGACTGTGCGAGTGATTCCACAGGTCCATGAAGGCGTCCCTCCATGCCAGCCTCGAGGACGAGGCTTGGATCGGCCGCCTCCCGTGGGTGCTACTTGGCCTACGCTCCGCGGTCAAGGAAGGCCTGCAAGCCTCGGCGGTGGAACTCGTGTACGGCCAACCGCTGCGCGTACCCGGAGAGTTCCTGCCCACCGCCACGACCCCCTGGTCGGCTGACCAGCAACGCCGCTCTGTCGCCAACCGAGCACAACACCGGCTGGCACGGCGAACCAGCAACCCGCGTACCACCTAGCCTGCACATGGCCAAATTTGTTTTCGTGCGCCATGACGCCCACCGAGGACCTCTACGACCCCCATACGACAGACCCTACAAGGTACTCCAGACGGGGAACAAGTTCTTCCTCCTCCAAGTGGGCGGCAGAACTGACAAGGTGTCAGTCGACTGGCTCAAGCTGGCGCACCGAGAGCCCGACGAACCCGTTCAAGTGGGCCAACCCCCACCGCGGGGCAGACCGCCTAAGAGCCCGACGCGTCCGACCGCCCCGCTCCCGACACCAACCGCCAAGAGCCGTTCCGGCCGTGCCATCAAGCTGCCACGCCGGTTCGTACACTCCCTACTAGCGGATTCTGGGGGGAGCTGTGTGGCGTACCGATCACAGAAAGGACACAATCCGCTTTTCGGTCCATAGACTATAAATCAGGCGTCATGCCTTTAAGAAGGATCACACCTTTAAGAAACTCGATCTGCAACATAGTTAAGCCCAGAGCGGGGGAGGGAGAGTCTAAGCTGTGGACTGCTGAAAGACAGTCGGACTTGGTGTAGTCTCTGACGCAATTTTTGTGTTCAACGTGTGGTCTCAACAATTAAACCTTTTCTGTTGAACCTCTCCGAGTTCAGTATATTTTGTTAGGAGTACGTAGACTCCTACAATAGAGTGGATACAGAGAGAATGTTTCCACTTGTGGGGAAGAGCATAACTGGAGGACATCAATATAAGATAGTCACCAAGAAATCCAATAGGGAATTCAGAAGAAACCTCTTTACCCAGATTGTGGTGAGAATGTGGAACTCGCTACCACAGGGAGTGGTTGAGGCGAATAGTATAGATGGATTTAAGGGGAGGCTGGACAAACATATGAGGGAGAAGTGAATAGAGGGTTATGCTGATAGATTTAGATGAGGAAAGATGGGAGGAGGCTCGAGTGGAGCATAAACACCGGCATGGACTGGTTGGGCCGAATGGCCTGTTTCTGTGCCATTTATCCTATGTAATCCTATGTAAAATGACCCTAATAATGTGGCAATTCTTATCTTTTGGATTCCTGCCACTTTAAAATGTTTACAGCACATTTCATTCATTTAAAAACAAACATTTCTCTACAAAAAAAACTTGGCTTATTCTATTATTTCATGTTAGAAGTGAGGATAATTATTTCTCTTGGTGTCGACATTCTGTATTGTGTACGGCAAAGCATTAAAGATTAAAATGCATACAAGGGTCTGCCTTGCTCCATGGAGACAGCGGCTGTCCTGCCTTCTGAACCATGATTATTTATGCGCAATCAATTCTCGCTAAAACCATTACAGAAGCTAATGAAATCAGCCTCTGTTTTGTCAACAAGCATCACATCAACTACGTCCTGCAAGCATGTCAGGATAAATTAATGTCTTTTACCAAGGCCAAACAGAAAGCTGTTGTTTCACTCGATAATGAAGTGAGACGAACAACATTCCCAGGTCTAGCAGAGCGAATAATCTTTAGCTAAAACAAAATGAAGCAATGTGAAATTATTTATGATCTCCAAGCAAGAATTAGCTCTGATAGAATATTATGGGCCAGTTATAGGGCACAGTCTGTATCAGTGCAAATTGGAAGCACTGTCACTGATGGCAATTTGCTGTGTAATAAAACCAGGAAATGCTGGAAATACACAGGAGGTCAGGCAGCATCTGTGGAGAGAGAAACAGAGTTAGCATTTCAGCTCGATGACCTCTGATCATTCGACAGTATTCCCAGCATTTTCTGTTTTTATTTCAGATTTCCAACACCCGCAGTGTTTTGCTGTTATATTTTCCGTGTAATGCTGTTATTTGTTATGAAAAGTTATCCAATTTAGGGAAGGGTTGGGACACCATCTCTAGCAGGTATTCTCACACCACTTGAGCAAAGTGATGGAAGGTGTTGTCGACAGTGCTATCAAGCAGCACTTACTCACCAATGACCTGCTCACTGATGCTCAGTTTGGATTCCGCCAGGACTACTCGGCTCCAGACCTCATTACAGCCTTGGTCCAAACATGAACAAAGGAGCTGAATTCCAGAGGTGAGGTGAGAGTGACTGCCCTAGACATCAAGGCAGCATTTGACCGAGTGTGGCACCAAGGAGCCCTAGTAAAACTGAAGTCAATGGGAATCGGGGGGAAAACTCTCCACTGGCTGGAGTCATACCTTGCATAAAGGAAAATGGTTGTGATTGTTGGAGGTCAATCAACACAGCCCCAGGACATCGCAGCAGGAGTTCCTCAGGGCAGTGTCCTAGGCCCAAGCATCTTCAGCTGCTTCATCAATGACCTTCCCTCCAACATAAGGTGAGAAATGGGGATGTTCGCTGATGACTGCACAGTGTTCAGTGCCATTCACACCTCCTCAGATAATGAAGCAGTCCATGCCTGTATGCAATAAGACCTGGATGACGTTCAGGCTTGGGCTGATAAGTGGCAAGTAACATTCGCGCCACAGAAGTGCCAGGCAATGACTATATCCAATAAGCGAGAGTCTACCCACCTCCCCTTGACATTCAACAGCATTACCATCGCTGAATCCCCCACCATCAACATCCTGGGGGTCATCATTGAGCAGAAACTTAACTGGACCAGCTACATAAATACTGTGGCAACAAGAGCAGGTCAGAGGCTAGGTATTCTGTGGCGAGTGTCTCACCTCCTGACTCCCCAAAGCCTTTCCACCATCTACAAGGCACAAGTAAGGAGTGTGATGGAATACTTTCCACTTGACTGGATGACTGCAGCTCCAACAACACTCAAGAAGCTTGACACCATCCAGGACAAAGCAGCCCGCTTGATTGGTACTCCATCCACTACCTTAAAAATGTACTCCCTCCACCACCGGTGTACCATGGCTGCAGAGTGTACCATCTACAAGATGCACTGCAGCAACTCGCCAAGTCTTCTTCGGCAGCACCTCCCAAACCCGCGACCTCTTCCACCTAGAAGGACAAGGGCAGCAGGTGCATGGGAACACTACAACCTCCAAGTTCCCCTCCAAGTCACACAGAATCCTGATTTAGAAATATATCACTGTTCCTTCATCGTTGTTGGGTCAAAATCTTGGAACTCCTTCCCGAACAGCACTGTGGGAGTACCTTCACCACACGGACTGCAGTGGTTCAAGAAGGCAGCTTATCACCACCTTCTCAAGGGCAATTAGGGATGGGCAATAAATGCTGGCCTTGCCAACGACCCCCACATCCCATGAACGATTAAAAAAACACTTGGGCTCTCAATGGAACATAGGAACAGGAGTTGACCATTCAGCCCCTCGAGCCTGTTCTGCTATTCAATTAGATCAAGGCTGATCTGTATTTTAACTCCATCTACCTGCTTGATTCCGTTACCCTTAATACCTTTACCTAATAAAAAATCTTTCAATCTCAGTTTTGAAATTTGCAATTGACCCCCAACCTCAGCAGCTTTTTGGGAGAGAATTCCATTACCCTTTGTGTGAAGAAGTGTTTCCTGCCATCAGCCCTGAATGGCCTGGCTCTAATGTTAAAGTTACGCCCCCTTGTGCTGGACTCCCCCACCAGAGGAAATAGTTTTTCTCTATCTACCCTAACAAATTCTTTAATCATCTTAAACATCTCAATGAGATCGCTGCTTAATCTCCTATACTCAAGGGAATACAAGCATTGTCTGTGCAACCTGTCTTCGTAATTTAACCCTTTTAGCTCTAGTATCCTTCTCCAAGGCCAATATGTCCTTCCTGAGGTGCTGTGCCCAGTATGGCTGCAATAGTTTCAAAGTAAGCCATATAACCTATAGGCAAAGCATCATTTTTTATTTTTACATTTAAAGATCCGTATTTGCTGGACAGATAGGGCGACAGTAATATAAAATGTTAAAATGTTATATAGCACAACAACATAAGAAAAGTCAGGATGAGAAAAAGCCATTTGGCCCTTTGAAACCTGTCGCTCTGGTGTCCTAAGTCTCCCAATGCTTTTGCCTCCACTGTTCCACTGGGCTGATCACACCAAACATTTTTCATTCTGAATGGAGAAGTTTGTTTTGATGTCTGTTTGAGATTTACTTTTCACTAATTTCTATTTATATGCTCTGGTACTTCGTCATCACCCCTTAACCATCTTTTTTCCAGATTGTAAAGGTTAGGTTCCTCCACTCTTTCCTCATAGCTCCCTCCCCTTATATTAGTTATGCTGCCCTTTCTAATGTAAGTATATCTTTCTTGAGGCACAATTACCAAAACTGAACACAATATTTTAAGTGTGCTCTGTTCAATGTAAAGACTAAGAACAACTTCTGCAGATTTACAATCTACTGTTATAATTAATATTAGTTTCTTTTTAAAATGCTTTGCTACACTATCTGAACACTGAATGTGACATGCTGATTTTATTCCCCGGTCCGTTTCTAGGTCTCCCCATGTTAACTCAATTCCATTTTTTGAATACTTATTTTGACCCATGTGCCATACTTTGCATTTAGTGGTGTAAACTTTCATTTGCCATTTGTCTGCCAAGTTACTCAACCAATCGATATCCTATTGCAAAATTTATTAGCTGCATTCTCGGTCTATACTGTTCTCCCAATGTTAGTGTCATCAGCAAATGTGACCAATTGGTTTCAGTGCTTCAGCCAATTATGTGGATTAGAAACAACATGGGTTCAAGCACTGACCCCTTGTGAGGCTACCCTCAACACCCCCACAATCTAGCACTATACTTTTCCAAAGTATTCCCTGTTTCTTATCTTAACCAGATCCAGAACAATTGTCTGCCTTGAATTCCTTTGACTTCCATCTGAAACCTTGTCAAAAGCATTCTTATAGGTATTAGATTTACCTCCTTTGAGTCCTGCAGAATTTCACCATAATTTTCTTCCCTGGTTTCCTTCAGTGGTACAGATTACATACCATCTGACCCAGGGCACTTGTCAGTCTCAAGTCTCTCCAAACTTATCAAGTTTTTCAACAATGCTGCAGTCAGAATCTTTGATACAGTTTTGGTTGTACTATTAGCAAGTCTGTTTATCCTCCATAGTGAGTATATCTGTCAAATTTAGTGCATTGAAACATGTTTGGTAATATTTACAACAACAACTTGCATTTATATAGTGCCTCTCTCATAGTAAAACATCCCAAGGCACTTCACAGGAGCGTTATCCAACAGAATTTGACACTGAGGAACATAAGGACAGGCTTGGTCAAAGAGGTAGGTTTTAAGGAGCGTCTTAAAGGAGGAGAGAGGTAGAGATACGGAGAAGGTTAGAGAGGGAATTCCAGATCTCAGAGCCTAGGCATGCAACCACCAATGGTGCAGCGATGAAAATCAGGAATTTGGCCATCTCTGACAAGTTGGTAATATGACCTTAATACCTCACTTTAAAGGTTCACTATCAGTTAGTCCTTAAGGTTTGGCATAGCTACAGTATTCAAACATTTAGTCACAGTTGCTTAATAACACTCTTGGAACATTTACTTAGTTTAGAAAGGGACATTTTACCAATATCAATTCATTTAAAAATGTTTTGGTAAATACAGGAACTATAGCCAATTCCTTATAAGTGAGAACGTATTATCCTTGCAGTCAACACATAGAAATGTACTGACTGCACACATCATTCCCAATCGGCAGCGGTAAAAATGGCAGACCAAAGAGAGCAGGATGAAGCAGCGTGTTGGAGCACCAATGACGTGTGCTGCTAAGTGGCACAATGTGGATTTGTCCACATCACATGCAGAACTCCTGATCTTAGCTGCCCTGCTGTGGGAAGGGACTTCAGCCATGGAAAGGATTGAAAATCAGAGAGGAACAAAGGAATATAGGAATTGCCAGATGAAAAAAGACCAAGGTCCACCTAGTTTGCCTTCTACCATCCTGGTAGCTGTATGGTACAACAATAACTAATCATAGCAATCAATTTCTATCAATTCGTTTATAACAGACTCAGACATGAGGTGAGGAAGCCCCCAGTGGTGGAGAGCTTTGGGAGCCATAGGTCCAAAGCCACCTGTTCCTCCCAAGTATGCTACACTCACCACATGTCATGTCTCAAAATACTCATGCATTGTATCCAAAAATATTATTTTCTGAAAGAAACCTATCTAATTTGCATTCGAATGAATCAATACAAACTATTTCCACCGTCGCCCTCGTGAGGCTTGCTCAGTGAAATATTGGGACAGAATTTACTGGAGCAGGGTATCTCGTCCGGTTATTTAGACTTTTTCCTGCACCCTTCAGCTCAAACATTTTTTGCCCTGTAAATTGCTGAAAGTGTGAGCTGATAATGGCGTGGCAAAAGCAACAAGGTATCTGGGACCTTGGTGAACGACAGGACCAACAGTGTATCTCCTTAACCAATGAGATTTAAGGATTGAGAAATAAATAGAGAAAGGACTGAGAAGGAGGGTGAATTCAATGACAAAGCAGGTACAGAAAGAGAAATAAAGAGGGAAAGAATGATTGGATAAAGAGAGAGAGAGAAAAAGAGACAGAAAAGAAAAGTAAGAAAAAAATGTAAACTTTTAAATTTGACATTTTTAAAATCTCCAACAATATTTCACTACCTGAAGAAATGAGACTCCACATTTTTAATTGTTCACTTTATGGCCCAAAGAGGTTGATTGACAATCATTAACAATTATCACATCGTTAAAAGCGTGCTTACGCTATTAATTATGAGACTTAACTTTCTGGGGTGAATTTAATGGGCAATTAATGTGCAAATGCAGCAACTTCATAAAACTCACAGGGAGGTTAAGCACGAGTCGTTGTTTTCACAAAGCTAATTGTAGAACGGTGCAAATCGTCCAGCAACTTGTGGAGATTTGCAATTCACAGGGTATCTCCTCCTCACCACGAGTTGCTGGGCGATTTGCACATTAATAACAGTGTGCGTCGTTCACACACCGTTATTCGTTCAGCGGATTCCGGCCCATTGTTTCTGCTGATTAGTTTTGAATTTACCCTGTTCGAGCGCTGGCTGCGTCCTCTAGTTCTAGTTTTCTTAACAAGGTCAACTAGCTTGTCATGGTCTACGTTATCTTGTAGACCTCCCTGTGGTCAACTTAAGTAAGTGGATGTTGGGAAGCAGGTGGCATACCTGCTCTTTGGTCATGGGTAGTACTTGCCCTGAGGGGACACTGTACAGAATCTGCTTCATATACCATTATTACAATGCTTCTGTACTAACTCCTTAAAGTCATGATATGAATAAAAGCCTGCTTCACTATTAAGTCATCATTCATTTCAATATTTTACACAATAGAATTAGTAAAACCAACATCAAGTGATCAACTCACCTTTATTCCCATTAATCTGGTGTGTTGCAAAAATGATGATGAAAAATATTAATCCGATTTGCAAATGCATGCTTAAAAAATAGAGTTTTCTTAAGCTGAATCCTACACTTTCAGTAATGAAACAACTGTTCCTTGGTAATTTTAGACCTGGTGATATTCCTCTCAACAGCAAATTCCCAAAACGTTGAAGGGGAGAATAATTACAGCAGCAGGACTCCGTAAACAGGATCAGAATGGCGGTGTCTGCTTGTCTTCCAAAGCCAAGTGGTAGCTGGGGCTCCAAAGGTCGAAGGTGGGGGGTGGATGGGGGGAGGGGAGGCGGGTGGTGGCTGGGCTCAGCTGTCCCGCTCCCTTCGAGATCAACCTTGCCGAACTCAACAAGGCCAATGGGGACAAATCGTCCCCAAGCTCACAATTCCAACAGAGTGATGAAAATGACGAAGTGAAAAAGAAGCAGTGCCTGTTCCAGGAATAATCTAATCCTGATGATCAGGTGTAATCTCTTTTACAGGTCAGCTGGTGGGACTCTGCTCATCTTGTTAGCAGCATTTGTAAG
The DNA here is from genome assembly GCF_052327205.1 of Somniosus microcephalus. NCBI lineage: Eukaryota > Metazoa > Chordata > Chondrichthyes > Squaliformes > Somniosidae > Somniosus > Somniosus microcephalus. The sequence continues at coordinate 189,219,458 of NC_140989.1, forward strand.
AGGCATCTGTTAGTTCCACAGCCACTTCGACTCCCAAACAGCCCCCAATTACAGATCCAACTTAGCAACTGTTAGAGCTTCAGACTTCTTGTGCTTTGGACTCTGTGGCAGAGAGCACACTGTAGCTTAGCTCCCAGTTCTTCAGATGTTAACCGATCCTCTTTGATATTTGGGTACTCGAGTGAGATTTATTCACAGCGGCAGCTCAAAGTGATGGTTGCCAGAAAGCCACAGTAACTCCATTCAAACTGAATCACTGATGCTGGCTTCTTTGTCGGCAGGTTTGATTCGAGTCGATAAAGTGGGAGACCTCATTATTCCAGCCTTTTTACCTTGTGTTCATGTAATGTCAATGAGTTCTGAGTCAACGTTTAGCAAGAAGTGTAGATTGCCTGCTGGTTCAGTGGGTAAGTGGACCGTGTCGTGTCCTGCTGTGTTACACGGATCAGGAAGAGCATAATTTGGATTCTTCGTTTGGGCTCAGTTAGCTGATATCACCCACGGCAACAGTGTAATACTACAATTGGCTTAAGCATCTCTGGCCTAAGAGAGAATGAATTAGAAATAAAAACAAGAAAATGCTGGAAATACACAGAGGGTCCATCAGCATGTGAAATAAAGACTTGCATTTATATAGCGCCTTTCTTGACCTCAGGACATCCCAAACCGCTTTACAGCCAATGAAGTACTTCAGAAGTGTCGTCAAAGTTGCAATGTAGGAAACTCAGCAGCCAATTTGTGCAGAACTAGTTCCCATAAATGTCAATGTGATAATGACCAGGTATTCTGTTTTAGTGATGTTGCTTAAGGGATAAATATTGGCCCGGGCACTGGGGATAACTCCCCTGCTCTTCTTCAAAATAGTGCCGTGGGATCTTTTACATCCACCCGAGAGGGCAGACGGGGCCTCGGTTTAACGTCTCATCTGAAAGACAGCACCTCTGACAATGCAGCATTTGGATTTCCAGAAGGCATTCGATAAGGTGCCACATAAAAGGTTACTGCATAAGATAAGAGCTCACAGAGTTGGGGGTAATATATTAGCTTGGATAGAGAATTGGCTAACTAACAGAAAGCAGAGAGTCGGGATAAATGGGTTATTTTCTGGTTGGCAAACGGTAACTAGTGGGGTGCCACAGGGATCAATGCTGTGGCCTCAACTATTTACAATCTACATTAATGACTTGGATGAAGGGACCGAGTGTAATGTAGCCAAATTTGCAGATGATACAAAGATGGGTGGGAAAGCAAGTTGTACAGAGGACTCAAAGAATCTGCAAAGGGATATAGACAGGCTAAGTGAGTGGGCAAACATTTGGCAGATGGAGTATAATGTGGGAAAGTGCGAGGTTATCCACTTGGGCAGGAAAAATAAAAAAGCAAATGGCCTTTATTTCAAGGGGGTTGAAGTAAAAAGCAGGGACATCCTGCTACAACTGTACAGGGTATTGGTGAGATCACACCTTGAGTACTGCGTACAGTTTTGGTCTCCTTATTTAAGGAAGGATATACTTGCATTGGAGGCAGTTCAGAGATGATTCACTAGGTTAATTCCAGAGATGAGGGGCTTGACTTATGAAGAAAGGCTGAGCAGGCTGGGCCTATACTCATTGGAATTTAGAAGAATGAGAGGTGATCTTATTGAAACATATAAGATACTGTGGGGGCTTGACAAGGTAGATGCAAAGAGGATGTTTCCCCTCGTGGTGGGGAAATCTAGAACTCGGAGTCATAGTTTCAGACTAAAGGGTCGCCCTTTTAGAACTGAGATGAGGAGGAATTTCTTCTCTCAGAGGGTCGTAAATCTGTGGAATTCTCTGCCCCAGAGAGCTGTGGAGGCTGGGTCATTAAATACATTTAAGGTGGAGATAGACAGATCTTTGCAAGATAAGGGAGTGAAGGGTTATGGGGAGCGGGCAGGGAAGTGGCTTTGAGCCCAAGATCAGCCATGATCTTATTGAATGGCAGAGCAGGCTTGAGGGGCTAAGTGGCCTATTCCTGCTCCTATTTCTTATGTTCTTATGCAGCACTACCTCAGCACTGTACTGGAGTGTCAGCCTAGCTTTATGTGCTCAAGTCTCTTGAATGGGACTTGAACACACAACCTTCTGACTCAGAGGTAAGAGTGCTACCCACTGAGCCACAGCTGACATCTAAAAGAGAAGGCAGCTAACATTAACCCATCATTTCTCTTTAAATACTGGCAGTGCTGTTGTGTATTTCCGGCATCTCCTGTTTTTATTTCAGGTCTTCTGCAATTGCAGTTTTTGTTTTTATTTCTGGGTGGCAGAATTAGTTAGGGTTCCTGCTCCTAACTCCCGAGTTAATGACAGGAGCGGTAATGCCCCCACATGGTCGAACAGCCTATCAACCCTCACCGTTGGCCATTTTGGAGCGGTATTTGAGGGCTTCTGGCAAGTGTGGGATTGCTCCCTAGCATTAGTCAGACTCAGTAGGAGTGTTGAATAACTCGCAGGCATTCACTGTCAAGGCTCGCACACAGATGGCTACCTGGAGGAGCTAGCAGAGGGGAGGTAGGTCAACGCCGTACAAAGACTTGAGGGGAAAACTGGAAAAAGAGACATAATACAGAAATAATAACTAGTTCTTGGAATTTGCTGACAGTGAGAAACTCCAAATGAAAGGCATGGATTAGATTAGCATGTGGCCTCCACACCAGCGTGAGCAGTTATTATCCTTTTATCATCGTATGGTGTAAACAAGAAAGTGGAGTGGCTGCAAATTTGTTGCGGCACAACTTCATGTTATTGGGGCCCTTAACAGAACATTTGATAATATGGAGCATTAAGTGTAGGTAAGAGTTTTCTCTAACTCTCCACTACCTCTCTTGACCCCTGCACTGCTTTTCTGACATCCAGTATTGGTTGAGCTTTAACTTCCGCTGGTTAAACATTGGGAGGCCAAAGTCATCATCTTTGGCTCCCACAACAAACTCTGTGCTCTGTCCAACAACTCCATCCTTCCTCCCTAGCCACTGTCCTAGGTTGAACCAAACTGTTCACAACCTTGGCATCCTGTTTGACGCCACGCTGAGTTTCTGCACCCATGTTCTCCATCAGCAAGACCTCTTCCTTCCACCTCCATAACATCAACCGCCTTCATCCCTACCTCAGCCCACCTGCTGCGCAAACCTTCATTCAAGCTTTTGTCAGCTCCATAGTTGATTACTTCAATACGCTCTTGGCCAATTCCCACACTCCAAAAACTTCACCTGATTGAAAACTCTGTTGCCCATGTCTGATTGCTCGCCAAGTGCCACTCACCATTCAACCTGATTTCCATTGGCTCTGAGTCCCTCAACATCTCAAATTTACAATTTTCATCCTTGTGTTTAAATCCCTCCCTATCTCTGTAATCTCCTCCAGCATTGCTCCTCCATATTCTCTGCTCTTCCTATTCTGGCTTCTTCTGCATCTCCCCCCCCCCCCCGCATTTTGCCTCACCCATGGCTCCGTACCTTCAGCTGCGCAAACCCCATGCTCTGGAATTCCCGCCATCTCTCCACCTCCCCTTTCTCCTTTGAAACCTTGCCCTTACAACAGCTAATGGAGCTCATATTGCAGAAGATGCAACAAAGGAAGCTGCCCATCTTTGGGGCTGAACCCTTCTGAGCTCTCCTGTTAATGCCAAAATTCAAAATGCTTGGATGGAGGTCACTGGGAAAGTGAATGTCTATAGATCTGGGAGAGACTGTGGAAAATATTTTCTGTCGTCAATAGCAGTGTAGAGGCATGCCTACCTAAATCTGGATAGAGTGTTACACTCCATGGCTGACTCAGTTTAGCGCAGACACTGGGCTCAGCAATCTTCTCCCCTTGGACACGTAGCAGATCGGGAGAAGAACATATTTTAGAATGCTGATTGTGAGACATCCCTTGAAACCACTGCAACCATTCAGTTGTGTTCTGCTGCATAGCTGTGGCATGTGATGCCATGAGTGATTAGAGAGACAAATATTTAGAAAAAACAAAGGGTGGTACTAACAGTGAGCTTGGAGCAAGCCTCTGAATTCACCCCTGACCCCATTCCCTCTATTGCCTTTAGGCTCAAAATCTGGAGTTCTGCCACCTCTTTGATTAAGTGGATCCCTCCTGACTGCAGAAGCTGCTGCCTCTTACATGCAGCCTTCTCTTGCAAATCATAGAATCTTACAGCACAGAAGGAGGCCATTCGGCCCATCATGCCTGTGCCAGCCCTTTGAAAGAGCTATCCAATTAGTCCCACTCCTCTTTCATCATAGCCCTGTAAATATTTTCCCTTCAAGTATTTATCCAATTTTCTTTTGAATATTATGAGTGAATCTGCCTACACCACCCTTTCAGGCAATGCATTCCAGATCACAACTCGCTGTGTAAAAATAATTTTCCACATCTCCTCCCTGATTCTTTTCCCAATTATCTTAAATCTGTGTCCTCTGATTACCAACCCTTCTGTCGCTGGAAACAGTTTCTCCCTATTTACTCTATCAAAACCGTTCATAATTTTGAACACATCTATCAAATCTCCCCTTAACCTTCTCAGCGCTAAGGAGAACAACCCCAGCTTCTCCAGTCTCTCCACATAACTGAAGTCCCTCAACACTGGAAGTAGATATGTTGGAATGAGGAAGATGAGAAAAGATGTATGCCATCCAAGTGCACAGCCCAGCAACCACTTTATGTGAGTCTCTGAACATACAAAACGGGGCAGAAAACATTAGTGGGAGTTGTATACAGATCCCCAAAAAGTAATGCTGAGGTTGGGGATGGCATTAAACAAGAAATTAGAGATGCATGCAATAAGGGCACAGCAGTTATCATGGGTGACTTTAATCTACAGATAGATTGGGCCAACCAAATTAGGAGGAATTCCTGGAGTGTATACAGGATGGTTTCCTGGACCAATATGTCGAGGAACCAACTAGAGATCAGGCCATCTTAGACTGGGTATTATGTAATGAGAAAGGATTAATTAGCAATCTTGTTGTGTGAGGCCCCTTGGGGCGGAGCGATCATAACATGATAGAATTCTTCATTAAAATGGAGGGTGAAGTAGTTGACTCAGAGACTAGGGTCCTGAATTTAAATAAAGGAAACTATGATGGTATGAGGCACGAGTTGGCAAGGATGGATTGGGGAATGTTACTTCAAGGGTTGACGGTAGATAGGCAATGGCAAACATTTAAAGATCGCATGCATGAACTACAGAAATTGTTCATCTGTTTGGCATAAAAATAAAACAAAAAAGGTGACTCAACCGTGGCTAACAAGGGAAATTAGGGATAGCATACGATCCAAGGAGAAGACATATAATTTGGCCAGAAAAAGCAGCAAACCCGAGGATTCAGCAAAGGAGGACAAAGGAATTAATTAAGAGGGGGAAAATAGATTATGAGAGTAAGCTTGCAGGGAACATAAAAACTGACTGTAAAAGCTTTTATAGATATGTGAAGAGAAAAACATTGGTGAAGTCAAGCATAGGTCCCTTGCAGTCAGAATCAGGGGAATTTACAATGGGGAACAAAGAAATGGCAGACCAATTAAATACATACTTTTGTTCTGTCTTCACAAAGCAGGACACAAATAACCTCCCAGAGATGTCAGGGAACATCGGGGCTAATGAGAGGGAGGAATTGAATGAAATCAGTATTTGTAGAGAAATGGTGTTAGGGAAATTGATGGGATTAAAGGCCGATAAATCCCCTGGGCCTGATAATCTACATCCTAGGGTACTTAAGGAAGTGGCCCTAGACATAGTAGATGCATTGCTGGTCATCTTCCAAGATTCTATTGACTCTGGAACAGTTCCCATGGATTGGAGGAAAGCTAATGTAACCCCACTATTTAAAAAAGGTGGTAGAGAGAAAACGGGGAATTATAGACCGGTAAGTCTGACATCAGTAGTGGTGAAAATGCTAGAGTCCATTATAAAAGATGTAATAGCAGAGCACTCAGAAAAGAGTGACAGGATCAGACAAAGTCAACATGGATTTACAAAAGGTAAACCATGCTTGACCAATCTACTAGAATTTTTTGAGGATGTAACTGGTAGAATAGATAAGGGAGAACCAGTGGATGTGGTGTATTTAGACTTTCAGAAGGCTTTCGATAAGGTCCCGCATAAGAGATTAGCATGCAAAGTTAAGGCACACGGGATTGGGGGTAAGGTACTGTCTTGGATAGAGAACTGGTTGGCAGACAGGAAGCAAAGAGTTGGAATAAACGGGTCTTTTTCCGAGTGGCAGGCAGTGACTAGTGGGGTACCGCAGGGATCGGTGCTATGACCCCAGCTATTCACAATATATATAAATGATCTAAACGAGGGAACTAGATGTAATATCTCCAAGTTTGCAGACGACACAAAGCTGGGTGGGTGTATGTGCTGTGAGGAGGATGCAGAGAAACTCCAGTATGATTTGGACAGGTTGGGTGATTGGGCAGATGCATGGCAAATGCAGTATAATGTGGATAAATGCGAGGTTATCCACTTTGGTGGTAAAAACAGGAAGACAGATTATTATCTGAATGGCAATAGATTGGGAAAAGGGGAAGTGCAACGAGACCTGGGTGTCCTTGTGCACCAGTCGCTGAAGGTAAGCATGCAGGTGCAGCAGGCGGTTAAGAAGGCAAATGGTATGTTGGCCTTCATAGTGAGAGGATTCGAGTACAGGAGCAAGGATGTCTTGCTGCAGTTGTACAGGGCCTTGGTGAGACCACACCTTGAGTATTGTGTGCAGTTTTGGTCGCCTCATCCCAGGAAGGATGTTGTTGCCATAGAGGGAGTGCAGTGGAGATTCACCAGACTGATACCTGGGATGGCAGGAATGACATATGAGGAGAGATTGGGTCGATTAGACTTATATTCGCTAGAGTTTAGAAGAATGAGAGGGGATATCACTGAAACTTATAAAATTCTACCAGGACTAGACAGACTAGATGCAGGAAGGATGTTCCTGATGGCAGGGGAGTCCAGAACTAGGGGTCACAGTCTAAGGATAAGAGGTAGCCATTTAGGAATGAGATGAGGTAGAATTTCTTCACCCAGAGAGTGGTGAACCTGTGGAATTCTCTACCACACAAGGCAGTTGAAGCCAATTCATTAAATATATTCAAGAAGAAGTTAGATATATTTCTTGAGGCTAAAGGGATCAAGGGTTATGGGGAGAAAGCAGGGACAGGGTACTGAACTTGGATGATCAGCCATGATCTCATTAAATGGCAGAACAGGCTCGAGGGGCCGAATGGCCTACTCCTGCTCCTATCTTCTATGTTACAACATGCAGGTAGCTTGTGTTGGCAGCATGCTTGGTATTCATGGCTTGCCATATTTAATGGGTGATGCATTGGTATGGCAACAATACAGAGTGCCCTGTGAAAGCTTGTGCATACCTGCGCCTTTGGAAAGTAGATGAACGGTTGTCAGACTGTAATGCATTCTCTCTGTGATGAAGCACCAAGATGAAGTGCTGTTGGGATGGATTGTAAGATTAGACACAATGTGAGAACACTTACCTTAGCAATTGTTCGGAGACCAGCAAATGTTTTTCCCTCACCTGCTCGCAGGAACTGTGCTCAGTTGAGACAGTATTGACCCTGTTACATTCACCCAGGCTGTTGATGCTGATCTTCATATGAACATGTCCACCCATTCACTTCAGAACCGCTTTAAGGATGGCCATCAGCTCTTGAGCAAATATTCTCAGCTGACCTCAGCGTAGTACTGATGGAGTGCTGCATTGCCTCTATCAGTTCAGATGTTCAACTGCGGCCCCGTCTGCCTGTTCAGGTGGACGTAAAAGATTCCCTGGCACCAGGGGAATTTTCCCATTGCCCTGGCCAATATTTATCCCTCAACCAACATCTAAGCAGATGAATTTGTCACTTATCTCATTGATATTTGTGGGACCCTATGTAACATTAGTGATTGTTGCGTTTGCAAAGATAATCCAGAGGCCGTATGCAGAGCTCAGTTCATGCTGCTTTTAATGGCTGATCCAAACACACTCTACAGGCAAAAGCAATCGAATACCTATATCCAATGTCAGACACAATACAACGATAACCGCACTATCAAACTCCATGTGCTCAGGCCAAGGCAATCGAGTACCTATCACCAATGTCAGACATAACATTTCCTCCCCCCTCACAGAATTTCAAACATGAAATGTAGTGACAAAGTCCTGTAGGTGGCCAGGGCGAGAACGTGTACGAACAGGCCGAGGTGCGGACTGGTGAAGAGCAGGCCGAAGTGGGGACTGGTGAGGAGCAGGCTGAGGCACAACATCTGCTTGAGGGTTGGCTGGCTGAGCCACATGTGCATCCCGCCACTCTGGGAGTAAGGCTTGAGGATTAGGTCCATATAATCTCGCATCAGGGGGTGCTGGCACCTTCCGAAGGCGGCTGGCATGCCACCGAGAGCCGTCAGTGAGGCAGAAAGTGGCTGGTCCAAGTTGGCGGCTGATTTGGAGAGGGGAGGACCAGAATGACGCCATCTTATTGTTGCGGTGAGGCCTGCGGACTCTGACCCAATCGGAGACTGAGATGTTGGGCGCCTTGGCCCTCTTCGACTGGTCGAAGCGGAGTTTCATCTTCTCCTGCTGTCTAGCGACTGTGGCTTGAGCCCGTGGAGCAGGGCTCTGAGCTAGTGAGGGGCGGAGCCTGCCAAGGGGCAGCATGAGCTCACGGCCTAGCATGAGGGGTGCGGGTGAGACCCCTGTAGTGGAATGCTGGGAGGCTCTGTAGTGCAGCAGTGTGTGGAGGAGGGCCTTGTCAAACGCACACCCCTGGGATAGGTGTGCTCTGAGGCCATTTTTCAGTGTCTGGTTAAAACGCTCCACCCCCCCATTTGACTCGGGGTGGTAGTACGCTGTGCGTATGTGACGGATGCCCTTGCTCTCAAGGTAAGAGGAGAGTTCCGAAGAGACCATTTGGGGGCCATTGTCTGTGGTGATGACCTTTGGATGCCCCCAGCAGGAGAAGAGGGACTCAAGGATATCGATGATGACCCGAGAGATTACGGAGCCCACGGCAGTGACCTCTGGCCATTTTGAGTGCAGGTCATAGGTCACCACTAGGAACCGTTGATGGTGGGGGACACCATGGATCTCCCCGCAGACGTCCAGCTGCAGGTGCTCCCAGGGCTGAGAGGGCCAGGCAAGGGGTTGCAGGGGTGGAGGAGCTTGGTGGCCAGTCTTGCCACTTACAAGGCAGGATGCACAGTCCTTGACCAGGGCCTCGATTTCCCTGTCGATACCCGGCCACCACACCAGGTCTCGGCATCGTTGTTTGAGTTACACTATGCCCAAGCGGCCCTCATGCGCCATGGATAAAACATGCGCACGAAGGGCACTTGGGACCACAGTGCAGAGCCCACGTGCAACACAGGATTAATTCCAGCAGGAGAGCTCCTCTTTAACTCTGGAGTAGGCAGACAGTTCCTCAGGCACCTTGCGAGGCCAGCCATCTCTGATGAAGGTGCACAGCTGGGAGAGGGCCGGATCCTGTTCAGAGGCCTCTTTGAGCTCCTGGAGCGAGACTGTGGTTTGGAGGGGTGTCTGCAGCATCTGGACGATATCCTGTTCTACATGTTCAGATCCGACGAGTGGGGCTGGGGCAGAGACAGTGCGGGAGAGCAGATCTGCAACAACATTGTCACGTCCTGGTGTGAACTGGAGACTGAAATTGTATTGGCGGAGGCGGTCAGACCAGCGGTGTAGACGCAGTCATAGAGTCATAGAGTCATAGAGTTATACAGCACGGATAGAGGCCCTTCGGCCCATCGTGTCCACGCCGGCCATCACGCCCTGCCTAATCTAATCCCATATTCCAGCATTTGGTCCGTAGCTTTGTATGCTATGGCATTTCAAGTGCTCGTCCAAATGCTTCTTGAATGTTGTGAGGGTTCCAGCCTCCACAACCCTTTCGGGCAGTGAGTTCCAGACTCCAACCACCCTCTGGGTGAAAAAGTTCTTTCTCAAATCCCCTCTAAACCTCCCGCCCTTTACCTTGAATCTATGCCCCCTAGTTATTGAACCTTCTACTAAGGGAAAAAGCTCCTTAGTATCCATCCTATCTATGCCCCTCATAATTTTGTACACCTCAATCATGTCCCCCCTCAGCCTCCTCTGCTCCAAGGAAAACAAACCCAATCTGCCCAGGCTCTCTTCATAGTTGAAGCGTTCCAGCCCTGGTAGCATCCTGGTGAATCTCCTCTGCACCCTCTCCAAAGCTATCACATCCTTCCTGTAGTGTGGCGACCAGAACTGCACACAGTATTCCAGCTGTGGCCTAACCAGTGTTTTATACAGCTCCATCATAACCTCCTTGCTCTTATATTCTATGCCTCGGCTAATGAAGGCAAGTATCCCATATGCCTTTTTTACCACCTTATCCACCTGTTCCGCCGCCTTCAGGGATCTGTGTACTTGCACACCCAGATCCCTCTGACCCTCCGTCTTGCCTAGGGTCTTACCATTCATTGTGTATTCCCTTGCCTTGTTAGTCCCCCCAAAGTGCATCACCTCGCACTTTTCCGGGTTAAATTCCATTTGCCACTGTTCCGCCCATCTGACCAACCCATCGATATCGTCCTGCAGACTGAGACTACCCTCCTCGCTATTTACCACCCTACCAATTTTTGTATCATCCGCGAACTTACTGATCATACCTTTTACATTCATATCCAAGTCATTAATATAGACCACAAACAGCAAGGGACCCAGCACCGATCCCTGTGGTACCCCACTGGCCACAGGCTTCCAGTCACAAAAACAACCTTCGACCATCACCCTCTGCCTTCTGCCACTAAGCCAGTTTTTTATCCAACGTGCCAAGGCACCCTGGATTCCATGGGCTCTTACCTTCTTGACCAGTCTCCTGTGCGGGACTTTATCGAAGGCCTTACTGAAATCCATGTATACCACATCCACTGCATTGCCCTCATCCACACACCTAGTCACCCCCTCAAAAAATTCAATCAAATTAGTCAGACATGATCTTCCCTTGACAAAGCCATGTTGACTATCCCTGATTAATCCTTGCCTCTCCAAGTGGAGACTGATTTTGTCCCTCAGAATTTTTTCCAATAATTTTCCCACCACTGATGTTAGGCTCACTGGCCTGTAGTTCCCCGGTTTTTCCCTACTCCCCTTCTTGAATAATGGAACTACATTAGCGGTTCTCCAGTCCTCTGGCACATCCCCTGTGGCCAGAGAGGTTCTGAATATGTGTGTAAGAGCCCCCACAATCTCTTCCTTTGCCTCACACAGCAGCCTGGGATACATTTCATCTGGGCCTGGGGATTTATCCATTTTTAGGCCTGCTAAAACCGCCAATACCTCCTCCCTCTCGATGTTAATGTGTTCGAGCATATCACAGTCCCCCCGCCCTATTTCTATGTCTACATCGTCCCTCTCCATAGTGAAAACAGATGCAAAAAATTCATTTAGAACCCCTCCTACATCTTCCGGCTCCACACACAGATTGACACTTTTGTCCCTAATGGGCCCTATTTTTTCCCTAGTTATCCTCTTACCCTTAATATACTTATAAAACATCTTAGGATTTTCCTTTATTTTGCTCGCCAGTGTTATTTCATGGCCCCTCCTTGATCTCCTAATTTCTTTTTTAAGTATCCCCCTGCACTTTTTGTACTCCTCTAGGGCTTCCTCCGTCTTTAGCCTTTTGTATCTGCCAAAAGCCCTCCTTTTTTTTCTAATCCATTCTCGTATATCCCCTGACATCCAAGGTTCCCTGTGGTTTTTGGAACCACCCTTGACCTTTACGGGAACATGTTGCCATTGTATGATCTCAATCTCCCTTCTGAAAGCCTCCCATTGCTCCGATGCGGATTTTCCTACAAGTAACTGATCCCAGTCCATTTTGGCCAGATCCTGCCTTATCCTATTAAAATTGGCCTTCCCCCAATTTAGAACCTTTATTTCCGGCCCATCCCTGTCCTTTTCCATGACCACCTTAAATCTCACCATATTATGGTCACTGTCACCAAAGTGCTCACCTACTAGCACTTCTTCCACTTGGCCGGCCACATTCCCTAGAATTAGGTCCAGTACCGCCCCCTCTCTTGTAGGACCTTCTACATGCTGGCTCAAAAAGCTCTCCTGGATGCACTTTAAGAATTCTACACCCTCTGTGCCTTTCACACTCTGACTATCCCAGTTAATATTGGGGAAGTTGAAATCCCCCATTATTATTACCCTATTATTTGCACATTTCTCTGAGATTTGCCTACATATCTGTTCCTCTATCTCCCCCTGACTGTTTGGAGGCCTATAGTACACTCCCAGCAAAGTGCTTGCCCCCTTCTTGTTTTTAAGCTCCACCCATATGGCCTCATTAGAGGAACCTGCTAATATGTCATCCCTCCTTACTGCAGTAATTGACTCCTTAATTAATATTGCTACACCCCCTCCTCTTATACCCCCCCCTCTGTCTCGCCTGAAGATTCTGTACCCCGGAATATTGAGCTGCCAGTCTTGCCCCTCCCTCAACCATGTCTCCGTGATAGCAACAATATCATACTCCCATGTGTTTATCAACACCTTCAGTTCATCCACCTTATTTGCAAGACTCCTTGCATTAAAATAGATGCCATCCAGCCTTGCCCTTGTATATTTGCCCTGTCTACCAAGCTGACTTGTTTTTTTCTCTATAATTGGCAGCACATCACCCCCTATTTCAGCTCCCCTCTGTATCCCATCCCCCTGCCAAGTTAGTTTAAACCCCCCCCAACAGTGCTAGCAAACCTCCCCGCAAGGATATTTGTCCCGCTCTGGTTCAGGTGCAACCCGTCCGACTTGTACAAGTCCCACCTTCCCCAGAAGCAGGCCCAGTGATCCAGGAAAGTAAAACCCTCCCCCCTACACCAACTCTTTAGCCACGCATTCATCTGCTCTATCCTCCTATTCCTATACTCACTAGCACGTGGCACTGGGAGTAATCCAGAGATTACAACCTTTGAGGTCCTGCTCTTTAATCTGTTACCTAGCTCCCTAAATTCTTGATGCAGGACCTCATCCCCCTTCCTACCTATGTCATTGGTCCCAATGTGGACCACAACCTCTGCCTGCTCACCCTCCCCCTTAAGAATGCCCTGTAGCCACACAGTGACATCCATGACCCTGGCCCCAGGGAGGCAACAAACCATCCTGGAGTCACGTTTGCGGCCACAGAAACGCCTATCTGTTCCCCTTACGATAGAATCCCCTACCACTATTGCTCTCCCACTCTTTTTCCTCCCTTTCTGAGCAGCAGAAGCGTCCCTGGTGCCAGGAAGCTGGCTGCTGCTGCCTTCCCCTGGTGAGTCATCCCCCTCAACAGTATCCAACTTGGTATACCTGTTTGAAAGGGGGATGTCCGCAGGGGGCCCCTGCACTTCCTGCCTGCCTCTGTTGCTCCGCCTGATGGTCACCCCCTGTGCAGCCCTACCCTGAGGCGTGAACAACTCGCTAAACGTGCTATCCACGACCCTCTCAGCATCGCGCATGCTCCAAAACTCATCCACCCGCAGCTCGAGCGCCACAATGCGGTCTACAAGTAGCTGCAGCTGGATGCATTTCCCGCACACATGGTCGCCAGGGACACTGGCAGCGTCCCTGACTTCCCACATAGAGCAAGAGGAGCAGAACACGGGTCTGAGCTCTCCTGCCATGACTTACTCCTTTAATTAATCTAAAAATTTATTCAATACCCCAGTTACAGGTATACTCTAGGGCGCTTTATTTACCAACTGTCCTCACTACAACACAGAGCCCCTAGAAATTTAACACCACAGAATTCAAGCTTGTAATGAAAAGAGAGAAATACTCACCAACCAATCACTTACCTGCTCCCTGGTGACGTCACACCCCGATTACTTTTTACCTCTCTGCAACTTCTGAGCTCGCAGACTGGAGTTTGGTATGCCTCTCCTGGCCCCGCTGCCACCTTAAGTACCTCGCCGCCGAGTCTCCCACAGGTCCCGCCTCTCGCTGCCTGCCGCCGCTGCTCTGAGGCCTCTCCTGGCCCCGCTGCCGCCTTAAGTACCTCGCCGCCGAGTCTCCCACAGGTCCCGCCTCTCGCTGCCTGCCGCCGCTGCTCTGTGGCCCGTGCCGGATGATGACAGCAGGGCAGTGAGAGCCCGGTGATCGGTTCGCAGGGTGAAGGCATGGCCATACGTGTACAGGTGCCACCGCTCACATGCCCAGACGCACGCCAGCGCCTCACGCTCGCCTACTGAGTACTTCTGTTCAGCGGGGCTAAGGGCTCGGGAGGCAAAGGCGATTGGTTTCTCCACTCCATTCTATATCTGCGATAACACTGCCCCCACAGCTGCAGCGGACGCATCGCAGGTGATGAGGGTGGGGCTGGTGACGTCAAAGTGAGCCAACAGTGGAGGCGATGTGAGCTGCGATTTGAGGAGGCGAACAGCTTCCGTACAGGCTTGTGACCACACCCAGGGCTCATCCTTTCACAGGAGCTGGCACAGTGGGGCTGTGGTGGCTGAGTACTGGGGCAAAAACTTCAGGTAGTACCCAGTCATGCCAAGGAAGGAGGCAACCTGTGCTGCAGAGCTGGGTTCTGGGATGCTGTGAATGGCATCCACGTTTGACTGGAGTGGGGATATACCGTCAGCCGACAACCGAAACCCCACAAATTCAATCTCTGAAACAGCAAAGACACACTTTTCGCCATTCAGTGTGAGCTTGTGTTTTGCTAGAGCCGTGAAAACTCTGTGAAGGCATTCGTCGTGAGTGGAGGTCGAGGGCCCATGCACGATGATGTCATCCAGGTAGATGGCCACCCCAGGAATGCCTGCGAGCACAGAGGACATCACCTTTTGGAAGCAGCTGGGTGCAGAGCTAAGTCCAAATGGCATCCTGGTGTACCGAAAGACGCCAGCATGTGTCACAAAAACAGTGAGGTCCCTGCTGCTGGGGTGGAGGGGAACCTGTAGATAGCCTTGTCGAAGGTCCAGTTTTGAGAACAGGATGGAACCATAGAACTGCGCTGTGAGTTCCTCTGACATGGGCAGTGGATATTTGTCAGGGATTACGGCCTTATTCACTGCTCGAAGATCGACACAGACGCGTAGACCACCTGACTTTTTCGTTGCGACCACCAGGTTGGAGACCCATTGGGAGGCATCAACTGGTTCGATGATGCCAGCTTCCAGTAGCTGCTTTAGTTCAGCTGTGACCCCGTCACGGAGAGCAAGCGGGATGCGGCGCAGTGGCTGAATGACAGGGGTAATGGTGGAGTCAACCATGGGCTGGTGGGTGAAGGCAGTCAGGCAGCCCAGACCCTCGAAGAGTGCTGGCCATGTTTGGCGCCACGGTGAGGCGACGTGCAGAATCGCAGACCCGCCGGTGCCCAAGAGAGAAAAACCCAGGTCAGTGAAAAGATCCAGTCCCATCAGGTTAGCTCCTTGGCGTGCCACATGAAAACAAAAATCTGGCAAAACTTTTGTTCCATAGCGTACAGTGAGGTTGACTGAGGCCACTAGTCCAATTTTCGAATTACCATACCCGCAAAGGGCAGTGGAGGGCGCAGAGAGTGGCAGGGAGCTGAAAAAATGTTTGAATGTGTCCACATTCAGCAGTGAGACGCTGGCGCCGGTATCCAACAAAAGAGGGATGCACACATCATTCAGGTTAATTGTGCATGACTTGAAAGCCACTACTGGTCCAGAGCTCACGTTATGAATTATAGTGCTGGAGGACTGAGAGTGTTCATTTGTAGCAACCGGGGCAGAGCGGCAGACATTGGCAAAGCGATTTTGTTTTCCACAATTGCGACAGGCTTGGCCGCGTGCGGGGCAATTCTGTATCCTGGTAGCATGTGAACGAGATCCACAGTTTCCACACTGTTGCCGCGGTAGCGCGCGTTGCTGCCGTCGTGCGAGCATTACAGTGTCAGGGCTGTCGGGGCCAAGGGCGCTGGCACTGGGTGTGTGTGCTAGTTTCGCTGCACATTCGGCTGCAGACTCCACTTGAAAGGCAATGTTAACTGCCTGTGACAACGACAGATCGTCGGACTCGAGTAACAGTCTTTCACGCACTCTCACGTTGTTGGTGTGCTCTATTAGTTGATCACACACCATCTCATCTTGTAGTGCACCGAACTTGCACGAGCTAGCTAACCCCCTCAAATTCGCCATGTATTGATGCACAGACTCGCCGGAAAGTTGGTGACGCTGACTAAAAATGACTCGCCGCAGGAGGGCACTTTGTGGGGCAGAGAAGTGTGTGCTTAACAGAGCCACAGCCACATCATATGTTTGAACTGAGTCTGCTGTGCCTAATGTCCCAAGAACACGCTGGCCCTCTGCTCCCAAGCAATGGGATAACAGTGCCTTTTTCCGTAGTGGTCTCACATTTTCTAGTCCGAGAGCAATGAGGTAGGTTTCAAAGGATTGTAACCAGCAAACCCATGGGATCGGGGGCTCACCGGGTAGTGCGAGGAAGGGAGGAGGGGGTGGAAGAGAGATTTCAGCCATCCTCATCGCCAAATGTTGCATTTGCAAAGATAATCCAGAGGCCGTATGTAGAGCTCAGTTCATGCTGCTTTTAATGGCTGATCCAAACACACTCTACAGGCAAAAGCAATCGAATACCTACATCCAATGTCAGACACAATACAACGATAACCGCACTATCAAACTCCATGTGCTCAGGCCAAGGCAATCGATAACCTATCACCAATGTCAAACATAACCGTGATTACACTTCAAAAGTAATTAATTGGCGGTGAAACACTTTGGGACATCCTGAAGACATCAAACACACCACATAACTGCAAGTTCTTCCCTTCCCCCTCCTTCTCCTCCCTTCCCTTCCCTCCTCTTGCCTTGCTTTGCCTTCCCTTCCCCCTCCTTCTCTTCCCTCTCTCTAACAAACACTCCCAGTCCATCATGAGATGTATATATAAATTTTAACTGCAGTAAAGTTACTCAGACGATGAATCGGGCATGCTGACCTCTGTGCCTGAATTCCCCGTATGCACTCCCATTGAGAGCACCAGTTTATAACATTTTCCCATTGCGCCATCACATGGTATAAGACACATGCGATTATAAAACAGCACATCCTCCAATGACCATCAGTAACACTACCGCAGAACGTTGATAGAATTTCCTGAGGTTTCTAACAACATTGAGGTGACATTGCAGATCTAATGTTGACAGTGGAACATCTTATATGATAATAGAAAAATCTTACAAGATTTCCTTCTCAAAGGGCGCAGTTAAGTTTTTAAAGGCGATATTTCAATCTAACTCATTCTAGCAAGTTTAAAATATCATGGCCTAGAAATTGAGTGGGCTTAGCGCCCATTTTGCGGCGCTAGAGGGCATTGCGCTGGACTTACAGCCGGTTTTGAAATTGACTAGGGCCCAACATCGGCGTTACACCGGTAGCGCTGCGCCGGCACCGATGACGTCATCGGTGTGCGCAGCGTCCCGGTTGCCGTGGTGACGGGCCCCAGCGCCGAAATTCAGTTGCGGCCACCTCGCCCGTGGCAGCCGCAACTAAGACTCTGGCAACAGAGTCTTGCACGACTTTGCGCCGGCGCATAAAGGTGGAGCGGCCGCCGGCCGCCTGCCCGCACCTCCCTTCCCGGACTCCCCCACCCCCCCCCCCCCCCCCCCCCCCCCCCCCGCGGAACAGATGCTTCTCGGCTGCGAGCCCGGCACTTCCCCGAGGTGCCGGGCTCATTTTTGTGAAGATTTTACCGGCCAGCGGGCGGGTGCAGGCAGCTCCTCCTTAACTGAAGGAGGAGGCCTGCACTTCCCGAGCCTGCCGC
Source organism: Somniosus microcephalus (assembly GCF_052327205.1). Lineage (NCBI taxonomy): Eukaryota > Metazoa > Chordata > Chondrichthyes > Squaliformes > Somniosidae > Somniosus > Somniosus microcephalus. The sequence continues at coordinate 189,237,256 of NC_140989.1, forward strand.
ACCGCATCGGGCGCCGGAATAGCGCCGCAATGCGGCGCGTAGCGCCAGTTTTCAGGCGCAAACAGCCTTCAGTAGCGCCGGCAGCCGTTTGGGCGCGGCGCTACTGAATTTTTGGCGCGCACAGCGCGACTTAGCACCGGCGCTAAATTTCCGGCGTTAAGCCCCGGCGCAGCGCAACCTCAATTTCTAGGCCCATATTTCCATGTTCATGCATAGTGCACACCCAAAGGCCACGTGCAATATTACTTATGAAAATGGCTGAGAAGTTTTAGGCTTAAAACATCCTTGGGAGAAGAGGCTTCAACAATGAAATTCATCTTAAATAATCCCAGACTCAAACTGACAAGGACTTATCCCAGAGGTGAGGGGTGTTCTGCCCTGTGGTCTGTGGTCTGTGCAGTCTCCAAGCCCTGGGCAACTAGCTCATGGAGCCCACGCAACTCAGTTCTATTTGTGCTTATATTTCTCTTACTTGCTTGTTTGTCCTGTTTGAACTTTCTGGGCCTGTGGGTTTAGAAATGGCTGTTCTTTATATTGGTGGATAAAGAACTTGCATTTCTATTGCGCCTTTCACAACCTCAGAACGTCCCAAAGCACTTGAGCACATAAAGCTAGGCTGACACTCCAGTGCAGTGCTGAGGGAGTGCTGCACTGTCGGAGGTGCCGTCTTTCGGCTGAGATGTTAAACCGAGGCCCCGTCTGCTCTCCCAGGTGAACGTAAGAGACCCCAAGGCACTATTTCAAAGAAGAGCAGGGGAATTATCCCCGGTGTCCTGGTCAATATTTATCCATCAATTAAGATAACAAAAAAAACAGATTATCTGGTCATTATCACATTGCTGTTTGTGGGAGCTTGCTGTCTGCAAATTGTCTGCTGGGTTTCCTACATTACAACTGTGACTGCAATTCAAAAATACTTCATTGGCTGTAAAGCGCTTTGAGATATAAATGCAAGTCTTTCTTTCCTTCTTTCCTTTTTTCTTTCTTTCTGCTTCACAGCCAAAGAAGTACTTTTGAAATGTAGTCACCCTTGTAGAGAAATTCGGCAGCCAATTTGCGCACAGCAAGCTCTCACAAACAGCAATGAGATAAATGGCCAGATAATCTGGTTTTTAGTGATGTTCGTTGAGAGATAAATATCAGCCAGGACAATGGGAGAACTCCCCTGCTCTTCAAATTGTGCCACAGGATCTCTTACATCCACCTGAGATGGACTTTGATTTAACATGCTGGCCCTCGGCAGCATCTTCCGAAAACACATCAGGCTCCACATGTATGCTGACGACACCCAGCTTTACCTCACCACCACCTCTCTTGAGCCCTCCATTGCTTCTGATTTGTCATGCTGCTTGCCCGACATCCAGTATTGGATGAGCAGAAATTTCCTCCAACTAAATATTGGGGAGACTGAAGCCATTGTCTTCGGTCCCTGTCACAAACACCGTTCCCTAGGTGCCTACTCCATCCCTTTCCCTGGTCACTGGCTGAGGCTGAACCAGGCCATTCAGAACCTTGGCATCCTATTTGACCCTGAGCTGAGTTTTTGACCCCATAAGCTCTCTATCACCAAGACCGCCTACTTCCACCTCCGTAACATTGCCTGTCTTTGTTTTCAAATCCCTCCATGGCCTCGCCCCCTCCCTACCTCTGTAATCTCCTCCTGTCCTACAATCCACTGAGATCTCGGCACTCCTCCAATTCTGGCCTCCTGCGCATCCTCGATTTTCACCGCTCCACCACTGGCAGCCGTGCCTTCAGCGAGGCCTTAAACTCTGGAATTCCCTCCCTAAACCTCCCCGCCTCTCTACCTCTCTCCTCCTTTAAGACGCTCTTTGACCAAGCTTTTGGTCACCTGTCCTAATATCTCCTTATGTGACTCAGTATTACATTTTGTCTGATAATCATTCTTGTGAAGCGTCTGGGGGGACGTCTTACTACGTTAACGGCGCAAGTTGTTATTGTCTCATCCCAAAGTGTCACCTCTGAAGGGGTAGTTTTCCCTTGGTACTACACTGAAGTGCCAGCTTAGATTACATACACAACTACCTGGAGTGGGACTATGAGCCTACAACTTTGTGCTTCAGAGGCATGAGGGTTACTGCAGAGCTAATGCTGATACCAAGAGCCGCTGGTATCAACTACTTATGGTATATGGAATTCAATAGGATCAGTTATCAATGGGACCTTGAAAACGTCATTGTGTGCCCTAGGTGTGCCACGAAGACCGAGACCTTGGAGAGCCCTGCTATAGCTGGTGAGCTGCATTGCAGCGGGTGGAAATAGCTCTGTACATGAAGGGAAATTAGTGTATCATAAATGGTCTGTACTTCATTTATAATGGAAATAGCTGGCATATTCTTTCTGCATTCATTACTGTTCCAATAGCTTGATGAAAAGGGAATGTTGCGCAGGATTCAGTTGTAAAAAAAGTGAGCCTTTTGAGAGCAGCGAAAAGGGCTGCCGTGTCCACAGATGTTGCTCAAATCCAGGGGTCAGCAGGTTTCTAGTTAATGAGAGGATTAAGTGGAGGCTGGGCGGATTAAGACAAAGTGCTAATACGAAGTGAAGGAAGCTGTTATGTTTGCTGTAATTACCAAAGCCTGGTCAAGAGCTGTGCTGGGATAATTAACAATGAAACCAAAGGGGGAATTTTAACTCTCTCTGCCCATCAGAAACCGGGTGGACCGGGAGTTAAAGTCCAGGCGGTGCACTTACCACTCGTTTCCCGTCCTGCGGCTATCAGAGCATCCCTGTTCTCTTGTGTTGACGAGGTGTTTGTCTGATTCAGGCGGGAGGCTCGTAGATATGTGCATATCGGGGTCCTAACACTTCGATAGGATCCAGATGCTATTTTAACCATCTACTGAGCAGATACGTGCTGTGGGTGCCCACTCAGTAAAACCTGGTGGACACCCAGTCGTGATCCTGTAAGGTAAGTGTCAATATTAACACCCCGCCCCCCCCCCCCGCACAACGGGTGGGACAGGGTCAGGAGGGGTTGGTGGGTTAAACGTGTAAAAACGGGGCAGGCATCCGCCACCCACCGTGTATGTGCCAGACGCCATTTTCATTGGCATCGTGTTTCATGGTGGGACACTTCAACATAATTAAATCAAGCTCCCATGGTGCAATTCGGCACCTGATGTAAATTTAACAGTTTAGTTTGTTATTTTTTTATCATTCATTCCTGGGATGTGGGCATCGCTGGCAAGACCAGCATTTATTGCCCATCCCTAATTGCCATCGTGAAGGTGGTGGTGAGCTGCCTTCTTGAACCACTGCAGTCCGTGTGGTGAAGGTACTCCCACAGTGCTGTTAGGGAGGGAGTTCCAGGATTTTAGAAACATAGAAAATAGGAGCAGGAGTAGGCCATTCGGCCTCTCGAGCCTGCTCCGCCATTCAATGCGATCATGGCTGATCATCCAAGTTCAGTACCCGGTACCTGCTTTCTCCCCATATCCCTTGATCCCTTTAGCCTTAAGAAATATATCCAACTCCTTCTTGAATATATTTAATGAATTGGCCTCTACTGCCTTCTGTGGTAGAGAATTCCACAGTTTCACCACTCTCTGGGTGAAGAAATTCCTCCTCATTTCTGTCCTAAAAGGCCTACCCCTTATCCTTAGACTGTGACCCCTGGTTCTGGATTCCCTGACCATCGGGATCATCCTCCCTGCATCTAGTCTGTCCAGTCCTGACAGAACTTTATAAGTTTCAATGAGATCCCCTCTCATTCTTCTAAACTCCAGCGAGTACAAGCCCAATCGACCCAATCTCTCCTCATACATCATTCCTGCCATCCCAGGTATCAGCCTGGTGAATCTTCGCTGAACTCCTTCCATGGCAAGAATATCCTTCCTCAGATAAGGCGACCAAAACTGCACACAATACTCAAGATGTGGTCTCACCAAGGCCCTGTACAACTGCAGCAAGACATCCTTGTTCCTGTACTCAAACCCTCTCGCTATGAAGGCAAACATACCATTTGCCTTCTTAACCGCCTGCTGCACCTGCATGCTTACCTTCAACGACTGGTGCACAAGGACACCCAGGTCTCGTTGCACTTCCCCTTCTCCCAATCTATTGCCATTCAGATAACAATCTGCCTTCCTGTTTTTGTCCACGCTATATTGCGTCTGCCATGCTTCTGCCCAATCACCCAACCTGTCCAAATCATCCTGTAGTTTCTTGGCATCCTCCTCACAGCACACACGTCCACCGAGCTTTGTGTCATCTGTAAATTTGGAGATATTACATATAGTTCCCTTGTCAAGATCATTAATATATATTGTGAATAGCTGGGGTCCAAGGACCGATCCCTGCAGTACCCCACTAGTCACTGCCTGCCACTCGGAAAAAGACCTGTTTATTCCAACTCTTTGCTTTCTATCTGCCAATCAGTTCTCTATCCAAGTCAATACCTTGCCCCCAATCCCATGTGCCTTAACTTTACATGCTAATCTCTTATGTGGGACCTTATCAAAAGCCTTCTGAAAGTCCAAATACACCACATCCACTGGTTCTCCCTTATCTATTTTACTACATCCTCAAAAAATTCCAGTAGATTAGTCAAGCACGATTTACCTTTTGTAAATCCATGTTGAGTTTGTCCGATCCTGTCACTGTTTTCCAAGTGATCTGCTATTACATCTTTTATAATGGACTCTAGCATTTTCCCCACTACCGATGTCAAGCTTACCGGTCTGTAATTCCCCGTTTTCTCTCTACCACCTTTTTTGAATAGTGGGGTAACATTAGCTATCCTCCAATCCATGGGTACTGTTCCAGATTCCATCGAATGTTGGAAGATGATCAGCAATGCATCTACTATTTCTAGGGCCACTTCCTTAAGTACCCTAGGATGTAGATTATCAGGCCCTGGGGATTTATTGGCCTTCAATCCCATCAATTTCCCTAACACCATTTCCCTACAAATACTGGTTTCTTTCAGTTCCTCCCTTTCATCAGACCCTATGTTCCCCAACATTTTTGGGAGGTTATTTGTGTCCTCCTTTGTGAAGACACAACCAAAATATGTATTTAATTGGTCTGCCATTTCTTTGTTCCCCATTATAAATTCCTCAGATTCTGACTGCAAGGGACCTACGCTTGACTTCACCAATCTTTTTCTCTTCACATATCTATAAAAGCTTTTACAGTCAGTTTTTATGTTCCCTGCAAGCTTACTCTCACATTCTATTTTCCCTTTCTTAATTAATCCCTTTGTCCTCCTTTGTTGAATCCTAAACTGCTCCCAATCCTCTGGATTACTGCTTTTTCTGGCCAATTTATATGTCCTCTCCTTGGATCTTATGCTATCCCTAATTTCCCTCGTTAGCCATGGTTGAGTCACCTTTTTTGTTTAATTTTTATGCCAAACTGGGATGAACAAATTCTGTAGTTCATCCATGCGGTCTTTGAATGTTTGCCATTGCTTATTCACCGTTAACTCTTTGAGTGACATTCCCCAATCAATCCTACCTAATTCACGCTTCAGACCATCGTAGTTTCCTTTATATAAATTCAGGGCCCTAGTCTCTGAGTCAACTACTTCATTCTCCATCTTAATGAAGAATTCGATCATATTATGATCGCTCTGACCCAAGGGGTCTTGTACAACAAGATTGCTAATTAATCCTTTCTCATTACATAATACCCAGTCTAAGATGGCCTGATCTCTGGTTGGTTCCTTGAAATATTGGTCCAGGAAACCATCCCGTAAACACTCCAGGAATTGCTCCTCCACATTATTGTTACTAATTTGGTTAGCCCAATCCATATGTAGATTAAAGTCACCCATGATGACTGCTGTGCCCTTTTTGCATGCTTCTCTAATTTCCCTTTTAATGCCATCCCCAACCTCCGCATTACTGTTTGGAGGTCTATATACCACTCCCACTAACATTTTCTACCCATACAGATTCCACATCATCAGAGGTAATATCCTTCCTTACAATTGTATTAATCCCTTCTTTAACCAGTAATGCTACCCCACCTCCCTTTCCTTTTTGCCTATCTTTCCTGAATATTGAATACCCCTGGATGTTGAGTTCCCAGCCTTCGCCACCCTGGAGCCATGTTTCCATAATCCCAACCAAATCATATTCGTTTACCTCTATTTGCGCAGCTAATTCATCCACCTTATTACGAATGCTCCTTGCATTCAGAGACTTTGACCCAGCGATGATGAAGGAACAGCGATATATTTCCAATTCAGGATGGTGTGTGACTTGGAGGGGAACTTGGAAGTGGTGCTGCCAATCTGTTGAGATTAAGGTTGGATTTTCCTGGTGAAACCCACCCCCTGCTCCCCTGCGACTTACACAGATGTGTGACAAGGGAAATGGGGCAGTAGCAGCCTTCTGCTGATAGATTTCCCTCCGATCCCCCTGACATTGAGTGAAGCCACCCACCCAGAGCACATACGTCGATGAAGGCAGGTGGGGTGCGGCCTTTGTAATTCCCCAAAATTCCCTTCGTTTCCACCCCTCAGGAAATACTACCACTATAAGGGGGAAAAATTCAGTCGGTCTGCGCTTCCCGTTAGCGCCTTAAGAGGGCGCTAATGGGGCACAAAGCAACTAGCGCCTGGGTGCGGCGATATCTGTGCCTCTCGTGAAATTGACCAGACATTTTGCTGCGGAGCTAAACAATACCGCCCCGATCTCCTGCGCCCACAGATCTTGATGTCAGTCGAGCATGCAACGCCCTTGTGGTGCCCCGGAATGGATATTGAGTGGTGCCCCCCTCCTTTCCGCCTGGCGCAAGCAACGACAGGTAGACTGGAACATTTCCCAGTCGGTGTGGGGCTGGGGGGGTGGTGGGGCGCTATTTGAAGGCGGCCTCTTCCTGGCTTTTTCTGTGGTAGACTTTTTTGCACCACTTGTTCTGACAGAGAGAGAGATTCTGAGAGAGAGAGAGGAGAGACTTCTGCATAGAATCAACGCTGTGTGAAGTAGTTTTTGCTACTGAGCATCACTTTGCAGGTACTTTTGGATTTGACCTTCATTACTTTGATTACCAAGAGACTTTGGGGGTGCACTGATTGGGGGCGTCGTCCTGCGCCAGCAGAATTGGAGGCCACAGAGACGCAGAGAGAGAGTGGCAATCATGGCCAGATGGAGGAGGGCCAACAGGCCTCTGCACAGGAGCCCTTACCCTCCCAGGGTATTTCAGCAACAATTCTCCTACAGTAATTTGTCTGAGGAGCAGTATTTGCGAAGGCTGCGCTTCAGCAAGGAGGTGGTCACTGAGCTCTGCCACCTGCTGCAGCCAGATCTGCAGCCTCTACTGAGGACCAGGACATCTCTGTCGGTGGCTGTGAAGATCACAGTGGCTCTGAACTTTGATGCCACCGACTCCTTTCATGCAGCTTCTGGGGACATCGCCAGTATCTCTCAGTTCGCGGTCCATTGCTGCATCCGTCAGGTCACAAATGCACTCTATAAGAGGAGACGCCAGTACATCTCTTTCCCCATGACCCGGGCCAAACAGCATGAATGCGCATTGGGCTTTACAAGGATAGCAGGCTTCCCCATGGTGCAGGGCGCCATTGACTGCACGCATGTGGCATTGCGTGCACCGCATGAGAATGCAGAGGATTTCCGCAACCGAAAGGGGTTCCACTCCTTAAACGTCCAGTTGGTCTGTGACCACAGACAGCTGATACTCGCTGTCAATGCCTGCTATCCTGGCAGCAGCCACGATGCATTCATCCTGCACCAGACTGCTGTGGCAGAACTTTTCTAGGTACTGCATTACCCAAGTGGTTGGCTTCTCAGGGACAAGGGATATCCACTGTGCACCTGGCTGATGACACCGCTCCGTACCCCCAACACCCCTGCTGAGCTGTGGTACAACGAGAGCCATCTCGCTACCAGGAACATCATTGAGCACACAATCGGCGCCTGATTTAGCGCTCCAATCAACTCCACGGGCGATGAAAGCCAAGTTTGCAGTTGGAGGCGATAATTAGCGCCAGGCACTAAACATTGCGCACGGCCGATAATGGCACCCCAAACGGGGTGATACTGAATTTTCCCCCCAAAGTGTTTGGACAAGTACAGCTTCCCAGAGTTGGGAGAGCAGTGAAGACCACACGTCAGCGAGATTACACCTCAAACAACTTCCAATATACATGACAGGTGAGATCTCAGGGTTTAAGGGGAGTTGCTGTACTTTACAAGGAATTTTAAGGGAGTAATTAAGTTATTGGAAATTTTCCCATTGTTTGTGTGCTTTGAAGAAGAGAATGGTGAGCACGTGGAGAAGGAGAGGAAGAAAGCTCAGAGACGATAGCAAAATACTGCGGATGCTGGAAATCAGAAATAACAACAGAAAACGCTGGAAAAACTCAGCAGGCCAGGCAACATCCGTGGAGAGAGAAATAGAGTCAAAGTTTCGGGTCGAAACCCTTCTACAGAACTGAGAGAAAAGGCAGGAAATGAAACAAAAGGCAGTTTGGGGACTGGGAAATGGGGGAGGGGATGAAAGAAGAGACATTAAGAGATATTCAAGGTGAGACGAGATAGTAATAGGACAGGTAAATGAAGTGTGAAATGCTCTGGCAGAGTGAAAGACAGCTGCCATGTCGGAGAGAGAGAAAAAAAGGGAAAGTCACAAACCAAAAGTGTGGGTAAAAAATATAAAAATATAATAGGGGCCGAGGTTATAATCTGAAGTTGTTGAACTTGATATTGAGTCCGGAAGGCTGTAAAGTGCCTAATCGGAAGATGAGCTGCTGTTCCTCGAGTTTATGGTGAGCTTCCGTGGAACAATGCAAGAGGCCGCAGACGGTGAGATCTGAGTGGGAATGGAACGGTGAATTAAAGTGACAGGCGACCGGAAGCTCGGGGTCATCCTTACGGACTGAACGGAGGTGTTCCGCAAAGCGGTCACCCAATCTGCGTTTGGTCTCCCCAATGTAGAGGAGACCACATCGTGAGCAGCGAATACAGTATACTAGATTGCGAGAAGTACAAGTAAATCGCTGTTTCACCTGGAAGGGGTGTTTGGGGCCCTGGACAGTGGGAAGGGGGGGGGAATATATGGGCAGGTGTTGCAACTCCTGCGCTTGCACGGGAAGGTGCCGGGCGAAGGGGAAGGGGTGCTGGCAGTGATAGAGGAGTGGACTAGGGTGTCTCGGAGGGAGCGATCCCTACGGAATGCTGAAAGGGGAGGGGAGAGGAAGATATGTTTGGTGGTGGGATCGCGTTGGAGGTGGCAGAAATGGTGGAGGATGATCCGTTGAATGTGGAGGCTGGTGGGGTGAAAGGTGAGGACAAGGGGAACCCTATCGTCGTTCCGGGAGGGAGGGGCAGGGGTGAGGGCTGAAGTGTGGGAGATAGAATGGACCCGGTCGAGGGCTGTGTCAACCACGGTAGAGGGGAATCCTCGGTTGAGGAAAAAGGAAGACATGTCAGAAGCACTGGTGTGGAAGGTGGCATCGTCAGAGCAGATGCGTCAGAGATGGAGAAACTAGGAGAATGGAATAGAGTCCTTACAGGAGGCAGGGTGGGAGGAAGTGCAGTCCAGGTAGCTGTGGGAGTCAGTGGGCTTGTAGTGAATGTTGGTCAATAACCTATCCCCAGAGATGGAGACGGAGAAGTCGAGGAAGGGAAGGGAAGAGTCGGAGATGGACCATGTGAAGGTGAGGGAAGGGTGGAAATTGGAGGCAAAGTGAATGAAATTGTTTAGTTCAGGGCGAGAGCAGGAAACGGCACCGATACAGTCATCAATGTACCGGAAAAAGAGGTGAGGGAGGGGACCCGAGTAGGCCTGGAACCAAGAATGTTCCACATATCCCACGAAAAGGCAGGCATAGCTAGGATTCATGCAGGTACCCATAGCAACACCTTTAATTTGGAGGAAATGAGTGGAGTCAAAGGAGAAGTTGTTCAATGTGAGGACAAGTCCAGCCAGGCGGAGGAGGGTGGTGGTGGATGGGGACTGGTTGGGCCTCTGTTCAAGGAAGAAGCGGAGCGCCCTCAGGCCATCCTGGTGGGGGATGGAGGTGTAGAGGGATTTTACGTCCATGGTGAAAAGAAGGCGGTTGGGGCCAGGAAACTGGAAACTGTTAAAGTGGCAGAAGGCGTCAGAAGAGTCGTGGATGTAGGTGGGAAGAGACTGGTCAGAGAGAAGCTCAGAGTCTGGCATCATGTACACCGGCAATACCAGACCTATGTGTATCCAGGCCAGAGGATCTATGGACCAAGGAGGTTCTATCTGGATGTTTCCTACAGTCAGTGTCATAATGGACACGGCAGCATACTGGTAACATTACTGGACTAGTAATCCAGAGTCCTGGACAAGTGATCCAGAGACGTGAGTTCAAATCTCACCATGGAATTTAAATTCCGTTAATTAAATAAATCTGGAATAAAAAGGTAGTATCAGTAATGGTGATGGATTGTCGTAAAAGCCCATCTGGTTCACTTTAGGAAGGAAATCTGCTGTCGTTACCCGGTCTGGCCTATATGTGACTCCAGGCCCCCAGCAATGTGGTTGACTCTGAACTGCCCTCTGAAATGGTCTAGCAAGCAACTCAGTTGTAACAAACCGCTACAAAACACAATAATAAAAATAAAACTGGTAGGACCATTTGGCACCGGCTACGGACATGACAACGGCACACCCCGACCAGTTGACCCTGCAACGTCCTCCTCACCAACATCTGCAGACTTGTGCTATCCCACAGACTAGTCAAGCCTGACATAGTCATACTCACAGTGGTGGTGGCACAGTGGTATACAGTCAGGAAGGAGTGGCCTGGGAGTCCTCAACATTGACTCCGCACGCCATGAAGTCTCATGGCTTCAGGTCAAGCATGGGCAAGGAAACCTCCTGATGATTACCACCTACTGCACTCCCTCAGCTGATGAACATGGACACCGGACCCTATGAAGTCTCAAAAAGCAGGACAAGTCCAATCCGGCCAATTACTGCCCCATCAGTCTACTCTCAATCATCAGCAAAGTGATGGAAGGTGGCATTTACTCACCAAACTGATGCCCAGTTTGGGTTCCGCCAGGACCACTCGGCTCCTGACCTCATTACAACCTTGGTCCAAACATGGACAAAGGAGCTGAATTCCAGAGGTGAGGTGAGAGTGACTGCCCTTGACATCAAGGCAGCATTTGACCGAGTGTGGCATCAAGAAGCCCTAGTAAAACTGAAGTCAATGGGAATCCGGCGGAGTGGGGGGTAGGAGAAACTCTCCACTGGCAGGAGTCATACCCAGCACAAAGGAAGATGGTTGAAGGTCAATCATCGCTGCAGGGGTTCCTCAGGGCAATGTCCTAGGCCCAACCATCTTCAGCTGCTTCATCAATGACGTTCCTTCCAACATAACGTCAGAAATGGGGATGTTCACTGATGATTACATAGTGTTCAGTGCCATTCACAACTCCTCAGATAATGAAGCAGTCTATGCCCGCATGATACAAGACCTGGACGGCATTCAGGCTTGGGCTAATAAGTGGCAGGTAACATTTGCGCCACACAAGTGCCAGGCAATGACTATCTCTAACAAGCGAGAGTCTAACCACCGCCCCTTGACATTCAATGGCATTACCACCACCGAATCCACCACCATCAACATCCTGGGGGGTCACCATTGACCAGAAACATAACTGGACCAGCCACATAAATACTGTGGCAACAAGAGCAGGTCAGAGGGTAGGTATTCTGCGGCGAGTGTCTAATCTCCTGACTCCCCAAAGCCTTTCCACCATCTACAAGGCACAAATCTGCAGTGTGATGGAATATTCGCCACTTGTCTGGATGAGTGCAGCTCCAACAACACTCAAGAAGCTCGACACCATCCAGGACAAAGCAGCCCACTTGATTGGCACCCCATCCATCACCTTAAACATTCACTCCCTCCACCATCAGCGTACCGTGGCTGCAGTGTGTACCATCTACAAAATGCACTGCAACAACTCGCCAAGGCTTCTTCGGCAGCACCTCCCAAACCCGTGACCTCTTCCACCTAAAAGGACAAGGGCAGCAGGCACATGGGAACATCACCACCTGCAAGTTCCCCTCCAAGTCACACACCATCCTGACTTAGACATATATCGCCGATTCTTCATTGTCGCTGGGTCAAAATCCTGGAACTTCCCCCTAACAGCACCGTGGGAGTACCTTCACCACACGGACTGCAATGGTTCAAGAAGGCAGCTCACCGGAACCTTCTCCAGGCCAATTAGGAATGGGCAATAAATGCTGGCCTTGCCAGCGACGCCCACATCCCATGAATGAATAAAAAAAACCCAAAAGGATGGCACTTGACCTGCTGCCTTCCACAGGGGCACGGCATTGTCAGTGGCTGTCAAGGTAACAATTACTCTAAATTACTGTGCAACCGGATGTTTGCACAGGGCGATATGGTGGCATTAGTCACATCAACCAGCTTCACACTGTGGATGAATGCCCTGTTCAGATGCGTCTCAGATTTCACATCCTTCTCATGGACAGGAGTCATGGCTCATGACTCCGGTCCGGAACCCAGGTGCACGTGCACAGCAGGCCTACAATGAGAGCCATGCTGACACAAAGAGCATTATAGCGCACACCATCAGCATCCTCAAGCAACGCTTCCGCTGCCTGAACTGCTCTGGAGGAGCCCTGCACTACCCAGCTGAGCAGGTATCAAGATTGTGGTAGTATGCTGCACAATCTGGCCATTATGAGGGAACAGCCCTAGCCACCACCTATCAGGTGAACAGCTGAGGAGCAGGAGCACGAGGAAGAGGAGAAGAAGAAAGTGGCAGAAGTGGAGAAGGAAATGCAACAGGAAGTAGAGGAAGAGGAAGGGAGGTTACAACATGGACAGCCCCTTTCTGCCTGGGCTCTACGTGATGAAATAATTAACAAGCGATACCAGTAACCTCAACCAAACCTCCCCATTCACCAACAGTCCCACACTCCTTACCTTTCCTCTATCACTGACCATCACATTGTCCTCTTTCCGACAACACAAAAATATCAACCACCAGAAACTGCACATTCAATTCCAAATTTATAAATTCAACTACTACATAATGCACACAAAAATAAACTAATCACCCTTGTGCTTCCCTTAGAGCCTGTCTTCTGTGTGCCTTTTCCTCTCCTGGTGCTTCAACGAGGTACTTCCCTAGTGGCTGCAGTGTTGGAAGGCTGCTGACCTCCAATTGAGGAGACTGCAGATGGCCTTGGAGGATGCCTTTGAGCAGCTCTGGGCCTAGAAGGCCTGGCTTCAAACTGCACCATCTCAGTCTGGGCTGCAGCAGTCTGGGCTGGCTGGCTGACAGGTAACAGCAAGGGCACTGGCAGAGGTTTTTTTTATTTGTTTATGGGATCAGGGCATCGCTGGCAATGCCAGCATTTATTGCTCATCCCTATTTGCCCTTGAGAAGGTGGTGGTGAGCCGCCTTCTTGAACCACTGCAGCCCGTGTGGTAATGGTACTCCCACAGTGCTGTTAGGGAGGGAGTTCCAGGATTTTGACCCAGCGACGATGAAGGAACTGCGATATATTTCTAAGTCAGGATGGTGTGTGAATTGGAGGCAAACTTGGAGGTGGTGGTGTTCCCATGCACCTGTTGCCCTTGTCCTACTAGGTGGAAGAGGTCGCGGGTTTGGGAGGTGCTGCTGAAGAAGCCTTGGCGAGTTGCTGCAGTGCATCTTGTAGATGGTACACACTGCAGCCACAGTGCGCCAGTGGTGGAGGGAGTGAACGTTTAAGGTGGTGGATGGGGTGCCAATCAAGTGGGCTGCTTTTTCCTGGATGGTGTCGAGCTTCTTGAGTGTTGTTGGAGCTGCACTTATCCAGGCAAGTGGAGAGTATTCCATCACACTCCTTACTTGTGCCTTGTAGATGGTGGAAAGGCTTTGGGGAGTCAGGAGGTGGGACACTTGCCACAAAATACCTAGCCTCTGACCTGCTGTTGTTGCCACAGTATTTATGTGGCTGGTCCAGTTAAGTTTCTGGTTAATGGTGACCCTCAGGATGTCGATAGTGGGGGATTCGGTGATGGTAATGCCATTGAATGTCAAGGGGAGGTGGTTAGACTCTTGCTTATTGGAGATAGTCATTGCCTGGCACTTGTGTGGTGTGAATGTTACCTGCCACTTATCAGCCCAAGCCTGTAGTGTCCGAGTATAAATAATACACGGACTGCAGGAGAACAATAATAACAGGTATTTACTGAACAGAGGGTACTCTTTTATTTGGACCCAAAAAAAACCAATTCGACTGTAAATAAACAAAAGTTCAACTAAAGCTTAACAAATCAAATTAAAATTTGGTTTTCCGTGTTGATGATGCACTCCAGTCCCCGCGGCGCCCACCGGTCGCGGAAATACTCAAGCGCACCGGCGGACACCGCGTGCTCCATCTCCAGGGCCACCCGGGCGCGAACATGGCCGCGGAAGAGATGCAGGCAATCCGGCTGGACGACCCCCTCGACCGCCCGCTGCCTGGACCAATTGATGGCTCTTTTAGCCAGGCCCAGGAGCAGGCCCACAAGGAGGTCCTCCAACCTGTCCGCTCCCCTCCGCACCGGGTGACCGTAGATCAAGAGCGTGGGACTGAAGTGCAACCAAAAATCGAGGAGCAGCCCCTTCAAGTAGTGAAAGAGGGGCTGCAACCTCTCACAATCCATATAAACGTGAAACACGGACTCCTCCAGGCCGCAAAAAATGCAGGCAGCCTGGGAGTCCGTGAACCTACTTAAAACCTTATTGCATGGGACCGCTCCATGCAACACCCTCCAGGCCAAGTCCCCGATGGAACAAGGGAGGACTCCCGCATAGAGAGCCCTCCATTGGGGACCTCCGCTACCGCCGCTCGGCAAAACGCCACGCCAAGGCGTGTCCGGACGGTAGACGAAGATGGCAAAGTGGAGAGTGTGCAGGAGCAGCCCGTACAGGAAACCCCTCCGCGCGGAATGAAAAGGCACGGAGGGTATTTCCTCGAGACGGCTCAAGTTGTGAGGCGCCGGTTCCCGAGGGGAGTTTCGGGGCCGGGCGCCGATGAGGAATTCCGTCCGAACGGGGGTAAGCTCGGACGGGATCGCCCCACGTGCTTGAGCCGCCTCGATACACCTAGTGGAGTCGGGGCCCAGTGCCGCTTTTGCCGATTCGATGGTTTCGACCGCGAGCTGGACGTTGGCCCAGGACAGGCGCCGCGCCAGCTCCTCCGGCGCCATCCAGCCCGCTCCTCCGCCATCGAGCAGGTCCCCGACTCTGGTCACCTTGCCAGCCACAGCCCTACCCTCCGCCAGCCGCCCGAACCCGTGTTCGTGGAGGTGCGGATTCCTGAGCAGCGGCTCCCGAAGGAGAGCCGCCGCTCCTGACGGGGGAGAGCTCCGCCTGGAAGCGACGTAGTTCCAAACCCATAGTAGTTCCTGGTAGAAGACAGGCAGCTCCCGCAGGCCGGCACGCCTGCTGCCCACTTTCGCAAACAGGAGCTGCGTGTCGTAATTGAGGCCATGCAGCTGGCGGAAGAAAAACGTCGCCAGCGCACACCATCTCGGAGGATTCTCGACGTACAGGTATCTCTGCAGCGTCTGAAGACGGAAAGTCGCAGCCTGGGTGCGAAGGCACACCAGCGCCTGACCGCCCTCCCTAAGCGGGAGACACAGAACCGCGGCAGAGACCCAGTGCTTCCTTTTGTCCCAGAAGAAGTCGATGAGCTTCTTCTGAATCTTGGCGACAAACGCAGGGGGAGGGATCAAAGTGACCAACCGGTACCACAACATGGCGGCCACCAGCTGGTTTATGACCAGCGCTCAACCCCTGTAGGACAACACTCGGAGCAGTCCTGTCCAGCGTCCTAGGCGAGCGGTGACTTTGGCCTCCAGCTCTTGCCAGTTCGCCGGCCAAGCGTCCTCGGCAGGGCTAAGGTAGACTCCCAAATAGAGGAGGTGCGTGGTGCTCCAGGCGAAAGGCCTGAACTCCTCCGGCAGGGAGTCCACCCGCCACTGACCCACCAGGAGTCCGGAACATTTCTCCCAGTTGATCTTGGCGGAGGATGCGTCCGAGTAAATCTGCTGGCATTCCCGCATCCTCCGCAAGTCAGCGGGATCCGTGACCGTGAGGAGCACGTCATCGGCGTAAGCCGAGAGGACCACCTCCACGCCCGGCCCTTGCAGAGCCAGTCCCGTCAACCTCTTCCGCAAGAGGCGCAGGAAAGGCTCCACGCAAATGGCATATAACTGGCCGGACATGGGGCATCCCTGACGCACCCCCCTCCCGAAGCGAAGGGGCGCCGTCAAGGACCCGTTAACTTTAATCAGACACTCCGCGGCGGCGTACAGAAGTCGGATCCGGGCGACGAAATGCGTCCCGAACCCGAATGCGCGCAGAGTCCCGAAGAGATACTCGTGATCCACCCTGTCGAACGCCTTCTCCTGATCCAGGGAAAGGAAGGCGACCGACAGACCAGCCCTCTGGGAGTGGTGGACCAGGTCCCGGACCAGATGGATGTTATCGTGGATGGTCCGGCCCGGGACCGTGTAGGACTGGTCGGGGTGGATCATGTGGGCCAGCACGGTGCCAAGGCGAGCAGACATGGCCCTGGCAAAGATTTTATAGTCCGTGCTGAGGAGGGAGACCGGGCGCCAGTTCTTAAGGAGGCGGAGGTCGCCCTTCTTAGGCAGCAGGACAATGACCGCCCTGCGCCAAGAGAGGGGCATCTCCCCGGTCGCCAAACTTTCCCCCAGGACCCGCGCGTAGTCGCCCCCCAAGACATCCCAGAACGCCCTGTGGAACTCCACGGTCAGCCCGTCCAGCCCCGGGGACTTTCCCCTAGAGAGCTGGCGGAGGGCGCCGGTCAGCTCCGCCAGACTTAGCGGAGCGTCCAATTTTTCGGCGCCCTCCGGGCCAACCTTCGGCAGGTCCTCCCACAAAACTCTGCGCGCATCCTCGCTGGACGGATCCGGAGAGAACAGAGCCCCGTAATAGGCGCGGGTCTCCGCGCTGATTCCCTCCGGATCCGAGACCAGAGATCCGTCGTCGGCCAGCAGCCCCAAGAGCTGCTTACGGACCCCCCGTCTTTTTTCCAGCGAGTAGAAGAAGGGGGAGCCGCGGTCCAGGTCCCGCAGGAGCTGGATCCGCGACCTCACGTACGCGCCTCGGGACCCGACGAGCTGCAGGTCCTTCAGCGCGCCCTTCTTCTCTTCGTACACCTTCCACAGGGCCGGGTCCTCGACGACCTGACCGAGACAGGACTCCAGGTCGAGCACCTCCTTCTCCAACCGCCCGACCCGGGCCTCCCGCCTCTTGGTCGACCCCTTCGCGTACTCCTGACAGAAGAGACGGATGTGAGCCTTGCCTACATCCCACCATAGCCTCAAGGAGGGGAAGCCCCCCTGCTTCCTTCTCCAGTCGGCCCAGAATCGACGAAACGAATCCCGGAACCGTGCGTCCTCCAGCAGCAGGTTGTTAAAATGCCAGTACACGGACCCCCCCCGCGCGCGCAGCGGAGCGAGCTCCGCCCACACCAGGTGGTGGTCCGTGCACGGCACCGGCCGCATGGAAGCTGCCGGAACGCAGGAGACGAACGCCCGGGAAATGTAGAGGCGGTCGATTCTGGACCTTCCTCCCCCAGACCTCACGCTAGTGAAGGCGCTGGAGTCGGGGTGGAGATTTCGCCAGACGTCCACCAAGTCGAAGGACCCAACCAGGTCCCTCAACTTCTCCATCGCCGCCGGGCTTCGCGGGGGACCCGAACGGTCCCTCGCCTCGAGGGTGCAGTTAAAATCCCCCCCGAGGATGACGCACTCGCCCACGTCGATGGAGCCCAAGAGAGCGGACACTTCTTCGAAGAAGCGCACTTGCTGCACACTGGTCTGAGGGGCGTACACGTTCACTAGATGGAGCGGCACGCCCCCCAGGCAAACAGTGACATGGAGCAAGCAGCCCGGCACGTGCTCCTTGACCCCCAAGATCCCCGGCTGAAAATGCGGGGCCAGCAAGATAGCCACCCCGCTGGAATTGTTGGAGAGGTGACTCATGCTGACCCCTCCTTGCCACTCCAGGAGCCACGTGGCTTCGTCTCCCGGAACGGTGTGGGTTTCTTGCAGGAAGCACACCGCATACTTCCCGTCCCGAAGGACCGAGAAGTTATTGAATCTGCGGCGCGCCTCCCTGCTGCCGTTGATGTTGAGGCTGGCTATGGTTATCTTCATGTCAGAAGCATAGTGCAACCTCTACCTACACCTAACGGGGCGAGGAAGCGCAGCCGCTGGTCCGCCGCCACTTCCTCAGCAGCCCAGTGAGAAACGTTGTGAGCCGACGCAGCTCGAGCGGGTTCACACCCTCGTCCGCGCCCAAGATCTTAACGGCGGCGCGGACGGAATCGATGAGCAGCGCCAGCTCCGACCACCTGTCGAGGGCCAGCCGGACCTTATTGCGCTGACCCAGGCACGTGGCCATAAAATCCCGGAGTTCCCTTACGGAAATGAGGGGAGACTTGGCAAGGGGCACGAGGTCATCCATCGCCACGTCGGCGCTGGAGTCCGAATCGTCCTCCGTGCCCATCACCGAGTCCCCATCCTCCTCCAGGGGGTCGTCACCAGCGGCCGACCCGTCCGCCGTGCAGTGCGAAGCGAACGACTCGGCCGCGCCAGCCAGCCCCGCCTCCGCCCGGATCCCACCCCCAGGATCGGCGGCAGAGGATTTCTCCCTGGGCTCCTCTAGGGGTGCCGGGCCAGAAGACGGCGGCGGTTCAGAGCTCCCCTCCGCCTCAGACGCCGGAACGACCGGAGAAACCGGGGAGAGAACAATTTCCAGCTCCTCCAGTACGTCCGGCACCAGAGACGCAGCCAGAGGGCCATCCTCCTCCCCGCCACCAACCTCCGACCCAGCGGACGGGGGGTTTTGAATTAAAAGCTCTACCAGGACGAGCATCCCCTGGGAGACGTCCGGGTCACATTGGGTGAGCTCATTATCCTCGAGCTCGCCCGACCCAGCCCCCAGGCTGCCCGACCCGGCGAGGGGTAACGACACCGATAAAAGGTCAACTTCAATTACTGCCGCGGGTTGTTCCGCAACCCCCCCCACGGGCAGGGTCTCATCCCCATCCCCGGGAGGCACGTGCTGGACAGACACATCTGCCTCAGCCTCCCGAGGGACAGGCGACCCCTGCCGATCGCTGGTGATGACAACAGCGCTGGGGGGGCGGGGGGGCGCAGTACCCGCGGCGGGCGATGACTCCCCCTGCTCGGAGGGACCTTCCTCCTCCCGGTCCTCCTCCTCATCCAGGGGGTCGCGCCTTCTTTTTAGCACGGAGGGAGCGAGGGAGACCTCCATGTCTGCAAAGGCCTCCTCCTCGACTCCCTCCGGCGGAGCAGGTTTGTCGGGATCCTCGGGCCCGAGCCCGGCCGCAGGTATTGGCATTACCGCTGCGGCGGTTGCGGCCACAGGCTCGGGCACGGGGCCCCTCCCGCTCACATCTGCCCTGATCAACTCCGCGAGGAGCGCGGGTGTAAGGGGCTCAAGGGGCAAGGGCTCACCATCCACGGGGGGACCTGCCCTAAGGTGCTTCTTTTTTCCCCGCGCCTTCTTTCCGGCCGGACACGCTCCCTCCCCCCCGCCGGAGGCCTTGGTGGCATCGGCCCCCGATGTCAACCGCGCATCAGACGTACTTGACGCGCGGGCAGATCCGGGGGGAAGGGCGGCGGCGGCGGCGCCAGCCTCGGCCGCACGAGATGATCCGGCGGCCTTGGAGGCAGGGCAGTTCCTCCTGATGTGCCCCACCTCCCTGCAGGCATGGCACCTCACACCGTCCGACGTCCAAAAGGCGCGGTAGGCGGTCCCCTCGTGGAGGACGATGAACGCCCCTTCAGTGTCCTCCTCCCGCGCCAGCTGGATAAACAGCTGGCGCCGGAAGGAGAAGACGTGGCGAAGGCTGGCCTCCCGGAAGCCGAGCGGGATGGGCGTGATCCCCGACCTCACCTCCCCAAGTTGTCGCAAATGGGGAAGGAGGAGCTCACCAGGAACATAGGGCGGGACGTTGGAAATAATGATCCTCTGCGCGGTGGCCTCGAGAGGATCCACCGGCAGGAAGGTCCCGCCCACGGTGAGCCCCTTGGCGACAGCCAGGGACACCGCCCGCTCCGACCCCAGGAAGAACACAGCCTTCCCATACATTTTCGAGGCCGCGACGATGGCTGAGGGGCCGACAACCCCAGCCATGGCCTTGACGCAGGCCTCGATGGTCATAGTGGGGTGAGTGTAGCTCTTCACCCCAAGCTTTTTTGTTATTAATCGAAAAGGTGACGGGGCAGCAGGAACAGCAGGAGCAGCTGTGGCTGTGGCTACCACTCTCGCATAGGTCCCGGCTGGCCCCGCCACCGGCGAAGATGCAGTCGCCATTCTGGGGTGCTTTTTTTTAAGGGCTACACTCACCCCAAGTCACAGGCCTGAAGGTGTTAATGGCCTCGGTGTATATATATATTTTTTTGTCCTCTATTGAGCAGAGGGAGCTGATTAAAATGAGGACACACCTCTCTCCTTATTGATTTAAATTGGGAGAGGAGCCCTCGCCCCTCTGCTCAATTGGCAATTAATAAAATAGATGAAACTAAGGTGCCTTAGAAAGACAGGCAGAGAGAGACAAAGAGAGAGAGAGAGAGGTGGGGGGGGTGGGAAGGAGGGAGGCCGCAAAGGGCAGTGTTGCCACTCAGGATGGTGGGTGGGTGTAGGCAGGGTTGCACTCTCCGATGGAAAAAGTCTTTGGTGATGGTGGTCTTCTGGCAGGGGGAGAAGACGTCTTCACCTGGAAAAGCTGGAGAAGCCCAGGCTTAGTCCTGCAACAGGTCTTAACGATGTAATTAAATTAAATTAAGGACTTCACCTTGGGCAGCTCCAAGCTCTCCCAGGGCAGGCAATAGAAGGGATGCTAATTAGTGGTGTGTGTGGCCTAGCTTTTAATAAGAGCACACACACACTACACCCCTTGATGATCCGGCCTTGCTTCTTCTTTTCTCCCCCCACCTAAAATACAAAGTCTTGGGAGAGTGCCCCAAATAACACCCACCTGTAGATGTTCCGGATGAAGTTTTCTTCCCTCCTTTCAAGCAGTTGGTTTCTCTCCCCTCTCTCCCTCTCCTGAAGTGGAGGCCAAATTGGGGAGGCAGTGATAGAAAGGCCTCTCCCCTGGTTGATGTTGATGTAGGCCTCCTTTCTCCTTCTCCTCCTCTGTCCTCTCTCTCCAGGCACCTCAGTTGATGTAATGATGGTGGAGTTGGTGGTGGTGGTCCAACGTTCTCCTCCTCTTCCTGGTCAGGGGACCACCACTTTAATCCACTCTCCAAAGTCTGGCTGCTCCCTCTGCTCGTGCTTGCAGCTGAACAGAGGGTACTCTTTTATTTGGACCCAAAAAAAAAAAAAAAAAAAAAAAAAAAAAAAAAAACCAATTCGACTGTAAATAAACAAAAGTTCAACTAAAGCTTAACAAATCAAATTAAAATTTGGTTTTCCGTGTTGATGATGCACTCCAGTCCCCGCGGCGCCCACCGGTCGCGGAAATACTCAAGCGCACCGGCGGACACCGCGTGCTCCATCTCCAGGGCCACCCGGGCGCGAACATGGCCGCGGAAGAGATGCAGGCAATCCGGCTGGACGACCCCCTCGACCGCCCGCTGCCTGGACCAATTGATGGCTCTTTTAGCCAGGCCCAGGAGCAGGCCCACAAGGAGGTCCTCCAACCTGTCCGCTCCCCTCCGCACCGGGTGACCGTAGATCAAGAGCGTGGGACTGAAGTGCAACCAAAAATCGAGGAGCAGCCCCTTCAAGTAGTGAAAGAGGGGCTGCAACCTCTCACAATCCATATAAACGTGAAACACGGACTCCTCCAGGCCGCAAAAAATGCAGGCGGCCTGGGAGTCCGTGAACCTACTTAAAACCTTATTGCACGGGACCGCTCCGTGCAACACCCTCCAGGCCAAGTCCCCGATGGAACAAGGGAGGACTCCCGCATAGAGAGCCCTCCATTGGGGACCTCCGCTACCGCCGGTCGGCAAAACGCCACGCCAAGGCGTGTCCGGACGGTAGACGAAGATGGCAAAGTGGAGAGTGTGCAGGAGCAGCCCGTACAGGAAACCCCTCCGCGCGGAATGAAAAGGCACGGAGGGTATTTCCTCGAGACGGCTCAAGTTGTGAGGCGCCGGTTCCCGAGGGGAGTTTCGGGGCCGGGCGCCGATGAGGAATTCCGTCCGAACGGGGGTAAGCTCGGACGGGATCGCCCCACGTGCTTGAGCCGCCTCGATACACCTAGTGGAGTCGGGGCCTAGTGCCGCTTTTACCGATTCGATGGTTTCGACCGCGAGCTGGACGTTGGCCCAGGACAGGCGCCGCGCCAGCTCCTCTGGCGCCATCCAGCCCGCTCCTCCGCCATCGAGCAGGTCCCCGACTCTGGTCACCTTGCCAGCCACAGCCCTACCCTCCGCCAGCCGCCCGAACCCGTGTTCGTGGAGGTGCGGATTCCTGAGCAGCGGCTCCCGAAGGAGAGCCGCCGCTCCTGACGGGGGAGAGCTCCGCCTGGAAGCGACGTAGTTCCAAACCCATAGTAGTTCCTGGTAGAAGACAGGCAGCTCCCGCAGGCCGGCACGCCTGCTGCCCACTTTCGCAAACAGGAGCTGCGTGTCGTAATTGAGGCCATGCAGCTGGCGGAAGAAAAACGTCGCCAGCGCACACCATCTCGGAGGATTCTCGACGTACAGGTATCTCTGCAGCATCTGAAGACGGAAAGTCGCAGCCTGGGTGCGAAGGCACACCAGCGCCTGACCGCCCTCCCTAAGCGGGAGACACAGAACCGCGGCAGAGACCCAGTGCTTCCTTTTGTCCCAGAAGAAGTCGATGAGCTTCTTCTGAATCTTGGCGACAAACGCAGGGGGAGGGATCAAAGTGACCAACCGGTACCACAACATGGCGGCCACCAGCTGGTTTATGACTAGCGCTCGACCCCTGTAGGACAACACTCGGAGCAGTCCTGTCCAGCGTCCTAGGCGAGCGGTGACTTTGGCCTCCAGCTCTTGCCAGTTCGCCGGCCAAGCGTCCTCGGCAGGGCTAAGGTAGACTCCCAAATAGAGGAGGTGCGTGGTGCTCCAGGCGAAAGGCCTGAACTCCTCCGGCAGGGAGTCCACCCGCCACTGACCCACCAGGAGTCCGGAACATTTCTCCCAGTTGATCTTGGCGGAGGATGCGTCCGAGTAAATCTGCTGGCATTCCCGCATCCTCCGCAAGTCAGCGGGATCCGTGACCGTGAGGAGCACGTCATCGGCGTAAGCCGAGAGGACCACCTCCACGCCCGGCCCTTGCAGAGCCAGTCCCGTCAACCTCTTCCGCAAGAGGCGCAGGAAAGGCTCCACGCAAATGGCATATAACTGACCGGACATGGGGCATCCCTGACGCACCCCCCTCCCGAAGCGAAGGGGCGCCGTCAAGGACCCGTTAACTTTAATCAGACACTCCGCGGCGGCGTACAGAAGTCGGATCCGGGCGACGAAATGCGTCCCGAACCCGAATGCGCGCAGAGTCCCGAAGAGATACTCGTGATCCACCCTGTCGAACGCCTTCTCCTGATCCAGGGAAAGGAAGGCGACCGACAGACCAGCCCTCTGGGAGTGGTGGACCAGGTCCCGGACCAGATGGATGTTATCATGGATGGTCCGGCCCGGGACCGTGTAGGACTGGTCGGGGTGGATCATGTGGGCCAGCACGGTGCCAAGGCGAGCAGACATGGCCCTGGCAAAGATTTTATAGTCCGTGCTGAGGAGGGAGACCGGGCGCCAGTTCTTAAGGAGGCGGAGATCGCCCTTCTTAGGCAGCAGGACAATGACCGCCCTGCGCCAAGAGAGGGGCATCTCCCCGGTCGCCAAACTTTCCCCCAGGACCCGCGCGTAGTCGCCCCCCAAGACGTCCCAGAACGCCCTGTGGAACTCCACGGTCAGCCCGTCCAGCCCCGGGGACTTTCCCCTAGAGAGCTGGCGGAGGGCGCCGGTCAGCTCCGCCAGACTTAGCGGAGCGTCCAATTTTTCGGCGCCCTCCGGGCCAACCTTCGTCAGGTCCTCCCACAAAACTCTGCGCGCATCCTCGCTGGACGGATCCGGAGAGAACAGAGCCCCGTAATAGGCGCGGGTCTCCGCGTTGATTCCCTCCGGATCCGAGACCAGAGATCCGTCGTCGGCCAGCAGCCCCAAGAGCTGCTTACGGACCCCCCGTCTTTTTTCCAGCGAGTAGAAGAAGGGGGAGCCGCGGTCCAGGTCCCGCAGGAGCTGGATCCGCGACCTCACGTACGCGCCTCGGGACCCGACGAGCTGCAGGTCCTTCAGCGCGCCCTTCTTCTCTTCGTACACCTTCCGCAGGGCCGGGTCCTCGACGACCTGACCGAGACGGGACTCCAGGTCGAGCACCTCCTTCTCCAACCGCCCGACCCGGGCCTCCCGCCTCTTGGTCGACCCCTTCGCGTACTCCTGACAGAAGAGACGGATGTGAGCCTTGCCCACATCCCACCATAGCCTCAAGGAGGGGAAGCCCCCCTGCTTCCTTCTCCAGTCGGCCCAGAATCGACGAAACGAATCCCGGAACCGTGCGTCCTCCAGCAGCAGGTTGTTAAAATGCCAGTACACGGACCCCCCCCGCGTGCGCAGCGGAGCGAGCTCCGCCCACACCAGGTGGTGGTCCGTGCACGGCACCGGCCGCATGGAAGCTGCCGGAACGCAGGAGACGAACGCCCGGGAAATGTAGAGGCGGTCGATTCTGGACCTTCCTCCCCCAGACCTCACGCTAGTGAAGGCGCTGGAGTCGGGGTGGAGATTTCGCCAGACGTCCACCAAGTCGAAGGACCCAACCAGGTCCCTCAACTTCTCCATCGCCGCCGGGCTTCGCGGGGGACCCGAACGGTCCCTCGCCTCGAGGGTGCAGTTAAAATCCCCCCCGAGGATGACGCACTCGCCCACGTCGATGGAGCCCAAGAGAGCGGACACTTCTTCGAAGAAGCGCACTTGCTGCGCACTGGTCTGAGGGGCGTACACGTTCACTAGATGGAGCGGCACGCCCCCCAGGCGAACAGTGACATGGAGCAAGCGGCCCGGCACGTGCTCCTTGACCCCCAAGATCTCCGGCTGAAAATGCGGGGCCAGCAAGATAGCCACCCCGCTGGAATTGTTGGAGAGGTGACTCATGCTGACCCCTCCTTGCCACTCCAGGAGCCACGTGGCTTCGTCTCCCGGAACGGTGTGGGTTTCTTGCAGGAAGCACACCGCATACTTCCCGTCCCGAAGGACCGAGAAGTTATTGAATCTGCGGCGCGCCTCCCTGCTGCCGTTGATGTTGAGGCTGGCTATGGTTATCTTCATGTCAGAAGCATAGTGCAACCTCTACCTACACCTAACGGGGCGAGGAAGCGCAGCCGCTGGTCAGCCGCCACTTCCTCAGCAGCCCAGTGAGAAACGTTGTGAGCCGACGCAGCTCGAGCGGGTTCACACCCTCATCCGCGCCCAAGATCTTAACGGCGGCGCGGACGGAATCGATGAGCAGCGCCAGCTCCGACCACCTGTCGAGGGCCAGCCGGACCTTATTGCGCTGACCCAGGCACGTGGCCATAAAATCCCGGAGTTCCCTTACGGAAATGAGGGGAGACTCGGCAAGGGGCACGAGGTCATCCATCGCCACGTCGGCGCTGGAGTCCGAATCATCCTCCGTGCCCATCACCGAGTCCCCATCCTCCTCCAGGGGGTCGTCACCAGCGGCCGACCCGTCCGCCGCGCAGTGCGAAGCGAACGACTCGGCCGCGCCAGCCAGCCCCGCCTCCGCCCGGATCCCACCCCCAGGATCGGCGGCAGAGGATTTCTCCCTGGGCTCCTCTAGGGGTGCCGGGCCAGAAGACGGCGGCGGTTCAGAGCTCCCCTCCGCCTCAGACGCCGGAACGACCGGAGAAACCGGGGAGAGAACAATTTCCAGCTCCTCCAGTACGTCCGGCACCAGAGACGCAGCCAGGGGGCCATCCTCCTCCCCGCCACCAACCTCCGACCCAGCGGACGGGGGGTTTTGAATTAAAAGCTCCACCAGGACGAGCATCCCCTGGGAGACGTCCGGGTCGCATTGGGCGAGCTCATTATCCTCGAGCTCGCCCGACCCAGCCCCCAGGCTGCCCGACCCGGCGAGGGGTAACGACACCGATAAAAGGTCAACTTCAATTACTGCCGCGGGTTGTTCCGCAACCCCCCCCACGGGCAGGGTCTCATCCCCATCCCCGGGAGGCACGTGCTGGACAGACACATCTGCCTCAGCCTCCCGAGGGACAGGCGACCCCTGCCGATCGCTGGTGATGACGACAGCGCTGGGGGGGCGGGGGGGCGCAGTACCCGCGGCGGGCGACGACTCCCCCTGCTCGGAGGGACCTTCCTCCTCCCGGTCCTCCTCCTCATCCAGGGGGTCGCGCCTTCTTTTTAGCACGGAGGGAGCGAGGGAGACCTCCATGTCTGCAAAGGCCTCCTCCTCGACTCCCTCCGGCGGAGCAGGTTTGTCGGGTTCCTCGGGCCCGAGCCCGGCCGCAGGTATTGGCATTACCGCTGCGGCGGTTGCGGCCACAGGCTCGGGCACGGGGCCCCTCCCGCTCACATCTGCCCTGATCAACTCCGCGAGGAGCGCGGGTGTAAGGGGCTCAAGGGGCAAGGGCTCACCATCCACGGGCGGACCTGCCCTAAGGTGCTTCTTTTTTCCCCGCGCCTTCTTTCCGGCCGGACACGCTCCCTCCCCCCCGCCGGAGGCCTTGGTGGCATCGGCCCCCGACGTCAACCGCGCATCAGACGTACTTGACGCGCGGGCAGATCCGGGGGGAAGGGCGGCGGCGGCGGCGCCAGCCTCGGCCGCACGAGACGGTCCGGCGGCCTTGGAGGCAGGGCAGTTCCTCCTGATGTGCCCCACCTCCCTGCAGGCATGGCACCTCACACCGTCCGACGTCCAAAAGGCGCGGTAGGCGGTCCCCTCGTGGAGGACGACGAACGCCCCTTCAGTGTCCTCCTCCCGCGCCAGCTGGATAAACAGCTGGCGCCGGAAGGAGAAGACGTGGCGAAGGCTGGCCTCCCGGAAGCCGAGCGGGATGGGCGTGATCCCCGACCTCACCTCCCCAAGTTGTCGCAAATGGGGAAGGAGGAGCTCACCAGGAACATAGGGCGGGACGTTGGAAATAATGATCCTCTGCGCGGTGGCCTCGAGAGGATCCACCGGCAGGAAAGTCCCGCCCACGGTGAGCCCCTTGGCGACAGCCAGGGACACCGCCCGCTCCGACCCCAGGAAGAACACAGCCTTCCCATACATTTTCGAGGCCGCGACGATGGCTGAGGGGCCGACAACCCCAGCCATGGCCTTGACGCAGGCCTCGATGGTCATAGTGGGGTGAGTGTAGCTCTTCACCCCAAGCTTTTTCGTTATTAATCGAAAAGGTGACGGGGCAGCAGGAACAGCGGGAGCAGCTGTGGCTGTGGCTACCACTCTCGCATAGGTCCCGGCTGGCCCCGCCACCGGCGAAGATGCAGTCGCCATTCTGGGGTGCTTTTTTTAAGGGCTACACTCACCCCAAGTCACAGGCCTGAAGGTGTTAATGGCCTCGGTGTATATATATATTTTTTTGTCCTCTATTGAGCAGAGGGAGCTGATTAAAAATGAGGACACACCTCTCTCCTTATTGATTTAAATTGGGAGAGGAGCCCTCGCCCCTCTGCTTCAATTGGCAATTAATAAAATAGATGAAACTAAGGTGCCTTAGAAAGACAGGCAGAGAGAGACAAAGAGAGAGAGAGAGAGAGGTGGGGGGGGGTGGGAAGGAGGGAGGCCGCAAAGGGCAGTGTTGCCACTCAGGATGGTGGGTGGGTGTAGGCAGGGTTGCACTCTCCGATGGAAAAAGTCTTTGGTGATGGTGGTCTTCTGGCAGGGGGAGAAGACGTCTTCACCTGGAAAAGCTGGAGAAGCCCAAGCTTAGTCCTGCAACAGGTCTTAACGAGGTAATTAAATTAAATTAAGGACTTCACCTTGGGCAGCTCCAAGCTCTCCCAGGGCAGGCAATAGAAGGGATGCTAATTAGTGGTGTGTGTGGCCTAGCTTTTAATAAGAGCACACACACACTACACCCCTTGATGATCCGGCCTTGCTTCTTCTTTTCTCCCCCCACCTAAAATACAAAGTCTTGGGAGAGTGCCCCAAATAACACCCACCTGTAGATGTTCCGGATGAAGTTTTCTTCCCTCCTTTCAAGCAGTTGGTTTCTCTCCCCTCTCTCCCTCTCCTGAAGTGGAGGCCAAATTGGGGAGGCAGTGATAGAAAGGCCTCTCCCCTGGTTGATGTTGATGTAGGCCTCCTTTCTCCTTCTCCTCCTCTGTCCTCTCTCTCCAGGCACCTCAGTTGATGTAATGATGGTGGAGTTGGTGGTGGTGGTCCAACGTTCTCCTCCTCTTCCTGGTCAGGGGACCACCACTTTAATCCACTCTCCAAAGTCTGGCTGCTCCCTCTGCTCGTGCTTGCAGCTGAACAGAGGGTAACTTAAGACTGAAATACAGAAGCCTGCTATGGCTTTATATACAGGGGTGGTCACTGCCGGTACTGCAGTATAAAATCAGTTCTTCTCTTAAAGGTACATACACAACAATTCCTCCCCTTTTAGATAAACAGTACATAACATTCATTTAACAACTAAATAATAACTAATTACAATTACAATTTTCTCTGTACTATATACATCAACTGAAATAATCATTTATAAGTTCAGTCTTTGAGGAGGCTTCCTGATCCTGACTGGATAGCGGCTTTCTTGAGTATCCTGTTCTTGCGGCGGAGTTGATTCTGGCTCATTGTCATTGGTTGGTTCGTCAGCTTCCAATACCACTGCTTCTGAGGTAGAGGCAATCTGTACTTCGGGTTGATTACCAGGTGCACCTGCTCGAAGTATGGGTTTGGCTTGTTCCTGTGACTCTAGAATCTGGTCAGCATGGCGTCTCACGATGCTCTCTCCAACGTCCACTGTGTACATTAGTGGTCCCTGCTGTGTGCATATCGTTCCTGGCTGCCATTTTTCTGTTCGGTAGTCGCGGGCCAAGACTGGTTGCCCTATCTTGAAGCTCTGGGTTGGCTTCTCATTTATGTGCTGGAATTGCTTATCCTCAACATCTCGTCTTATGTTTGGTTTGAGCAAATCCAGGCGACATCTTAGCCTTCGGTTGAAGAACATTATGGCTGGAGCTTGGTTGGTGACCGCATGTGTCGCATTCCGGTAAGCAAACAAGAAATTATCCACCTTGAGTTGTAGTGGTATGTCGTCATTATGCATTGCCTTTATGGCCTTTTTAAAGGTCTGCACAAACCTCTCAGCCAATCCATTTGTGGCTGGATGATATGGGGCAGATGTGTAATGTTCCACCCCATTATTTCTCAGAAACCTCCGGAAATCCTCGGACACAAACTGTGGCCCATTGTCGGAGCAAATCTGTTCAGGCAAGCCATTCCTGGCGAAGATGGTCCATAGGACTGCAATAGTTTTCTCCATTGGTTTAGCTGGGGTAATTAAAATCCGCAACAGGCCGTACGTTCTCGCGCCCATCAAATTTAATAATACTGACGCCTTCTTTCCATCGGCCTCCTCATTTGCCTTGCAGTTCTTCTCTTAAAGGTAGATACACAACAAAGCCTGAACGTCATCATAGAAACATAGAAACATAGAAGATAGGAGCAGGAGTAGGCCATTCAGCCCTTCGAGCCTGCTCTGCCATTCGATGAGATCATGGCTGATCATCCAAATTCAGTACCCTGTCCCTGCCTTCTCCCCATATCCCTTGATCCCTTTAGCCTCAAGAAATATATCCAACTCTTTCTTGAATATATTTAATGAACTGGCCTCCACTGCCCTCTGTGGCAGAGAATTCCACAGGTTCACCACTCTCTGGGTGAAGAAATTCCTCCTCATTTCAGTCCTAAATGGCTTACCCCTTATCCTTAGACTATGACCCCTGGTTCTGGACTCCCCGGCCATCAGAAACACCCTTTCTGCATCTAGTTTGTCCAGACCTGACAGAATTTTATAGGTTTCGATGAGATCCCCTCTCAATCTTCTAAACTCCAGTGAGTATAAGCCCAATTGACACAATCTCTGCTCGTACGTCATTCCTGCCATCCCAAGTATCAGCCTGGTGAATCTTCGCTGCACTCCCTCCATGGCAAGAACGTCCTTCCACAGGTAAGGTGACCAAAACTGCACACAATACTCAAGGTGCGGTCTCACCAAGGCCCTGTACAACTGCAGCAAGACATCCTTGTTCTTGTACTCAAACCCTCTTACTATGAAGGCCAACATACCATTTGCCTTCTTAACCGCCTGCTGCACCTGCATGCTTACCTTCAGCGACTGGTGCACAAGAACACCCAGGTCTCTTTGCACTTCCCCTTCTCCCAATCTATTGCCATTCAAATAATAATCTGCCTTCCTGTTTTTACCACCCAAGTGGATAACCTCACATTTATCCACATTATAGTGCATTTGCCATGTTTCTGCCCAAGGGGCCTCTTACAACAAGATTGCTAATTAATCCTTTCTCGTTACATAATACCCAGTCTAAGATGGCCTGATCTCTGGTTGGTTCCTCGACATATTGGTCCAGGAAACCATCCCGTAAACACTCCAGGAATTCCTCCTCCACAGTATTGTTACTCATTTGGTTGGCCCAATCTATATGTAGATTAAAGTCACCCATGATGACTGCTGTACCCTTATTGCACGCTTCTTTAATTTCTCTTTGAATGCCATCCACAACCTCTGCCTTACTGTTTGGAGGTCTATAAACCACTCCCACTAACGTTTTTTTCCCCTTCGTATTTCTCAATTCTATCCATACAGATTCCACATCATCAGAGCTAATATCCTTCATTACAATTGTGTTAATCCGTTCTTTAACCAGTAATGCTACCCCTCCTCCCTTTCCTTTTTGCCTTTCTTTCCTGAATATCGAATACCCTTGGATGTTGAGTTCCCAGTCTTGGCCATCCTTGAGCCACGTTTCTGTAATCCCAACCAAATTATATTC
This sequence comes from Somniosus microcephalus, assembly GCF_052327205.1. Classification (NCBI taxonomy): domain Eukaryota; kingdom Metazoa; phylum Chordata; class Chondrichthyes; order Squaliformes; family Somniosidae; genus Somniosus; species Somniosus microcephalus. Next base: position 189,268,316 of record NC_140989.1, read on the forward strand.
GTTTACCTCTATTTGCACAGCCAATTCATCCACCTTATTACAAATGCTCCTCGCATTAAGACACAAAGCCTTCAGGCTTGTTTTTTTAATGCTCTTAGACCTATTAGAATTATTATTTACTGTGGCCACATTTGATTTAAACTGTTGATTTCTCTGACTGCCACTTTTGTTTTTCTCCTTCCTATCTTTTGCTTTTATGCTTGTTCCCCTTTCCTCTGTCTCCCTGCTCAGGTTCCCAACCCCCTTCCATTTTAGTTTAAACCCTCCCCCACAGCTCTAGCAAACACTCCCCCTAGGACATCGATTCCAGCCCTGCCCAGGTGCAGACCGTCCGGTTTGAACTGGTCCCACCTCCCCCAGAACCGGTTCCAATGTCCCAGGAACTTGAATCCCTCCCCCTGGCACCATTCCTCTAGCCACATATTCATCTGAAATATCCTTCTATTTCTACTCTGACTAGCACATGGCACTGGTAGCAATCCTGAGATTACTACCTTTGAGGTCCTGTTTTTTAATTTACCTCCTAACTCCCTATATTCCGCTTTTAGGACCTCATCCCACTTTTTACCTATATCGTTGGTGCCTATATGCACCACGACAACTGGCTGTTCACCCTCCCCTTCCAAGATGTTCTGCAGCCGCTCTGAGACATCCTTGACCCTTGCACCAGGGAGGCAACACACCATCCTGGAGTCTCATTTGCGGCCGCAGAAACGCCTATCTATTCCCCTTACAATTGAATCCCCTATTACTATAGCTCTACCACTCTTTTTCCTCCCATTCTGTGCAGCAGAGCCACCCCTGGTGCCAGGAAGTTGGCTGCTGCTGCCTTCCTCTTATAAGCCATCCCCCCCAACAGTACTCAAAGTGGTGTATCTGTTGGAGAGGGGGATGGCCACAGGGGACCCCTGCACTACCTGCCTGCGCCTAGTACTCTGCCTGTTGGTCACCCGTTCCCTTTCTTCCTGTCCAACCTCTACCTGTGGTGTGTCCAACTCCCTAAATGTGCTATTCACGATGTCCCAAGCATCGTGAATGCTCCAGTATGCATCCAATCGCAGCTCCAGTGCCGCAATGCGGTCTGTCAGTAGCTGCAGCTGGGTGCACTTCCTGCACACGTAGTTGTCAGGGACACAGGAAGTGTCCCTGAGTTCCCACATCTCGCAGGAGGAGCAGATCACAGGGCCGGGCTGTCCTGCCATGAATTACCCTTTAATTAATTGAGTTTAAATTAAATCAATCAGTCCCATTAATTACACTACAGTTAAATAGTTTACCAACAGTCCCTGCTACACCAGAGAGACCTTAGAAACTATAAAACAGAGTTAAAGTTTAAAAAAGAGAGAAATACTCACCAACCAATCACTTACCTGCTTCCTGGTGACGTCACATTTGGATTACTTTTTACCTCTCTCCCGGAACCTGGATTGGTATGCCTCTGGTGCTCCCTCACAGGTGTTGTTGCATGCTGTTATGTATTGTGTGTTCTATTGTGTGTTCTCCTCCTACCTGTGGTGGCGCTGTCACAGGAGATAAATGGTTGGCTGTTCTCTGTTAAGTTTAGCTCTCTTTGTTTGGAACTTGCCAGAACTTCCTTTCCTTCCAATAAAGCACTTCATGTTTGAATCTCTGAGTTCTGAGTCCTAAATTGTGTCTAGGTAGAAAGGTACCGACACAACAAGTGGCAACGAGGAGCGGATGAATCTGCGTACATTACGGGTGCAGTGAGTAAACAGAAAATTTAATTTGAAATGTGAGATGGCTACTATATTAGGAAACATCGGTGATTTTGATGAAAATGTGGAGCAATGGAGCGCATATACGGAACGTTTTGACTATTTTGTATTGGCGAATGCGGTGGCAAATGAAAAGGTCGTGCCTACCTTTTTGAGTGTAATCGGGCCGAAGACATTCAATTTACTTCGCAGCCTCGTGCAGCCAGATAAGCCAGGAACTAAAACATATAAGCAACTAGTGGAAATTCTTGGAGCACATTTTTCACCAAAACCTCTGGTTATTGCTGAGAGATTTAGATTTCACAAACGGAATCAAGAGGAGGGGGAATCAGTGACGATGTTTATTGCTGCTTTAAAAAGGTTGTCGGAACACTGCCAGTTCAAGGAGGTGCTGAATGACACCATTAGAGACAGACTTGTGTGTGGTCTGCAAAATGCAGCCACACAGAAGCGCCTTCTTACTGAGGACAACGTTACTCTTGAAAAGGCCATTGAAGTTAGTGTCTCCATGGAGATGGCGGAAAAGGAGGCTCACCAGTTGAGTTCAACAGGGAGAGTTCACAAGGTGTCGTCTGAGCCTAAAGGTGCGTGGAACGGCACATGTTACCGTTGTGGGAAAACGGGCCATCACGCTAATAACTGCTGGTGTACGGAGCTGGAATGCTGAAATTGTGGCAAAAAGGGTCACATTGAACGCGCCTGTAGAGGTAAAAAAAAGAACAGACAGAGCTGGGAAGCATGGAAGCAAAATGTCTGTATTTGGACAAGAGAGGAAAAAGAGTGTTCATTCAGTGCAGTATGATGGAACAAGCAAAACAGAGGGGAGCGACACCCCTGAGGAGGAAGAGGTGCATATACTGACAGTTGCAGGTGATTCAAATGGCTACTGGGTGTCACCACTGGTGGAGGGACAATCAGTGCGGATGGAGGTGGACACAGGCGCGGCTGTGTCCCTTGTTTCAGACACTGTCTGCAACAAAATGCTAAAGCATCTTACCCTTCAGCCAACAAACATTGTGCTAAAGACATATACCGGCGAACCTGTGGCCATGAGAGGTGTCATTGAGGTGACAGTTAAATTAAATGGGCAGACTGCAAAACTGCCACTATATGTGGTAAAGGGAAATTACCCATCGCTACTGGGACGTGCGTGGCTAGAGAAAATCATGCTGGACTGGCCTGCAGTCCGCATGATGTCAAAAGGGGAGTCAGGTCTGACTGCAGTGTTAAACAAACATGCAGAACTCTTCAATGGGGAACTTGGGAGCATGAAAAAGATTAGCGTGAGACTGGACATTAAACCTGACAGCAAGCCGAAGTTTCGCAAAGCACGACCTGTACCCTGTGCAATTAGGCCAAAAGTTGAGGCTAACTTGGAGGCCTTAGTTGAGAATGGAGTCCTGGAGCCTGTGAGCGTGAGCAAATGGGCCACACCCATTGTTCCTGTCCTGAAAAAGGATGGATCTGTTCGAATCTGCGGGGATTTTAAAGTGACTATTAACCCGGTGCTGTCTGTGGAACAGTACCCTCTTCCCCTCATTGAGGATCTTTTTACGGGCCTGGCCGGAGGGCAAAAGTTCAGCAAAATAGACTTATGCCAGGCTTATCTACAAATGCATGTCGATGACAAATCAAAGGAGCTGCTGACAATTGTGACACACAAGGGGCTTTACAGGTACTGCCGCCTTCCGTTTGCAATTACGTCGGCCCCTGCTCTATTTCAAAGGGCAATGGATCAGATTTTGAGTGGACTGCCAGGAGTCCAGTGCTACCTGGACGACATCCTTGTCACTGGGACAAATGAGGAGGATCATCTTCTGAACTTGGAAGCGACACTACAACGACTGAAAGAGTACGGACTCAGAATTCGTAAAGACAAATGTGAATTCTTTCAGTCTTCAGTTGAGTACCTGGGGCATGTGATTGACGCTACTGGCCTGCATAAGGCGCCGTCAAAGGTCAAGGCGATCGTGGAGGCCCCAGCACCCCAGAATGTGAGCCAGTTACGTTCATTTCTGTGGCTACTTAACTACTATGGGAAGTTTATTCCAGACTTAGCAACATTGCTGAAGCCGTTATATCAGTTGCTATATCAAGGCAAAACATGGAAATGGACTGAATGTGCAACAAAGCTTTCGCCCAAGCAAAGAAAGCATTGCTGAAATCGGAAGTTCTGACAAAATTTGACCCAAAGCTGCCCGTGCAGCTAGCATGTGATGCATCACTATATGGTGTGGGAGCAGTCATATCCCACATCATGCCTTTGGGTGAAGAGAAACCTATCACCTTCGCATCACGCACTTTGAACAAGGCCAAGAGTAACTATGCGCAGATCGAGCGCAAGGCCTTGGGAATCGTTTTTGGAATTCGAAAATTTCATCAGTACCTGTTTGGGAGAAGGTTCACACTCCTGATGGACCACCATCCATTGACTTCAATCTTCGGGCCCCACACCGGAATTCCGTCTCTCGCTGCAAGCAGGATGCAAAGGTGGGCTTTACTGTTGTCAGGACACACATGCGACATCAAATATCGCAAATCAGGCTTGCACGGCAACGCAGACGGTCTCTCGAGGCTACCCTTGCCTGTTACTCCCTCAGAGCCTCGTCAGATAGACATCTTCTACTTTAGACAAGTGGAGGGAGCACCTGTCACTGCAGTTCAGGTGCGAAGGTACACCCGCAACGATCCAGTCCTGTCTGAGGTAATGGACGATGTCATTCGAGGGAGAGCTATAGGAGATTCTCCTAGTTTGAAACCTTACGTTTCAAAAAGAAATGAGCTCTCCGTCCAGGCAGGTTGTCTTCTTTGGGGACGCCGTGTCATCATTCCGCCACCTCTGAGGGAACCTATACTGCAACAACTTCATACAGGCCACAGTGGGATGGTTTGGATGAAGGAAATGGCAAGAAGCTACTTCTGGTGGCCAGGTCTCGATGGGAATATTGAGGAGAAAGCCAAAACATGTTCCCCATGTCAAAGGGTCCGGAATGTTCCACAGCTGGCAACCCTACACCCCTGGGATTGGCCTGCAGAAGTGTGGCAGCGAGTACATGTGGACTTCACCGGTCCTTTCGAAGAGAAGATGTTTATGGTGGTTGTGGACGCTCGTAGCAAGTGGCCGGAGGTCGCTGTGATGAGGTCTACCACGGCAGAGAAAACAATTGAAAAACTTGGTGAGATGTTCAGCCGTTATGGCTCACCGGAACAACTCGTAAGTGACAACGGTCCACAATTTGTATCACAGGAGTTTGCAACCTTCCTGCATGTGAATGGTGTCCAACACATCAGGTCTGCGCCCTATCATCCCTCTACTAACGGCCAGGCAGAAAGGTTTGTGCAAACTTTGAAGCATGCCTTGAAGGCATCGCAAGGTCAGGGCTCAATCCACCAACGTCTGAACAGCTTCCTGTTGTCCTACAGGAACGAGCCGCATGCCACAACCAAAACTTCCCCCGCTTCGCTCATGATGAAGAGGCAGTTGCGGACAAGTTTTGACTTACTCAAACCTCCAAGGGCAGAACAGGTTGTCCATTGTCAACAACAAGCTCAAGTTGAAAAGAGAGAGAAAAGAGCCAAGGAGAGATGGTTTCACCCTGGTGAGCACGTCCTAGCTCGAAACTACAACACTGGACCGAAATGGGTTCCTGCTACGGTGATTGCGCAGACGGGCCCTGTGTCTTACACGGTTGAGACTGCTGAGGACGTCGTCTGGAGAAGACACACAGATCAACTGTTGCTAGGAGCAGAGACAGCCACAGAGTCTCCAACGGCTGGTTGGCCTGAACTGTTCCCGGATGATACCGCAAACCAGCATCCTTTGCCACAGTGCTCTTCTCCAACACAGGAAGTCAAAGAGACTGTTCCACCTGTGCAAACTCCTGACTTTTGACTGACACAGGCACCTTCTCCATCCAGGCCTGTGTCAATGCCTACTGCTGTGGAAGCCAGCGATGACCGCCGGTATCCTGTCAGAGAGCGGCGGCATCCAAGACGCTTGGATCTGTAGGCTTAGTGACTTACCCACAAGACTGGGGCAGAATAAACCCCAGGGTAAAGTCAGGGGTTGAGGCAGTCTACCTCTACCCTAGGTTCGTTGAGTGCATTGAAAGTAACTTACCTGTTGAGGAATACTGTGGACCTTCCATTTAAGAGGGGAGGAAATGTTATGTATTGTGTGTTCTATTGTGTGTTCTCCTCCCACCTGTGGTGGTGCTGTCACAGGAGATAAATGGTTGGGTGTTCTCTGTTAAGTTTAGCTCTCTTTGTTCGGAACTTGCCAGAACTTCCTTTCCTTCCAATAAAGCACTTCATGTTTGAATCGCTGAGTTCTGAGTCCTAAATTGTGTCTAGGTAGAAAGGTACCGACATAACACTTGCGGGCATGGACTGCTTCATTATCTGTGGAGTTGCGAATGGCGCTGAACACTGTGCAGTCATCAGCAAACTTCCCCATTTCTGACCTTATGTTGGAGGGAAGGTCATTGATGAAGCAGCTGAAGATAGTTGGGCCTAGGACACTGCCCTGAGGAACTCCTGCAGCAATGTCCTGGGGTTGTGATGATTAACCTTCAACCACCACAACCATCTTCCTTTGTGCTAGATATGACTCCAGCCAGTGGAACATTTTCCCCCTGATTCCCATTGACTTCAGTTTTACGAGAGCTCCTTGATGCCAGACTCGGTCAAATGCTGCCTTGATGTCAAGGGCAGTCACTCTCACCTCTCCTCTGAAATTCAGCTCCTTTGTCCATGCTTGGACCAAGGCTGTAATGAGGTCGGGAGCTGAGTGGTCTTGGCGGAACCCAAACTGGGCATCAGTGAGCAGGTTATTGTTGAGTAAGTGCCGCTTGATAGCACTGTCAATAACACCTTCCATCGCTTTGCTGATGATTGAGAGTAGACTGATGGGGTGGTAATTGGCCGGGTTTGATTTGCCCTGCTTTTTGTGGGCAGGACATACCTGGGCAGTTTTCCACATTGTCGGATAGATGCCAATATCAGGGGTTGGATCAGAAATGCTGTCATCCTGAGAATGGACAGCAGGTTCTTACTCCATGGAGCCACTGCCACTCTCCAGGGATGCGCCTCAACAATCCTACTGATCTGTTGGATTGATGGACTACTGTGATGCCCTGGAAGCATCTTTGAATAATGGTATCCAGACCCATGATGGCAGCAACCTGAGCTTCCACTATAGCACTCAGACCTTTGATGGAAACTGTGTTGCAATGGAAGCTGTTTGTGCTGCAATGGAAGCTGTGACATTGGCCATCAGATGCTGCATCATGGTGGGATCCACAGGTGTGCGGATGGAGATGACCACCTGTTCCACGCTGGAAAGGATAGGCTCGAAGCTCTGCGCAAAGCCCTGTGCCAAGTTGGTGCTGGACGCCTTCAATTTCCTTGACATTGTGCGCAGGTTTTCTGGCAGAATTTCCAGTGCACCAAGCATTTGGTTGTGTACACTCATCAGGCTTCTGTAGCCTGGCTCATCAAAGTCCTCATCTGAGCCCTCTGCAGGGTTGGGTTGTCAGAAGAGATTGTGGGATGAGAGAAGGAGGTTTAGGTATTCTGATATCCTCATCATCGACTGCTCCAGCCTCGCCAGTGTCCACAGCTTCAGCAATGCCTCTTCCCATGATGGCCAGCACTGTCTCCTCCATGGGGGTTAAAACATGCAGGCGTGCTTGACTTCCTTCAGTTCTTTCCTGCTGCCTGCTGTTAGGCTCCATCTTCTCCTGAAAAAAAGAGGGAAGTGTGTCACTGAGTGTCCTGCAATATGTTTGGGTGATGTGGCTGTCGTGGTTGAATAGCTTCCAGTGTGTGCGAACTGTGAGTTGTGGGTGCTAGGCTTGCAATAGTGCTAAGTGTGTGAGGATAGAAACATAGAAGATAGGAGCAGGAGTAGGCAATTCGGCCCTTCGAGCCTGCTCCGCCATTCAATGAGATCATGGCTGATCATCCAAATTCAGTACCCTGTCCCTGCCTTCTCCCCATATCCCTTGATCCCTTTAGCCTCAAGAAATATATCCAACTCTTTCTTGAATATATTTAATGAACTGGCCTCCACCGCCCTCTGTGGCAGAGAATTCCACAGGTTCACCACTCTCTGGGTGAAGAAATTCCTCCTCATTTCAGTCCTAAATGGCTTACCCCTTATCCTTAGACTATGACCCCTGGTTCTGGACTCCCCAGCCATCAGAAACATCCTTTCTGCATCTAGTCTGTCCAGACTTGACAGAATTTTATAGGTTTCGATGAGATCCCCTCTCAATCTTCTAAACTCCAGTGAGTATAAGCCCAATTGACACAATCTCTCCTCGTACGTCATTCCTGCCATCCCAGGTATCAGCCTGGTGAATCTTCGCTGCACTCCCTCCATGGCAAGAACATCCTTCCTCAGGTAAGGTGACCAAAACTGCACACAATACTCAAGGTGCGGTCTCACCAAGGCCCTGTACAACTGCAGCAAGACATCCTTGTTCTTGTACTCGAACCCTCTTGCTACGAAGGCCAACATACCATTTGCCTTCTTAACCGTCTGATGCACCTGCATGCTTACCTTCAGCGACTGGTGCACAAGAACACCCAGGTCTCTTTGCACTTCCCCTTCTCCCAATCTATTGCCATTCAAATAATAATCTGCCTTCCTGTTTTTGCCACCAAAGTGGATAACCTCACATTTATCCACATTATAGTGCATTTGCCATGTTTCTGCCCAATCACCCAACCTGTCCAAATCGCACTGGAGTTTCATGACATCCTCCTCACAGCATACCCTCCCACCCAGCTTTGTGTCGTCTGCAAATTTGGAGATATTACATTCAATTCCCTCGTCCAGATCATTAATATATATTGTGAACAGCTGGGCTCCTAGGACCGATCCTTGCGGTACCCCACTAGTCACTGCCTGCCACTCGGAAAACGACCCGTTAATTCCAACTCTTTGCTTTCTGTCCACCAACCAGTTCTCTATCCAAGTCAATATCTTGCCCCCAATCCCATGTGCCTTAATTTTGCACGCTAACCTCTTATGCGGGACCTTATCGAAAGCCTTCTGAAAGTCCAAATACACCACATCCACTGGTTCTCCCTTATCTATTTTACCAGTTACATCCTCAAAAAATTCCAGTAGATTAGTCAAGCATGATTTACCTTTTGTAAATCCATGTTGACTTTGTCCGATCCTGTCACTGCTTTCCAAGTGCTCTGCTATTACATCTTTTATAATGGACTCTAGCATTTTCCCCACTACCGATGTCAGGCTTACCGATCTATAATTCCCCGCTTTTTCTCTGCCACCTTTTTTGAATAGTGGGGTAACATTAGCTACCCTCCAATCTACTGTTCCAGATTCTATTGTGTTCTGGAAGATGACCAACAATGCATCTTCATATGAATTGAAGGGTTGAGTCCTGATTGATAGAGACTGTTGGTAGGTGTAAGATTTGCAAAATTCTGCAGATCCCCCCAAACCAAGAAGATTACCCCAAAAGAAGAGATTTTTGGACTGTTTAAAGAATATTGGGCCAAAAAGGGACTTAAAGTCAAAACCCCAGTAATTTGGTTATTTTAAAAGGGCATGTCCAGGCCTGTGAAAGGCTGCAACAAAGGGGTTGGGATGGGCCTCTGTAAAACAAGCAGTTTGGGTATTGGCATAAGCCCAACTGTCTGGGAATGTTCTGGACTGTCTCAGTCATTTTACATAATAACAATAGGCCTACGGGAGAGCAGTTCCCGCCCAAAAATTACAGAGCCATCCAAAGTATGCATAATGCAGAACATGCCACTGACCAACAAAAGGGACCCTGACCCCAGCAGGAAAAGACAAAACTTACTAATCGGACCAGAGATTAAACAGCCATTTAAAGCCAATTTAGGTGTCGATGAACCATCCCGAAACTAGTTCACACCAACTTAAACCAATTAAGATAGAAGGGACCAGCTCGAAATCCGTTAAAGAATTCAAAAACTATTACTGTTAACGAGCCCGCCAAAAATGACAATGGGCCAGAGAAGATTTGGTGGGCAGATAAGCAAGGCCTCAAACAGTATAATTGGGGCCTGCTTTTTCAGTTGAGAAAAGGAGTCGGTTCGTTCGGTCAAGGAGTTCAGTTCAGAGAAAGAAGAGAGCAGTTCGGTTTCGGCCTGTTCGATACAGCATGGCTCGTGTAGAAGAGAAGAAGAAGGGAACTTCAAATTCCAAGTCAAATCACAAAAGTATCTGGAGTCCGAGCTAGGAGAAGACATTATCGAACGCCTCGCGGCAACCAAAGGCCCCAAGTAACGAACGACCGAAAATATTACCAGCAACTAGATAATATTGGGCCACTGCGACCAACGATAAACCAACCTGGAAGAAACCGAAGGTTTGCAAGTTTTGTTTCCACTCTACAAACTATTCTGACTTACCCCTGAATAAGATTTGATAAAAAGGACTCTAGACCCTATTTCTGACCAAAAGAAATTGGGTTCTTACCCGATAGATCCAATACATACCCGACCGCATCAGCGGACATGTGGAGACTGAAACAGCAATGCAGGTGAAGTCTTCTACCGCGACCAGGGTATGGCAGGCCCCAACCGCCACACCTAGAGAACCTCAAAATCGTGAACCTCTACAACTGTCAAAAGGAAGTCGTTTGGTGAGCATTATCCCTGGTCCTCTGGAGTCCAACTTAGTGTAGTGGGATTGGGAGGGGTGAAGTATTCTGTCTATTGTTATTCTCCCTCATATATTCCGAAGTGTTCCCCCTTTTTAGAGTGTTAAGATTGTTGTGTTGTGTATATTTTCTTGTCTCAAATAAAATCCAAGTTTTTCACCAACTCAGTTGTCTGCTGCAATTTCATTACAACCCCCAAATAAGTCCAAGGTCTAGAACCAAGGGAGTGGGAGCGATTCGAACCGCTCAGGAGTCAGAGGCAAAGCTGACCACACACACCACCCCCTACATAGGTGGGTGATGGGAGTTAAGTGAATTGAGCAGTGTAAGGCTCGCAAAATTATGCAAATTCCCCCAAAGTAAGAAAAGAAGAGATATTGGACTGTTTGAAAGAATATTGGGCCAAAGGAGACCTAAAATCAAAACCCCAGGAAGATTTGGCTAGTTTAAAAGGCATGTTCAGGCCTGTGGGAAAAACTGTGACAAAAGGAGATGGGATGGGCCCCCGAAACACAGACAGTTTGAGTATTGGAAAGGCCAGATCATCTGGGAATGTTCTGGGCCACCCCAACCATTATACATAAAGACAATAAGCCCACTGAAAGACTGTTCCCGCTGAAACCCATAGGGCCATTAAGAACATGAATAATACAATACATGCCAACAGTCAACAAAAGAGAACCTGGCCCCAGCAGGAAAAGGACAATCAAACAACAGTTTAAAACCAATCAGAAAGATTTCCAAAATGCTTTACACATTTTAAACTGATTTCAAGGCAATCCCGAAACCAGTTAAAAGCCAATTAAAGGTAGATGGGGCCATCCCCAAAAACTCGATGAGGATTGAAACATATTAAAAATAACGAGCCCGTCAAAATTAACAAAGAACCAGAGATTTGGCGGTCAGATAAGCCAGGCCTCAAAACAGTATAATTGAGGCCTGCTTATTCAGTGAACCAGACGTTGCGTTGGAGACCAGGAGAGGAGATCAGATCAGAGAAGAAGGGTCAAGCTCAGTGTGATAAAAATAATAACTTCCGGGAAGTTATGTCATCACTTCCTGTGAACTGTGAACTGTGAACTATGAACTGTGTACATACCTCACTTCCTGTCATATGTCGCTTCCTGTTGGACTGGTATAAATACTGATCTGTTCAGTATTGTAAGAGGCTTCTACCAGAGGCATGGTAAAGACCTCTCTTGTATATAGTGTGTTTATAAGTTACTTAAAGCTTACTTTAAAGTTACTTGATGGTAAGTCTCCTTTTTCTTACATCAATTTAAGTAACTTAGTATTTACACTGACAAATACTAGACCTTCAGACAAACTCGGAAGTTAAGGATCCAGGGAACCACCCATCATGGAGAAAATCCTTAGACCTATTCGTCTGGACTTGGACCCGAATACACCAGCAGCTGGCAGGGTATGGAAGCATTGGTATCGTACTTTTGAGAATTTTCTGGATGAATGTAAAGCGGATGCTCCTGCTAAATTGAAGATACTTGTCAATTATGTGACCCCAAAAGTGTTCGAATATGTTGATGAATGGGATAATTACGAAGAGGTGATTCGGGCACTTAAGAAACTGTATGCGAAGACCCCAAATGAGGTCTATGCTAGACATCTACTGGCCACAGCCCGACAAGGGCCAGGGGAATCAATTGACGAATTCCTGCAAGAACTTCGCAGGCTCAGCGTAGATTGTAACTTTCAGGCAGCCTCAGCTGAGCTGTACCGCCAAGAAATGATTCGTGATGCTTTCATCTGCGGGATTGCCTCTCCATTTATACGCCAGCGTCTACTAGAAAGTAAAACACTTGAGCTACAAAAAGCTTTTGACCTAGCTTGTTCACTGGATTTGGCAAAGAGAAATGCAGACCTCTATCAGCTGCCCAGATCTCGATCTGCTGCTGTAGCTGCAACCAGACAATTCAAGCGGTCTCAGGTGAACCCTATCATGGGGGAATCTAATTCTGATAATTCTGATGAAGAAGAGGAGGACGACCCCACTTTAGCAGCCTCTTGGCAATCTAGGAAGGAATGCTTCTTTTGTGGAGATGCTTTTCACCCTAGGAAAACCTGCCCTGCTCGCAATGCAATCTGCAGTTATTGCGGGAAAAAAGGACACTTTGCTAAAGTCTGCCTATTAAGGGCCTCTACGAGGGCCAATCCAGCTAAGGCCTACTGAACTGCCCCAATTAGGGCCTATCAAGATGCTCCAGCTAGGACCTATCAAGCTTCCTCTCGAGCTCTCTCCCGAAGAAGCACACCGAGAGTTTTAGCCACTCTCTGTGCAGCGACACCAATTACAGCTGCTTGCCCACAGAACCTGTCTCATGCAGCCACAAAAATTTCAATTAAAGGGCATACCTTAGATGCCTTAATTGACTCAGGAAGTACTGATAGTTTCATTAAGGAACAGATTGTTGCAAAATTGAAACTACATGTCTTCCCATCGGACCAGGCAATTGCGATGGCCCAGTCATCACTTAATACCAGAATCTCCGGCTTTTGTGTTGTTGATATGACACTTCATGGTCGTATGTATCCCTCCACCCGACTTTCGGTGCTCAAGGACTTATGTAGTGATCTCCTCTTAGGGCTGGACTTCCAAAAACAGCATAAGAAACTCACCATTGAGTTTGGTGGATCCAAACCCGGACTTACTATTTCTAATATACCGTCTAAATTACCATTTTGTGCATTATCAGCAGCTTCACTTGATGAACCCTCATTATTTGCCAGTATTCCGCCTCAATGCAAACCGATAATAACGAAATCGCGGCGCTTTAATCAGGAAGACCAATCTTTTATTGCGGCTGAAATCTCTCGACTTCTAGCAGAGGATATCATTGAACCATGTTCGTCGCCCTGGCGGGCTCAAGTCGTCATTGTCAAGAACCCTCTAAAACCTCACAAACAGCGACTATGCATCGATTATTCGCAAACCATCAATCAATATACCGACTTGGACGCCTACCCATTGCCACGCATTGATGATATGGTTAATAAACTGGCCGAATACAAAGTGTTCTCAACTTACGATTTAAAAAGTGCCTATCATCAGTTACCCTTGAAGGTCTCAGATAAGCAGTACACAGCCTTTGAGGCTAATGGACGGCTGTACCAATTTCGTCGCCTCCCATTCGGGGTTACTAATGGAGTGGCTGTCTTTCAACGGGCAATGGATGGCCTGGTTAAGCAGGAAAACCTAAGGGACACTTTTCCCTATCTTGATAACATTACCATTGCAGGTCACGATCAACAGGAACACGACTCCAACCTCCAAAAATTTCGGGATGCCCTCCATCGCCGTAATTTGACCCTGAATGAATCCAAATCTGTTGAGTCGCAACCGACCATCAACATCCTTGGCTACTGCGTAGGCAATGGTATCATTAAGCCAGACCCAGAAAGACTTCGCCCGCTCCAAGAGCTCCCGTCACCTAAGAATCCGGCTTCTTTACGTCGGGCTCTCGGTCTGTTTGCATACTACGCTAAATGGATTCCTAATTTTTCGGACAAAATCCAACCCTTGCTGCATGCTAGATCATTTCCACTGGGAACAGCGGCTGTTGCAGCCTTTAACCTTCTCAAAAAACAGTTGGAGAAAGCGGCTCTTCACTCCATTGATGAGAATCTCCCTTTCGTGGTTGAATGTGATGCCTCGGAGGTGGCGATCTCGGCTACTCTGAATCAGGAAGGTCGTCCTGTAGCATTTATGTCCAGGACCTTACAAGGTGCCGAGCTACATTATCCTCCGGTTGAGAAAGAAGCCACAGCCATCATAGAGGCAGTACGGAAGTGGAACCATTTTCTAGCTCGCCAGCACTTTACATTGATCACGGACCAACGATCAGTCGCCTTCATGCTCGATAATCGAAAACGAACCAAAATTAAGAATAATAAAATACAACTTTGGAGGATGGAACTGGCCTCTTTTGGTTATACCATTCTCTATCGGCCTGGCAAGGAGAATGTGGCCCCGGACACCCTCACACGGGCATTCTGCTCCACTATGTCATCCTCCACTCTCATGGATGTCCACAATGGTTTGTGTCATCCTGGCGTTACGCGCATGCTACATTTCGTACGATCACGGAATCTCCCTTTTTCCACTGGAGATGTAAAGAAAATATGCTCAGAATGCCGGCTTTGTGCGGAATTAAAACCTCAGTTCTTCCGCCCCTCAGATGGTATACTCATACATGCAACCCAACCGATGCAACGACTTAGCATCGATTTTAAGGGCCCAGTGCCCTCTTCAACTCGGAACACATATTTGCTCACCATGATCGACGAATATTCACGTTTTCCGTTTGCCTTCCCCTGCTCCAATATGCTGGCGTCCACAGTAATCTGCTGCCTTGAGCAGGTATTTTCTCTCTGTGGCATGCCGGCTTATATTCACTCAGATCGGGGTCCATCCTTTATGTCAAGGGAACTCAAGGACTACCTCTCAGAACGGGGAATTGCTACAAGCAAAACAACACCATACCATCCCATCGGAAATGGGCAGGTAGAGAGGTATAACGGTATCATCTGGAATTCCGTACGTCTCGCTTTAAGATCTCGGGGCCTACCAGACCAGCAATGGGAAACAGTGCTTCCGGATGCATTGCACTCTATACGGTCCCTGCTTTCTACAGCCACAAATACTACACCTCATGAGCGGTTCTTTGGATTCCAGCGTCGCTCATCTCATGGGACATCACTCCCGTCATGGCTAACTACTCCTGGACCTGTATTACTCCGAAGATACGTTCGGACGTCTAAAAATGACCCTCTTGTAGACGAGGTCGAACTAACCGATGCCAACCCCACCTATGCAAACATACGATATTCCGACGGCCGAGAATCTACCGTATCATTACGGGATCTGGCTCCCTGCCCACCAGGACCTAGTGGGACATCGGGTGATGGCATTTCACCAGGAAACTCTTGGGACCTATCGGGTACCCCTCTCCAGGATCCTGATCAGACACCAACTAGCTTGGTGCCGGTAGAACCCCGTGCTCAAGGTTGCGACCCTCCCAGTACCGCGCATGAAAGTACTGATCCGCCACAGACCAGCTCTGCACCTCCCTCTGAACAGAGGCAGTCCAACTTTGAACCTATTGGGGCTCGTACTCGAAGCCATGATCTCCCCGACCCTTCACAGGGCAATCCAGGCCACACAGACTCTGACCAATGGCCAACCGCATGTAAGCGGACCAGCGACCCTCTACGACGGGAATCCAAACGGGTGCGACTCTTCCTTGTTCGGCGGCTGCGGACCAAAAGGTAGACCACAGCCTCCTAATCCTGCAGGAGGGAAGAATGTGATAAAAATAATAACTTCCGGGAAGTTATGTCATCACTTCCTGTGAACTGTGAACTGTGAACTATGAACTGTGTACATACCTCACTTCCTGTCATATGTCACTTCCTGTTGGACTGGTATAAATACTGGTCTGTTCAATATTGTAAGAGGCTTCTACCAGAGGCATGGTAAAGACCTCTCTTGTATATAGTGTGTTTATAAGTTACTTAAAGCTTACTTTAAAGTTACTTGATGGTAAGTCTCCTTTTTCTTACATCAGTCAGTACAGGAGAGAGAGTACGATTCAGTAAAGGATATCATCGTCACAGTACTCCGTCTGTGAGGGGTTTTAGATCGCAGAGGTTTCTCTCTCTAGAGGCCTCTCTCTCTTGCACAGTAAAACCTTGAGTGGTTCGACCCACTCGCCCCTTAGATTCGATACTCTGGACTTTGGGGCAGGAACTACAATGTAGAGAAAACTCTTTGTAGACCAAGTTTGATGAAATGAAATGAAATTTTATTGCATATGGAAAAATAAATCAAATGCAAGCAGATAAGAGAGTACATGGGAGTGAAAAACACAAACAAATCATAACGGCACAATACTAACTGAGGCAAATACAGGCATCTTATACTCTACAAAAATCATCATGAAATAAGGAAACACACAGAATATCGAGGGACAACAACTCATGTTAATTGTACCCTTAAATCCACCCCCTTAAACCTATCTAGATCTGATTGTGAAGGGCCAGAAACATGCTCACCAATCCAACTAGGAAGTGCAAGGTTTTGAACCAGTCTGCGTTTGATCCTTTCAGGCATTCCGTCTCCACGTGGATCGTGGAGCCCCAGCGAGCTGCGCCACACCTCCCTCCTGAGGTGGGGATCGGGGGCGGCTGGACACCGGCTGGTTCTGGCTGTCGGCGGGGTCGGGGATCATCGGCTCGACCCCGTTCAGAGGAGCCATGGGCTGGCTCCCATCGTTTCTTCAGTTTGTTTTTGTCTCTTCTCCTGAGTTGGGAGAAGGCCTCTCGTCTTCGTCAACGGCCCGGGGTTGGTCGATGATCTCCCGATGTGTGACCCCGGGGCGGTACGCTGGCTCGAACGGTCTTCTTGATGGTGGCTTAGTTTTCTTCGTCTTCCTCCGATGGTGGAGAGGAGTTTGCTGATCTTCTCCCAAACCAGCTCCTCTTTACCCAGCTATTCTCCAGCGACTCGCCTGTCCGACGACTGCAACTGTGACTCCACTCCAACTGTCTCCGCAACTGCTCAACTCTTGTTCCACTGCAACTCGGTCTCACTGTACAACTCCAACTCCTCCAATTATACTTTTCCTTCAGGAGCCTCCACTTCCCACCCAAAATCAGGTTAGTCTTTGTTTAACTTTTGGCGGGCTGGGAGCACAGCGGGGTAGTTATTATACATAGATACATAGAAGATAGGAGCAGGAGTAGGCCATTCGGCCCTTCGTGCCTGCTCCGCCATTTAATGAGATCATGGCTGATCCTTTAATTCAGTATCCCGTCCCCGCCTTCTCTCCGTAACCCTTAACCCCTTTTGCCCGTAGAAATATATCTAATTCCCTCTTAAATATATTTAATGAGCTGGCGTACACTGCCCTCTGTGGCAATGAGTTCCACAGGTTCACCACTCTCTGAGTGAAGAAATTCCCCCTCATCTCTGTCCTAAATGGTTTAGCCCTTATCCTTAAATTATGTCCTCTAGTTCTGTTCTCACCCGCCAAGGGAAACATTCCTTCTGCATCCAGTCTGTCTAGACCTGTCAGAATTTTATACACTTCTATGAGGTCCCCTCTCAATCTTCTAAACTCCAGTGTGTACATCCCTAAACTACATAGTCTCTCCTCATAGGTCATTCCCGCCATTCCTGGTATCAGCCTGGTGAATCGCCGCTGCACCCCCTCCATGGCAAGAACATCCTTCCTCAGATGAGGCGACCAAAACTGTACACAGTACTCGAGGTGTGGTCTCACCAGTGCCCTGTACAGCTGCAGCAAGGTATCCCTGTTCCTGTATTCTAACCCTTTTGCTATGAAGGCCAGCATACCGTTTGCCTTCTTGACCGCCTGTTGCACCTGCATGCTCGCCTTCAGTGACTGGTGTACAAGAACACCCAGGTCTCTCTGTACTTCCCCCTCTCCCAATCTATTGCCATTTAAATAATAATTTGCCCTCCCGTTCCTGCACCCAAGGTGGATAACTTCGCACTTGTCCACATTATAGTGCATCTGCCATTTATCCGCCCAATCGCCCAGTCTGTCCAAATCGCTCTGGAGCTTCCTGGTCTCTTCCTCTGAGCCCACCCCACCTCCTAGTTTAGTGTCGTCTGCAAATTTGGAAATGCTGCATCCGACTCCCTGATCCAGGTCATTAATGTAAATTGTGAACAGCTGGGGGCCCAGGACAGATCCCTGTGGTACCCCACTTGTTACTGCCTGCCATTCAGAAAATGAGCCGTTTATTCCAACTCTCTGTTTTCTATCTGACAGCCAGTTCCCTATCCACGCCAAAACTTTCCCCTTTATCCCATGAGCCTCAATTTTCCATGCTAATCTTTTATGTGGGACCTTATCGAAGGCCTTTTGGAAGTCCAGGTACACCACATCTACTGGCTCTCCCCCATCTATTCTACCAGTTACTCCCTCAAAAAATTCCAATAGATTAGTCAAGCACGATTTACCCTTTGTAAATCCATGTTGACTCTGTCCTATCCTGTCCCCATTTGCTAAGTGCTCCGCTATTTCATCCTTAATGATGGACTCCAGCATTTTGCCCACAACTGATGTAAGGCTTACAGGTCTGTAATTACCTGCTTTTTCCCTACCCCCCTTTTTGAATAGTGGGGTAACGTTAGCTACCCTCCAATCCATCGGCACTGTTCCCGAGTCTAATGAATTCTGAAAAATCATCCTTAGTGCATCCGCTATCTCTAGGGCCACCTCCTTCAGTACCCTAGGATGCATGTTATCAGGCCCTGGGGATTTGTCCACCTTCAATCCCTTTAGCTTCCTTAACACCATATCCTTAGAGATATTGATTTGCGTCAGTTCCTCCTTTGCCAATGTCCCTATTTTTCCCGATATCCCAGGGAGGTTTTTTGTGTCTTCCTTCGTAAAGACTGACCCAAAGTATGCATTTAGTTGATCTGCCATTTCCTTATTTCCCATTATATATTCCCCCGTATCTGACTGCAATGGACCAACTTTGGTTTTCACCAGTCTTTTCCTTTTGATATATTTATAAAAGCTTTTGGAGTTAGTTTTTATATTTTCCGCCAGCTTGTTTTCGTAAGCTATTTTGCCCCTCTTGATCATGCCCTTTGCCCTCCTTTGCTCTATCTTAAACTGTTCCCAATCTTCCGCTCTGGCGCTTTTTTTGGCTATTTTATACGCCCTATCTTTGGATTTTATGCTGTCTCTAATTTCCCCTGTTATCCACGGTTGAGTCACCTTTTTAGATTTCCTTTTATGCCAGATTGGTATAAACAATTTTTGCAATTTTGTCATTCTATCTTTAAATGTTTGCCATTGTTTATCTACCTCCAGTCCTCTCAGGAACGTTGTCCAATCAGACCTACTCAGTTCCCGTCTCATGGCATCATAATTCCCCTTGTTTAAATTCAGGACCTTAGTCTCTGAGTCAATTTCTTCGCTCTCCATTTCGAGTGAGAAATCGATCATGTTATGATCGCTCTGACCCAAGGGTCCCCGTACAACAAGATTACTGATTAGTCCCTTCTCATTGCACAGTACCCAGTCCAATATAGCCTGTTCCCGAGTTGGTTCCTCGACATATTGATCCAGATAACCATCCCTTAAACACTCAAGGAATTCCTCCTCCTCATTATTTTTACTGATTAGGCTAGTCCAATCTATATGTAAGTTAAAGTCACCTATGATGACAGCTGTGCTCTTATTGCACGCTTCTCTAATTTCCCTCGTGATGCCCTCCCTAACCTCTATTTTACTATTTGGAGGCCTATATACCACTCCTATTAATGTTTTTCGCCCCTCGCTATTTCTTAGCTCCACCCATATAGATTCTGTATTAACTGAGTTAATATCCTTCCTTTCAATTGCATTTATCCCCTCTTTTACTAGCAATGCTACCCCTCCTCCCTTTCTTTTTTGTCGATCCTTCCTAAATACTGAATACCCCTGTATGTTAAGCTCCCAGCCCTGCTCACCCTGCAACCATGTTTCCGTAATCCCAATTAGATCATAATTATTAACCTCTATTTCCACAGCTAATTCATCTACCTTGTTCCTGATGCTTCTCGCATTAAGGTATAAAACCCTCAGGCTTTTTTTATGCTCACATTTTTTATGAATTAGTTTGGCCCTTTGTTTTTTGTTCCTCACCCTTTTACCATTTATTTCTGTCTGCCTTTCACTTTCCTCTATTTCACTACATAGGTTTCTAGCCCCCTGCCATACTAGTTTAAATGCTCCCGAACTGCTTTATCAAAAATTACCCCGAGAACATCAGTTCCATCTCTGCACAGGTGTAGACCGTCCCTTTTGTATAGGTCACACCTACCACAAAACTGGTTCCAATGCCTCAAAAATTTAAAACCCTCCCTCTTACACCACTGCTCAAGCCACGTATTTAGCCTAACTATCCTGTTCTCTGTACTCTTACTAGCACGTGGCACTGGTAGTAATCCAGAGATTACTACCTTCGAGGTCCTACTTTTTAGCTTGGCTCCTAACTCCCTAAATTCTACTTGTAGGACCTCTTCCCTTTTTTTAGCTACGTCGTTGGTACCAACATGTATCACGACAACTGGCTGTTCCCCCTCCCCCTCCAGAATGTTCTGTACCCGCGCCGAGACATCCTTGACCCTTGCACCAGGGAGGCAACATACCATCCTGGAGTCTCGGTCGCGACCACAGAAACCCCTATCTATTCCCCTTACAATCGAATCCCCTATTACTATAGCCCTGCCACTCTTTTGCCCTCCCTTCTTTGCAACAGAGCCAGTCATGGTGCCATGAGCCTGGCTGCTGGTGCCTTCCCCCGATGCGTCACCCCCCCCGACAACAGTACCTAAGACGGTGAACCTGTTGCTAAGGGAGACAACCCCAGGGGATTTCTGCACTACCTTCCTGCCCTTGCTCTGCCTTTTGGTCACCCATGTACTGTCTACGCTGGCCTTAACCTGCGGTGTGACCAACTCACTAAATGTGCTATCCACACCCCTCTCAGAATCGTGGATGCTCCAAAGTGAGTCCATCTGCAGCTCAAGGGCCGTCATGCGGTCCCACATGAGCTGCAGCTGGACACACTTCCCGCACACATAGTCGTCAGGGACACAGGAAGCGTCCCTGATTTCCCACATGTTACAGGAGGAGCATGACACAGGTCCGAGCTCTACTGCCATGACTTAACCCTTATATTACTTTTTAATTTTCTAGTTTTAGTTTATTTATCGACTTTTGTTTTCCCGAAGCTTACTTAGACCAATGTATACTGTACTCCTCTTATTCCTTTTTAAACTAACCAAATCCCACTAGTTTTGGTTTTACTTTCTAGGAAGGTTTGAGGAAAGTACTTACCAGTTAGTCTTACCTCCCTGGTCTTTCGCTGACTTCCCGGTCTTGTGTCCCCTTGGTCCTACGCCGACTTCCCGCTCCTCCCGGTTCCTGCCCTGCTGAAAAGAAACTGAGACCAAAAAATTTGTGACCTCTGTTTTTAGACAGCTGCTAAAAGACTACTAGGTTAGAGGAGGAGGGTGGGTGGGGTTTCCTACTCTGTAGGAACTCGGGTTTAAGCCACCACCCTCCTTAAATACCTTTCACCTGGGTGCTTCCCACCAGGTCCGCTTCTGAAAAAAAGCTCACGAGCTGGACTTCCGCCTCAGCTGTTTTTTTAAATGGCTTTTTAACTCTCTCCTTCCCTGAGATTGGAGATTGGTGAGGCCTACCTGGGCCTCTGGAGCCTCTTGTAGTCGCTCTGCCGCTCAGCTCCGCCTCCACCCGCTGCCGATGCCGCACTGGGGCCTACCTGGGCCTCTGGAGCCTCTTGTAGTCGCTCTGCCGCTCAGCTCCGCCTCCACCCGCTGCCGATGCCGCACTGGGGCCTACCTGGGCCTCTGGAGCCTCTTGTAGTCGCTCTGCCGCTCAGCTCCGCCTCCACCCGCTGCCGATGCCGCACTGGGGCCTACCTGGGCCTCTGGAGCCTCTTGTAGTCGCTCTGCCGCTCAGCTCCGCCTCCACCCGCTGCCGATGCCGCACTGGGGCCTACCTGGGCCTCTGGAGCCTCTTGTAGTCGCTCTGCCGCTCAGCTCCGCCTCCACCCGCTGCCGATGCCGCACTGGGGCCTACCTGGGCCTCTGGAGCCTCTTGTAGTCGCTCTGCCGCTCAGCTCCGCCTCCACCCGCTGCCGATGCCGCACTGGGGCCTACCTGGGCCTCTGGAGCCTCTTGTAGTCGCTCTGCCGCTCAGCTCCGCCTCCACCCGCTGCCGATGCCGCACTGGGGCCTACCTGGGCCTCTGGAGCCTCTTGTAGTCGCTCTGCCGCTCAGCTCCGCCTCCACCCGCTGCCGATGCCGCACTGGGGCCTACCTGGGCCTCTGGAGCCTCTTGTAGTCGCTCTGCCGCTCAGCTCCGCCTCCACCCGCTGCCGATGCCGCACTGGGGCCTACCTGGGCCTCTGGAGCCTCTTGTAGTCGCTCTGCCGCTCAGCTCCGCCTCCACCCGCTGCCGATGCCGCACTGGGGCCTACCTGGGCCTCTGGAGCCTCTTGTAGTCGCTCTGCCGCTCAGCTCCGCCTCCACCCGCTGCCGATGCCGCACTGGGGCCTACCTGGGCCTCTGGAGCCTCTTGTAGTCGCTCTGCCGCTCAGCTCCGCCTCCACCCGCTGCCGATGCCGCACTGGGGCCTACCTGGGCCTCTGGAGCCTCTTGTAGTCGCTCTGCCGCTCAGCTCCGCCTCCACCCGCTGCCGATGCCGCACTGGGGCCTACCTGGGCCTCTGGAGCCTCTTGTAGTCGCTCTGCCGCTCAGCTCCGCCTCCACCCGCTGCCGATGCCGCACTGGGGCCTACCTGGGCCTCTGGAGCCTCTTGTAGTCGCTCTGCCGCTCAGCTCCGCCTCCACCCGCTGCCGATGCCGCACTATTATATTTTAAACTGTTCTTAGATGGCCGGTAAAGGCCCATCTCTGGTCTGGAATGACCTTCATTGTTTTTAATGGCCTGCTGATCTCGTTATCTAGTCCTTGGTGCTGTTCTCATGAATATGAAATTGTCCCCTTTTGTCTGGGTCAACATTTAGATGACCTCTGTCTCCAGGCCGATCTTGACTGGATCTGCATCTAATCCATATGTATATGTGGGGGTCTGGTTTTGTTCTCTCAGAAGCGGCTTCCAGAACTTACTGTGGGTTGAATCCACAAAGCTGTCTGAGGTTTCGCAGGAACCATTTTAAAATGTCCCAATAAGCTGGTCACGTGGTATGGTGGCCATTTTGTATGCCCCTTTTTCTGGGCTTCTTTTAAAACAGTCTTTAAAATCATGGCCTCTTCTGCCATTCAACCCTTTATAATATAAAGTTCAATTTTGCGAATCCTACACTCCCCCCTGATGATACTTTAACTTGCTTGAAGTATGATAATACTGGGTGAGCAAAATTTTCTGACTTTCCACAATCAAACCATCCCCAGTATTTACCTATCTATGACCCCACGACACATGCATTTCCCATTTCAGAAAAATCTAGTGTACATTGAGCATCTACAGATGGCAATACCTTGGAGTTAAAATCTAACAACTTACTTCCAGGCGTGGAGGGGGGCCTTATACCCCTACATCACCTAGTGCATACACGTTATCCTTTAATAGTACAACACATCTAATTCAAATGCAATAAGAAAAATAAAATACACACACGAAAAATCAAAAATGCACATGAATACATATCAAAAATAATACAGAGGAGGGAGGGAAACTTTAACTTTATACAAAGCAGCAAAAATCTAAACGGGTGTCTCTTCTTCTACCCGCACATAATGCTCCCTCCATTCCCCTTTATTCTCATACTTTTGCAAATGTTTGACCTTTTTACAGTGTACAAACAGAAAATAAACTACAATGATAACCTGGCACACTACAAGAATGTGGGAGGCTATCCTAATCCAAGAAGGGACTTCTATATTAGTGAACAGGTCCCACCACGGTGGGATCACTATGTCCAATATGTCTGCCCCTATCTCTAAAGTCTTCTGCTCCAGTGTGTAGAAGTGTTTCTGTGAAACAACAACGGCTTTTAATATCTTGGTGAGGTGTTCAGGGAGAGGGGGAATGATATATCCAAAATGTGCAACGAATCGCTAAATATCAGTGAAATTCTCCTTAACAGTGCTGTGAACAGTGGAAGGTTCAGGAATGGGGACAATTCGCTCTTGGGCCACTTGAACTTCTGCCCTGGGCTTGAAACAGAAGCTGCTGTCACTGACCGGACACCAACTGTGCTGCCCATGTTGGTAGTGGGGCGCTGCAGTGGTGACACAGTATGTCCCACCTCCTATATATGCCACCTGCGGGGGCACATGGCCTTGTGCCATTGCCTCCATGGTGCAATTTATAGGCTTCGCGCCAGCAGTTCTGAACCCGCACTGTGGTTTTGAATGGGCATTCAAGTGCTGGGGACACAGGATGATGTGTGCTCCCCGGCTCCGGCACCCCGAGAGGTCAGTACCCATCATTGCATGCTCCCATCGAATGACGTAAGGTGGGACCCCTGTGTAGCGAATGTGCGCAGCCCCCTGAATGACTCCAATGTTCTCCACCCTGTGTACTGGGGTGGGTTTGGCTGTCTTTCCCATCACCGGCATTCTTACCACTATACCCATAATGGTGTGATTAGACCGTCCACAGTCCACTGGGACTGGGTAGACCTCTGAGGCTAGTCTGAGCTGGCACGGACTCAATGCATTCTCAAAAGGGTGGAGGGCTGCGAGGTGCTTGTTGCTGATCCAGGAGGGGACTAAACCTTGCTTTAAATCCTCCAGGTTACTGCGGCCCTCGCCCAGTAACCACGCCCCGTACAGCACACAAGCTTTGTTCTGCGCAGCCTGATCGGACGCATTCCGATCCTCCCTGATGAGAGCATTTACCGTTCTGGCGTGTTTCTCCAGCTCAGCTATAATCTCTTTTAAGTGTAATGTCATGGCCTGGTCCTCATGTAACTCAGAACCCACTACCTTATTCTCATCAGTCAGTACCTTTCTTAACTGTGTTTTCAAACCATTGATCTGGGTTTGCAGCTCCACATCATCCAGTGTGTTGATGATGGAAGTCCCTGTATTAAAAGCTGTGAAAATATCATTTACTGCACCCCTTCTTTGTCTCCCTACTCTGTCCAAGACCTCATGTGGTGTGGTGTACAATTCAGCTCTGTCGACATCGGCAAAGTCGAATTCGTAAAACTGTTTAAACATGTTTGTTAACAGGACCTGGTATAATTGCTCCGTTTCCCTGAGGCACCACTCTGGCAATCGTACCTCGGTGAGGTTTAAAATCACCGAAGCCACCGCGTAGTGCACCCCTTGGTACAGCACCTGGCCTGTGGGCACTAATACCAATCCGTTCCTGGGTCCCTTTGTTGTGGTGGGGCACCCTTCCTTGAGAGCTTTTGCTACCGGAATTGTGGGCAGGGGCTTGCGGGGTCGGGTGATGAGCTCAGTGGCGTTTACTGGGATCTGTGAGTATGGGACTCCGCACGCCCATGTGCTGACGTCCCACCTCATTCCTTGTCCAGCATCCTGCCACTGTCTTTGGAAAAAGATGGAGACGCCTGTGGGGCAAGCGCGTTCTGAACCCCACATGCAGATGTAGATCCCCTCATCTGGTTCCCACCATTTGTCCCAACAGACACTCAACCCCCCATAAGTTCCCGTAATAGTCCGATGGGTGTTGTTACCCAGTCTCTCCTACTCCACAGTGGAGTTCTTCATGGTGCTGCTCAACTTGCGCAGCCACCACCAACGATCCAAAGGTACATGTCCCAGACAGTTCAAACAAATCTTCTTTCCCACGGTGACGCTGATCCTGGGTACAATGATCCGCACCCTAGGGCACATCAGAGACGTTTCTCTGTATGCGAACCCCGTCTGGCTGGAGTATTCAGTAGAGTTCGACCCCAGCCAGCCTGGCCACCTTCCTTCATGGAAGTAGACAGCAGTCTCTTCAGCGTCCCGTGGGCTGGTTCCGTCAGTCGCGATGGGGCCTCTGTTGCCAGAGCACCCGTAAATCATGGAGTCCTTGGTGTGGCCCCGATAGGCCCAGCTCCATCCGATCGTCATGAACGCGACGAGGATCCCTCTCATCTTTTCTGGCTCCTGTAACAGATCACACAATGCCGCCAGGCTCCCGAGAGATTCTGGCTTAGGTGAAGGCATGATCGGGTCTTTCGACCTCGATCCAAAATAGCACACATACTGAGCAGGTTTAAAAACTACTTAACTCTTATCACCTTAATATTTACACACCTTAAACTTAAACTTAACTTATGTACAGCGCCGCCCGTCCCCGGGCGGCTTGCCTAATCCCTGATTGGACTGCAGCTCGCCGCTCCCTGTGGCGGGGCTGCAGTGACCTGTGGCTTGGGTTCCCCGCAGCCTTTTGCTGTTATTCGGGGACTGCGTTTTGTCTCAAGTCGGCGTTTACTGGGAGCGGGGGACTCGAGCCAAGGTTTTTCTGGCTGAGGCGTTCGAGTCGACCTGCGAAAAGGTACTTTGGGCGTGGCTCCCTTAGCGAGTGGACCTTCGGGTGGGACCTTAGCTCTCACAGCCCGTGGCTCTTCCACGACTGTGGGCTTCGGCTCCCTCCCCTCAGGCTCCGCCCCTTTGGGATTCGGGCAGGCTCCCTTGGCGAGTGGCCCTTCGGGTGGGACTTTAGCTCTCACAGCCCATGGCTCTTCCATGACTGTGGGCTTCGGCTCCCTCCCCTCAGGCTCCGCCCCTTTGGGATTTGGGCCTGTGGCAGACGGCTCCTCCTCACCTGTCCCTACAGGTGGAGGATCTCCGCCCCCAATTTCTACCTCCCCCACGCTTGAGTCGAGGGCGGGACCTCCGTCCTCCGACTCCACCTCCTCCAGAATCGTGTCGAGGGCGGGACCTTGTCGTTCGGGCCCCTCCTCGTCTGAGTCCCAGGCCATAGGGGAAGCCTCCCCCCAGGTGGGCGGGACAGCTTCTCCTTCCAAGCAGGCTACAACGCCAGCTTGTGCGGTCTGCGACTCATAGCACGCCTCAGGCTGAGGATCTTTACCCTCAGACCTGGCTTCGGTTGCTGATGCTCGTGCACCCGGTTTAAACAGTTTGCACTGATTGATGTGAAACCATTTAGTGCACCGGGGCAACTTCACTGCGTAAACCATGGGGCTGGCCTTGTCTACAATGCTGTAGGGCCCCATATACAGTGGTTCTAAACTCCCTACTCGGGCATAGTTTCTCACCATGACCTGATCTCCAACTTCCCACTCAATTGTCTTTCGGGGTTCAAGCAGCAATCGGCTGCCCTGATGCTGCCTCCCCATGTTCCCAGCTGCTTGCCCATAGATCTGTTTCAGGCGTTCAAAGAGGGTCCGGGCAAACTTGTCCTGATTCACCTCTCGGAGCTGCCCCTCAGTGAGCACCGGGGCTGGTACATGGGTGGGGGTTCGCATGACTCTTCCAGTCATTAATTCATGCGGGGAGTACCCCGTACTTTTAGACTGGCTAGCCCGGATCCCCATGAGGACTAGAGGCAAGGCTCCGCCCATTTCTGGGGCGAGTCCCTCGTCTCCTTCCTCAGCTTTTCCTTTAAGGTGCGGTTCATGCGCTCCACAATCCCAGGTGACTGCGAGTTGTGGGCCACGTGCCACTTCCCTTCAATGCCTAAGAGCATGAGGGTGCCCTGCATCACTTGGCCAGTGAAATGAGCCCCTTGGTCAGACTTCACAAATCGTGGTAGTCCCCACTGCGAGAACACCTCCCTGACCAAGATCCTGGCAGTACTAAGTGCCGTGGCTGTTCGGCATGGGAAGGCTTCCACCCACTTGGTGAACACATCCACCAGGACAAGGCAGTACTTATAGCCTCCCTGGGCGGTGGGCAGGGGCCCGATGTAGTCGACCTGTATCAACTGCCATGGTCCCTCTACTCTCCTGATGTGCCCCATGGGCACCTTCCTTTTCTGGGGGTCTGGGTTGTTCGCAGCGCACACAAGACAATTGGCGCAGAACTCGCGGACATCGTCCCGAAGTCCCGGCCACCACCCCGCCTGTTCCACCCATTGCCAGGTGACCTCAGGCCTGGGGTGTCCTGCTCCTGGACCCTCGTGGGCCAGTTGAACGAATTCCCTCCGGTGCTGCTGTGGCACAACCCACTGTTCCTCTCGGAACAGCATGCCTTCCATGATGGAGAGGGCTGCTGTACCGTATGGACCCTCTACTTCCTTGCCCTCAGTGATGGCCTTGAGGACTGTTTTTAGGGCGGGATCTAGGGTTTGGACGGTCTTGAGGTCTGGGGGCAATGTTACCCCTGCGTCCCATCCCTGCCTCGGATTATTGCCACGGGTTTGGACCCATAGGGATCCCAGAAAGTGCCGGTGCGGGCACCTTCCCTGGCTAACGTATCCGCTTGCTGCTTACCCTCGCCGCGGGGTTCCGTGGAGGAATGGACCTTTACCTTGTGGATAAAGACTTCCCCTTTCTCTCCCACCGCAGCTAACATCTTTTCTAACAGGGGTTTCACGGCTAAGGGTCGCCCGTCCGCAGAGGTATATCCGCGGCGTGACCAGATGGCCAGGTACTCCATACAGGAGTTGCATGTGAACATGCTGTCTGAGCAAATCGTGTATGGGGTGGGGAAGATCTTGGGGTGTGTAACGACGTACACTACCGCAGCCAGTTCAGCCTGCTGGGTGCTCATGGTGCTGGGGTGCTTAATCGCCAGGGCAATGTTTGCCATGGGGTCATAAACTCCACACCCTGTGAGTTGTTCGCCAGCTGATACCATGCTGGACCCGTCCACGTAGATCTCGCGGCCCGTGGGATGTATCCCGGCCCGTAAACCTACGTCCACCTCCCATACCCCTTCTACGGAACACTGATGGGCTGTTCCAGAGTATACCATGTTGGCCGCGAGCTTTGGCTCGCAGAGACCCTTCACCTTCAGCTCCATCTGTGAAAGGAGGAGGGTCCAGCGCGCAATGCGTGCACTGCTTACTGTCCCATCCTTAATCCTTCCATCTAGAAGCATTCGGGTAGGTGTGTGATGGGTGAAGAGAGTGATGGGAGAGGTGCCGGTGAAGATCAGAGATCTTTTCACAGCCCAATGCGTGGCCAGGAGATGCCGCTCGCAATTGGAAAAGCTCCTTTCCACATCAGTGAGCACCCTGGAGGAAGAGACCACTGGCCTCAGCTTGCCGTGTCGCTCTTGAAGCAGTACAGCGCTCAAGCTATCCCCGCTAGCCGCTACTTCCAGGAAAAACTCCTCTCCCCCATCTATGGCCCCTAGGGCTGGCGCGGTCTGCAAGTCCCCCTTGAGTTTTTCAAATGCTGCCTGGCAACCCTCATCCCAGGACCACTCCACTCCCTTGTGTAGGAGTCGGAGCAGCGGGGCTGCTGTGGCTGCATAGTCCTCAATAAAGTCTCTGCAGTACCCGGTCAGTCCCAGAAAGGACCTCACACCCGTTACGGTGTTGGGGATCGGTAGATCTTGCACCGATTCCCGACTGGCCTTATCTATGGCTCTCTCACCGGCACGGATGGTCAGACCCAGGAATTTCACTTCCTGCTGGCTGATCCGTGCTTTCTTTGGGTTCACTTTGAAACCCTTTCTACCTAACAGCTCCAATAACTCGGCCAATAGTGGGCCGTGCTCCTCCCTTGAGTCTGTGAACAGGAGCAGGTCATCCACATATTGCACTAGCTGATTGGGCTGGCTGAACTCCTTTAAGCTCCCTGCCATGCATTAATGGAAAATGCTGGGGCTGTTGTGGAAACCCTGTGGCAAGCAGTTCCAGGTGTCCTGTTGCCCTTTAAACGTAAAGGCAAACTTGTACTGATCCTCCCTCCTTAAAGGGATGGACCAAAACCCATTAGAAATATCCAGCACCGTGAACGTGGTCACGGAGGCTGGAATACTCCCTATCAGGTCGGCAACTGCTGCTACTGTCGGCGCGCAGGCTGGGATGTTGCTATTGAGGACTCTGTAGTCCACCGTGGCTCTCCAGGAATCGTCCGGCTTCCTCACCGGCCATAACAGAGAGTTCACATGGGTGACGATCGGTCTCAACACGCCCTGCTGCACCAGTGAAGATATTGCTGTCTCCATGTTGGGCTCCGCTTCCCGGGGGAAGTTGTACTGTTTTTGGGGTCGGGCCATGGGGTCTCCGTCTACTCTGACCTCAAACCCGGTGACCCTTCCGCAGTCTTGCTTGTGAGTGGCAAACGTCGTCAGGTGGTCGGACACGAATGCCTGCAAATCTTGTGAGACGCCCGTGACCATGAGCTCGAGGTCGTAGCCCTCTTTTGGCTTCACGGTACACAGGGTCCCTCGTTCTCCTTCCCCTGGGATGACGACTACCTGGCCTGGCTCACCCTTACCCACTCCCCAAAGACAATGGTTTCTTAGGTCCACGAGGATCCCGCGTTCGACCAAGAAATTGGACCCTATGATCCCTTTCCCATTCTCCACCTCCCACTTCATCAGTATACACCTCCACTTGGTGCGGAGTGGTCCTATATGAATGGAGTGGGGAATGGAATGTGCACCAGCCTGTTCCTTGCCTGTGAAGCCCGACAGAATATATGGAACCCCGGTGGACAGAGGCGAGGTGGTGGGGTTATCTGTGTGGATCACGGTGCACGATGCCCCAGTATCCAACAAATAGGTCCCTTTTACCTCCTCCACTTCCATCTCCATGAGGGGTCGCCTCCATATATCATATCGCAGCGCACACAAGTAAACGGGCTGCGCCGGCTCCAGTCACTTGGGCACAATGGCCGGGGTTTCGGGCACGACCAGACCGGTGGTGACAGCTATTTTCCCCTGTGAAATCATCAGAGACCGCATTGTCTCTATGATTGATTCAATCGCAGCGGGATCCATAACTACACCAGCTCCTTGTGCTGGGGCAGAAGCTACGGCTTGGGTTTGGGCTGGTGCTGGGGCGGCGGTCTGGGCTTGGGCTTGGGCTGCGGGAAATTTCGCTTTATTATCCTTCCACGGATTTCTACAGTCCTTGCGCCAATGTTCATCCTTCCCACACCCGCAGCAATTGAGCTTGGCTTGGACAGGGCGATTCCCCTCCTGACGCCACTCCTTCTTGCTTGGAGCTGCGGGTTTTGCCTCATGCACCTTTCCCTTCTGGGGAGGTGTTTCCTGACCTCTGCAATTCTTGTACGCAACATTGAGCTGACGGAGTACCGTCTCCTCCATGACACCGGGACCTTGGGGATCAAACCATGACCTGGCTAGGGCCCGTATCTCTGGCAAGCTATTGGTAACCAAGCAACGGAGCCAATGAACCCGCTGTTCGTCGCTCATTGCAGCCCATTCAGGCATGCCCGGACAGCTGTGTCGATACACTGGCCACAGTCTTTCTGCGAAAACCCGTGGGGGTTCTCCAGATAGCTGCACGGTCCCTTCTACACGGTCGAACGGACTACCATCGTCCACTCCCATCACTTCTAAAACTTCCTCCTTGAGATCCGTATACCCTTTCCGTCCCCTCTTACTCTCATCTGAGAGGCACTGAAGGATTGTGCAATCCAGGGAGAAAAGCAACAGTTTCACCTGTTCCTGTTCATCACAGTCATTAATGGCTGCTGTTTCCTCTATCTCCCTGAAATGAATCGAGGGATCTCCCTTTACTGTGAGTCGTGTGAGGTGGCTCACCATGGACCTTAATTGCGGGGCAGCATAGGGCACCACGAGTTGGTTCTGGTGGGGTCCGACATCGCCATTGGCGGCGTTGGGACCAAACCTCTGGTGCCGAGCGGGACACATTGGTGCCGGTCCCGGCTTTGCTACCAGTGGTTGTTCTTTCTCACATTCCACCTCGGCTACCTCCTCTTTTACCACCCCCTGTATTTCAGGCCAAGTCTCACTATAGCTCGGCGGTGCTGAGGGCTCGGTGGCTGGCACCACAACTACCTCAGCTGGAATCGGCTGGTTTGATTCCTTTAAAAAGTCCATGTGACTGGCTTTCGGGCTGACGAGACACACCATGCCTTTTGCCTTAACCAGGGCCATTCTTAGGTCCTCTATGGTCTTTTGACAGGGGCCATGGTCTGTGCTCTCAAACCCGTGCTCGAGGGCTAGCTTGTAAGCTGCCTTAACCTCCAGTACTCTCTCCTCCTGCGCTCTTAGCTGTTGTGCGAGGCGGGCGTTTTTCTCCCGTACCCTCGTTTCACTGATCTTTGCCTCAGTAACCTGGCACTCCAGGTACTCTATCCTAGCCTGATGTTGACTAGCTACCACTTGGCGTTCCTGATTTAGCGCTTGAAGCGCTGTGATGAGTCTTTCCCCACCCATGGCCTTTTCCTCTATCTCTGCTGCCTGGGTTGCGATCCTGGCTGCTGTTGAATCCATGTGTTAATGGAGACACGGAATGCAGGAGTTGATTTAACAAGTGTTTACTGAACAAAGTCTGGAGGTGAACTAACTATACAAGACGCTATACAGGCTTATATACCCGAGTGGTCACTACCGGTACTACAGTACACAGGGGCTTCAAAAAAACATAGTTCCTCTTAAAGGTACATACACTACAATTCCTCCCCTTTTAGATAAATAGTACATAACATTTTAAGTAATCATTAAATAACATTTTTACAAGAACAATAATCTACACATTTGCTGAAGTTAATCAATTACAAATTCAGTCTCTCTGGAGGCTTCCTGACTTGATCCGGATAACGCCTTGTAGGATTCGCAAAATTGGATTTCATATTAATAAGGATCAATGGGCAGAAGAGGCCATGATTTTAAAGACTGTTTTAAAAGAAGACCAGAAAAAGGGGCGTACAAAATGGCCGCTGTATCATGTGACCAGCTTATTGGGACACTTTAAAATGGTTCCTGCATAACCTCAGACAACTATGTGGATTGAACCCATAGCAAGTTCTGGAAGCTGTTTCTGAGAGAACAAAGCCAGACCCACAGGCATGCATATGGATTAGATGCAGATCCACTCAAGATCTGGCTGGAGACAGAGGCCATCTAAATGTTGACACAGATGAAAGAGACAATAACTTATTCATGAGGACAACACCAAGGGCTCGGTAACAGGATTAGCACGAAATTAAAAAACAATGAAAGCCATTTCAAACCAGAGATGGGCCTGTTACCAGCCGCTTAAAAGGATTTAAAGGGAAAAGCTCCCTCAGCCCCAGCCCAAACGCCCATCCGGGAGAAAGGAGCCGATGTGTCGATCCATCCCGCTGCGATCGAGTCAGTTTTAGAGGCAATGCGGTCTCTAATGACCTCGCAGGGGAAGGTGGCAGTCGCCAACGGCCCTGTTGCTCCCCCAGCCCCAACCGATGTGCCCAATTGACTAGAGCCAGCGCAGCCTGTCGACCTGTGTCCCCTAGAAAGACATGCACAGGAAGAGACCTCCTGTAAAATGGAGGAATACCTGCGGTGCCAGGTTGCGGAGGCTAAGTTAGTTGAGCAGGTTTTAAGGGAGGAGAACGCCAGGTTAACAGCGAGGGCTGGCAGTTTAGAGGGTCAGCTAAGGGTTTTTAAAATGGTTCATGACCAGTGTAAACTGTTTAAGCCAGGTGCAAAAGAACCAGCAGGGAAAGCCAGGTCTGAGAGTAAAAGCAATAAGCCTGAGGCAAGTAAAGAGTCACAGACCACACAAGCTGGTGTTGCAGCCTGCTTGAGGGGAGGAGCCATCCCGCCCACCTGGGAGGCTTCCCCGATGGCCTGGGACTCGGACGAGGAGGGACCCGAACAGCAAGGTCCCGCCCTCGACACGATTCTGGAGGAGGAGGAGTCGGAGGACGGAGGTTCCGCCCTCGACTCGAGCGTGGGGGAGGTAGAAATTGGGGGCAGAGATCCTCCACCTGTAAGGAGAGGTGGGGAGGAGCCATCTGCCACAGACCCAATTCCCGAAGGGGCGGAGCCTGAGGGGAGGGAGCCGAAGCCCACAGTCGTGGAAGAGCCACGGGCTGTGAGAGCCAAAGTCCCACCCAAAGGTCCACTCGCCAAGGGAGCCTGCCCAAATCCCAAAGGGGCGGAGCCTGAGGGAAGGGAGCCGAAGCCTACTGTCGTGCAAGAGCCACGGGCTGCGAGAGCTGAGGTCCCACCCGAAGGCCCACTCGCTAAGGGAGCCATGCCCAAAGTACCTTCTCGCAGGTCGGCCCGAACGCCTCAGCCTGTAAAGTCTTGGCCCGAGTCACCCACTCCCAGTAGACACCGACTTCAGAAATCATTAAGAAAGCACAGTCCCCGTTTAACAGCAAAAGGCTGCGGGGAACCAGAGATACAGGTCACTGCAGCCCCGCCACAGGGAGCGGTGAGCTGCAGTCCAGAGCCACAGGTCACTGCAGCCCCGCCACAGGGAGCGGTGAGCTGCAGTCCGATCAGGGATTAGGCAAGCTGCCCGGGGACGGGCGGCGCTGTACATAAGTTTAGTTTAAGTTTTAAGGTGATTCGTTGTTTGTACACTGTAAAAAGGTCAAACATTCACAAAAGTATGAGAATAGAGGGGAATGGAGGGAGCATTATGTGCGGGTAGAAGAAGAGACACCCATTTAGATTTTGCTGCTCTGTATAAAGTTAAAGTTTCCCTCCCTCCTCTGTATTATTTTTTTTTGATGTGTATTCATGTGTTTTTGGATTTTCGTATGTATTTCATTTTATTATTGAAGTTTATTGGACGTGATTATTATTATTTGATAATATGTATGTACT
Organism: Somniosus microcephalus; assembly: GCF_052327205.1. Taxonomy (NCBI): domain Eukaryota; kingdom Metazoa; phylum Chordata; class Chondrichthyes; order Squaliformes; family Somniosidae; genus Somniosus; species Somniosus microcephalus. The sequence goes on from NC_140989.1 coordinate 189,302,949, forward strand.
AGGTGATGTAGGGGTATAAGGCCCCCCTCCATGCCTGGAAGTAAGTTGTAAGATTTTTTAACTCCAAGGTATTGCCATCTATAGATGCTTAATGTACACTAGATTTTTCTGAAATGGGAAATGCATGTGTCGTGGGGTCATGGATAGGTAAACACTGGGGATGGTTAGATTGTGGAAGGACAGAAAATTTTGCTCACCCGGAATTATGATACTCCAAGCAAGTTACAGTATCATCAGGGGGGAGTGTAGGATTCGCAAAATTGGATTTCATATTAATAAGGATCAATGGGCAGAAGAGGCCATGATTTTAAAGACTGTTTTAAAAGAAGCCCAGAAAAAGTGGCATACAAAATGGCTGCTGTATCATGTGACCAGCTTATTGGGACACTTTAAAATGGTTCCTGCACAACCTCAGACAACTATGTGGATTGAACCCATAGCAAGTTCTGGAAGCTGTTTCTGAGAGAACAAAGCCAGACCCACAGGCATGCATATGGATTAGATGCAGATCCACTCAAGATCTGGCTGGAGACAGAGGCCATCTAAATGTTGACCCAGATGAAAGAGACAATAACTTATTCATGAGGACAACACCAAGGGCTCGGTAACAGGATTAGCATGAAATTAAAAAACAATGAAAGCCATTTCAAACCAGAGATGGGCCTGTTACCAGCCGCTTAAAATGATTTAAAATATAATAACTGCCCCGCTGTGCTCAAAGCCCACCAAAAGTTAAAACAAAGACTCACCTGATTTTGGCGGGGGGGGAAGTGAAGCCTCGGGAAGAAAGGTATAACTGAAGAGACTTTTCAGCAGTTGAGACAAGCAGAAGCATCGGGTTGGAAGCGACACTCGAGGCAAGCTGAACAAGCAGCTTGGAGGACACGGCAGTGGGACACGACGCGACAGGGGCAATGACCCCAGGGACAGCTTGGACGAGTTGAGACACAGGACCAGGACGCAGTACCCCGGAACGCAGCTTGAGGAGGAAGACACAGCTTGGGAGAAGACGTTGGAGGAAGCTTGAATCAACAAGCTCGGACAGTCACAAAGAGAGCGGGGAAAAAGGACAGTTTAAAATCGGACAGTCGTTGCAGCCCCAGCAGCCTCGTTTTCAAAACCTTGCACTTCCTAGTGGGATTGGTGAGCATGTTTCTGGCCCTTCACAATCAGATATAATTAGTTTTAATAAGGGGGTGGATTTAAGGGTACAATTAACATGAGTTGTTGTCTCTCAATGTTCCATGTGTTTCTTTATTTCATGATGATCTTTGTAGAGTATAAGATGCCTATATTTGCCTTAGTTAGTATAATGTCGTTATGATTTGTTTGTATTTGTTTTTCCCTCCCATGTACCGTACTCTTGTCTTTGTTGCATTTGATTTGATATTTTTCCATTTGCAATAAAATTTCATTTTTATTCATCAAACTTGGTCTACAAGAGTCTTCTCTGCATTGCAGTTCCTGCACCTAAGTCCAGATTATAGAATCTAAGGGGTGAGTGGGTCGAACCACTCAAAGTTTTACTGTGCAAGAGAGAGAGGCCTCTAGAGAGAGAAACCTCAGGGAAACCTCTCGAGGAAAACCCCTTACACCTCGGTGATGTAGTAGTTTTCGGTGGTGTAGTAGGTTCTTTTGACAAGGTCGATTCGGCTTGAATGCCAGTATTGGGTTCATCTGGTTCCAGTATCACCGGATCGGAGGTAGATACTATGGGTATCTCTGCTTCATCACTAGGCGTATAGAGTTGTGGTGTAGGTTGTCCCTTTTCGGATGACTCTATGATCTGGTCAGCATGGCACCTTATTATGCTTTCTCCAATGTCCACGGTACACATCAGCGGTCCTAGTCGTGTGCAAATAGTTCCAGGCTGCCATTTCTCGGTACGGTAGTCCCGGGCCAAAACTTGTTGACCTATCTGGAAGGTTCTAGTTGGCCTTTCATTCATGCTTTGAAATTGCCGGTTCTCTACGTCCCTTCTGACGTTTGGCTTGATCAAATCCAGCCGGCATCTTAGTCTTCTATTGAAAAACATCATGGCGGGGGTTTGGTTTGTAACCACATGTGTTGCATTCCTGTACGCAAACAAGAAGTTATCTACCTTATGTTGTAGATTTATGTCTTCATTACCCATGGCCTTTATGGCCTTCTTGAAGGTCTGGACAAACCTTTCAGCTAATCCATTGGTGGCGGGATGGTATGGGGCGGACGTGTAGTGCTTAACCCCATTGTTTTTTAAGAACTTCCTGAATTCTTCGGATACAAATTGCGGTCCATTATCAGAACAGATCTGTTCAGGCAGCCCATTCCTGGCGAATATGGTCCTTAATACTGTGATGGTTTTTTCCGTGGTGGTGGAGGACATCTTTATTACCTCCGGCCACTTGGAGTGTGCATCCACTGCGATTAAGAACATTGAGTCCATAAATGGACCAGCAAAGTCAATATGTACCCTTTGCCATGGAGATGAGGGCCACTCCCATGGATGTAGAGGGGCTTGTGGTGGGGCGTTTTGGACCTTCTGGCATCCTAGACAGCTCTTGGTCATTTCTTCGATGTCTCCATCGATACCTGGCCACCACACAAATGCTCTGGCTAAGTTCTTCATTTTCACTCCACCCAGATGCCCCTCGTGAAGCTCCTTTAGCACTTTATCCTGGAATTTGGGTGGAATCACCACTCTGTATCCACACATCAAGGTTCCTCGGCACACTGACAGCTGTTCTCTTCTTTGCGAGAATGCTGGCAACAGTTGTTCGCCATGTGCTGGCCATCCCTTCACCGTTAAATCGTAGACTCGTGAGAGAGTCGGGTCATTTCTCGTTTCTTTTTCAATGGTAGAATTTGTTACTGGTAGACATTCCACTATGGTCGAGTGGAACATCTCCACTGGGTCCACTGTAGGCGCCTCTTCTACCGTTGGCAACGGTAGGCGCGATAACCCATCAGCATTCCCATGCTGTTTTGTTCCTTTGTATTCTATGTCATATTGGTTTGCCCCTAGGAAAAGGGACCACCTCTGTAGCCTTTGCGCTGTCATAATGGGAACGCCCTTTTTAGGGTTGAATATGGAGACGAGGGGTTGATGGTCAGTCAACAAGGTAAATTTTTGTCCGTGTAGGTAATGGTTGAATTTCTTCACCCCCCACACCAGGCTGAGTGCCTCCCTGTCGATCTGGGCATAGTTACGCTCAGCTGAGTTCAATGAGCGTGACGCAAAAGCTATCAGCCGCTCCAAGCCATCAGGGAATCTATGCGATAATACCGCTCCTACGCCGCAAGGGGATGCATCGCACGCCAGTTTGATTGGCAGTGATGGGTTGTAATGAGCCAACACTTCCTTGGACGTGATCAAGCCTTTGCATTTATGGAAGGCACGTTTACAGTCTTTGCTCCATTTCCAAATTACTCCCATTTGTAGCAGTTCATTAAGAGGGTGCAGAACCGTTGACAAGTTCGGTAAAAATTTATGATAGTAATTTATTAATCCCAGGAACGACCTTAATTGTGAGACATTTTCAGGCGCGGGGGCTTTTACGACCGCTTCAATTTTTTCAGGTGACTTATGCAACCCTTCTTCGTTAATGACATGGCCACAATATGATATTTGTTTCTGGAAAAATTCGCACTTGGGGTGATTTGCTCGTAGGCCCCATTCTCTCAGCCTCGTGAGCACCTGCTCCAAATTGGCATGGTGCTCGTTGTCATTTTCTCCTGTTACAAGGATGTTGTCTAGGTAGCATTGAGTCCCCAGAATCCCTTGCAGGACTTGCTCCATAGCTCTTTGCCAGAAAGCTGGAGCTGATGCTACTCCGAAAACCAGTCGATTGTACTGGTACAGGCCTTTGTGTGTGTTTATCGTGAGATACTTTTTAGAGGCCTCCTCAACCTCCATCTGTAGATATGCCTGTGCCAAGTCAATTTTGGTGAAACGTTTCCCTCCGGATAGTGAGGCGAAAATATCTTCTATCCTCGGAAGAGGATACTGTACCATGTGAAGAACCGGGTTTACAGTCACCTTGAAGTCCCCACAGATGCTAATTTTTCTCTGTTCTTCAGATTTATCATTATTCAACGTTTTCTTCATGACCGGGACGATGGGTGTTGCCCACTCGTTCCAATCTACCTTGGATAACACGCCTGCTTCTTCCAAATTCTCCAGCTCTGCCTCGACTGCTGGACGAATTGCGTATGGCACTGGCCTTGCCTTAAAAAACTTGGGAATTGCCGCATCTTCCACTTTTATTCAGGCGGTGGCGCCTTTCAGTGTTCCTAGTTCCTGTTGAAACACTTCTTTGGCGTTAGCCAAGATTTCTTTTAATCGTCCAGGTATGACGTCATCATCATTTTTTTTCTTACTGGTCACCGTCAGTGCCTGAATGGAGTGCCAGTCTAAACGTATCTTTCTGATCCATTCACGTCCCAACAACGGTGGAGCACCATCTTGCAGAACGTATAAATACAACTTCTGTATTTCCTTGCCGTTGTATACAACAGGCACCCTTATGTTCCCTCTGGGGTATACTTTCTGCCCCGTATATGTCTTCAAGATAATGGATGTGTCTTTCAAAGGTATATGCGGAAATAGCCGCTCGTAATCCCGTCGACTTATGACGGTCAGAGCTGATCCTGTATCTAGCTCCATTTTAACTGGGGAGCCCGCTATCGTGAGGGTAACCCAAATGGTCTGGTAATCTTCTTTGGCAATTACATTATGTAATTTGAGACAGCTTAGTCTCTTGTTTCCGGAGTCGCTATCGCTCTTCTGGTCTTCGGAGCTACTGTCCGTCATCATTTGTACCTTTCTGTACTTTTCCTTATTGACCTTTTTACTGTCAGTGTATTTTTTCCAGATCTGCATACACGTGCAATGAGTCCCATCTTTCCGCATTGCCTGCATGCTTTGTCCTTGAACCAGCAGTCCCTCTGGTCATGGGTGGATCTGCCGAAGCGATAACATCTCTCGAAACCCCCTGTCATTTCATGGGTGCCGAAGTCCTGTGGCTTTTGCTGTATCTCTGCAGCTCCTCTTGCTGCTGCTTCGTATGATACAGCCACACTGAAAGCCTTGTCCAGTGTCAAATCTTTATCAGAAAGTAGTCTTTTCTGTGTTCCTTCGCTTAGGAGACCACAGACGAATTTGTCTTGGAGAGAATCTGCCAGTCCTGCCCCGAATTGGCAGTGCTTTGACAGCTTTCGTAATTCGGTGAGGTAATCAGCGTTACTTTCATTTTTGTGCTGATTCCTCCTGAAGAATTTGAATCGTTCTGCTATGAGCAGCGGTGTTGGGTTTAAGTGCTCCTGTAGGGTATCAACAATCTCCTTAAAATTCTTGTCCATCAGTTTGGCTGGAGTGATCAAGTTTCGTAACAGCCCGTATGTCCTTGCGCCCATCAGATTTAGAAGTACCGATGCCTTTTTATCATCCGCTACTTCATTCGCCTTGCAATATACCTCCACTCTTTCCACATATATGGTCCAATCCTCTATATCACTATCGAAAGCAGTAATATTGCCAGTCTTAGGCATCCTGAAAATCAAAAATGGCGCCTCCCGCGCTTTTCCTTCTTCCCTGCCGAGTCAAAATGGCACCTCCCGCGCTTTCCCGCCGCTGCCGCTGCTGCCAACGCTGTTCTCCGCAGTTCCTGTTGCGACCTGCAGCTTTTCGCGGTATTTCTATTTTTTTATTTTTTATTCACACATATATTTTAAACAGTTTCTCCGTCACTTGGAGAATCGTTCCCATCGGACCCTCTGGGACTTTCCCCTCCCTCTGCTCGGTCTGAACGCCGACCTGCTTTGCAGCGCCGGCCGTCTCCTGAGTTCTCCACCCTCTGTCTCTGTTTGCTTCTGCTTTCCGACTCGCTGCCCGGCCCCGCTGCAGAGCCACCCGATCGAGCCCCAGCCCGCCGCCCAGGAAGGATCAGTGCACTACCTGCCACCAGCCCGTTTAGCTGGTGAAACCACAGTTTTTTTTTTCTTCTTTGTCCTTCGTCTGAGGAATCGATCTCCTTGAGGTGCTGCCGAATTGCAGGTAAGTTCGTTTCTAACTCGTCGCCACTGTTGAATCCGTGTGTTAATGGAGACACGGAAAGCAGGAGTTGATTTAACAAGTGTTTACTGAACAAAGTCTGGAGGTGAACTAACTATACAAGACGCTATACAGGCTTATATACCAGAGTGGTCACTACCGGTACTACAGTACACAGGGGCTTCAAAAAAACATAGTTCCTCTTAAAGGTACATACACTACAGCTGCCTGTGCTGCAACGACCCGGTCCAAGATCTGGACCTGCTTCTTGTAACACATCAGCCACACTGCCTTCTCCACTGACTTCTTATGCTCTTTGCTCTCTGTCCACCTGATGGCTGCGTCCACCGGACGTCCATCCAGTAAGAGATCGGAAATTCACTGCTTAGTGAGATTTACCTTGCCAAAGACATAATCCGCTATCCTCTCATCCATTGCATTTCGACCATTCAAACTTGGATCTACTACATTGCAATCCTGCTGCCAGAGTCTTGCCGCGGTCGCCATTTTCTGTAAGGGGTTTTAGATCGCAGAGGTTTCTCTCTCTAGAGGCCTCTCTCTCTTGCACAGTAAAACCTTGAGTGGTTCGACCCACTCGCCCCTTAGATTCTTTACTCTGGACTTTGGGGCAGGAACTACAATGTAGAGAAAACTCTTGTAGACCAAGTTTGATGAAACAAAATGAAATTTTATTGCATATGGAAAAATAAATCAAATGCAAGCAGATAAGAGAGTACATGGGAGGGAAAACACAAACAAATCATAATGACACAATACTAACTGAGGCAAATACAGGCATCTTATACTCTACAAAAATCATCATGAAATAAGGAAACACACGGAATATCGAGGGACAACAACTCATGTTAATTGTACCCTTAAATCCACCCCCTTAAACCTATCTAGATCTGATTGTGAAGGGCCAGAAGCATGCTCACCAATCCAACTAGGAAGTGCAAGGTTTTGAACCAGTCTGTGTTTGATCCTTTCAGGCATTCCGTCTCCATGTGGATCGTGGAGCCCCAGCGAGCTGCGCCACACCTCTCTCCTGAGGTGGGGGTCGGGGGCGGCTGGACACCGGCTGGTTCTGGCTGTCGGCGGGGTCGGGGATCGTCGGCTCAACCCCGGTCAGAGGAGCCTTGGGCTGGCTCCCATCGTTTCTTCAGTTTGTTTTTGTCTATTCTCCTGAGTTGGGAGAAGGCCTCTCATCTTCGTCAATGGCCCGGGGTTGGTCGATGATCTCCCGATGTGTGACCCCGGGGTGGGACGCCGGCTCGAGCGGTCTTCTTGATGGCGGCTTAGTTTTCTTCGTCTTCCTCCGATGGTGGAGAGGAGTTCGCTGATCTTCTCCCAAACCAGCTCCTCTTTACCCAGCTATTCTCCAGCGACTCGCCTGTCCAACGACTGCAACTGTGACTCCACTTCAACTGTCTCCGCAACTGCTCAACTCTTGTTCCACTGCAACCGTTACTGTACAACTCCAACTCCTCCAATTATACTTTTCCTTCAGGAGCCTCCACTTCCCGCCCAAAATCAGGTTAGTCTTTGTTTAACTTTTGGCGAGCTGGGAGCACAGTTCCCATTATATTTTAAACTGTTCTTGGATGGCCGGTAAAAGCCCATCTCTGGTCTGGAATGACCTTCATTGTTTTTAATGTCCTGCTGATCTTGTTATCTAGTCCTTGGTGTTGTTCTCATGAATATGAAATTGTCCCCTTTTGTCTGGGTCAACATTTAGATGACCTCTGTCTCCAGGCCGATCTTGACTGGATCTGCATCTAGTCCATATGTATATGTGGGGGTCTGGTTTCGTTCTCTCAGAAGCGGCTTCCAGAACTTACTGTGGGTTGAATCCACAAAGCTGTCTGAGGTTTCGCAGGAACCATTTTAAAATGTCCCAGTAAGCCGGTCACGTGGTATGGTGGCCATTTTGTATGCCCCTTTTTCTGGGCTTCTTTTAAAACAGTCTTTGAAATCATGGCCTCTTCTGCCATTCGACCCTTTATAATATAAAGTTCAATTTTGCGAATCCTACAAGTCGGAGGATCGGAGACTTGAAGAAAGAAGAACAACACGGAAGGAAAAGGAAATCGCAGCGACCAAAGGCCTCAAGAAACCAACAACTGCCAATATTACCACCAACCAGGTAATATTGGGCCACTGCGACCAACAAGAAACCAACCACAGAGAAGTCAAAAAATCACAAACTTGTTTCCACTCTACAAGCTAGTCTGACTTACCCTGGGTAAGATTTGACACAAAAGACTCTAAAAACTATACCTAACCAAAGAAAATTGGGTACTTACCCGATAAATCCAACTACGCATCTAACCGCATCAGCGGACAGGCGAAGACTGAAGACCCAACGCAGGTGCAGTCTTCCACCATGTCCGGGGTACGGCAGGCCCCAACCGCCACAACTAAAGAGAACCCCGAAATCGCGAACATCTACAATCTGTCAAGAAAGTCGTTTGGTGAGCACTTCCTGGTCCTCTGGATTTCAACCTAGTTAGGATAGTGGGGTTGGGAGGGTAAGGTATTTTTGTCTATTGTAATTCTCCCTCGCATATTCCGAAGTGTTCCCCCTTTTAGAGTATAAGATTTATTCTATTGTATATTTTCCTGTCTCAAAATAAAAATCTCAATTCTTTTGACCAACTCAGGTATCTGTTGCAATTTCATTGCAACCCCCAAACAAGTCCAAAGTCTAGAACCAAGGGAGTGGGAGCAATTCGAACCATTCAGGGAGTCAGAGGTAAAGCTGCCCACACACACCACCCCTTACAGCAGTGACTGAGGCTAGTGGTGCAATTGGTAGGATATGGCATTTGAAGATGAACTTACTCCTTTCTGCAGTGCATCCAGTTTATTGGAGCAACACCCAAGCCATTGACCTCTGCTGCTATTTCTTCCCACTGCCTCCTGCGCATGTGTCTGGAGGGCCTCCTGCCCCCCTGCGGATACAGGATGTCTCTCCTTCTATACACCCCTTTCACCAAGACCTCCAGTGCATTATTGGAAAGCCTTGGTGCTCGCGCTCTCACATTGCCAGCCATTCTTCAATCTTTCACAGCACAGATTCAGTTCACAAAGGACTCCCAATACCTATTCTAGCCAAAGTACACCTCCCCTTTAAGAGGTGCAGGCTGCCTTTAAGTAACACTAGCCACTGGTGATATCTGGCCCCCTGCTGATACCTGCAGCGAATGAGCAGCATGGATAGTGCTGGCTGCATGCAGCAATCCTGGAAAAGAACAGGCAGCATGAATTTACCGCGATCCCTACGTCCGTTTTCACGTATCCAATTTAAACCATAAACTATTCATTAATGGGACAAGTAGGAACGAATGTTTACAACTCAAGGGATGAGGTGTCTCCAATGCTTTCGTTGTCTACAGTGATATGTTTCTGCTGTGAGCTATTGCTGACTGACAGTACTTGTCAACTCCACGAAAGCATGTGGTATAAAATGTGGGATGAAATTTTTAAATTCAGTCCTGTGGGCATTACTGGCAAGGCCAATATTTATTGTCCATCCCTAGTTGCCCTGAGAAAGTTTGACACAACTGAAAGTCTTGCTAGACTACTTCAATGGACAGTTAAGAGTCAACCGCTGGAGTCACATACAGGCCAGACCAGGTAAGAGACGGCACATTCCCTAATTAACCAGTCGGGTTTTTAGGACAATCCAATAGCTTCCTGATCTTCTTTGCTGATGCAGCAGAGGGAGATGAGCAAACTATTAAAGAGTGCCCACTCCAGAGACTTTAAATGTTGGCCTTGCATTTTACAGAGGCTTTTTGTTTCCAGATTTTTTTGTACTGAATTCAAATTCTCAAACTGCCAGGATTTGAACTCACAGGGGTCGATTTTCGTTCAGGTGCGGGGAATTGGCAGTTTCCCCGAATTTAGTGATTCCGACACGATTGTAAATGGGCCTGTGAGATTGATGCAAATTTAACACAATTGGGCAATTGATTTCCAGCGTGTGGGAAGCCTTGGCAATTGAGTATTTCGGGGTCGATTTTCATTCAGGTGCGGGGAATTGGCGGTTTCCCCGAATTTAGTGATTCCGACACGATTGTCAATGGGTCTGTGAGATTGATGCAAATTTAACACAATTGGCCAATTGAATTCCAGTGTGTGGGAAGCCTTGGCAATTGAGTATTTCCAATCAGAAAGTCGCAGAATATGATGTCATCATTGCTGCTGCTTTTAAGGTTCACAGCAAGCCTTGCTTCCTTGGCAGGCTTCCAACCTTCCACATTAAGATGGCACAGGAGCCTGCAGGAGGAACGGTCAGCGGGAGGCCAAATCTGCGCCCAAATTTGATGAGGCTTCAATACAGGCATTATTGGATGGTGCTAGGGCCCACAGGGAGGTCCTCTTCCCTTCTTCAGGGAGGAAGAGGCCTCCCAGCCAGACCAAGGCTGTGTGGCTAGAGGTGGCAGGTCAAGTCAACTCCTTGGGGCTAACACGAAGAATGTGGTTGCAGTGCAGGAAAAGATTCCATGACCTTCTTCGCACTGGGAAAGTAAATACTGTATGATGTTTCCATCGCCCTCAATCTGATCCCCATTGCTTTTCCTCACCAGCACTCAGCTTTAGCAATCTCTTCCTGCACATCCCACTAGACACTCACATCCATGCACCCTTACCCATTCCCTCTCTCTCTATGCTCACATTCACAGAACTATGCCACCATGCAGCCCTCACACTCCCTCTCACTCTGATGCTTTGAACACAACTGACAACACACAGGAAGAGCCCTTGGTCTTGCAACCTCACTCCATCATTGTCTCCTTCTAAGTATCTATGCTATGCAATCTCTGCACTCACTCCTTCATTCTCACTCAACCTCCACTTGTCTCCCTCATTGCAGGAAAAGAGAGCTCACAGCAGGAGAGAGCGAGCCAGGACAGGAGGAGGGCCGCCCTCATTAGCTCAGCTCACCCCCTGGGAGGAAGGCGTCCTGGAGATTGCTGGGGCTGACCGAGATGTGGAAGTTGGGGAAGGACAGGCAGGAGCATCCCCGCAAGCTGGTGACAGAATAGTTTTCCATCTCTCTCATTGGCATTGCATGAGTGGCTGATAATGATTCTGAAGCTACATCATATGGACTTATGATCATCTGCAGAATGCAATGTGCATGTAACCTTGGGATCACATCTCTAACTTTTTCCTTGACTCCCCCACAGGACCATCAAGAGCCCCCAACCCCACTCTGCAGGAGGAAGAGCCTGAGCAGCCAGACCCCTCAGAGGAATCTGCAGCCTCTGAGGGCGCAGCGTCATCTGCAATAAGCGCACCCAGCACCAGCGCAGACACTCACACCTCGGGCGGACCTTCGGAACATAGAGTAGTGCTGTCACCTGGTGTATCACGGCTCACAAGTGAGCATCAACAGATTGTGGAGACAGGGACAGCAGTGGAGAGTCCTCGTCGGAGGGCGTAGGACTCTGCCAGCTCGGCTCAGCTGCATGTCGACCCTCTGCCTCTGGGTCCATCCGTAAGATCAGAGGTGATGGAACTCCAGGCACAGATGCAGGAGTCTCTGGCAGGTTTTGTCTCCAGGGTCACTGCGAGTGTGGAGCAAATGGAGGAGTCCATAGCGAACATGAGCAGAGTCTTTGTGGAGTCATTGGCGCATGAACACATCACCACGGAAAGGATGGCAACCTCCGTGGAAAGGATGGCTACAGTAGAGGAGAGGAAGGCTACGGTCATGGAGGAGCTAAGTCGCCAGAGTGTTGAAAACATGGTGAGTGTTCAGAATAGACTGACATTTCTGGAGTAGCGATGCTCAGCTATTGAACAGAGAAACCAGACCTTCATGGCAGGCCCTCTGAGTAGGACTGCCATTGTAGAAACGGGTCCCCATGGCCCCCCTGATGTGCAGCAAGCTGCTTTCAAGCCACTTGCAGGCACTGAGGGGGACCTGACCTATGAGAGGGAGGTTGGTGGCAGACCTCAAGGAAGTGAGGGCTCCCCTCCAAGCGCTCACACTTCCATGCCACTGCAGAGCCCTCGGTCAGAGCCCCGCCGGAGTCCACACCCAACGGAGATAGAGGTCTCAACCTCTGCACAGCCGCAGGAGCAGCAGACTGTTGGTGAGCCCTCACAGGCTCGCCATCCCAGAGGATGCCCACCAAAGGTGTCGAGACAGGAGCAGCAGGAAAGTGAGCAAGGGGCCTCCAAATCTGCTGAAGCCACAGGGGAACCACTACGTAGGTGCATGCGTAAGAGGAAAATAAAGCACTAATAGTCACAAGGGTAGTCACTTGGGTGAAATGTGTTTATTTTAAAAATGCCATCAGTTGGTTATTGTAAATAAAATTTCTGATGGCAACTTCTGCAGTTGTGGCGTGTGTCATTTCGCGAATGGGGCTGGAGGTCCTCTAATGCCAAGAGGGGAAGGGAAAAAAGGCCTCCCATGCTTCTGGTAGGTGCCTCAGTTGAGGAAGCGCTGAGTGAGGGTGGCGAGAGGGGTCTCGCAGGAGGTCACACTGGAGAAGTGTGTGAGACTCCAAACTTCCACAGCTGTGGTTATGCCTTCTAAATGTTCCCCCAGGCCTGAGACAACAAAGTCCTGCCACCTGCAAATGATGACTGATCAAATATCCTCTTTAATGTTGGGCCTGCAGCTGATAGTCAGCAAGCCAATAGTGTTCACGTCAGGTTTCACAGGCGTCATCCCCACCAGGCGTGTTTTGCGTGGGAAAAGGTTTAAACAGGCAAGGGCCTGTTAAAATGAGATTATAAAGGCCAATCAGTGCTGCTTAAGGGCCCTAAAGACCAGTCCCGCCTGTTGCAGGCGGGACTGATTCAGGTCAATCAGATACAACTAGGTTAAAATGGCGTGGAGGTGGAACCAGGTGGGGGGGTCGTGACCCCTAGGTTTTGCAATTTTAACCCCCCGCACACCTAAAAGCCCGCCTCACGGCCCAATGAGAATCGGGGCCACATTCTCTAGAATGTTAGTCCAGTAACATAACCACTACACTACCATACCCATGATAAATTGTGGGAGCTGGAAATGGGCCTGTGACATCAGGACTGCAGCCTCAGAGGATGTGCAGTCCATGCTGTTGTACTTTGAGCAGCTCACAGCACTTATCCCACACATGTTCTAAAAATATATTTGCACTCGAAGACTTAATGGGCCTCTTTTGATGCTGAATCTCATTAAGTGTCTGCTATTCACAACCGTCATCCGTTCACTAATCCAGATGATGGCCAATCTATAATCCTCTATCTTTAAAGGTGAATGCCAAGCATTTGATAATTATTCAAGAACAGGCTCTGCTGCTGTCTAATGGCTGACACTGAGCTTGTTGCATACTGCTCCTGAAGGGGCTCTCCAACACAGATCCCCAAGCCCACTGCGGCAGGGACTGCTCTGTTTACGTTCTGCATGCTTTGTTACCTGTACAGAGGCACGGAGGAGTCTTCAGACACTTACCCCACCAGTGGCCTACATTACAAACCCTGCCTGTCTTACATCTCTCATTTTCATTTCTATTGACTTCAACAGAAATGAAAATCGGGACAGGTGTATAACGGGGGGTTGATCCAACATTGCCTGTTTTAAACTGTAAAACTCAAACTCAAAATTACCCCCACTCTTGTGTATTGTCAATGTCTTTATTTCTCTCATCATGTCTCCTCCTGTCTTATGTTCATGTTACTTCAGCCATTTAACAATCTCCTGTTTTCCATTTAAGCACTTTACAGCTTATTCTATTTCTTCTTGCATGTGTTTAACTCCCTCTGCTCCTTTTTCTGTTCCTGTTAAATGTTGTTCCTCTGTAATTTTTGCCAGCTCTGACAAAGGGCCCACACCTGAAACGTGAACCTATCTGAGCTCACCAGAGGTATGCAGTCAGGCCAACACCAGTGGAAACATCCATAATGGAGACTGCAGCAATCGAGACCATTGCTTTTGGTCAGCTGGGTGTCTGACATGCACAGAATCACATCATTCCAAGTCAAGTTACAGAGAAATCCACACAGGCAGAGTTTCTGTTTGCCCTACATGGAGTGCACACTCTGTCTCCATAGAGGCACATCCAGGTGACCTAAATTGTGAATAGATGTGTTTTCCTTGAGCTGCACGATGTTCTGTTGTCTCTTATAAAGCTGCAACCTGCTCTACACATTCCTCACAAGAATTAAATCCAGTCTATTCTTTTCTGATTACTGCACAGGCCTCCAAACCATCCAGGTCTGCACAGTTCTCCAGTCCTCTGGTACAATCCCCGTATGGTCAGTACCTCCGCAATTTCCACCTTTACTTCCCTCAGCATCTGAGGATGCATCCTATCTGCTCCTGGTGACTTATCTACTTTAAGTAAAGCCAGCCTCTTTATCAATTTTTATCCTATGACTTCTTCCTTGGTAAAGACAGATGCAAAGTATTAATTTAGTACCTCAGCCATGCAATACAATACAATACAATACCAATCGCTTTATTGGCATGATAAGGTACATCTTATGTTGCCAAAGCATCAAAATACATTTATGGTTGAACACATAAACGCGGTTCCATTCATACAGTGTATAAACAGGTATATCCCTGAGTTTATAAATATATTTTCGCCTTGTTTATATATACTCTTGTCTTAGTTTACTGGTTGTCCCTCTGTTCATGGCAAGCTGTAACATAGTGTGCCGCCAGTGTTACACAGCTTCTCTCCTCCCCCAGTAGGAATGGGAGTTTTTGGTTGTCAGTCAGATTTCTGAATTCAGTGCATATTTGTGAGAATTTTTGATAGAAATTCTCTCTGATGCCCTGATATTTTCCACAGGCTGTGAGGAAGTGCATCTCTGTCTCAACTACTCCCTGACTGCAGTGAGAGCATATCCTGTCTTCTCTTGGCAGCCTGGTCTGCCTGTGTCTGCCTTTTTCGATCGCTAGGCTATGTTCGCTAAGTCTGTACCTTGTCAAGGTTCTTCTCAGTTTGTTATCCTTTACCATGGTCAGGTAATCAGCTATGTTGTATTGTCTGTTTAGGGCCAAGTAGCAATTGAGTTTGCTTTGGGTTTTTGTTGTTTCTGCCCAATATGACAGATATTTTTCCTTTTGCTTAGCGACGATTGTGTTGGGTCGAATTCTTTGTGTTACCCTGTCTCTGCCCTCTGCCTCCATGCGTAGGTCTCCTTTTTGGTCCCTAATCAGCCCCATCCCTCCTCTTACTACCCGTTTACTATTTATATGCCCGTATAAGACTTCTGGATTCCTTTTTATGGTAGCTGCCAACCTATTCTCATACACCCTCTTTGCCCCTCTTATTTCCTTTTTCACTTCCCCTCTGAACTTTCTGTATTCAGCCTGGTTCTCACTTGTATTCTCAACTTGATATCTGTCATACACCCCTTTTTTCTGCTTTATCTTACTCTCTATCTCTTTCATCAGCCAGGGAGCTCTGGCTTTGGTTGTCCTACCTTTCCCCCTTGTGGGAATGTACCATGACTGTACCCGAACTAGCCCCTCTTTAAAGGCAGCCTTTGATTACAGTTTTGCCTGCCAATCTTTGATTCCAGTTTACCTGGGCCAGGTCCGTTCTCAACCCACAGAAATTGGCCTTCCTCCAATTAAGTATTTTTACTCTAGATTGCTCCCTGTCCTTTTCCATAGCTAATCTAAACCTTATGATACTGTGATCACTGTTCCCTAAATGTTCCCTTACTGAAACTTGCTCCACTTACCCCACCTCATTCCCCAGAACCAGATCCAGCAATACCGCCTCCCTCATCGGGCCGGCAATATAATGATCAAGAAAGGTCTCCTGAACACACTTCAGAAATTCTTCCCCCTCTCTGCCCTTTACACTATTACTATCCCAGTCTCCCATTATCACTACTCTATGGGGGAGAAATTCGGTATCGCCCCATTTGGGGTGCAATTATCGATCGGGCGCTAAGTTTAGTGCCTGGCACTAATTCTCACCTCCGACCGCAAACTTGGCTTCTCTCGCCCCTGGAGGTGATTGGAGTGCTAAATCAGGCGCTACATACCTGTCTTAAGGCGCTAATGCTGAGGAGCGAGGTGCTACCTCGGAGCGCTGACGAAGCTCATGTGATGTCAGTCACCAATGGAACACAGACACACTGGCACCGGACAGTTCTTAAAGGGGAGGGTCGATCTTGCTCTCCAACCACATCCTGCTCATTGCAGTCTTGAATCTCGGCTTGGAGAGACCTGTACATCAAATCTGCTGGAAAGAACAATGGAGAGGCCCAGGGAAAGAGCTCAGAGTGCAGACCCCATAGTCTCTTCTAAATCAATGCAAGGAAGGTCAAATCAAAATGAACCTGCAAAGTGCTGCTCAGTACCCAAAACTCCTTCACACAGCGTTGAATCTCTCCAGAAGTCTCTCTCTTTCTCTTTGAATGCGTGGTGCAAAAATGTCGCCGACAAAAAAAGGCAGGAAGCGGTCGCCTTTAAATAGCGCTCCCTGAGTCCCTTCCCGACTGCAAAATGCTCCCCTCAACCTGTCGTGGCTAGCGGCAGGCGGTAAAGCAGGGGGTGCCACTCAATATCCAGTCCGGGACGCTACTGGGGCGTTGCACGCTCGACTGACGTCACGATCTGTGGGCGCAGGAGATCGTGGCGGTAGTGTTTAGCGCCGCTGCAAAATGTCTGGTCAATTTTGCGGGCGGTGCAAACATCGCAGCGCCCGGGTGCTAGTTACTTTGCGCTCCATTAGCGCCCTCTTAGGGTGCTAACGGGAAGCACAAAGCAACCGAATTTTTCCCCCTATAGTTCTTGCACCTCTGTGTAATTTCTCTGCAAATTTGCTCCTCTATATCCTTCCCACTAGTTGGCGGTCTATAGAATACACCTAGTAGTGTAATGGCACCCATATTATTTCTTAACTCTAGCCATATAGATTCTGTCCTTGACCCCTCCAGGACATCCTCTTTCTCCAATACTGCCACCCCACCTCCTTTCTTTTCTTTCCGATCTTTCCTGAACACCTTATATCCAAGAATATTTAGTACCCAATCCTGCCCTTTTTTGAGCCAGGTCTCCGTTATCACCACATCATATTGCCATGTGTCTATTTGCGCCTGCAGCTCACCAACCTTATTTACCACACTTCGTGCATTCACACACATGCACTGTAAACCAATCTTAGACACTCTTGCATTCTCTCTTAGTCTGTACTCTTTGTTCCTCCTTTCTAATACCACATCCTGGTGTCCTAAATTACTTCATTGGCTGCAAAGCACTTTGGTACATGCTGAGATCATGAATGGCGCTATATGAATACAAGTCTTTCTTTCTTTTTCTTTTCTATATGCAGATGCAGGGAGAAAAACTATGGTGAAAGAATTAAGAGGCCCAGTTTAGGGAACCTGTTGTGTAGTTTTCAACAGAACTTATCGGTGCTGAAAGCCCGATGCACCAGCTTCTCTTCCTGCATTGGTTGATTGGTGAAGAGCTTCATTCTTTATGGGGCCTGAACACAAACTGATTCTGCTGCCTGAATCTCTTGTCTCCACTGGACGCATGTTGCAAGGTCTGCTGGCTACCCATCCAGGTCTGCACAGTTCTCCAGTGCATCATCGTCGTCTTGCTGGCCTTTTACTTCTTCCTAATTCTCAACATCCTCCTTAGTGAATCCTCTTTTTTTATTATATTGATTAGCATGCGGCACACCCCTATAATTTGAGATGCCCTCTCTCATGCATATTGTAAAGTTACTCTCTTCCCCCTACCTCAGCAGTTCAAACAAACAATGGGTGGTAGAGGAGGCTCGAGAGCACTTTGGAAACAAGTTCATAACACGGTTTGAACAGGGGTGTAACACTTGCAATCCTCCAGTCCTCTGGCCCAGCTCCCATATCGAAGGACGATTGGAAGGTTGTGGTCAGAGCCTCTGCTATCTCTACATTTGAACAATTGTAGGAGCACCAGGATCATTCATTAGAGAGAAGAACCAAGGTGCACAGAGGACTGAAAACAGCTTTAGATTAAAGAGTAGTTCAAGAATAGGAGGGATCAGACATGGGGCAACTTCGAGGAAGACTGAGGGGGAGAAATTCATTGTAGCTCCGTTCGGGGCGCTAACTTTTAAAAGTTGAAAAAGCTAGCGCCAGGCTCTAATGGTTCTCAAATTTTAAAAAATTTGGTTTTGCGCTCCAGGAAGGTGATTTATCTGCCTTGAGTCCCATTATTTTACCGAGTACCACTTCCTTAGTGATTTTGATCGTGTTTAGCTCCTCCCCCCCTATAGCCCCCTGTTTGTCCAGTGTTGGGATATTCTTTGTGTCCTCTACTGTAAAGACTGATACAAAATATTCATTCAGTGTTTTTGCCATCTCCATATTTCCCACCATTAATTTCCCGGTCTCATCCTCTAAGGGACCAACATTTACTTTAGCCACCCTTTTTCTTTTTATATAACTATAAAAACTCTTACTATCTGTTTTTATATTTTTTGCTAATTTACTTTCATAATCTATCTTCCCTTTCTTAATCAATCTTTTTGTTACTTTCTGCTGTCTTTTAAAGTTTTCCCAATCCTCTATCCTCCCACTAGATTTGGCTACCTTATATGCCCTTGTTTTTAGTCGAACACTATCCTTAATTTCTTTACTTAGCCACGGATGGCTGTCTTTTCTTTTACACCCTTTTCTTCTCAGTGGAATATTTTTTTTGGAAGTTGTAAAATAACTCCTTAAATGTACACCACTGATCATGTATCGTCTTACCCTTTAATCTATTTTCCCACTCCACTCTACTCAATTCCGCTCTCATACCTTCATAGTTTCCTTTATTCAAGCTTAGCACGCTTGTTTGAGATCCAACCTTCTCACCCTCTAATTGAATATGGAATTCAACCATGTTGTGGTCACTCATTCCAAGGGGATCGTTTACTAGGACATTTTAAATTAATCCTGCCTCGTTACACAGGACCAGATCTAAGGTTGCTTGCCCCCTGGTCGGTTCAGTTACATACTGCTCAAGAAACCCATCCCTAATACACTCAATGAACTCATCCTCAAGGCAGCCCTGCCCAATTTGATTTGTCCAATTAATATGATAGTTAAAATCCCCCATAATTATAGATGTTCCCTTATTACAAGCCTCAACTATTTCCTGATTGATACTCCGTCCAACAGAGTTGCAATTGTTCGGAGGCCTATAGACTATGCCCACTAGTGTCTTTTTCCCCTTATTATTCCTTACCTCCACCCAAACTGTTTCATTATCCTGATTTTTTGGCCCAATATCATTTCTCTGTATTACAGTGATTCCTTCCTTTATTAACATAGCCACCCCACCTCCCCTTCCTTCCTGCCTGTCCTTCCTGATCGTTAAATAACCTGGTATGTTTAATTCCCAGGCATTGTCACCCTGCAGCCATGTTTCTGTAACGGCCACAGGATCATACCCATATGTAGTTATTTGTGCCATTAACTCGTCTATTTTGTTACGAATGCTACGTGCATTCAGATAGAGAACTTTCAAATATGTTTTGTGACACTTAGTTCCTGCTTTTGCCCTTTTTATTACTTTACCTTTTACTCCATACCTTCTGCCCCTTCCTGACACACTCTGGTTTTTAATTTCCCCACTGCTACCTAAGTCTATGACCTTCTCTGTTGTCATTTTTATTATTTGCTCTCTAGGAACCTCCCCCCCAACTAGTTAGTTTAAAGCCCTCTCTACAGCCCTAGTTATATGATCCGCCAGGACTCTAGTCCCAGCACTGGCCAAGCGAAGCCCGTCCCAACGGAACAGCTCCCTCCTGCCCCAGTACTGGTGCCAATGTCCCAGGAAGCAAAACCCATTTCTCCCACACCAGTCTTTGAGCCACGCATTTAACTCTCTAATTTTATTTGTCCTAGCCAAATTCGCTCGTGGCTCAGGTAATAATCCAGAGATTATTACCCTTGAGGTTCTGTTTTTTAATTTGACCCCTAGCTGCTCATACTCCTTTAACAGAACCAGCTTCCTAATGCTATCTACATCGTTTGTACCAACATGGACCACGACAACTGGATCCACCCCCTCCCACTGCAAGTTTCTTTCCAGCCCAGAGGAGATGTCCTTAACCCTGGCACTGGGTAGGCAACACAGCCTTCGGGACTCTCGCTCTCGGCTGCAGAGAACTTCATCTATCCCCCTAATAATACTATCCCCTACCACTACAACATTTCTATTTACTCCCCCCTCTTGAATGGCCCCCCGTTCCACGGTGCCGTGGCCAGGTTGCTCATCCTCCCTGCAGTCCCTGCTCCTGTCCCCACAGGGAGTAAGAACCTCGAACCTGTTGGTCAAGAGCAAGGGCTGCGGCTCCTCCAGCTCTACCTCCTGGATCCCCATACCTGCCTCACTCGTAGTCACACCTTCCTGTCCCTGACCATGGGCTACATCTGAATTACTTAACTTCATAGGTGTGACCACCTCCAGATACACAGAGTCCAGGTACTTCTCCCCCTCCCTGATGTGTCGCAGTGTCTGAAGCTCAGACTCCAGCTCATCAACACGGAGCTGGAGTTCCTGTAGCAGCAGACACTTGTCACAGACGTAATCACCGTGAGCCTCAATGGGGTTCACCGGCTCCCACATCTCGCAACAGTAACACATCACCTGCTCCATTCTATTTAATTAATTAAAATTTTTATTGTTAGTTATGGACACCCTCTGCCCGATTTTAGATGCTAGTATCCCCTTTAATTAATTGGATTTAAATTAAATCAATCCCTCTAGTTACACCAGTTAAATGGTTTACCAACAGTCACTCTGCACCAGAAAGGCCTTGGTACACCACAGCAACCTTAAAAACTATAAACCACAGACTTAAATTTTAAAACGAGAGAAATACTCCAACCAATCACCTACCTGTTTTGTGGTGACGTCACACCTTGAATACTTTTTACCTCTCTCCTTGCCTGAGATTGGAGATTGGTACGCCTACCTGAGCCTCTGGGGCCTCTTGTAGTCGCTCTGCTGCGCTGCTCCGCCTCCACCCGCTGCTGATGCTGCACTGAGGCCTACCTGAGCCTCTGGGGCCTCTTGTAGTCGCTCTGCTGCGCTGCTCCACCTCCACCCGCTGCCGATGCTGCACTGAGGCCTACCTGAGCCTCTGGGGCCTCTTGTAGTTGTTCTGCCGCGCTGCTCCGCCTCCACCCACTGCCGATGCCGCACTGAGGCCTACCTGAGCCTCTGGGGCCTCTTGTAGTCGCTCTGCCGCGCTGCTCCGCCTCCACCCGCTGCCGATGCCGCACTGAGGCCTACCTGAGCCTCTGGGGCCTCTTGTAGTCGCTCTGCCGCTCTGCTCCGCCTCCCGCCGCTGCCGATGCCGCACTGAGGCCTACCTGAGCCTCTGGGGCCTCTTGTAGTCGCTCTGCCGTGCTGCTCCGCCTCCACCCGCTGCCGATGAGTACGGCTCGGAAAAAGGCACTGTTATCCCATTGCTTGGGAGCGGCGGGCCAGCGTGTTCTTGGGACATTATGCACAGCAGACTCAATCCAAACATATGATGAGGCTGTGGCTCTGTTAAGCACACACTTCTCTGCCCGACAAAGTGCCCTCCTGCAGCGATTTATTTTTAGACAGCGTCACCAAGTCGTCGGCGAGTCAGTGCATCAATACGTGGTTAATTTGAGGGGGTTAGCTAGCTCGTGCAAGTTCGGTGCATTACAAGATGAGATGGTGCGTGATCAACTAATAGAGCACACAAACAACGTGAGAGTGCGTGAAAGATTGTTACTCGAGTCCGACGATCTGTCGTTGTCACAGGCAGTCAACATTGCCTTTCAAGTGGAGTCTGCAGCCGAATGTGCAGCGAACCTAGCACACACACCCAGTGACAGCGCCCTCAGCCCCGACAGCTCTGACACGGTAATGCTCGCGCGACGGCAGCAACGCGCACTACCGCGGCAACAGTGTGGAAACTGCGGATCTCGTTCACATGCTACCAGAGCGCAGAATTGCCCCACACGTGGCCAAGCCTGTTGCAATTGTGGAAAACAAAAGCACTTTGCCAATGTCTGCCACTCTGCCCCGGTTGCTACAAATGAACACTCAGTCCTCAAGCACTATAATTCACAACGTGAGCTCTGGGCCAGTAGTGGCTTTCAAATCATGCACAATTAACCTGAATGATGTGTGCATCCCGCTGTTGTTGGATACTGGTGCCAGTGTCTCACTGCTGAATGTGGACACATTCAAATGCTTTTTCAGCTGCCTGCCACTCTCTGCGCCCTCCACTACCCTTTGCGGGTATGGTAATTCGAAAATTGGACTAGTGGGCTCAGTCAACCTCACAGTACGCTATGGAACAAAAGTTTTGCCAGATCTTTGTTTTCATGTGGCACGCCAAGGAGCTAACCTGATGGGACTGGATCTTTTCACTGACCTGGGTTTTTCTCTCTTGGACACCGGCGGGTCTGCGATTCTGCACGTCGCCTCACCGTGGCGCCAAACATGGCCAGCACTCTTCGAGGGTCTGGGCTGCCTGACTGACTTCACCCACCAGCCCATGGTTGACTCCAGCGTTACCCCTGTCATTCAGCCACTGCGCCGCATCCCGCTTGCTCTCCGTGACGGTGTCACAGCTGAACTAAAGCAGCTACTGGAAGCTGGCATCATCGAACCAGTTGATGCCTCCCCATGGGTCTCCAACCTGGTGGTCACAACGAAAAAGTCAGGTGGTCTACGCGTCTGTGTCGATCTTCGAGCAGTGAATAAGGCCGTAATCCCTGACAAGTATCCACTGCCCATGTCAGAGGAACTCACAGCGCAGTTCTATGGTTCCATCCTGTTCTCGAAACTGGGCCTTCGACAGGGCTATCTACAGGTTCCCCTCCACCCCAGCAGCAGGGACCTCAGTGCTTTTGTGACACATGCTGATGTCTTTCGGTACACCAGGATGCCATTTGGACTTAGCTCTGCACCCAGCTGCTTCCAAAAGGTGATGGCCTCTGTGCTCGCGGGCATTCCTGGGGTGGCCATCTACCTGGCTGACATCGTCGTGCATGGGCTCTCAACCTCCACTCACGACGAATGCCTTCACAGAGTTTTCACAGCTCTAGCAAAACACAAGCTCACACTGAATGGCGAAAAGTGTGTCTTTGCTGTTTCAGAGATCGAATTTGTGGGGTTTCGGTTGTCAGCTGATGGTATATCCCCACTCCAGTCAAACGTGGATGCCATTCACAGCATCCCAGAACCCAGCTCTGCAGCACAGGTTGCCTCCTTCCTTGGCATGACTGGGTACTACCTGAAGTTTTTGCCTCAGTACTCAGCCACCACAGACTCACTGCGCCAGCTCCTGCGAAAGGATGAGCCCTGGGTGTGGTCACAAGCCTGTACGGAAGCTGTTCGCCTCCTCAAATCGCAGCTCACGTCGCCTCCAGTGTTGGCTCACTTTGACGTCGCCAGCCCCACCCTCGTCACCTGCGACACATCCGCTGCAGCTGTGGGGGCGGTGTTATCGCAGATACAGAATGGAGTGGAGAAACCAATCGCCTTTGCCTCCCGAGCCCTTAGCCTCACCGAACAGCAGTACTCAATAGGTGAGAGTGAGGCGCTGGCGTGCGTCTGGGCATGTGAGCGGTGGCACCTGTACACGTATGGCCGTGCCTTCACCCTGCGAACCGATCACCAGGCTCTCACTGCCCTGCTGTCGACATCCAGCATGGGCCACAGACCACTGCGTCTACACCGCTGGTCTGACCGCCTCCGCCAATACAATTTCAGTCTCCAGTTCACACCAGGACGTGACAATGTTGTTGCAGATCTGCTTTCCCGCACTGTCTCTGCCCCAGCCCCACTCGTCGGGTCTGAACAAGTGGAACAGGATATCGTCCAGATGCTGTACACGCCTCTCCAAACCACAGTCTCTCTCCAGGAGCTCAAAGAGGCCTCTGAACAGGATCCGGCCCTCTCCCAGCTGTGCACCTTCATCAGAGATGGCTGGCCTCGCAAGGTGCCTGAGGAACTGTCTGCCTACTCCAGAGTTAAAGAGGAGCTCTCCTGCTGGAATGACTCCTGTGTTGCACGTGGGCTCTGCACTGTGGTCCCAAGTGCCCTTCGTGCGCAGGTTTTATCCACGGTGCATGAGGGCCACTTGGGCATAGTGTAACTCAAACAACGATGCCGAGACCTAGTGTGGTGGCCGGGTATCGACAGGGAAATCGAGGCCCTGGTCAAGGACTGTGCAGCCTGCCTTGTAAGTGGCAAGACTGGCCACCAAGCTCCTCCACCCCTGCAACCCCTTGCCTGGCCCTCTCAGCCCTGGGAGCACCTGCAGCTGGACGTCTGCGGGGAGATCCATGGTGTTCCCCACCATCAATGGTTCCTAGTGGTGACCTATGACCTGCACTCAAAATGGCCAGCGGTCACTGCCGTGGGCTCCGTCACCTCTCGGGTCATCATTGATATCCTTGTGTCCCTCTTCTCCCGCTGGGGGCATCCAAAGGCCATCACCACAGACAATGGCCCCCAAATGGTCTCTTTGGAACTCTCCTCTTACCTTGAGAGCAAGGGCATCCGTCACATTCGCACAGCGTACTACCACCCCGAGTCAAATGGGGGGGTGGAGCGTTTTAACCAGAAACTGAAAAATGGCCTCAGAGCACACCTATCCCAGGGGTGTGCGTTTGACAAGGCCCTCCTCCACACACTGCTGCACTACAGAGCCTCCCAGCATTCCACTACAGGGGTCTCACCCGCATCCCTCATGCTAGGCCGTGAGCTCATGCTGGCCCTTGGCAGGCTCCGCCCCTCGCTAGCTCAGAGCCCTGCTCCACCAGCTCAAGCCACAGTCGCTAGACAGCAGGAGAAGATGAAACTCCGCTTCGACCAGTCGAAGAGGGCCAAGGCGCCCAACATCTCTGTCTCCCATTGGGTCAGAGTCCGCAGGCCTCACCGCAATAATAAGATGGCGTCATTCTGGTCCTCCCCTCTCCAAATCAACTGCCAACTTGGACCAGCCACTTTCTGCCTCACTGACGGCTCTCGGTGGCATGCCAGCCGCCTTCGGAAGGTGCCAGCTCCCCCTGATGCGGGATTATATGGACCTAACCCCCAAGCCTTACCCCCAGAGTGGCGGGATGCACATGTGGCTCAGCCAGCCAACCCTCAAGCAGATGTTGTGCCTCAGCCTGCTCCTCACCAGTCCACACCTCGGCCTGTTCGTACACGTTCTCGCCCTGGCCACCTACAGGACTTTGTCACTACATTTCATCTTTGAAATTCTGTGAGGGGGGAGGAAATGTTATGTCTGACATTTGGTGATAGGTACTCGATTGCCTTGGCCTGAGCACATGGAGTTTGATAGTGCTGTGATCATTGTATTGTGTATAGGTATTCGATTGCTTGTGCCTGGAAGTGTGTGTGTGGCAGCCATATTAAAAGCAGCATGAACTGAACTCACTGATGGTCTCTGGATTATCTTTGCAAACGCAACACCTGGTCCCCAACGGCAGCAGTGATCCGGCCTGATCTGCGCGATACACTGCAGCAGAGTGCCGGGCTGATCGATCGCTGCACAGCAGTAGAGTGCCAGGCTCATCGATCACTGCACTGCAGCAGAGTGCCGGGTTGATCGATCCCTGCACTGCAGCAGAGTGCCAGGCTGATCGATGGCTGCACTTCAGTAGAGTGCCGGGCTGATCGATCGTTGCACTGCAGTAGAGTGCCAGGCTGATCGATTGCTGCACTGCAGCAGAGTGCCGGGCTGATCGATCCCTGCACTGCAGTAGAGTGCCGGGCTCATCGATCACGGCACTGCAGTAGAGTGCCGGGCTGATCGATCCCTGCACTGCAGCAGAGTGCCGGGCTGATCGATCGCTGCACTGCAGTAGAGTGCCGGGCTCATCGATCACGGCACTGCAGTAGAGTGCCGGGCTGATCGATCGCTGCACTGCAGTAGAGTGCCGGGCTCATCGAACACGGCACTGCAGCAGAGTGCCGGGCTGATCGATCGCTGCACTGCAGTAGAGTGCCGGGCTCATCGATCACGGCACTGCAGTAGAGTGCCGGGCTGATCGATCGCTGCACTGCAGTAGAGTGCCGGGCTGATCGATCGCTGCACTGCAGTAGAGTGCCGGGCTGATCGATCGCTGCACTGCAGTAGAGTGCCGGGCTGATCGATCGCTGCACTGCAGTAGAGTGCCGGGCTGATCGATCGCTGCACTGCAGTAGAGTGCCGGGCTGATCGATCGCTGCACTGTAGTAGAGTGCCGGGCTGATCGATCACTGCACTGCAGTAGAGTGCCGGGCTGATCGATCGCTGCACTGCAGTAGAGTGCCGGGCTGATCGATCCCTGCACTGCAGTAGAGTGCCGGGCTGATCGATCGCTGCACTGCAGTAGAGTGCCGGGCTGATCGATCGCTGCACTGCAGTAGAGTGCCAGGCTGATCGATCCCTGCACTGCAGCAGAGTGCCAGGCTGATCGATCCCTGTACTGCAGCAGAGTGCCGGGCTGATCGATCACTGCACTGCAGTAGAGTGCCGGGCTGATCGATCGCTGCACTGCAGCAGAGTGCCGGGCTGATCGATCCCTGCACTGCAGCAGAGTGCCGGGCTGATCGATCGCTGCACTGCAGTAGAGTGCCGGGCTGATCGATCGCTGCACTGCAGTAGAGTGCCGGGCTGATCGATCGCTGCACTGCAGTAGAGTGCCGGGTTGATCGATCTCTGCACTGCAGTAGAGTGCCGGGCTGATCGATCCCTGCACTGCAGTAGAGTGCCGGGCTGATCGATCGCTGCACTGCAGTAGAGTGCCGGGCTGATCGATCGCTGCACTGCAGTAGAGTGCCGGGCTGATCGATCACTGCACTGCAGTAGAGTGCCGGGCTGATCGATCGCTGCACTGCAGTAGAGTGCCGCGCTGATCGATCGCTGCACTGCAGTAGAGTGCTGGGCTGATCGATCGCTGCACTGCAGCAGAGTGCCGGGCTCATTGATCACGGCACTGTAGTAGAGTGCCGGGCTGATCGATCCCTGCACTGCAGCAGAGTGCCGGGCTGATCGATCGCTACACTGCAGCAGAGTGCCGGGCTGATCGATCGCTGCACTGCAGCAGAGTGCCAGGCTCATCGATCGCTGCACTGCAGCAGAGTGCCGGGCTGATCGATCCCTGCACTGCAGCAGAGTGCCAGGCTCATCGATCGCTGCACTGCAGTAGAGTGCCGGGCTGATCGATCGCTGCACTGCAGTAGAGTGCCGGGCTGATCGATCGCTGCACTGTAGTAGAGTGCCGGGCTGATCGATCGCTGCACTGCAGTAGAGTGCCGGGCTCATCGATCACGGCACTGCAGCAGAGTGCCGGGCTGATCGATCGCTGCACTGCAGTAGAGTGCCGGGTTGATCGATCCCTGCACTGCAGCAGAGTGCCGGGCTGATCGATCGCTGCACTGCAGTAGAGTGCCGGGTTGATCGATCCCTGCACTGCAGCAGAGTGCCGGGCTGATCGATCCCTGTACTGCAGCAGGGTGCCGGGCTGATCGATCACTGCACTGCAGTAGAGTGCCGGGCTGATCGATCGCTGCACTGCAGTAGAGTGCCGGGCTGATCGATCGCTGCACTGCAGCAGAGTGCCAGGCTGATCGATCCCTGCACTGCAGCAGAGTGCCGGGCTCATCGATCACGGCACTGCAGTAGAGTGCCGGGCTGATCGATCACTGCACTGCAGCAGAGTGCCGGGCTGATCGATCCCTGCACTGCAGCAGAGTGCCGGGCTGATCGATCGTTGCACTGCAGCAGAGTGCCAGGCTGATCGATGGCTGCACTGCAGCAGAGTGCCGGGCTGATCGATCGCTGCACTGCAGCAGAGTGCCAGGCTGATCGATGGCTGCACTGCAGCAGAGTGCCAGGCTGATCGATCCCTGCACTGCAGCAGAGTGCCGGGCTCATCGATCACGGCACTGCAGTAGAGTGCCGGGCTGATCGATCACTGCACTGCAGCAGAGTGCCGGGCTCATCGATCACGGCACTGCAGTAGAGTGCCGGGCTGATCGATCACTGCACTGCAGCAGAGTGCCGGGCTGATCGATCCCTGCACTGCAGCAGAGTGCCGGGCTCATCGATCACGGCACTGCAGTAGAGTGCCGGGCTGATCGATCACTGCACTGCAGCAGAGTGCCGGGCTCATCGATCACGGCACTGCAGTAGAGTGCCGGGCTGATCGATCACTGCACTGCAGTAGAGTGCCGGGCTGATCGATCGCTGCACTGCAGTAGAGTGCCGGGCTGATCGATCACTGCACTGCAGTAGAGTGCCGGGCTGATCGATCGCTGCACTGCAGTAGAGTGCCGGGCTGATCGATCGCTGCATTGTAGTAGAGTGCCGGGCTGATCGATCGCTGCACTGCAGTAGAGTGCCGCGCTGATCGATCGCTGCACTGCAGTAGAGTGCTGGGCTGATCGATCGCTGCACTGCAGCAGAGTGCCGGGCTGATCGATCTCTGCACTGCAGCAGAGTGCCGGGCTCATTGATCATGGCACTGTAGTAGAGTGCCGGGCTGATCGATCGCTGCACTGCAGCAGAGTGCCGGGCTGATCGATCGCTGCACTGCAGTAGAGTGCCGGGCTGATCGATCGCTGCACTGCAGCAGAGTGCCGGGCTGATCGATCCCTGCACTGCAGCAGAGTGCCAGGCTGATCGATCCCTGCACTGCAGCAGAGTGCCGGGCTCATTGATCACGGCACTGTAGTAGAGTGCCGGGCTGATCGATCGCTGCACTGCAGTAGAGTGCCGGGCTGATCGATGGCTGCACTGCAGCAGAGTGCCGGGCTGATCGATCGCTGCATTAGATAAGAACATAAGAACATAAGAAATAGGAGCAGGAGTAGGCCAATCGGCCCCTCGAGCCTGCTCCGCCATTCAATAAGATCATGGCTGATCTGATCCTAACTGCCAATCCACTATCACAGAACCATCTCCTGCATCTAACAGAATTAGACACACGAAATAGGAGCAGGATCAGGCTACACGGCCCCTGGGCCCGCTTCGCTACCCACAGGGCCATGACCGATCCGAACCTGGACTCATGTTCAAATTCCTGCCCGCTCCCCGTAACCCTTAATTCCCTTTACTTCTAGGAAACTGTCTATTTCTGTTTTAAATTTATGTAATGATGTAGCTTCTACAGTTTTTTGGGGCAGAATATTCCATGGACCTACCACCCTCTGAGTGAAGTAGTTCCTCCTCATCTCAGAGTGCCAGGCTGATCGATCGCTGCACTGCAGCAGAGTGCCGGGCTGAACGATCGCTGCACTGCAGTAGAGTGCCGGGCTGATCGATCGCTGCACTGCAGCAGAGTGCCGGGCTGATCGATCGCTGCACTGTAGCAGAGTGCCGGGCTGAACGATCGCTGCACTGCAGCAGAGTGCCGGGCTGATCGATCGCTGCACTGCAGTAGAGTGCCGGGCTGATCGATCGCTGCACTGCAGTAGAGTGCCGGGCTGATCGATCGCTGCACTGCAGTAGAGTGCCGGGCTGATCGATCGCTGCACTGCAGTAGAGTGCCGGGTTGATCGATCTCTGCACTGCAGTAGAGTGCCGGGCTGATCGATCCCTGCACTGCAGTAGAGTGCCGGGCTGATCGATCGCTGCACTGCAGTAGAGTGCCGGGCTGATCGATCGCTGCACTGCAGTAGAGTGCCGGGCTGATCGATCACTGCACTGCAGTAGAGTGCCGGGCTGATCGATCGCTGCACTGCAGTAGAGTGCCGCGCTGATCGATCGCTGCACTGCAGTAGAGTGCTGGGCTGATCGATCGCTGCACTGCAGCAGAGTGCCGGGCTCATTGATCACGGCACTGTAGTAGAGTGCCGGGCTGATCGATCCCTGCACTGCAGCAGAGTGCCGGGCTGATCGATCGCTACACTGCAGCAGAGTGCCGGGCTGATCGATCGCTGCACTGCAGCAGAGTGCCAGGCTCATCGATCGCTGCACTGCAGCAGAGTGCCGGGCTGATCGATCCCTGCACTGCAGCAGAGTGCCAGGCTCATCGATCGCTGCACTGCAGTAGAGTGCCGGGCTGATCGATCGCTGCACTGCAGTAGAGTGCCGGGCTGATCGATCGCTGCACTGTAGTAGAGTGCCGGGCTGATCGATCGCTGCACTGCAGTAGAGTGCCGGGCTCATCGATCACGGCACTGCAGCAGAGTGCCGGGCTGATCGATCGCTGCACTGCAGTAGAGTGCCGGGTTGATCGATCCCTGCACTGCAGCAGAGTGCCGGGCTGATCGGTCGCTGCACTGCAGTAGAGTGCCGGGTTGATCGATCCCTGCACTGCAGCAGAGTGCCGGGCTGATCGATCCCTGTACTGCAGCAGGGTGCCGGGCTGATCGATCACTGCACTGCAGTAGAGTGCCGGGCTGATCGATCGCTGCACTGCAGTAGAGTGCCGGGCTGATCGATCACTGCACTGCAGTAGAGTGCCGGGCTGATCGATCGCTGCACTGCAGTAGAGTGCCGGGCTGATCGATCACTGCACTGCAGCAGAGTGCCAGGCTGATCGATCCCTGCACTGCAGCAGAGTGCCGGGCTCATCGATCACGGCACTGCAGTAGAGTGCCGGGCTGATCGATCACTGCACTGCAGCAGAGTGCCGGGCTCATCGATCACGGCACTGCAGTAGAGTGCCGGGCTGATCGATCACTGCACTGCAGCAGAGTGCCGGGCTGATCGATCCCTGCACTGCAGCAGAGTGCCGGGCTCATCGATCACGGCACTGCAGTAGAGTGCCGGGCTGATCGATCACTGCACTGCAGCAGAGTGCCGGGCTCATCGATCACGGCACTGCAGTAGAGTGCCGGGCTGATCGATCACTGCACTGCAGTAGAGTGCCGGGCTGATCGATCGCTGCACTGCAGTAGAGTGCCGGGCTGATCGATCACTGCACTGCAGTAGAGTGCCGGGCTGATCGATCGCTGCACTGCAGTAGAGTGCCGGGCTGATCGATCGCTGCATTGTAGTAGAGTGCCGGGCTGATCGATCGCTGCACTGCAGTAGAGTGCCGCGCTGATCGATCGCTGCACTGCAGTAGAGTGCTGGGCTGATCGATCGCTGCACTGCAGCAGAGTGCCGGGCTGATCGATCTCTGCACTGCAGCAGAGTGCCGGGCTCATTGATCATGGCACTGTAGTAGAGTGCCGGGCTGATCGATCGCTGCACTGCAGCAGAGTGCCGGGCTGATCGATCGCTGCACTGCAGTAGAGTGCCGGGCTGATCGATCGCTGCACTGCAGCAGAGTGCCGGGCTGATCGATCCCTGCACTGCAGCAGAGTGCCAGGCTGATCGATCCCTGCACTGCAGCAGAGTGCCGGGCTCATTGATCACGGCACTGTAGTAGAGTGCCGGGCTGATCGATCGCTGCACTGCAGTAGAGTGCCGGGCTGATCGATGGCTGCACTGCAGCAGAGTGCCGGGCTGATCGATCGCTGCATTAGATAAGAACATAAGAACATAAGAAATAGGAGCAGGAGTAGGCCAATCGGCCCCTCGAGCCTGCTCCGCCATTCAATAAGATCATGGCTGATCTGATCCTAACTGCCAATCCACTATCACAGAACCATCTCCTGCATCTAACAGAATTAGACACACGAAATAGGAGCAGGATCAGGCTACACGGCCCCTGGGCCCGCTTCGCTACCCACAGGGCCATGACCGATCCGAACCTGGACTCATGTTCAAATTCCTGCCCGCTCCCCGTAACCCTTAATTCCCTTTACTTCTAGGAAACTGTCTATTTCTGTTTTAAATTTATGTAATGATGTAGCTTCTACAGTTTTTTGGGGCAGAATATTCCATGGACCTACCACCCTCTGAGTGAAATAGTTCCTCCTCATCTCAGAGTGCCAGGCTGATCGATCGCTGCACTGCAGCAGAGTGCCGGGCTGAACGATCGCTGCACTGCAGTAGAGTGCCGGGCTGATCGATCGCTGCACTGCAGCAGAGTGCCGGGCTGATCGATCGCTGCACTGCAGCAGAGTGCCGGGCTGAACGATCGCTGCACTGCAGCAGAGTGCCGGGCTGATCGATCGCTGCACTGCAGCAGAGTGCCGGGCTGATCGATCGCTGCACTGCAGCAGAGTGCCGGGCTGATCGATCGTTGCACTGCAGCAGAGTGCCAGGCTGATCGATGGCTGCACTGCAGCAGAGTGCCGGGCTGATCGATCGCTGCACTGCAGCAGAGTGCCAGGCTGATCGATGGCTGCACTGCAGCAGAGTGCCAGGCTGATCGATCGCTGCACTGCAGTAGAGTGCCGGGCTGATCGATCGCTGCACTGCAGCAGAGTGCCAGGCTGATCGATCGCTGCACTGCAGCAGAGTGCCGGGCTGATCGATCGCTGCATTGCAGCAGAGTGCCAGGCTGATCGATCGCTGCACTGCAGCAGAGTGCCGGGCTGATCGATCGCTGCATTGCAGCAGAGTGCCAGGCTGATCGATCGCTGCACTGCAGCAGAGTGCCAGGCTGATCGATCGCTGGGAAAAATGGAAAAAAACAGAGAACGAACATTTGATTATTTTTTTCCCTACCTCGGCCACCTTGCCTTTAAGTGTCGCCACCGAAGCCCCCGAAGCCCCCGGTCTCCCGATCAGCGCCTCCTGCAGCTGCCGGTGTAATTGCCCGGCGATGCTGCAGGGGGCAAAACCGAAGTTTGGGTCCGGGGCGCTACCAGGGCAGTGTGCATGTTGATGATGTCACGATCTCCGGGCGAAGGAGATCGGGGCGCAACGCCATACTACCGCTGCAAACCTCCTGTTGAATTTAGCGGGAGGCGATATTCTCACCGGGCTTGGGCGGTAAGTGGTTAGCGCCTCTGTCAGGGGTGTGGGAGCCATGGGGCCGTGTAGATCTGGGGCCGTGCTCTCCGGGCAAGGTAGGTTCTGGACCCAAGTGCAGAAACCAGGCTAGAGGCAGGTAGACAATCTTTAAGGTACTTTACTAGATTCACACATAACTAGATTCATACAAGGAACACAACAATATACATAGAACTCGAGACAAGTTACAAAATGGCTAGTCAAGAATAGGAACTCAGGACCGCTTCCATGAGGCAACCTACTTGTCCATACTGAGCTGGGATAAGCTTACCACAAGCGCAACCAGCTTGCCGAGACGAGACTCGAGACAAGCTATCACGAGGGGCTGCCACAGGGGTAACAGGCTTATCAATACAGAGCTCAAGACAAGCGCCAACATGGCAACACGCTAGTCCAGCCCAGCACCTTATCAAGACTAAGAACAACAAGAACACAGACTTAGATACATCTTAAATACAGAGCTCGAGATACACCTTAAATACAGAGCTCGAGATACATCTTAAATACAGAGCTCGAGAGAACCATGGCAGCCAGCTAGTCAAAGCCAGGAGCCACAGAGCGAAGGCTAGTCCCTGGTTCCCCGGTTAGGACTGAGCACAGAGGGAAGCAACCACAGAACTTATATACCAAGAAAACCAGGTGAAACCCATAAACAGCTAACAGGCCGTTAAGAATTAACACAGGAGGCTAGGAACAATTAACAAAGGGCTAGAAACCAACAAGTGAAGGTGCCATCTAGAGGTTACAGAAGGAACTGACTGGCACCCTCACAGGACCTCATTGCAGACCTTGCTCTCTGAGGAGCAGGTTGTGCTGCTGCTGCTGCTGCTGCTGTGTGGGAGGTGGTGGTCACCTTGGCCTGGGAGTGGAGGGGAAGGAGTGACCCCAGGCCACCACTACCAGCAACCATCCATCTACATTCAACCATCTACATCTACCGAGGTGCCTGGAGAGGGAGGAGTAGAGGACAGAGGAGGCCAGCATTACAACTGGAGAGGCCTTCCATCACTGCCTCCCAATTTGGCCTCCAGTCCAGGAGAGGGAGAGAGGGGAGAGGAACACCACTCAGCTCCAACTTGGAAGGAGGGGAGGAGCTGCATCTTTCAACATCTGCAGGTGGGTGTCTTTTGTGCATTCCCCTAAAGACTTTGCATTCTAGGCGGGGGGAGGAAAGAAGACGGGCCGGAAAGCCTGGCCTGGGTTGGCTGGAGCCTGCCCAGGTGAAACTTTTTCCCTTACATTGAGAAGACCTGGTGTGGGGCTGAGCCTGGGCTTTCTCCAGCCTACCCAGGCGAAGACATCTTCTCCTCCTGCCCGAAGACCATCTGCCTAAGACTTTGTTTTTCCATCGGGGAGTGCACCCTGCCGACACCCACCCACCGAATACCACCTTGAGTGGGGACCCTGCCTTTGCGGCCCCCCTCCTTCCCAGCCCCCTCTCTCTCTCTCTTTGTCCTCTCTTTGCCTCTCTGAAAAGGCACCTCCTTTTAAATCTACTAATTGCCAATTGAGCAGAGGGAAGGAAGGCCCCTCTCCCATTTAACTCCATCAAGGGGAGAGGCGGGCCAGTTACTTTAAACTCCCTATGCTCAAGGGAAGACTTTTTACTTTACCAAGGCCATTAACACCGTAGGGCCTGTGACTTGGGGTGTGTGTAGCTCTTTAAAGAACCACCCCACTATGGCTTCCACATCTGCGGCAGTGACGGGGCCGGCAAGAACCTATGCGGCGGTGGCGACCAAAGCCACGGCTACTCCCGCTTCTGCTGCTGCCCCGTCGCCGTTCCGACTCATAACAAAGAAGCTTGGGGTGAAGAGCTACACCCACCCCAACATGATCATCGAGGCGTGCGTGAGGGCCATGGCTGGGGTTGTCGGCCCTCCAGCCATACTCGCCGCCTCGAAAATGTATGTGAAGGCTGTGTTCTTCCTGGAGTCAGAGCGGGCGGTGGCCCTGGCCATCGCCAAGGGGCTCACCGTGGGCGGGACCTTCCTGCCGGTGGACCCTCTAGAGGCCACCGCGCAGAGGGTCGTATTATCGAACGTCCCGCCCTACATCTCGGGTGAGCTCCTCCTCCACCACTTGCTCCAACTTGGGGAGGTGAGGTCGGGGATCACGCCGATCCCGCTCGGATTCCGGGAAGCCAGCCTTCGCCATGTCTTCTCCTTCCGGCGCCAGGCCTTCGTTCAGCTTGCACGGGAGGGGGAGACTGACGGGGCTTTTTCGGTCCTCCATGAGGGGACCCTTCACCGCGTCTTCTGGACGACGGACAGCGTGCGGTGCCACGCCTGCAAGGAGGTGGGGCATATACGAAAAAACTGCCCCGCCTCCAAGGCCGCCAGGTCACCTGGCGTGGCCGAGGCTGGCGCCGCCGCCGCTCCTCCCCCCGGGTCTGCCCGCGCCCCCCCCAAACAAATACTACCGGGGTGCGGTCGTCGTCGGAGGTCGATGCCATCCAGGCCTCCGGCGAGGGGGAGGAAGAGCGTCCGGTCGGGAAGAGGGCGCGGAAGAATAAACACCGTGGGGCCCCTGGATTTGGAGCCCCTGACACCCGAGCGTGTTACCGCGTTAATCAGGGAGGGCGAGAGTGGGAGGGACCTCGTGCCCGAGCCTGTGGCCGCGACCGCCGAGGCGGGAGCGCCAGAACCTGCGGCCGGGCTCGGGCCCGAGGGACCCGACGAACCTGCTCCACCGGAGGGAGCAGGGGAGGCCCCTGCAGAAATGGAGGTCTCCCCCTATCCCTCCACTTTAAAAAGAAGGTGCGACCCCCAGGAGGAGGAGGAGGACCAGGAGGAGGAAGGTCCCTCCGGTCAGGGGGCGTCGTCGCCCGCCGCGGGTACTGCGCCCCACCCCACCGCTGTCACCATCATGAGCGATCGGCAGGGGTCGCCTGTCCCTGGGGAGGCTGAGGCAGAGGTGTCTGCCCAACTCGTGCCTCCCGGGGATGGGGATGAGACCCTGCCCGTGGGGGGGGTCGCGGAACAACCCGCGGACGTAATCGATCCCCTTTCGGTGGCGTTACCCCTCGACGAGTCGGGCGGCCTGGAGTCTGGGTCGGGCGAGCTCATGGAATGAGCTCGCCCAAAGCGGCCCGGATATTTCCCAGGTGCTGCTCGACCTCGTCGAGGATTTTGCAAGAAATACCCCTTCTGCTGGGTCGGAGGCCGGTGGCGCGGTAGTGGAAGGCCCTCTGTCTGTGTCTCTGGCGCCGGGCGACTTGGAGTAGCTCGGATTTACATATTCTCCGGTCTCTCCGGTCGTTCCGGCGCGTGGGGCGGAGGGGGGCTCCGAACTGCCGCCGTCTTCTGGCCCGGCGCCCCTGCAGGAGCCCAGGGAGGAATCCTCCGCCACCGATCCTGGGGGTGGGATCCGGGCGGAGGCGGGGCCGGCTGTTGCGGCCGAGCTGTTCATTGCGCTCTGCGTGACGGACGGGTCGGCCACCGGTGGCGACCCCCCGGAGGAGGACGGGGACTCGGTGGTGGGGGCGGAGGGCGACTGGGATTCCATCGCCGATGAGGCGATGGATGACCGCCCGTCCCTCGCCGGGACCCCCCTCATTCCCATCGAGCAACTCCGGGGCTTTGTGGCCACGTGCCAGGGTCGTCACAGGACTCGGGTGGCCCTCGACAGATGGCCGGACCTGGCGCTGCTTGTCGGGTCGGCCCGCACCGCCGTCAAAGCCATGGACGAGGGCGCGGGCGCGGGCGTGAGCCCGCTCGGGCTGCGTCAGCTCCGGTCCTTCCTCACTGGGCTGCTAAGGGAGTGGCAGTTGACTAGCGGCCGCTCTCCCTTCCCCCGTTAGATATAAGTAGAGGTTGATCTGTGCTTCTGAGATGAAGATAACCATAGCCAGCCTCAACATCAACGGCAGCAGGGAAGCTAGCCGCAGATTTAATAACTTTTCGGTCCTTCGGGACGGGAAGTATGCGGTGTGCTTCCTGCAAGAAACCCACACCGTTCCGGGAGACGAGGCCACGTGGCTCCTGGAGTGGCAAGGAGGGGTCAACATGAGTCACCTCTCCAGTGCTTCCAGTGGGGTGGCTATCTTGCTGGCCCCACATTTTCAGCCGGAGATCTTGGGGGTCAAGGAGCTCATGCCGGGCCGCTTGCTCCAGGTCACTGTTCGCCTGGGGGGCGTGCCGCTCCATCTAGTGAACGTGTACGCCCCTGGGGCCGGTGCGCAGCAAGCGCGCTTCTTTGAAGAAGTGTCCACTCTTCTGGGCTCCATCGACGCGGGCAAGTGCGTCATCCTCGGGGGGGATTTTAATTGTACCCTCGAGGCGAGGGACCGCACGGGCACCCTGCCATGCCCGGCGGCGATGGAGAAGTTGAGGGACCTGGTCGGGTCCCTCGACTTGGTGGACATCTGGCGAAATCTCCATCCCGACTCCAGCGCCTTCACTTGCGTGAGGTCTGGGAGAGGAGCATCCAGAATCGACCGCCTCTACATTTCCCGGGCATACGTCTCCTGCGTTCCGGCGGCTTCCATGCGGCCGGTGCCATGCACGGACCACCACCTGGTGTGGGCGGAGCTCGTTCCGCTGCGCGCGGTGGGGGAGTCCACGGATTGGCACTTTAACAACCTGCTGCTGGAGGACGCACGGTTCCGGGATTCATTTAGTCGGTTCTGGGCTGGCTGGAGAAGGAAGCGGGGGGGCTTCCCCTCCTTGAGGCTATGGTGGGATGTGGGCAAGGCTCACATCCATCTCTTCTGTCAGGAGTACGCGAAGGGGTCGACCAAGAGGCGGGAGGCCCGGGTCGGGCAGTTGGAGAAGGAGGTGCTCGACCTGGAGTCCCGTCTCGGTCAAGTCTTCGAGGACCCGGCCCTTTGGATGGTGTACGAAGAGAAGAAGGGCGCGCTGAAAGACCTGCAGCTTGTCGGGTCCCGAGGCGCATACGTGAGGTCACGGATCCAGTTCCTGCGGGACCTGGACCGCGGCTCCCCCTTCTTCTACTCGCTGGAAAAAAGACGGGGGTTCCGTAAGCAGCTCTTGGAGCTGCTGGCCGACGACGGATCTCTGGTCTCGGATCCGGAGGGAATCCGCGCGGAGACCCGCGCCTATTACTGGGCTCTGTTCTCTCCGGATCCATCCAGCGAGGATGCGCGCGGAGTCTTGTGGGAGGACCTGCCGAAGGTCGGCCTGGAGGACGCCGAAAAATTGGACGCTCCTCTGAGTCTGGAGGAGCTGACCGGCGCCCTCCGCCAGCTCTCTAGGGGAAAGTCCCCGGGGCTGGACGGGCTGACCGTGGAGTTCCACAGGGCGTTCTGGGACGTCTTGGGGGGCAACTACGCGCAGGTCCTGGGGGAAAGTTTGGCGACCGGGGAAATGCCCCTCTCTTGGCGCAGGGCGGTTATTGTCCTGCTGCCTAAGAGGGGTGATCTCCGCCTCCTTAAAAACTGGCGCCCGGTCTCCCTCCTCAGCACGGACTATAAAATTTTTGCCAGGGCTATGTCTGCTCGCCTAGGCGCCGTGCTGGCCCACATGATCCACCCCGACCAGTCCTACACGGTCCCGGGCCGGACCATCCATGATAACATCCATCTGGTCCGGGACCTGGTCCACCATTCCCAGAGGGCTGGTCTGTCGGTCGCCTTCCTTTCCCTGGATCAGGAGAAGGCGTTCGACGGGGTGGATCACGAGTATCTCTTCGGGACTCTGCGCGCATTCGGGCTCAGGACGCATTTTGTCGCCCGGATCCGACTTCTGTACGCTGCCGCGGAGTGTCTGATTAAAGTTAACGGGTCCTTGATGGCGCCCCTTCGCTTCGGGAGGGGGGTGTGTCAGGGATGCCCCATGTCCGGCCAGTTATATGCCGTTTGCGTAGAGCCTTTCCTGCGCCTCTTGCGGAAGAGGTTGATGGGATTGGCTCTGCAAGGGCCGGGCATGGAGGTGGTCCTCTTGGCTTACGCCGATGATGTGCTCCTCACGGTCACGGATCCTGCTGACTTGCGGAGGATGCGGGAATGCCAGCAGATTTACTCGGACGCATCCTCCGCCAAGATCAACTGGGAGAAATGTTCTGGACTCCTGGTGGGTCAGTGGCGGGTGGACTCCCTGCCGGAGGAGTTCAGGCCCTTCGCCTGGAGCACCACGCACCTCCTCTACTTGGGAGTCTACCTCAGCCCTGCCGAGGATGCCTGGCCGGCGAACTGGCAAGAGTTGGAGGCCAAAGTCACCGCTCGCTTAGGACGCTGGACAGGATTGCTCCGAGTGTTGTCCTACAGGGGTCGAGCGATGGTCATAAACCAACTGGTGGCCGCCATGTTGTGGTACCGGTTCGTCACTTTGATCCCTCCCCCTGCGTTTGTCGCCAAGATACAGAAGAAGCTCGTCGACTTCTTCTGGGACAAAAGGAAGCACTGGGTCTCTGCCGCGGTTCTGAGTCTCCCGCTTAGGGAGGGCGGTCAGGCGTAGGTGTGCCTCCGCACCCAGGCTGCGACTTTCATCTTCAGATGCTGCAGAGATGCCTGTACGTCGAGAATCCTCCGAGATGGTGTGCGCTGGCGACGTATTTTTTCCGCCAGCTGCACGGCCTCAATTACGACATGCAGCTCCTGTTTTTGGAAGTGGGCGGCAGGCATGCCAGCCTGCGGGAGCTGCCTGTCTTCTACCAGGAACTGCTATGGGTTTGGAACTACGTCGCCTCCAGGCGGAGCTCTCCCCCGTCAGGAATGGCGGCTGTCCTCCGGGAGCCGCTGTTCAGGAATCCGCACCTCCACGTCCGCGAGTTCGGGTGGCTGGTGGAACGTAGGGCTGTGCCTGGCAGGGTGACTAGAGTCGGGGACCTACTCGATGGCGGAGGAGCGGGCTGGATGGCGCCGGATGAGTTGGTGCGGCGCATGTCTTGGGACAACATCCGGCTCGCGGTTGATGCCATCGAGGCGGTGAAAGCGACGCTGCACCCCGGCACCACGAGGTGTATCGAGGCGGCTCAAGCGCGTGGGGCGATCCCGTCCAAGCTTTCCCCCGTTCGGACGGAATTCCTTATCGGCGACCTGCCCTGAAACCCCCCTCGGGGACCGGCACCTCACAACTTTAGCCGTCTCGAGGAGATGCCCTCCGTGCCTTTTCATTCCGCATGGAGGGGTTTCCTGTACGGGCTGCTCCTGCACACCTTCCACTTTGTCATCTTCGCCTGCCGTCCGGACACGCCGTGGCGTGCCGTTTTGCCTTCCGGCGGAGGCGGAGGTCCCCAGTGGAGGGCTCTCTATGCGGGAGTCCTCCCTTGTTCTATTGGGGACTTGGCCTGGAGGGTGTTGCACGGAGCAGTCCCGTGCAATATATTGTTAAATAGATTCACGGACACCCAGACCGCCTGTTTGTTTTGCGGTCTGGAGGAGTCCGTTTTCCATGTTTATGTTCAATGTGTGAGGTTGCAGCCCCTCTTCCATTATTTGAAGGGGCTGCTCCTTGATTTTTGGTTGCACTTCAGTCCCACGCTCTTGATCTACGGTCACCCGGTGCGGAGGGGAGCGGGCAGGCTGGAGGACCTCCTCGTGGGTCTGCTCCTGGGCCTGGCGAAAAAAGCCATTAATTGGCCCAGGCAGCGGGCGGTCGAGGGGGTCATCCAGCCAGATTGCCTCCCTCTCTTCCGCGGCCATGTTCGCGCCCGGGTGGCCCTGGAGATGGAGCACGCGGTGTCCGCCGGCGCGCTCGAGCACTTCCGTGACCGGTGGGCGCCGCGGGGACTGGAGTGCGTAATTGGATTAAACGACCAAATTTTAATTTGATTTGTTAAGCTTTATTTAAAGATTTATTAGAGTTTTAGTTACAGTTTATTTGTTCAATTTATTTTGGTCCTACAAAAGAGGAACCAACAAGTGAAGGTGCCATCTAGAGGTTACAGAAGGAACTGACTGGCACCCTCACAGCCTCGTTATCATCCCCGGAGGCGATAACGGGAGGCACAAAGGTGCCCAATTTCTCCCCCTAAGATGGGTTTGGAGTAAATGTACAGGACATGGTAAATAAGGTTGCTGAGCTGCAGGGACAAATTGGCACATGGGGCTATGATATAATGGCAACAATGGAGACCTGGCTCAAACAAGGGAAGGATTGAGAACTTTGTGGCCTAGAAATTTGATATTGGTACAAACCTACCGATGCCACCGCTGGTCGGTGTTAACAGCCGCCAAAAATGCTGGCGCTGGCAGGACCTGTAAATTGCCGCTAGTGGCTAATTAACATTAGCCCAGCGCTGGTCTCAGTGTACTGGGGAACTGCCTACTGAAATGAAGAAAATAAAAATCATGTTTTTCGCCCTTAGAGCTCAATTGCCTTCTGAAAAAAAACTGAACATTAAAAATAATTCCCAAATAGGAGTCTTCAGCTCTTAAAGCTGAATTTCCTTCCGCACCCAAAAAAATGGGGAAAGTGCTTCAGCACCAACACAAATGGCTCAGCAAGCCATGGAAGGGGCACCCAGCGTCTCGCACGCAACACTCCAGCTTTGTGCAGGGGGTCAACACTGCAAGAGGGGTCCTCTACCCACAGGGGCCAGGAGGCCCAACAGAAAGAATGATGTGGGACCAGATCACCGAGGCCGTCTCTGCCAGCAGTGTCGCCCCCCACTACCTGGCTCCAGTGCCCAAAGAAGCTTCATGACCTCAGACCACTGGTCAAGGTCAGTGAATACATCTTCAAAAGCCATCTCCTGCTAACTACACCACTAGTCTCACACACTTCTCAATGCATGACTCCCACCAGCCCTGCCCACCCCCCAAATCACTCACCTACCAACAATCTCTCCCAATCACAAGGCACAACTCCCATTCCTAGCTTCACCTCACCCCCTTGGAGGAGACAGTGTTGGCCATTCTTGGAAGGGGCATTGCTGAGCCCCTGGC
Source organism: Somniosus microcephalus (assembly GCF_052327205.1). Lineage (NCBI taxonomy): Eukaryota > Metazoa > Chordata > Chondrichthyes > Squaliformes > Somniosidae > Somniosus > Somniosus microcephalus. Next base: position 189,344,629 of record NC_140989.1, read on the forward strand.
CAGCAGCGGAGCTGAAAGGATACAAGATGCTGGGATCCTCATATGTTATCTTCCTTTTCGCATGTACCTCTTGCTTTCCCACCCCCCCTCACCACAACTTCACATTTGTGCCTTCCTCATTTCACACACCCAAGAAATGCAGCCTGCCCAGCCAATGGTTGACCAAGAAGAGGGAGAGGAGAGTGAAGAAGAAGATTGATTTGACACTCTCAGCCACCAGCTCCTCAGGGTCGACTAACAAGGCCATTTGCAGTGTCCCCCACTGAAAGTCAACATCCTTCCACCAACCACACTGCAGCCACTGGGGTAGCAATGTGTGACATCAGTAGGATAGGCAAAGGCACACACAAGACAATCACTAAGGGAATGCATAAGGGTGATGAGTTTATTTCTTGATGTCATATTGGATAGATAAATGTATAAAGTTGGATTGGAATGTTTGCTTTGTGTTGGCATTTTTTCAAGAGGACGCTGTGCTGGTCAGTAACAGAGGGGACGTAAGGAATGGGAGAAATGTTGAAAGGGGAATTGGGGTTGTGTCACTGGTACCGCAGGCGGAGGATATCCCGGCCTGAAAGGGGTTGTCTGGGTTGCATCCTTCTGCTTCCTCCTCTTCTGCTTCTTCCTCTTCTGCATCTTTCTCTTCCCTCTGCAAGTGAATGCTGTAAATCTGAAATAAAAGCAGAAAATGCTGGAAATACTCAGCAGGTCAGGTTGCATCTCAATCTAAGATGTGAACACTGTTTCTCTCTTCATGGGTGCTGGCTGACCTGCTGATTATTTCCAGCATGTTCTGTCTTCTCAGAGGCCTTCCTTTACCATCCGAGGCCTTGCAAGCATCCAGCAGCACTCCCTGCACACTTAAACAACTTTTAACATCTATTGCACCAAGCCACTACTTCAATAAAATCAAAAAAATCCAGTCCAAAAGCTTAAATATAAAAATTAACTGAAAGATGTGTGTGTCCCTTTAAGAAGTGCTGACAGCATCTCTGTCAGTCTGCTGCATGTCCGCTTTTCAGCGCAAGCTTAGGATCCAGTGCTAAACTCAGTGCTAAGGTCAAAGTTCGCAGAGGTGATGTTAAGTTGGCTGACTGACGTCGCTCTCTCCCCATTTGCATTTCCAGGGCCAGCGCTACTATCGGCAGCACTTATGCCCTCACCAAAATGGCGGCTGCTGAGTCCCGTGCCAGAGAAAGGTGTTGGAGTGGCGGCCACCATTTTTCACCAGGATTCCAGCGCTAATGGGTGGCTGTAAGTAACCCAATTTCTGGGCCAATATTCCTGGCTACATGGTATTCAGGGAAAAAAAAGGAGGGGTTGGTGTATTGGTCAAAAATACTGCTACAGCACTGGAAATGGATGATGTACTTGAGGATTCAAAGACAGAATCTATTTGATTCTAATTAAGGAACAATAGAGGAGCTATTATGCTGCTGATTATATTCTATAGGCCATCAAATAGTGGGAAGGAGATAGAGGAGCAAATTTGCAGGCACATTGCAGAAAGGTGCACGAACTTTAGAGTAGTGATAATGGGGCACTTCAATTGTCCCAACATAGACTGGGAAAATAACAATGTAAAGGGCAAAGAGGGAGAGGAATTCTTGAAATGATCAGTTTGTTTCCAGCCCAACGAGGAAGGAAGCAGTGCTGAATCTGGTTCTGGGGAATGAAGTGGGGTAAGTGGAGCATGTTTCACTGGGAGAGCATTTTGGAAACAATGATCACAATATCATTAGGTTTAGAATAGTTATTGAAAAGGAAAAGGAAGAATCAAATGTGTTAACTGGAGGAGGGCTAACTTCAGTGAGTTGAAAGGGGATCTGGCCCATGTGGATTGAAATCAAAGATTGGCAGGTAAAACAGTAAATGAGCAATGGTAGGCCTTCAAAGAGGAGATTGTTTGGGTATGTTCTAGACATGTTCTCATGTGGGAGAAAGGAAGGATATCCAAAGCTAGAGCTCCCTGGATGACTAAAGATATAGGGGGAAAAATTCGGTACCTTAGTGCCTCCTGATAGCGGCAGCAGATGGCGCTAACGGGACACTAGAGCATTATTGTCGGGAGAAGCGAATCCAACGGTGCACGCCAAATCCCCCCCCCCACAGCGCTGCCGCTGACAGTTATCGCCGGGAGCCTCAATGCCAGGTGGATCATGACGTCAGTGAGTGTGCAACGCTCACTAAGCACCCGCTCTACGAAATTGATTTTTGCCACCTACCTTAGTGCCTGGAGTAAACAGCGACAGGGAGAGCTGGCGTGAAGCACCAGGAAGCTGGCTCCAGGGACGTTATTCAAAGGAATCATCAGTAATGAGCAGCAGCTGTAGGTTAGTGGAGTTTCAGTGCTTTCTTGTCGGTATCACATAATCCAACAGTCTCATTCAGTAATTTCAAAGTAATTTAGTATCAGGAGTGTTGTGACAACTAAAAAGTAGCTACATTTATTCTTAAAAAAATCAAACTGCTACACTTAGTTACATTAATGGGGGCTGTACTGGCAGTCAACCTCGCCCTCCAAGTTCTATGGTGGACGGAGCGGAGGCAGCAAGAAAGACTATAACATGTGCCCAGAGGGAGGAGGAGTGCCATCAGGGCTCTCAACATGAGGCCTTACCCTCCGAGGGTATTCCGAGAGCACTTCTCCTACCTTCAATTAAGCAAGGAGCAGTGTATTAGAAGGCTCCGCTTCACCAAGGAGGTGGTCACAGAACTCTGCCACCTCCTGCAACCAGACCTCCAGCCCCAGACCAGAGTGACCACAGCTCTCTCAGTGGCAGTCAAGGTCACCGTCGCCCTCAAATTCTTCACCAGCAGACCCTTCCAGTCTGCAGCAGGAGACATAGCTAACATCTCACAGTTTGCCATCCATCGCTGCATCCGGGAGGTCACAGAGGCTATCTACAGTAGGAGAAGGGACTACATTTCTTTCCCCATCACCAGAGAGAAGCAGGATGAGCATGCATGTGTCTTTGCCAGGATAATGGGATTCCCCATGGTGTAGGGTGCTACCGACTGCACCCATGTGGCTTTGGGGTCAATGTCGCTGGTGACCACGGCGCCCACCACCTGGCACCCAATAATCTGTAGCACTCGATTCTCCAGTGCAGACAGTGGTTGGGTTGGGTGTCGGCTAGTCCCCTGCCTGTGCACTCCTGCTCCCTCCTGTTGTGAGCCACCTTGGCCTGTAAGAGAAAGGAAAGTGTGTGAGTGAGTGTGGAGCAATGTGTTTGGGTGATGTGTCTGCTATAGTTGAATAGCTGTCATTGTGTGTGAGATGTGGGTGTGAGTGTTGGTAGGTAGAGCTTGTTGGGGGGGTGAGTGCTGGGGGTGAGGGGCTTTGGGCAGTGTGTGAAGATTGTGGTACAGATGGTGGTATGTAGCATTTGTTGACGCATTGACTCCCCCTGACCACCCTGTGGAATTCTCTGCCACAGAGGGCGGTGGAGGCCAGTTCATTAAGTATATTCAAGAAAGAGTTGGATATATTTCTTAAGGCTAAAGGGATCAAGGGATATGGGGAGAAGGCAGGGACAGGGTACTGAATTTGGACGATCAGCCATGATCTCATTGAATGGCGGAGCAGGCTCGAAGGGCCGAATGGCCTACTCCTGCTCCTATCTTCTATGTATCTATGTATCTATGTACCCAAGTGATGTTGTTAAATTTCTTCCTGCACTGTGTGTGGGTCTTGGGGTCCACAGTGCTGCCCAAGACATGCTGTGTTACCTCCCTCCACATTGTTTGGAAGACTTGCAGTGAGGGCCTCCCGCCACTTGCCGGGTAGAGCACCACCCTCCGTCTCTCCACAGCGAGCGCCAATGCCTCCAATGCTTGATCGCAGAATCTGCGGGCTCTCTCCCTGGGGCTTGGATCTGCCATGAGTACAGCTGCCTCAGCCCTCCAGCTCCTTCTCCTTGTCCTACTTTTGCTTGCTGAGGCAGCTGCACACCCAGCAATGCTGAGAATGAGGTGCTGCAGCATCAATGAACCTCCCCCTTAAGTAGTGAAAAAAGCCTGTGGCAATGATGACTTGTAATTTGACTGCACCCAATATTGGTCCACTCTTTGAGTTTAACGCCAATGAGCTTGGGCCTTAAGGCTTAAATTAGGACTCCAATCATTTTTTTGAGCAGTGAGCATGAATTTTGCATGTAGTCTAAAGCATTAGCGCCTGGTGCTAATTCTCCAACTTTATTACTGATGCTGCCCATTCTTGGGCTATAATGAATTTCTAGCCCTAATGGCATAGTGGTTAGCACTGTTGCCTCACAGCGCCAGGGACCCGGGTTCGAATCCGGCCTCGGGTGACTGTTTGTGTGGAGTTTGCACATTCTCCCCGTGTTTGTGTGGGTTTCCTCCGGGTGCTCCGGTTTCCTCCCACAGTCCAAAGATGTGCGGGTTAGGATGATTGGCTATGATAAATTGACCCTTAGTGTTAGGGGGATTAAATACGTGGGGTTACGGGGAGAGGGTGGGATATGTGTTGGTGTAGGTGTTACAGGGATCGGGTGGGATATGTGTCGGTGCAGGCTCGATGGGCCGAAATGGCCTCTATCTGCACTGTGGGGTTTCTGTGATTCTGTGATTCTGTGATACAGAAAAAGGAGGCTTATGATAAATGTCAGATTCATAATACAGTATAGAACCAAACTGAATACAGAAAGTACAGAGGAGAACTGAAAAAAGAAATAAGAAGGTCAAAGAGAGAACATGAGAATAGTTTAGCAGGTGATGGAGTTCTTTGATGAAGGATGAGGGTTGATGAGTGTAGGACAGTTGATGTTGTGTGTATGGTCTTTCAAAAGGCGTTTGATAAAGTGCCATATAATAGACTTGTTTGCAAAATTGAAGCCCATGGGATTAAAGAGGCAGTGGCAGTGTGGGTACGAAATTGGCTAAGAGATGGAAAGCAGAAAGTAGTGGTGAATGGTTGGTTCTCAGACGAGAGGGAAGTGTACAGTAACACAAAAGCAAAATACTGCGGATGCTGGAAATATGAAATAAAAACAGAAAATGCTGGAAATACTCAGCAGGTCAGGCAGCCTCTGTGGAGAGAGAAACAGAGTTAACGGCTGGAATTTTCCCTACCTGGGTGGGTCCGGTGTGGGCAGTGGCCATGGCGGGTCGCGACCCTGTTGCTGGCTCCATCCCACTCCATAGAACGACTTTACATTAATGGCACCTATTAAGCCCGCCCTGCGCATTACCTGGCCCAATTAGGTGGAGCGGGTCTGGTGACATCATTCATGACGTGTTTTCAGCCGGGATCTTTAATGGGACCCTGGCCACATTACATTTGAAGTTTAATCTAACATAGCGCTGTCAGTGTACTACAGCATTGCAATGCTGCAAACACTTTGACAATGACTGCACAGAGGCAGAGGACAGCACCCAGGTTCTCCGATGACTCCCTTCATATGCTTATGGAGGGAGTCAGAGCACTCAGGGGGGTCCTCTGCCCTTCCAATGGGCAGAAGAGACCTCCCCAGGAGATCAAAACAGCCTGGGTGGAGATTGCAGAGGAGGCCACCAGCAGGGATGCGGTGAGGAAGACCTGGGTGCAGTGCCACAAATGTTTCAATGATCTCATTAGATCAGGAAAGGTGAGTACAAAGCCACACTCACCTTCATCCTGCTGTGCCTCTCATCACATTCCCATCACTCTGCCTTCCCAGTCCTGCTCCTGCACATCCTATTGATTTTAATTAGGTTGCCCGCCTCTGCACGTCGGGTTGCTGCTGCACTGGCAAATGCACCCGAGGGAAAGGCACGTGGGGACGGGAATGATGGCAGGTTCCCACCCGACCCGCACCGATCGCACTTGCAACCACCCCGGAAAATTCTGGCCAGCATTTCAGGTCGATGATCTTTCGTCAGAACTGACAGAAGTTAGAGATGTTAGGAAAGTGTACAGTGGTGTTCCCACTGGGGTCGGTATTTAGGACCACTGCTCTTTTTGATATATATTAATGACTCTGTCTTGGGTGTACAGGGCACCAGCAAAGTTTCCATCCAGTGGCATCTCATTGGAAGAACCTCTCTCACCCTTGACAGATTGCTTCTGTCATCTCTACTTCACCTGCCATCTATTCCATCAATATGGATGCCATTTATACTCTCTCACCTTGGTCCTCAGAATCGGCCCACAATGAGCCCCAACATCAGCTGCACCAGGCAGTCCAGCAGCACCAACAACAAAGTTTGCAGATGATGTGAAACTCTGTAATGTAGTAAACTGTGAGGAGGATAGTAGCAGACTTCAGAAGGACACAGACAGACTGGTGAAATGGGCAGACATGTGACAAATTAAATTTAATGTAGAGAATTGTGAAGTGATACATTTTGGTGGGAAGAATGAGGAGAGGCAATATAAACTAAATAGTACAATTTTAAAGGGGGTGCAGGAACAGAGAGACCTGGGGGTGTATGTACACAAACCTTTGAAAGTGTCAGGACAAGTTCATAAGGCTGTTACAAAAGCACACATATCCTTGACTTTACAAACAGAGGCAATAGAGTACAAAAGCAAGGAAGTTATGCTGAACCTTTATAAATCATTGGTTAGGCCCCATCTAGAGTTATTGTGTTCAATTCTGAGCACCGCACTTTAGGAAGGGTGAGGTGCAGAGTAGCTTTACTAGAATGGTACCAGGGATGCGGAAATTCAGTTACGTGGAGAGACTGGAGAAGCTGGGGTGGTTCTCCTTAGAGCAGAGAGGGTTAAGGAGGGATTTGTTAGAGTTGTTCAAAATTATGAAGATATTTGATAGAGTAAATAAGGAGAAACTGCTTCCAGTAGCAGAAGGGTCAGTAACCAGAAGACACAGATTTAAGGTAATTGGCAAAAGAACCAGAGGCGAGATGAGAAGTTTTTATGCAGCGAGTTGGTATGATCTGGAACGCACTGCCTGAAAGCATAGTAGAAGCAGATTCAATAAAATCTTTCAAAAGGGAATTGGATAAATACTTGAAGGGAAAAAAATTACAGGGCTATTAGGAAAGAACAGGGGAGTGGCACTAATTGGATAGCTCTTTCAAAGAGCCGGCACAGGCACTATGGGCTGAATGGCCTCCTTCTCTGCTGTATCATTCTATGATTCTATGGTTGAATTCAAGGTTGGGCTTGACGATGGAGAAATGGAGGAATTCACGAGAGGTCTCAAAATTTGAAGGGTGAATTTTGAGGGGATGATAAAAGAACTAAGACTGCTAGACTGGAACACATTGTTAGGAGGGAAGACTGCAGTGAATACATGGAATACTTTCCAGAATATCATACAGAGAATGCACAGTAACCACATCCCATTGGGAAAGAAGGGTTACAGAGAAAGAAGGGAACTAATGTGGGCAGCAATTGAAGTCATGTGGGAAAAGGAAAGTAAAGAATATTGCTGAAGTATAAATCTACAGCTAGATCAGAGGATACCGATCAAAGTAAGAAGAAGATTAAGGAGGTTAAGAACTGGCCAAGAGAACAAAAATAGAAAATCAGATTAAGATTATGGTGAATGTGAAAGGCTTATAAAAACACAGGTCCCGAAGAGAATGCAGTGAGAACCTTAAAGATCCCAAGGGTGACGACAATAACAAGGACTAAAGGGTGGCAGACAGTCTAAAGAACTTCTTTGTGTCAGTGTTCATGAAGGAAGCCATTTATAAACAGAGGCATAGGGGTCGATTTTAACTCAGGTATGGGCAATTTTCGGGTTCCCCGAATTTTGTGATTCCCACACGAATCTAAATGGATGTGTGAGATTCATCAGTTTTTTTTTATCTCTTCTCCTTCCAACCGGGATGGCTGGAAGGTTTCTTCTCTTGGGGTTCTTTTTTGTCTCTTCTCCCAAGTTGGGTCAATGGCCTCTCATTCCGGCAACGGCCCGGGGATGGTCGATGATCTCCCGATGTGTTTCCCCGGGGCGGGACGCCGGCTTCGAGACGGCCTTCTCGATGTTGGCTTGGTTCTTCTTCCTTCTCCGAGTGCCTGCTTCTTCTTCTGAGTGTCCGGATTCAAAACTGCACTCAAGCTGGCCCAACTGCCGAAAAGTCTTCCAGATATACCTTTCTTCCAGAAACTTCCGTCTCCCGCCCAAAATCAGGTTAGTCTTTGTTTTACTTTTGGCGGGCTGGGAGCACAGCGGGGTAGTTATTATATTTTTTAATGTTTTAAACGGCCGGTAAAGGCCCATCTCTGGTCTGGAATTACCTTCATTGTTTTTAATGTCCTGCTGATCTCATTATCTAGTCCTGGGTGCTGTTCTCATGAATATGAAATTGTCCCCTTTTGTCTGGGTCAACATTTAGATGGCCTCTGTCTCCAGGCCGATCTTGACTGGATCTGCATCTAATCCATATGCATATGTGTGGGTCTGGTTTCGCTCTCTCAGAAACGGCTTCCAGAACTTGCTGTGGGTTGAATCCACAAAGCTGTCTGAGGTTGCGCAGGAACCATTTTAAAGTGTCCCAATAAGCCGGTCACATGGTATGGTGGCCATTTTGTATGCCCCTTTTTCTGGGCTTCTTTTAAAACAGTCTTTAAAATCACAGCCTCTTCTGCCATTTGACCCTTATTAATATAAAGTCCAATTTTGTGAATCCTACAGGGGAACCAGTGGATGTAGTGTATTTGGACTTCCAAAAGGCATTTGACAAGGTTCCACACAAAAGATTACTGATCAAGATAAAAAATCACGGGATTGGGGGTAATATATTGGCATGGGTGGAAGATTGGCTATCTAACAGAAAACAAAGAGTTGGGATAAATGGTTCATTCTCGGGCTGGCAATCAGTAACTAGTGGTGTTCCGCAGGGGTCAGTGCTGGGACCCCAACTCTTTACAATCTATATTAACGATTTGGAGGAAGGGACCGAGTGCAACATATCCAAGTTTGCCGACGATACAAAGATGGGAGGGAAAGCAGTGAGTGAGGAGGACAAAAAAAATCTGCAAAAGGACATAGACAGGCTAAGTGAGTGGGCAGAGATTTGGCAGATGGAATATAATATTGGAAAGTGTGAGGTTATGCACTTTGGCAGAAAAAATCAAAGAGCAAGTTATTATCTAAATGGAGAGAAACTGCAAAGGGATCTGGGGGTCCTGGTACATGAAACACAAAAAGTTAGTATGCAGGTGCAGCAGGTGATCAGGAAGGCCAAAGCTTGGCTTTTATTGCAAGGGGGATGGAGTATAAAAACAGCTTGCTGCAGTTATACAGGGTATTGGTGAGGCCACACCTGGAATACTGCGTGCAGTTTTGGTTTCCATATTTAAGAAAAGATATACTTGCTCTCGAGGCAGTTCAGAGAAGGTTCACTCGGTTGATTCCAGAGATGAGGGGGTTGACATATGAGGGAAGGTTGAGTAGGTTGGGCCTCTACTCATTGGAGTTCAGAAGAATGAGAGACGATCTTATCGAAACATATAAGATTGTGAGGGGGCTTGATCGGGTGGATGCGGTGAGGATGTTTCCACTGATGGGTGAGACTAGAACTAGGGGGCATAATTTTAGAATAAGGGGCTGCCCTTTCAAAACTGAGATGAGGAGAAACTTCTTCACTCAGAGGGTAGTAAATCTATGGAATTTGCTACCCCAGAGAGCTGTGGAAGCTGCAACATTAAATAAATTTAAAACGGAGATAGACAGTTTCCTAGCAGATAAGGGAATTAGGGGTTACGGGGAGAGGGCAGGGAAGTGGACGTGAGTCTAGATTCAGATCAGCCATGATCCTATTGAATGGCGGAGCAGGCCCGAGGGGGCGTATGGCCTACTCCTGCTCCTACTTCTTATGTTCTTATGTTCTCCTTAGAGCAGGGAGGGTTAAGGGGAGATTTGATAGACGTGTTCAAATTCATGAAGGGTTTTGATAGAGTAAGAAAGAGGAAACTGTTTCCAGTGGTAGAAGGGTAGGTAACCAGAGGACACAGATTTAAGGCAATTGGCAAAAGAACCAGAGGCGAGATGCGGAGAATTTTTTAACCTCTTTAATCTTCTTAGGTTCATCGGTGTCCTCTGATCTACCTTTGCACTGCCGAGGTGCGTTTTCCAGACAGGGATTAAAAGACATTTAGGGGGAAAAATTCGGTATTGACCATTTTGGGTGCGAACATCGGCTGGCCGCAAACTTGCGCCGGCAACCGCGAAATTTGTCTCCAGCGCCCCTGGAGGTGATTGGAGCGCTAAATCAAGTGCTACACACTTCTCTCAGGGCGCTAACATTGGGGAGCGGGGCGCTACCTCAGAGCACTACTGAAGCTCAGGCGCTGTCAATTACCCAGTCCTCAGACATACTGGCACCTTCCAGTTCTTAAAGGGGAGGGTCCATCATGCTGCACAGCCTCACCCTGATCATTGCTGCTTGTGACCTGGGGCTGCAAGGAGGTGCAATTCTTCAACCTTGAATATCATTGCTGCTCAGAGGCCCAGGGAGAGAGCTCGCTGGTTTAGAGACCAGGCTTTGGAGGCTCTGGTAGCGGCCGTGGAACAACGACGGGCAGTGCTGTTCCCAGACATTGGTAGGAGGCCATTGACCTGGGAGTTCACAAGGATGTGGAGGGAGGTGGCCCAGTATATCTCGGCCAGAAGCCTGGTCCACAGGACTCCCACTCAGTGCCCCAAGAAGTTCAACAACCTCACTCAGGTGGTCAGGGTGAGTTCATGCATGAAATACTTCTACATCTCACCATCTCAACCTCACTCTGTGCACAGATGGTATAAAGTGCCAAATCCCCAACACTCACCCATCAACTATGCCCATCTACTAAAAGTCACATCCACATCTCACACCTTGCTGACATTAACAGCTACTCAACTATGGTAGGTACATCTGCTAAACACATGCTTGCACACTCACTCACACGCTGTCCTTTTTATTGCAGGCCAAGCTTGCTCATAACCGGAGGGAGCAGCAACGCACGGGAGGAGGTCAGGCGGAGCTGCACCCCTCACACAGCAGGAGGAGCGAGTGCACAGAATCATTGCGAGTCATGTCGTGGGCGCTGTGGCAGTCGGAGAGGTCGACCCCCTTGGGGCCAACAATGGATTCATCACCTCTCCCTCTTCTCTCATACCACTTACCCCTAACAACACAAGCCCTTCCCACGTTCCATCTAACTATACAGTCTCCAGTCCTTGCTCCTTCCTGCGCCCCCTCCCCTGATGTTAAACCCACTCTTGTACCTACTTGCTTTCAGATAGTGAGCCACCATCTGACCAGCCTGTCCCTCAGCCTCCCAGTGGCAGCGACGCAGGAGAGGAGGTGAAACACCAAGCCGAAGCCTCACTGCCTGTGTCTCCCGAGGGCAAGACATCCGACATAGGGGCCACGCGGTCGCTGGAGCGGAGCAGAGGAAATGGCTCTGACGTGGGTGAAGCTCTGGGACCCAGTGGGCTGCAGCAATGCCATGGGGAACGGGAAGCTCGGGGGCCAGCTCCCCGGAGGGTGAGTGCGCGCATGAGTTCTGTTGCACAGGACTCAGATGAGGATGTCGATGTTGAGGCGATGAATACTCAGGCAATGAGCATGCATACTGAGCTCATGGGTGCAATGGCAAGGGTGCCCGAGAGCATGGATGCACTGGCTAGGAGCATGGAGGAGTCCACCGCCAGCACAGCTGTCATCTCTGCGCAAACCTTCGAGCCCATCCTTGGCGCTTTGCAGAGGATGGTTGACTCGCAGAGATCGTGGGGACCCAGACCTCATGCCACGTGTCATGGGTGAGGTGGAAACAGCTACTGCAGCACAGGCCGAGGCAACGCAACGGCTTAGTGCTGTAATGGAGTCAGTGTTTGGTGTCATCCAGTCACAGACTGCTCTGATGCAGTCTCAGATTGATGCCACGCAAGCGCTGACTGCTGCCATCGTCGCTGGGTCGCCCACTGTCCACCGGGGATCTCACGGTGCTGAAGCAGGCCAGCAATCTGTGCTCGAGCAGATTGCTCCGGATGCTGAGGTTCTGTCCTGGGGGAGTGACAGTATGTCAGTCGAGCAGGAAGGTGCTGTCCTCTCTCAGGATGACAGCATTCATTCTCCCACTACTGCCACTCCACCTTTGCACTTGCCTGTAACACAGCCAGCCCAGACTGCAGCCGCCAATACTCAGTTGGTGCAGTCTGCAGCCGGGCCTTCCAGGCCCAGAGCTGGTCGAGGGCGTCCTGCAAGGCCATCTGCAGTCTTTGGCTCCCACTAGCCTTGCTGCAGCCACTGGGGCCATATACAGAGGAGCAGTAGGGTTGGGGGGGCGAAGTGCGAAGGGGAGGGAAATCATTGAAGAAATGTTAATAGCAAATGGTTGATGGGTGTTTTTGTGACTGGAAGGCTGTTTCCAGTGGGGTTCTGCAGGGCTCAGTACTTGGTTTTTGTGGTATATATCAATGATCTAGACTTGAATATAGGGGGTATGATTAAGAAGTTTGCAGATGATACTAAAATCGTCTGTGTGGTTGATACTGAAGAAGGAAGCTGTAGACTGCAGGAAGATATCAATAAATTGGTCAGATGGGCAGAACAGTGGCAAATAGCATTCAACCTGGAGAAGTGTGAGGTTATGCATTTGGGGAGGGCTAACAAGGAAAGGGAATACACATTAAACAGTAGGGCACTGAGTAGTGTAGAGGAACAAAGAGACCTTGGAGCGCATGTCCACAGATCCCTGAAGGTAGCAAGCCAGGTAGATAAGGTGGTTAAGAAGGCATACGGAATGCTTGCCTTTATTAGCCGTGGCAGAGAATACAAGAGCAGGGGGGTTATGCTTCAACTGTATAAAACACTAGTTAGGCCTCAGCTAGAGTACTGCATGCAGTTCTGGTCACCACATTACAGGAAAGATGTGATTGCACTAGAGAGGGTACAGAGGAGATTTACAAGGATGTTGCCGGGAGTAGAGAATCTTAGCGATGAGGAAAGACTGGATAGGCTGGGTCTGTTTTCCTTGGAACAGAGGAGGCTGAGGGGAGACCTTATTGAGGTGTATAAAATTATGAGGGGCCTAGATAAAGTGGATAGAAAGGATTTATTTCCCTTAGCAGAGGGGTCAAAAACCAGGGGGTACAGATTTAAAGTAAGTGGTGGAAGGTTTAGAGGGGATTTGAGGGGAAATTTCTTCACTCAGAGGGTTGTGGGGGTCTGGATCTCACTGTCTGAAAGGGTGGTAGAGGCAGGAACCCTAACCATGTTTAAAAAGTACTTGGATGTGCACTTGGGATGCTCCAACCTGCAGGGCTACGGACCAAGAGCTGGGAAGTGGGATTAGGCTGGATAGCTCTTTGTTGGCTGGCGAGGACACGATGGGCCGAAATGGCCTCCTTCCGTGCTGTAACTTTCTCTCTCTCTCTCTAAATGGGGGGAGTGTGTGTACCAGATTTGGATGTGTTTGTAAATATATTGTTCAGTTTGGTAAGAAGTATTTCCATGTGTTAAGAACCAGTTGTGTTTGTTGAAAAATTGTTGTGTTTGTTTATTATTGGTTGTGTTTGATAAGAGAGAGTTGTGCAGAACAATAAATGTTTATTTCAACGTGGCACATTTTGTGATGTTTCTCATTTGAGCTTTGTCCAGTGATAGGAGCTGCAAGCTGGCTGGAATGATGTGGTTGTTCTGTGCAAATGCCATGTGCTATCTGATTGATTGGAAGCGCTGTGCAATGAGGCGCTCACGAACGGCCCTTGCAGAAGCGACATTGAGTGGCTCCCTCCTATGTTGGTGCTGCTGCTCCTCCTCCTCCACCACCGCCTCCTCCTCCTCCTGTCCCTCTTCCTCCTCCTGAGGTGGTCCACCAATCCCTGGTGGCAATGGCTGGGCCCTCAGAGGTTGTGCAGCATGCAGCACACAACTATGAAAATGGAGACTCGATCAGGGGAGTACTGCAGGGCTCCTCCAGAGCGGACAAGACAGCGGAACCGTTGCTTTAGCACGCCAATAGTCTGTTCGATCAGGTTCCTGGTGGCACTATGGCTCTCATTATAGGCATGCTAAGTAGAAGTGTTGGGGTTACGGAGCGGTGTCATCAGCCAGGTGGTGAGTGGACAAACCTTGTCCCTGAGTAGCCAGTCGCGAGATTGATGCGGTCATAGAGTCATAGAGTTATACAGCACAGAAAGAGGCCCTTCGGCCCATCGCGTCCGCGCCGGCCATCAAGCCCTATCTAATCTAATCCCATTTTCCAGCATTTGATCCGTAGCCTTGTATGCTATGGCATTTCAAGTGCTCATCTAAATGCTTCTTGAATGCTGTGAGGGTTCCTGCCTCTACCACCCTTTCAGGCAGTGAGTTCCAGATTCCAACCACCCTCTGGGTGAAAAAGTTTTTCCTCAAATCCCCTCTAAACCTCCTGCCCCTTACCTTGAATCTATGCCCCCTTGTTATTGACCCCTCTACTAAGGTGAAAAGTTCCATTCTATCCGCCCTATCTATGCCCCTCATAATTTTGTATACCTCAATCAGGCCCCCCCTCAGCCTTCTCTGCTCCAAGGAAAACAAACCCAGCCTGTCCAGTCTTTCTTCATAGCTGAAGCGCTCCAGCCCAGGTAACATCCTGGTAAATCTCCTCTGCACCCTCTCCAAAGCAATCACATCCTTCCTATAGTGTGGTGACCAGAACTGCACAAAGTACTCCAGCTGTGGCCTTACCAGCGTTTTGTACAGCTCCATCATAACCTCCCTGCTCTTATATTCTATGCCTCGGCTAATGAAGGCAAGTATCCCATATGCTTTTTTAACTACCTTATCCACCTGTTCTGCTGCCTTCAGGGATCTATGTACATGCACACCAAGGTCCCTCTGATCCTCTGTCTTTCCTAGGGTCTTACCATTCATTGTGTATTCCCTTGCCTTGTTAGTCCGTCCAAAATGCATCACCTCACACTTTTCAGGGTTAAATTCCATTTGCCACTGTTTCGCCCAGCTGACCAACCCATCTATATTGTCCTGTAGCCTGAGGCTTCCCGCCTCGCTATTTACCACCCCACCAATTTTCGTGTCATCTGCGAACTTACTGATCATACCTTTTACATTCACATCCAAATCATCAATGTAGACGACAAACAGCAAGGGACCCAGCACCAATCCCTGCGGTACCCCACTGGACACAGGCTTCCAGTCACAAAAACAACCTTCCACCATCACCCTCTGCCTTCTGCCACTAAGCCAGTTTTGGATCCAATGTACCAAGGCACCCTGGATCCCATGGGCTCTTACCTTCCTGACCAGTCTCCTATGTGGGACTTTATCAAAAGCCTTATTGAAATCCATGTAAACCACATCCACTGCACTACCCTCATCCACACACCTAGTCACCCCCTCGAAAAATTCAATCAAATTGGTCAGACATGATTTTCCCTTGACAAAGCCATGCTGACAATCCCTGATTAATCCTTGCCTCGCCAAGTAGAGACTAATTCTGTCTCTCAGAATTTTTTCCAATAATTTCCCTACCACTGATGTTAGGCTCACTGGCCTGTAATTCCCTGGTTTATCCCTACTACCCTTCTTGAATAATGGTACTACGTTAGCTGTTCTCCAGTCCTCTGGTGTTTGGAAGAGGTCTGGGACACCAGTCTGGCGCAGGATGAATGCATCTTGGCTGCTGCCAGGATAGCGGGCATTGACAGCTGTCTGTTGTCGCAAACTGACTGTACGTTGAGAGAGTGGAAGCCTTTGCGGTTGAGGAAAATCTCTGCATTGTGATGAGGTGCCCGCAATGTCACATGTGTGCAGTCAATGGCACCCTGAACAATGGGCAAGCCCGTTATCCTTGCGAAATCACGTGCGTGTTCGCGCTGTTTGTCTCTGGTCATGGGGAATGAAATGTACTCCCTTCTCCTTCTGTACAGAGCATTTGTGACCTCCCAGATGCAGCAATGGACAGCAAACTGTGAAATGTTTGCAATATCCCCTGTTGAAGCTTGGAAGGACCCACTGGCGTAGAAATTGAGAGCGACTGTGACCTTCACTGCCACTGAGAGAGATGTCCTGGTCCTGAGCTGAGGCTGGAGCTCTGGCTGCAGGAGGTGGCAGAGCTCAGTGACCAGCTCCTTGCTGAAACGGAGCTTTCCAAAACACTGCTCCTTGGACAGATGAATGTAGGAGAACTGCTCCTGGAATACCCTGGGAGGGGATGGTCTCCTGTGCAAAGGCCTGTTGGCCCGCCTCCCTCTGGCCACGTTTTCCAATCTTTCTCTCTGCCTCCGTTGCCTTGGACGGTGAAGCTGGAGGGCGAGGTCCCGTGCCAGTAGAGCCCCCATTAAGTGTTGGAAATGTTGCAGTATCAAAAGTAAGACAAACGAACCTGATAAATTTTGCTGACGAGCAAATCTCCTTCAAGTAGGAAACCATTAATTGTCTCCAGACGCCTCTCTCCCTCTTTCAACCCACGTAGGCAGAATTGATTGCCGACAGGAAATAACAGGAAGCGCCCGCCTTTAAATAGCGATCCCCAGCTCCCAGCCGACTGCAAACTGTCCCCCTCTACCTGTCGTTCCTAGCGCCAGACGCTGAGGCAGGGGGCGAGAATCAATTTCCGGTCCGGGGCGCTACCGGGGCGATGCGCGCTTGGATGATGTCACAGTCTCTGGGCGCAGGAGATCGTGGCGGTAGTCTTTAGCGTCACCGCAAACCGCCAGTTCAATTTTACAGGTGGCGCTAAAATCGCCGCGCCTGGGCGGTAAGTCGATTGTACCCTATTAGCGCCCCCGGAGGTGCTAATGGGAGGCGCTAAGCAACCAAATTTTTCCCTCTAAGAAAATTAGGAATACTGTAAATAAGAAAGAAAGAGGGACAGGCATTTATTTAGGGCCTTTCACAACCTCAGGATTTCCAAAACTGCCTTCCAGCCATTGAAGTACTTTTGAAGTGGAGTCACTGTTGTAATGTACAAATCGTGGCAGCCAAATTGCGCACAGCAAGCTCCCACAAACAGCACCGTGATAATGCCTAGAAAACCTGTTTCAGTGTAGTTAGTTTATAGATAAATATTGGCCAGGTACCCTGGGAGAACTCCCAGTGCCTTGGAATCGTTTGCATCCATCTGAGAAGGCAGACGGAGCCTCAGTTTAAAGTCTCATCCGAAAGACGGCACCTCCGACACTGCAACGCTCCCTCAGCACTGGCACTGGAGTGGTGTCAACCTAGATTATGTGCTCAAATCTCTGTTGGGCCTTGAACTCACAACCTTCTGACCCAAACTGTTACCACTGAGCCAAAGGTGACACCTACTGTACTTGAGGAAGTAACAAATGGGCTGAGACCAAAGAGAACAAGGCACCTGACCTGGAGGAACCGCACACTAGGCTACTTTGGAATGTAGTTCGTGAAATTAATCACCTCCTGGTAGCTTTGTTTTTCAGAGATTCATTCATTAGTGCCCAAAGATTGGAGAATGACAAATGGAATACCAATTTATAGAAAGAGCATCATGAGAATCCTGGGAACTACAGGCCCGTGTGTATGACATTTCCGGTAATTAAAATAAAATAATATAAGAAAGTAACTTGAAGGAAGATAAAGCAAAGCACCTCTAAACAGCTGGAATAATAAGAGGGTGTTTGCCTGGCTTTAGGAGAGAAAGGTCATGTTTGACAAGTCTAATGAACATCTTGAAAGAAATAACAGACCTCGTGGGTAAAGGACACTGAGTCAGGTTTAATCAGCAAGAATGAAAACCATCAGTCAAAAAGTTCAAAAACTTCAAATCAAAAGTTAGCAAGTTGGCAACAGCTACCAATGATAAAAATAGGGTAAGATGAGCCAACTGAATTGCTCAAAATAATTGTGAAAATTCTTTCAGCTGGTAATTGTGTTTCCCACTAAACAACTTACACTGATATAGCGCCATTAACATCGAGAACTGTCCCAAGATGTAATCAGAAAAAAACAGATGCTGAGCCAAAGAGGGAGATCGTATCGGGGTGACCAAAAGTTTGGTCAAGGTGATGAGTTTTAAGGAGGGTCTGCAAGAGTACGAGGTTTAGGCAGCTAAAGGCACGCCCGCTATTGGCGGGTTGAAGGGGGGCGCGCGATAGAGAAGTAGCCAGAGCTGGACTAATGTAAAGTTGGAGGAGAAGGTTGTAGGGCTGAAGGAGGTTGCAGAGACAGGAAGGGACGAGACCATGAGGGGATATAAACAGGAGGATGGGAATTTTAAATTTGAGACATTGGAAGACCAGGAGCCAATGTCAGTCAGTGAGGACAGGAGTAATGGATGAGCAGGAGCTGGTACAGATTAGGACACAGAAAGCATAGTTTTGGAGACTGAAGTTTATGGAGTGTGGAGAATAGGATGCTGGTGAAGAATGCATTGGAATAGAGGAATGTGGAGGTGACACTTACACAGCGCCTTTAACATAGTAAAACATCCCAAGGCGTAATCAGAGAAAAATTGACACCAAGCCAAAGAAGAAAATATTAAGTCAGGTCACCAAAAGCTTGTTCAAGGAGCTGGGTTTTAAGGAGATTATTTAGGGAGGAGAGAGATGTATAGATGTTTAGGGAGGGAATTTTTAAAAATTTGTTCCTGGGATGTGGGCGTCGCTGGCAAGGCCAGCATTTATTGCCCATCCCTAGTTGCCCTTGAGAAGGTGGTGGTGAGCCGCCTTCTGGAACCGCTGCAGTCCGTGTGGTGAAGGTGCTCCCTCAGTGCTGTTAGGGAGGGAGTTCCAGGATTTTGACCCAGTGACTATGAAGGAATGGGAATATACTTCTAAGTCAGGATGGTGTGTGACTTAGAGGGGAACTTGGAGGTGGCGGTGTTCCCATGAGCCTGCTGCCTTTGTCCTTCTAGGTGATAGAGGTCGCGGGTTTGGGAGGTGCTGCCGAAGAAGCCTTGGCGAGTTGCTGCAGAGCATCTTGTAGATGGTACACACTGCAGCCATGGTGTGCCGGTGGTGGAGGGAGTGAATGTTTAAAGTGGTGGGTGGGGTGCCAATCAAGTGGGCTGCTTTGTCCTGAATGGTGTCGAGCTTCTTGTGTGTTGTTGGAGCTGCACTCATCCAGGCAAGTGGAGAATATTCCATCACACTCCTGACTTGAGCCTTGTAAATGGTGGAAAGGCTTTGGTGAGTCAGGAGGTGAGACACTTGCCGCAGAATACCCACCCTCTGACCTGTTCTTGTTGCCATGACATTTATATGGGTCCAGTTAAGTTTCTGGTCAATGGTGATCCCCAGGATGTTAATGGCGGGGGATTCGGCAATGGTAATCCCGTTGAATGTCAAGGGGCAGTGGTTAGACTCTCGCTTGTTAGAGATAGTCATTTGTGTGGCGCAAATGTTACCTGCCACTTATCAGCCCAAGCCTGAACATCGTCCAGGTCTTGTTGCA
Source organism: Somniosus microcephalus (assembly GCF_052327205.1). Taxonomy (NCBI): domain Eukaryota; kingdom Metazoa; phylum Chordata; class Chondrichthyes; order Squaliformes; family Somniosidae; genus Somniosus; species Somniosus microcephalus. The sequence continues at coordinate 189,363,943 of NC_140989.1, forward strand.
TGCGGGCATGGACTGCTTCATTATCTGAGGAGTTGTGAATGGCGCTGAACACTGTGCAGTCATCAGCGAACATCCCCATTTCTGACCTTATGTTGGAGGGAAGGTCATTGATGAAGCAGCTGAAGATGGTTGGGCCTAGGACACTGCCCCGAGGAACTCCTGCAGCGATGTCCTGGGGCTGTGATGATTGACCTCCAACCACCACAACCATCTTCCTTTGTGCTAGGTATGGCTCCAGCCATTGGAGAGTTTCCCCCCCGAATCCCATTGACTTCAGTTTTACTAGGGCTCCTTGATGCCACACTCGGTCAAATGCTGCCTTGATGTCAAGGGCAGTTACTCTCACCTCACCTCTGGAATTCAGCTTCTTTGTCCATGTTTGAACCAAGGCTGTAATGAGGTTGGGAGCCGAGTGGTCTTGGCAGAGCCCAAACTGGGCATCAGCGAGCAGGTTATTGGTGAGTAAGTGCCGCTTGATAGCACGGTCGATGACACCTTCCATCACTTTGCTGATGATTGAGAGTAGATGGGGTGGTGATTGGCTGTGTTGGATTTGTCCTGCTTTTTGTGGACAGGACACACCTGGGCAGTTTTCCACATTGTCGGATAGATGCCAGTGTTGTAGCTGGACCGGAGCAGCTTGGCTAGAGGCGCGGCTAGTTCTAGAGCACAAGTCTTCAGCACGACAGCCAGGATGTTGTCAGGGCCCATAGCCTTTGCTGTATCCAGTGTGCTCAGCCGTTTCTTGATAGCACGTGGAATGAATCGAATTGGCTGAAGACTGGCTTCTGTGATGGTGGGGACCTCAGGCGAAGGCCGATATTGATCATCCACTCGGCACTTCTGGTTGAACATGGTTGCAAACGCTTCAGCCTTGTCTTTTGCACTCACGTGCTGGGCTCCACCATCACTGAGGATGGGGATATTCATGGGGCCTCCTCCTCCCGTTAGATGTTTAATGGCATTCACAGCTTAGGGCCCAGACAGCTGAAGGCATGGCCGCTTATGGTGGGGTTAAGGAACTGGGGGTGCACAACAGGCCAGAGTTTCAGAAACGCAGAGTTCTCAGCGGGTTGTAGGGCTGGAGGAGGTTACTAAATTACAACAGTGACTACACTTCAAAAGTACTTAATTGGCTGTAAGGCGCTTTGGGATGTCTTGAGTTCGTACAAGGCGCTGTATAAATGCAAGTCTTTCTTTCTAAAGATAGGGAGTGCTGCGGCCATGGAGGGATTTGAACAGGATGATGATTCTCATCCTTTCCCAAGGGTACTGATTCTTTCTGGGGACCAGTTCCATATTGTAGTTCCTTGTGAAAATGACTGTTCTGTATGTGTGTGTTTAGAGGGGTCAGCGGGGTCGACAGTGAGGTGGCATGAAAGTGGAGCCCATTTCAGTCCTCAGTCAAGAACCACATGCACAGATTTAGCACCAGAGGTCACTGCCTCGCAATCAGTGGTTGATACCACGGCCAGGAATTTCCTTGGAGCAGCTCCACAACTCGTTCACCTGTAAGCGGGGGTTCCGCTGCACTTCCGGCCAAGTTACAGCAGGGAGCGGGAGCCACGCCAAGGAAATTCCTGGCCTACGTTTGTCTTGCTCCTCTCTGGACCAGGGGCCAGGGGGGTTCTGAGGAGCCACTAACACTAGTTGTGTACTGTTGTGTATGTAATATGTGTGCTACTTTGAACCTATGGACAGGACTGAACTACTTGTAGGGCGTAGTGATACGCAGTACCACTCCTGGCCATGGGGTATAAATAGTACTGTGGGTACTGATCTCCCCTCAGTTCCCGCCTGTGGGCATGAAGTAAAGACCTACGTATAGTCGCTACCTCCAACCAGTAAAGACCTGTTTTATTGTTACTGATTAAGTCTGAGTATTAATTTCTTGAACAACTCACAGATTTAACACTGGCGACGAGTCTGATTCGGACCCTGCGGCAGTCACTCCACGGCAGCTTCGTCCACAGCCAGGACGTTGCAGAGAGGTTTCCACCCTCTCCACCCCACTGGAAGACATCCTGACCTCGGAGCCTCCATCGGCGACCGTCAGCTTCTTCTCCAGCTTGGTGGTGGGTAAGCCGTTGTCTGAGCCGGGCAGCGACGCGACAGGCAGTCGACCGCGTTGGCCGCACGAACGGCGCTGGGGGAGCTGGAGGAATAGGGCGCGAGAGCCGCTTCGAGCGGGAGGCGTTTCAACAGAGCGATCGCATCTCCTGATAAGAGCCGAGAGCCGCTTCGCGATCCAGCGATCGCATCCGCTGATAAGGGCCGCACTCGGGCGATCGCGGCAAAGATAAGGGCCGCACTCGGGGGCTGAAGGGAGACGGCGTCGGGGGACGGGTGAAGACCGCCAAGCGCGGGTAAACCGCCATTTTGTGGGCGGAGGACGACGGCAAGAGCGGGAAGCCGCCATCTTTGATAACAAGTAAAGAAAATAAAATCTGAGAAATTGCAAATCTACAATGCCTAAACACGGGAATATTAGCACCTTTGATAGTGACCTCGAAGATTGGGCCATATATGTTGAAAGAGTAAAAAATTATTGTAAGGCCAATAAAATTCGTGACCAAGATAAAGCTCTAACATTATTAAATTTAATGGGTGCGAAGACACACGGGCAATTGAAACACCTGTTATCACCAGATGAACCGGCGGATAAGACGTTCGATGAGATTGTTACTGTCCTGAAAGATCATCTAAACCCCACGCCGCTGATGCTAGCGGAACGATTTAAATTTTACGACAGAAGGCAGCTACAGCATGAAAGCAATGCTGAATATTTGCTGGAATTGCGTAAATTAGCGAAATATTGCCAGTTTGGAACGGGACTGACAGATGCACTACGAGACAAATTTGTGTGTGGCTTATTTAAACAGGATACACAAAAGCGACTGCTCGAGGAGAATGAGCTGACGCTTGAGAAGGCGGTCACTATGGCAGCAGCACACGAAGCCGCAGCGAGAGGCACGGCAGTAATGCAGCTACGGTCACCGGAGCTCAGTGCACACAAATTGGGTGTGAGTTCTGGCAAATGTTATCGTTGTGGAAAGACAACGCATGATCAGAACCAGTGTTGGTTTAAAAACCAAGAATGTAGAACTTGTGGTAGGCTTGGACATATAGCTAGAGTATGCAGGTCAGGGAAGAAGACCAGCAACAAGAAGTCACCGCAAGGAAAATACGCAAAGGTACACAAGGTGACCGAACAGGAGTCCGATTCAGACGCTAGCAGTAATGAACTGGCTAGCTTAAGCTGTAATGAACTGGCTAGCTTAAGAGTACTCAACGCTGGTAAGGGTGCAGACCTCCAGACAATTTGGGTCACTCTTCAGATAGAAGGAGTCCAAGTAAAACTGGAATTGGACACTGGATCGGCATTGACGGTCATAAATAAGAAAGATTACGGAAAGTTATTCCAACATATTCCCCTACAGGATACGGGGATTATATTGAAAACATACACGGGGCAAAGAGTGTACCCCATCGGGAAAATAGAGGTTGCAGTGGTCCACAAGGGCGAAGACAGTCAAATAATGGACTTATATGTGATATCTGAAGGAGGTCCTCCACTACTAGGACGGGAGTGGATTAGGAAAATGAATATGGACTGGCATTTCCTACAAACAATAACGAGTGAGAACTCGGTGAAGATAGTCGGCCCAGACTCTGGAACGGACGATGGTAAGCCCAACTCAGGTGCAAAAGACAAAGTTTCAGCACAGAATTCCACTGAGCAACAACAACATAGTTTAACTGTGGATTCTGAGTCTGGCAAGTCTACTGATGTGCCCATTTCTGAGGGACACCGGGCTCGAACTCAACTCCATTTCAAACTACAACAGCAATTAGAACAAATGCTTCGCCGTTTTGAGCAAGAGTTGAATGCAACGAAAGAGTTCTTTGATATAGAGTTGGAGAATCTGGAAAGACAACAGAAGCAGCTGATGGAGAAAATGGAGCAGGAGCACACAAAACGTCTGATGTCAGAGGAGTTAACGGTCAGCCAACTCCTGCATATGCTGAAGGACAGGACTCTGAAATGGGAAAAACTTGAACACGAACTTCAATATTCAAACGAAAGGGGTTCGGAGCTCTCAAAGGTTATTGGAAGAGCTGAGGTGGCAACACAGACTGAGATGACTGCAACAGAGCAGCCCTTGGATGCCAAAAGTACGCTGACTCACGTCAACGTAGAACAACAGACCGCTGAAACAGCTGCTCCGGTAGAGGGATTGAATAGTCCGATCAATCAATCTCCAAAAGAAGTTGAAGTAGTAAAATCTCAAATGAGGTCATTAGTAAACGACTTGCTGAAAGCCCAGAAAAAGCTGGATGAAGAGGTACGCATGAAGAAGTCTCTTCAGGAAAGATGTCTGGACTTGGAACAAAAGCTGGCTAATGCCCAGCTGGGTATGGAGGAAATAGAAGACCCTCTCGCTGGCCTAGATCAGGACGACACCGAATATTACTATGTCCTGTCCTGCCCAACTTGTAACTTCGACTCCCACCATACAGAAATCATGGAGGAGCACCGAAAGTCTACGGAACATCGGGAGAAGGTGGCTCTACTACGGAAAAAGGAGGAAGAGAAGGAGGAACTGCGCATGCAGCTGGCAGCTGACAGTGGAGCCCAGAGAGTCTCCAAGAAGCAGAAAAGGAAAAGTCGAAACAGAAGATGACCCATCTGAACCATTATTACCTCTACCAGATCACACACGTGGTCCCTCCGAACGGAGCCAATTCAGTTCGGAAGTTCAAACTGTTAAATCCATGGAAGGACTATTGAATGAGTCACTCCAGCAACGTGAACCGACTACACCACAGAGATTGAATCTGTGAACTGTTTTCCGCAGAGACTGAATCTGTGATCTGTTTTGACATGAAGTTATCTATGTATCTATGTTATTCTGTTATGTAAACCTGAAGTTATATATGTATATAGGTTATTACGTTATGTTAAATGGGGAGATGACTGTAAAGCTAAGAAGGGAGGAATGTTGTGTATGTAATATGTGTGCTACTTTGAACCTATGGACAGGACTGAACTACTTGTAGGGCGTAGTGATACGCAGTACCACTCCTGGCCATGGGGTATAAATAGTACTGTGGGTACTGATCTCCCCTCAGTTCCCGCCTGTGGGCATGAAGTAAAGACCTACGTATAGTCCCTACCTCCAACCAGTAAAGACCTGTTTTATTGTTACTGATTAAGTCTGAGTATTAATTACTTGAACAACTCACAGATTTAACATGTACAGTCTTTATTGCAAGGGGAGTTGGAGTATAAGAGTAAGGAAGTCTTGCTACAATTGTACAGGGCCTTGGTGAGATCACACCTGGAGTACTGTGCACAGCTTTGGTCTCCTTATCTAAGGAAGGATATACTTGCCTTGGAGGCGGTGCAATGAAGGTTCACTAGATTAATTCCTGGGATGAGAGGGCTGTCCTATGATGAGAGATTGTGTAGAATGGGCCTATACTCTCTGGAGTTTAGAAGAATGAGAGGTGATCTCATTGAAACATACAAGATTCTGAGGGGCATTGACAGGGTTGATGCTGAGAGGTTGTTTCCCTGGCTGGAGAGTCTAGAACTAGGGGGCATAGTCTCAGGATAAAGGGAAGGCCATTTAAGACTGCGATAAGGAAGAATTTCTTCACTCAGAGGGTTGTGAATAGCTGGAATTCTCTACCCCAAAGGACTGTGGATGCTGAGTCGTTGAGTATATTCAAGGCTGAGATCAATAGATTTTTGGACTCTAGAGGAGCCAAGGGATATGGGGATTAGGAGGGAAAGTGGAGTTGAGGTCGAAGGTCAGCCATGATCTTATTGAATGGCGGACCAGGCTCGAGGGGCTGTATGGCCTACTCCTGCTCCTAATTTTATGTTTTTATGTTCTTACTTCAGCACTAACCTCAGATCAAAGCTTGGACCTTCCCAGTCGTCTTTTTAATCCAACATATTTGAACCCAGTGACCAATGAAAAGCATCTTTAGCCATTGATATACGTGTCTCTTCTGTCTGTGAAAATGATATTAGAATCATCGAATGATACAGCACAGAAGAATATAATTTGCTCCATTGTGCCTGTGGCGGCTGTTTGAACGAGCTATCCAGTTAGTCCCACTCTCTCCTGCGCTTTCCCCATAACCCTGCAATTTTTTCCCCTTCAAGCATTTATCCAATCCCCTTTTGAAAGTTATTATTGAATCTGCTTCCACTGCCCTTTCAGGCTGTGCATTCCAGATCATAACCACTCGTTGCACAAAAAAATTCTCCAACTCTCCCCTCTGCCAATTACATTAAAGAGGTTCCTCCTGGTTAGTGACCCGCTCAACAATGGAAAGTTTCTCCATATTTACTCTATCAAAACCCATCATAATTTTCAACACCTCTATTAAATCTCCCCATACCTTCTCATCTCTATGGAGAACAATTTCAGCTTCTCCAGTCTTTCCACATAACTGAAATTCCTCATTCCTGGGATTTTCTGTAAATTTCTAACAGAGAAAGGAACAGGTAGACTCACGTGTAAATTTAGAACCACCAGAACGCTACATATAATTCAATTATACCCAGAACAAATCATAAAAAGAGCAGTCTTGTTACATATTTACTTGATTTGGTACCAACCTAGCTCCTGCAGCCCTCAGTATGGTGAGACATTTCAGCCTGTCTTGACTAATCCGATCTAATCTAACAAGAAAGAAAGACTTGCATTTATATAGCACCTTTCACCACCTCAGGATGTGCCAAAGTGCTTTACAGCCAATTAAGTACTTTTGAAGTGTAGTCACTGTTGTAATGTAGGAAACGCGGGAGCCAATTTGCGCACAGCAAGCTCCCACAAACAGCAATGTGATAATGACCAGATAATCTGTTTTTTAGTGATGTTGATTTAGGGATAAATATTGGCCAGGACATCAGGGAGAACTCCCCTGCTCTTCTTCGAAATAGTGCCATAGGAACTTTTATGGTCACCTGTGAGGGGAGATGGGGCCTCGGTTTAACGAATCACCTGAAAGACGGAAAATGGATTTTTAGGAACAGGAAAAGGCCTCAATGCCCAACAAGAAACCCCTTTTGATGGATAAAACCCAGCTGCCCCCCACGTCTCGCAAATGCTGCTCTCTCCTATTACGTCCGTGAATGATTGAGACACGGACAGCAGGAGTTGAACAAAACATGTCTTTACTGATGGAAGTCAATAGTGAAACTGAAACATGTCTTTACTGATGGAAGTCAATAGTGAAACTGAAACAACAGAGGCTCACTAGCGCCTTTTATACCGTAGGGTATCTGCCAGTCCTGCTCCGAACTGGCAGTGCTTTGATAGCTTGCGTAGTTCCGCAAGGTACTCAGCATTGCTGTCATCTTTATGCTGAGTTCTCCTGTGGAATTTAAATCTTTCTGCTATCAACAGCGGTGCAGGGTTTAGGTGTTCCTGTAGGACAGCAACAATTTCGTTAAAACTCTTTGCCTTCGGTTTGGCTGGAGTAATCAGGTCCCGCAATAGGCCTTACGTTCTAGCGCCCATTAAGTTTAGCAATATCGATGCCTTTTTCTCCTCCACTATTTCGTTTGCCTCGAAATATACCTCGACTCTTTCCACATACGTGGTCCAGTCCTCTATTGTATTATCAAAAGCAGTGATACAGCCAGTCTTCGGCATCTTGCAAATCTAAAATGGCGCCTCCCGCGCTTTGCCTTCTTCCCCGATTTAACAAAATGGCACCTCCCGCGCTTTGCCTTCTTCCCCGCTGATTAAGATGGCGCCTCCCGCGCTTTGCCGCCTTCCCCGCTGTTGCTAGCGCTGCTTTCCGCGGTTCCCGTTGCAACCTGCAGCTCCTCGCGGTTTCTTGCACGTTTAATATTTCTTTTTTTATTATTTTCCCATCGTGGAACAACCCTGTGGGACTCTTGCCTCCCTCTTCGCGGGTCTATACGCAGCCCGGCTTCGTAGCACCGGCCGCGCCCTGTGTGCTCCACCCTCTCTCTCTCTTCTTCCCGACAACGCTGCTCGGCCCCGTTGCAAACCACCCACTCGAGTTCGCGACCGCCGCAGCCCAGGAAGGATCAGTGCACTACCTGCCACCAGCCCGATTAGCTGAAGCACCATCGACAGGAACCAGGCCCCGCTTCTGACAGCTTCTCCAACAATCTTCAACTCCGCAACACAGGGCGGATGCCCACGGTCGACGCCCGTTTCTACTGCCTCTTACTTTCTTTTCTTTCTGGCCTCGACCTCTGCTCACTTCGCTATAGGAATGGATCCCAGGAGGTGGTGCAGACTGTAGATAGGTTCGTATCTGCTCATCGCCAGTATTACGTCCGTGAATGATTGAGACACGGACAGCAGGAGTTGAACAAAACACGTCTTTACTGATGGAAGTCAATAGTGAAACTGAAACAACAGAGGCTCACTAGCGCCTTTTATACAGGGGTGGTCACTGCCGGTACTGCAGTCTGAGACCAGTTATTCTCTTAAAGGTACATACACAACATCTCCAGAAATGTATCAGATCTTCTCATTTGCACTGTCTGCTTGAATGATCATCTCTGATAACTTATTGGTTACCCCTTAGGTGAAGATGCTCCATCTGACTTCCCATCTCTGCAACCTCCCCTCCTAATTGTAACCTGCATCCCCTGGTATTCGAGCCCTTCACCAAATTGACCTGGATTGGCCTTGTCAATTCTCCTTGCAACCCTGACAATATTAATGAGGTCACCTCGAAGCTTCCTCTTTTTCGAAGGGAACAAGCCCCACATCCTTAACCTTTCTCCATCGGTTAAATCCCCCATTCCCAGAATCGTCCTTGTGCCTAAAACCTTTAAAACCCGAGTTTAGCTGGGGATTACCCTGTAATTATCCTCATTAATACATTAATTTACAAATAACTCAGAGCATGGATTAACTGCTCACTTCCTTCAAATCTGTAATTTTAGCAGGTCCAGGAACTGCTTTATTTCTCTTCGTAGAATACTGTTGTCCCTTTCTAATTTTTGTTTCTATCTAATTCATTTATTGTCAGGAGCCTAAAGCATGCAGGTGTCTGGCTGCTAAATTGGGTACATCAGTAAGTGGACTTCACTTTACAAAGTTATATTTGCATCACCTCAGAGTTTTCAGATCCAAGGACATGTTGTCAAATGGTGACAATGAGCTTGTTGCAGAGACCCCTGGTGGCACAAATTAGCATTACAACATAAAAAGAGGCAGGCGTGTCATGGCAACATCGTATTACCAATTTCAGGCAAAAGCCTAACTGGTTGTTACGTATAATTTTCAGCACAGAAACAAGCCATTCGGCCCAACTGGTCCATGCTGGTGTTTATGCTCCACTCGAGCCTCCTTCCACCCCTCTTCATCTCACCCTATCAGCATATCCTTTCTCCCTCGTGTTTATCCAGCCTCCCCTTAAATGCACCTATGTTATTCAGCTGAACCGCCCCTTGTGACAGCAAGTTCCACATTCTCATCACTCCCTGGGTAAAGAAGTTTCTCCTGAATTCCCTATCGGATTTATTAGTGACTATCTTATATTTATGGCCCCTAGTTTTGGTCTCTCCCACAAGTGGAAACATCTTCTCTACGTCTAGCCTGTCAAACCCTTTCATAATCTTAAAGACCTCGATCAGGTCACCCCTCAGCTTTCTCTTTTCTAGAGAAAAGAGCCTCAGCCTGTTCAGTCTTTCTGTCGTCATAATGCAAATGTGGCATGGCAGTTAAAACAAATGGGCTACAACACATTGAGGAAACTCAAGCTGGCCTTTATTGTGACTTCATATTTGTAAGGAAAGCACAGGCTGCCCAATAAAGGCAGCTGGTTCTCTGGAGATGGAGAGGAAAGCATTCTATGCACAGAAATGTGTTCACCCACTGTCATTTATGTCTTGCGTTGATGAGGTGAATGAATTGGTATATGCCCTATTCATGATTAGGCACAACAAAGTATGAATATTGCTTATTGTCCTCGGTTTTGAAAGTGTTATATCAGATTCACATCTGATCTGAAGCTTGTCAGCTTGGCTCTCTTGCCCCTAAGCTAGAAGGTTGTGTGCTCAAGCCCCACTATGGACCTGAGTACATAATTTAGGCTGACACTTCAGTGCTATACCGAGGGACTGCTGCACTGTTAGAATTCCTGAGGGCGAAATTGGGCTTGGTAGCGCCCATTTTTTGGATGTTACGCGGCTCCTTAAGGTTGCAAAATGGGATCCGCGACGCACTTCTGACATGAAGTACGCCGGATGCTGTTAAGTCCGTGAATGATTGAGACACGGACCAGCAGGAGTGAAAACAACAAGTCTTTACTGGTGGAAGTCAATAGTGAAAACTAACAAACAGAGGCTCTCTAGCGCCTTTTATACAGGGGTGGTCACTGCCGGTACTGCAGTCTGAGACCAGTTATTCTCTTAAAGGTACATACACAACAATTCCTCCCCTTTTAGATAAACTGTACATAACATTCATTTAACAACTAAATGATAACGAATTACAATCACAATTACTGTTGCTAGATACATTGGTTAAGTTTAAGCAATTATAAGTTCAGTCTTTGAGGAGGCTTCCTGATTCTGTCTGGATAACGCCTCTTTGGGGTATCAGGTTCTTCGGGCAATGTTGCGTCGGAATCAATGTCTTTGTTTGGTTCATCTGCTTCCAATATTACCGGTTCTGCGGTAGCTGCAATTGGAACATCAATTTCATTACCAGGTGTATCAGATCATGGTGTGGAGTTGACGTTTTCCAGTGACTCTAGAATCTGGTCAGCATGGCGTCTTACAATGCTCTCCCAATGTCTACGGTATACATGAGAGGTCCTTGTCGTGTACAAATCATTCCTGGCTGCCATTTCTTCATTTTTACCCCACCCAGATGACCCTCATGAAGCTCATTGAGCACTCTATCCGTCAACTTAGGTGGAATTACTACTCTGGATTCACACATCAAGGTTCCTCTGCACACTGACAGCTGTTCTCTTCTCGGCGAGAATGCTGGCAGCAGTGGTTCGCCATGTGCTGGCCATCCCTTCACCGTTAAATCATAGACCCGTGATAGTGTCGGGTCATTCCGTGTTTCCTTTTCTATGTTTGCATTCGTCACAGGGAGACATTCGACTATGGTCGAGTGGAATAACTCCATTGGATCCACTGCAAGGTCTTCTTCCACCGTCGGCAACGGTAGGCGTGACAATCCATCAGCATTTCCATGCTGTGCTGTTTAGTTCCTTTGTACTCGATGTCATATTGGTGTGCCCCTAGGAAAAGGGACCATCTCTGCAGCCGTTGTGCCGTCATTATCGGTACGCCCTTCTGAGGGTTGAAAATGGAGACAAGAGGTTGATGATCGGTTAGTAGAGTAAATTTTTGACCGTGCAGATCGTGATTGAACTTCTTCACCCCCCACACTAGGCTGAGGGCCTCTCTGTCAATCTGGGCGTAGTTACGCTCGGCAGAAGTTAACGAGCGTGACGCAAAAGCTATCGGCCTCTCTAAACCATCAAGGAATTTATGTGACAGTACCGCCCCAATGCCATAGGGAGACGCATCACACGCCAGCCTGATTGGCAGTGCTGGGTTGTAGTGAGCCAATACTTCCCTTGAAGTGATTAAGTCCTTACTCTTCTGAAAAGCACGCTTACAATCATCATTCCATTTCCATGCTACCCCCGTTCGTAGCAGGGCGTTCAGTGGGTGCAGAATTGTCGACAAATTCGACAAAAACTTATGATAGTAATTCACCAATCCGAGGAATGACCTCAGTTGCGACACATTTTCAGGCGCTGGGGCCTTAACAACCGCTTCAATTTTGTCAGGGGACTTATGTAACCCCTCTTCATCAATCACGTGGCCACAATACGATATCTGTTTCTTAAAAAATTCGCACTTGGGGCGGTTGGCTCGCAGCCCATGTTCCCGTAGTCTAGTGAGCACCTGTTCTAGGTTGTTAAGGTGTTCACTGTCATCTTCACCTGTTACAAGGATGTCGTCCAAGTAACACTGAGTCCCCGGAATCCCTTGCAGGACTTGTTCCATCGCTCTTTGCCATATTGCCGGAGCCGATGCTACTCCGAATACCAATCGATGATACTGGTAAAGACCTTTGTGAGTGTTTATCGTGAGATACTTCCTAGAGGACTCTTCAACCTCCATCTGCAAATATGCTTGTGCTAGGTCAATTTTTGTAAAACGCTTCCCTCCAGACAGTGAGGCGAAGATGTCTTCTATCCTTGGAAGAGGATATTGTACTGTGTGAAGGACTGGGTTCACCGTCACCTTGAAATCCCCACAGATGCGAATCTTCCTTGGCTCTCCGGACTTATTGCTTAACGTTTTCTTCATGACAGGGACGATGGGTGTCGCCCACTCGCTCCAGTCGACCTTAGCCAACACGTCCGCCTTCTCCAGATTCTCCAGCTCTGCCTCGACGGCTGGGCGAATTGCATATGGTACCGGTCTTGCTTTGAAAAACTTGGGAACTGCATTCTCTTCTATTTTTATCGAGGCGGTTACGCCTTTAAGCGTGCCCAGTTCTTGTTGAAATACCTCTTTGGCGTTAGCTAAGATTGTTGACAATCGTCCAGGAGTGACGTCTTCATCTTTTTTACCGTCCACCGTCATTGCATGAATGGAATGCCAATCTAAGTTTATCTTCCTGATCCATTCCCGTCCCAATAACGGTGGTCCACCATTTGGCAGTATGTAGAGATACAATTTCCGTATTTTCTTGCCGTTGTATTCGACAGGCACCCTTATTTTTCCTCTGGGGTATACTTTTTGCCCCGTATACGTCGTCAAGACGATGGATGTCTCTCTCAAGGGTATGTGTGAAAATAGCCGCTCGTAGTCTCGTCGATTCATGATGGTTAGCGCTGATCCTGTATCCAATTCCATTTTAACTTGATACCATGCTATCGTGAGGGTGACCCAAATGGTTCGGTGAGCCTCTTTTGCGATTACATTGTGAGGCTTGAGACAGCTTAGTCTCCTGTTTCCGGATTCACTGTCGCTCATCTGGTCTTCGGAACTACTGTCCGTCATCTTTTGTACTTTCTTGTACGGTTCCTTAGTAACCTTTTTGTTGTCGCTGGTCTTCTTCCCAGACCTGCAAACTCGTGCAATGTGTCCAATCTTCCCGCATTTTCTGCATATTTTGTCGCTGGACCAGCAGTCCTTCTGGTCATGGTTAGTTCTGCCGCAGCGATAACATTTTGCAAATCCCCGTGTCATTTCATGGGTGCCGTATTCCTGTGGTTTTTGTTGAATTTCTGCAGCTCCCCTGGCTGCTGCTTCATACGATACTGCCACGCTGAAAGCCTTATCTAGCGTCAGCTCTTTTTCTGAGAGTAACTTCTTCTGTGTTCCTTCACTTAGGAGTCCACAGACAAATTTGTCCCGTAGGGTATCTGCCAGTCCTGCTCCGAACTGGCAGTGCTTTGATAGCTTGCGTAGTTCCGTAAGATACTCAGCATTGCTCTCATCTTTGTGCTGAGTTCTCCTGTGGAATTTAAATCTTTCTGCTATCAACAGCGGTGCAGGTTTTAAGTGTTCCTGTAGGACAGCAACAATTTCGTTAAAACTCTTCGCCTTCGGTTTGGCTGGAGTAATCAGGTCCCGCAATAGTCCGTACGTTCTAGCACCCATTAAGTTTAGCAATATCGATGCCTTTTTCCCCTCCGCTATTTCGTTTGCCTCGAAATATACCTCGACTCTTTCCACATACATGGTCCAGTCCTCTAATGTATTATCAAAAGCAATGATACAGCCAGTCTTCGGCATCTTGCAAATCTAAAATGGCGCCTCCCGTGCTTTGCCTTCTTCCCCGATTTAACAAAATGGCGCCTCCCGCGCTTTGCCTTCTTCCCCGCTGTTGTTAGCGCTGTTTTCCGCGGTTTCTTGCGCGTTAAATATTGATTCTTTTTTCTTTTATTATTTTCCCGTCATGGAGCGGACCCTCTGGGACACTTCCCTCCCTCTTCTTAGGTCCGAACGCTGCCCGGCTTCGAAGCACCGGCCGCGCCCTGTGTGCTCCACCCTCTCTCTCTCTTTGCTTCCCGACTCGCTGCCCGGCCCCGTTGAAAAGCCACCCGATCGAGCTTCAGCCCGCCGCAGCCCAGGAAGGATCAGAGCACTACCTGCCACCAGCCCGATTAGCTGGGAAACCACAGACCGAGGAACCAAGCCTGGCTCTGGACAGTCTCTCCTGCAAGTTTTCAAATCGATGATTGACGGTCGACGCCCGTTTCTCGAGTTTCTTTGGACTCTATTTTTTTTTCTTTCTTCTGGCTCCGCCTTCAACAACGTCGTCTGAGGTGCTGCCGAGTTGCAGGTAAGTTCGTTTCTTACTCGTTGCCAGTGTTAAGTCCGTGAATGATTGAGACATGGACCAGCAGGAGTGAAAACAACAAGTCTTTACTGGTGGACGTCAATAGTGAAAACTAACAAACAGAGGCTCACTAGCGCCTTTTATACAGGGGTGGTCACTGCCGGTACTGCAGTCTGAGACCAGTTATTCTCTTAAAGGTACATACACAACAGATGCCATCTTGGTGAAGGTGTTAGCATACTCGCACCTAACATCCGCTGGAAGTATGTAGAGCAGGCAGATCATGACGCCAATCAGCGTGCAACACTGGTTTGGCGCTAGCGCTGCCATTTTGGAGCTCCACGCTCCATCCTACACCCTCTCTTAACCTCCCACAGCTGAACATGTGTTCAACAGCATGAAGGACCCCTCACCAGTGCTAGTTAAAGGGATCATCAACTACTTATAGATTAGTTGCGGGATTATTTCTTCTGGCTGTTGTTGCAATTCTACGTGTTTGGGTGGTTTTCCATACTTGTTAAAAGTTTCAATAGTCTACAGGGAGTGAAGTACTTTTTTGATAATTTAAAGGCTTTTGCATAAACCAGTTGCTTCCAGACATAGGTGGCCTGGTAGGCCTTCCTCTGGGAACTGAGCATAACTGGGAGAGTGAACAGAGGCCACGTAGAGCAGGACAAGCTGCTAGAAAGGAGGGGGAGAAGGGCTCTCAGGCAGGAGGCCATATCTGCAGGGAGTCCTTAGGGAGCAGGTCTGCTGAAGCACAGATTGCAGGAGTACTGTGATGCCCTGGAAGCCTCTTTTCACACTGGTATCTAGAACCATGATGGCAGCAGTCTGAGCTTCCATGGCAGCAGGCTGAGATTGCATGCTATTAGTCTGAACTTCTACTGCAGCACTCAGACGTTGGGTGGATGCTGCTTGTGCTGCAATGGAAGATGAGACATCGGCCACCATGGTTGGCTCTATAGGGCATTGATGGAGTTGGCCACCCGTTACCTGTTGGAATGGATGGACTTCAAACTCTGCGCAAAGGCCTGTGCCAAGTTGGTGCTGGACTCCTCCATGTTCTTTGACATTGAGCTCAGGCTTTCTGGCAGGCTTCTCAGTTCACCAAGCATTTGGTTGTGTACACCCATCAGCCTTCTTCTGTAGCCTGGCCCATCGAAGTCCTCATCTGTGTTCTCTGCAGCAGAACTAGTGTATGAACTCGCCCTCCGGCGAGCTGGCACCTGCGCTATCCTTGCCTCCTGCCCTGGCTGCAGCGCACTTGTGCCCGGTGTCTCACCACGTGCAGATCCCACCTCTATCCTAGCCTCTAAATTACGTGCAGTGTCAGTATCTGAGATGGTGGCTGCGAGTGTGAAATCGAGTGATGATGTGTCTTCACCATCACTCTCTTCCTGCTCTTCCTCCACTGCCTGGGCAGGTTGCCGTTCTTGGGTATCTGGAAGGAGAAAGGGACAAGGGTGAGGTTGTGGTGAGGGGAAAGCAAGAGGTGCATGATTACACCATCTGCAGCTTGTAAGTCAGAAGAGATTGTGGGATGAGGGGGAAGTGGGATGTGAGAAGGAGGATTAGGTATGAGGATACCATCACCTTCAGCGGTTTCAGCCCAGCCGGTGGCCAAGGCCTTAGCTATGACCCTTCCATTAATGGCCAGCACCATCTCCTCCATGGGGGTTAGAACAAACAGGATGTCTCTCCCCCTCCGGTTAGTTCCTGCTGCCTCTGGTTGTGAGTCACCTTCTCCTGCAAGAGAGTAAGTGTGTCAGTGAGTGTGGAGCGATGTGTTTGGGTGATGTGGCTGTCATGATTGAATAGCTGGCAATGTGTGCAAGCTGTTAGATGTGGGTGTGAGGCTTCCAACAGTGCTAAGTGTGTGAGGGTGAGCAATGAATGTAAGATATGGATCGTGATTGATAGAGATTGTTGGTAGGTGAGTGATGGTGGTGTGGTGCATTGAGCAGTGTGTGAGGCTAATAGTGCCATTGGTAGGATATGGCATTTAAAGATGAAGTCACTGACCTTGCCCACTCATGTGAGGTCAATGAACTTCTTGCGGCACTGCATCCATGTCCTTGGGGCTACACTCCTGGCATTGACCTCCGCGGCTATCTGCTCCCACTGCCTTCTCATCGTGTGTCTGGAGGGCCTCCAGCCCCTCTGAGGATACAGGACATCACTTCTCCTTTCCACCTCCAGTGCAGCGTCCAAAAACCTGTGTGCCCGCTCTCTCCCGTGGTCAACCATTCTTCTCCCTTTCTTAGGTCAGATTCAGATGCAGAACGATGTCCAGCACCTGCTGCAGCCACAATGCACCTCCCCTTTAAGAGGTGCAGGCTAGCTTTAAGAAGTGCAAGTTACTAACGATATTGCACCCCCTGCTGGTGCGTGCAGCCAATGAACAGCACGACGTTGGCATGCTTCCTGCATTCCACTCAATGGGCGCGGGTTAATTGTCCAGCCTGAACCTGTCCTCAACCAACTTCCCCAACTGAGTGAAGGAGTCACTGGAGAGTGATCCCTTGCTGAATTATTTCCTTCTGTCCTGGTCCGAGAGATACTGAACCCATTTATAATGGCGATACTGTCCCCACAGCTGATTGCAGCTAACAGACTGGGGATTGAACCTGGGGCTTTTCTGGTCACTTTGGATAAGTACTATATTGGGCAGTGAACTTAAAAGAAAAAACTTGTATTTATACAGTGCTTTTCACAACTTCAGGACATCCCAAAACACTTTACAGCAGATTAAGTACTTTGTAAGTGTAGTCACTGTTGTGATGTAGGAAACACAGCAGCCAATTTGTGCACAGCAAGATCCCACAAACAGCAATGTGATAATGAACAGACAATCTGTTTTTTTAGCAATAAATGTTGGGCAGGACACCTAGGAGAACTTGCCTGCTATTATTCAAATAGTGCCATGGGATATTTTATGTCCACCGGAGAGGGCAGGTTGGGACATCGGTTTAACGTCTCATCAGAAAGACAGCACCTCCAACAGTGCAGCACTCCCTCAGTACTGGCACTGGTGTGTCAGACAGAATTATGTGTTCAATTGCCTGGAGTGGGACTTCAACCTACTACCTTCTAACTCCGTGGCAAGAGCACTACCACTGAGCCGTGGCTGATACTTACCAATTGAATCACCAGTGGAGTTAAGTAAACAATTTTTAACATCAAGTCATTGGGTATTACAGTTTTGTTAGTACGCAATTGAAATTAGACACTGGAGTTTTTATGTACTTGATCCCGACTGTCATGTCATAGAGTCATAGAGTCATAGAGTAATACAGCACGGATAGAGGCCCTTCGGCCCATCGTGTCCGCGCCGGCCATCAAGCCCTGTCTAATCTAATCCCATATTCCAGCATTTGCCCCGTAGCCTTGTATGCTATGGCATTTCAAGTGCACATCCAAATGCTTCTTAAATGTTGTGAGGGTTTCTGCCTCCACAACCCTTTCAGGCAGTGAGTTCCAGACTCCAACCACCCTCTGGGTGAAAAAGTTCTTTCTCAAATCCCCTCTAAACCTCCCGCCCTTTACCTTGAATCTATGCCCCCTAGTTATTGACCCCTCTACTAAGGGAAAAAGCTCCTCAGCATCCATCCTATCTATGCCCCTCATAATTTTGTACACCTCAATCATGTCCCCCCTCAGCCTCCTCTGCTCCAAGGAAAACAAACCCAATCTGCCCAGTCTCTCTTCATAGCTGAAGCGCTCCAGCCCTGGTAACATCCTGGTGAACCTCCTCTGCACCCTCTCTAACGCGATCACATCCTTCCTGTAGTGTGGCGACCAGAACTGCACACAGTATTCCAGCTGTGGCCTAACCAGTGTTATATACAGCTCCATCATAACCTCCTTGCTCTTATATTCAATGCCTCGGCTAATGAAGGCAAGTATCCCATATGCCTTTTTTACCACCTTATCCACCTGTTCCGCCGCCTTCAGGGATCTGTGCACTTGCACACCCAGATCCCTCTGACCCTCCGTCTTGCCTAGGGTCTTTCCATTCATTGTGTATTCCTTTGCCTTGTTAGTCCCCCCAAAGTGCATCACCTCGCACTTTTCCGGGTTAAATTCCATTTGCCACTGTTCCGCCCATCTGACCAACCCATCTATATCGTCCTGCAGACTGAGGCTACCCTCCTCGCTATTTACCACCCTACCAATTTTTGTATCATCCGCGAACTTACTGATCATACCCTTTACATTCATATCCAAGTCATTAATGTAGACCACAAACAGCAAGGGACCCAGCACCGATCCCTGTGGTACCCCACTGGCCACAGGCTTCCAGTCACAAAAACAACCTTCGACCATCACCCTCTGCCTTCTGCCACTAAGCCAGTTTTGTATCCAATGTGCCAAGGCACCCTGGATTCCATGGGCTCTTACCTTCTTGACCAGTCTCCTGTGCGGGACTTTATCGAAGGCCTTACTGAAATCCATGTATACCACATCCACTGCGTTACCCTCATCCACACACCTAGTCACCCCCTCAAAAAATTCAATCAAATTAGTCAGACATGATCTTCCCTTGACAAAGCCATGTTGACTATCCCTGATTAATCCTTGCCTCTCCAAGTGGAGACAAATTTTGTCCCTCAGGATTTTTTCCAATAATTTTCCTACCACTGATGTTAGGCTCACTGGCCTGTAGTTCCCCGGTTTTTCCCTACTACCCTTCTTGAATAATGGTACTACATTAGCGGTTCTCCAGTCCTCTGGCACATCCCCTGTGGCCAGAGAGGTCCTGAATATATGTGTTAGAGCCCCCGCAATCTCCTCCTTTGCCTCACACAGCAGCCTGGGATACATTTCATCCGGGCCTGGGGATTTATCCATTTTTAGGCCAGCTAAAACCGCCAATACCTCCTCCCTCTCGATGTTAATATGTTCGAGCATATCACAGTCCCCCCGCCCTATTTCTATGTCTACATCGTCCTTCTCCATAGTGAAAACAGATGCAAAAAATTCATTTAGAACCCCTCCTACATCTTCCGGCTCCACACACAGATTGCCACTTTTGTCCCTAATGGGCCCTATTTTTTCCCTAGTTATCCTCTTACCCTTAATATACTTATAAAACATCTTCGGATTTTCCTTTATTTTGCTTGCCAGTGTTACTTCATGGCCCCTCCTTGATCTCCTAATTGCTGAGCTTAGTATATGGTCCAAGAACCAGCATCATAATGTAGACAAATCTCCTTGTTAAGTAATTCCACAGAATTACTTGCTTTAGGGCAGCTCAACAATCTGGTTTAATTTATAAAGCCGTCAAAAGACAAACAAAATGCTTGGTTTTGTAGCTAGGGGCATATAATACAAAAGCAAGGAGGTAATGTTGAAGAAGGCTTTAGTTAGGTCACAGTTACAGTATTGGGAGTGGTTTTATGCATCCCAGTATATAAAGAATATAAGAGCAATGGAAGAGGCTCAACGCAGATTCACTGGGACGTTACCAGGGACGAGGGGGTTACAGTCATCATGAGCAGCTTGAGAAGTTAGGGCTTTTTCACCAGAGCCGAAAAGGTTAAGGAGTGAACTGATAGAGGTCTTCAAGCATGCGAAGGGTTGTGATAAAGGCAAATAGATTGTTTCCACTGATCAATGAAGTGGTAATCTGAGGACACAAATTTAAGATCATCAAGGGGAAATTAAAGAAAAAAAGACTCTCATGGCCTCAGGACATCCCAAAGCACTTTACAGCCATTGAAATACTTTTGAAGTGTAGTCACTGTTGCAATGTAGGGAATGCAGCAGCCAACTTGTGCACAGCAAGCTCCCACAAACAGCAATGTGCTAATGACCAGATAGTCTGTTTTAGTGATGTTGGTTGAGGGATAAACATTGTCCAGGACACTGGGGAGAACTCCCCTGTTAGATCCGTGGTTCAGTGGATAAATAATTACATGGATGCTGTACATAAACAAATAACAGGTCTTTACTGGAGGAGGGCAATCTCTAGACTGGAGTACAGAGGCATGCGCACAGCTTATATACCAGTGTGGTTACTGCCGGTACTACAGTATACAGGAGCTGTAAAAAGTAGTTCTGACTTAAAACACATACACTACAATTCCTCCCTTTTTAGATTAATAATACCCCCTTAATATTCAAATAACAATTACATTTTTACATGTACATTCAATAACAAAAGTCAATTTATAGATTCAGTCTTTGGGGCGGCTTCCTGACCCTTTCGGGATAGCGCCTTTCCGGAGGTTCTTGTTCTTGGTGCAGAGGCGATTCTGACCCCCTTTCATCGGGTAGTTCATCGGGTTCCACTGCTACTGGGTCTGAAGTAGATACTACCGGTATGTCGGGTTCATTCCCAGGTACTCGAGACATGGGGCTGACGCATTCCTGTGATGCTAAGATCTGATCGACGTGGCGTCTCACAATGTTCTCCCCGACATCCACTGTGTACATTAATGGCCCCTGCCTTGTACATATTGTTCCGGGTTGCCACCTCTGTGTTCGATTGTCTCGGGCCAAGACTGGTTGCCCTACATTGAAGCTCCTTGTTGGCTTCTCGTTGATGTGCTGGAATTGTTTGTCCTCAACATTTCTTCGCAAATTTGGTCTGAGCAAGTCCAGATGAGATCTCAACCTTTGGTTAAAGAACATCATGGCCGGGGTCTGGTTGGTAACTGCATGTGTCGCGTTTCAGTTGGCTAATAAGAAATTGTCCATCTTATGCTGTAGTGGAATTTCCTCATCGCACATGGCCTTTATCGCCTTCTTAAAGGTTTGTCCGAACCTCTCAGTCAATCCATTGGTGGCTGGATGATACGGGGCGGATGTGTAATGCCTTACCCCATTCCTTTTCATGAATTTTTGGAACTCATCGGACACAAACTGTGGTCCATTATCAGAGCAGATCTGCTCTGGCAACCCGTTTCTGGCAAATATGGTCCGTAGGACTGCAATCGTTTTCTCTGTAGTGGTTGAAGACATCTTTATCACCTCAGGCCACTTTGAATGAGCATCCACTGCTATTAAGAACATTGAGTCGATGAATGGACCAGCGAAATCAATGTGCACCCGTTGCCATGGAGAGGAGGGCCACTCCCATGGGTGTAGAGGGGCATGTGGTGGTGCATTTTGGACCTTCTGGCATCCTAAGCAGCTCTTGGTTAGGTCTTCAATTTGTTGATCGATTCCCGGCCACCACACATAAGCCCTAGCTAGGCTTTTCATTTTCACTCCCCCCAGATGACCTTCCTGTAGCTTATTTAGCACTCTCTCCCTTAACTTGGGTGGAATCACCACTCTGGATCCACACATCACTGTCCCCTGGCATACTGACAGCTGTTCTCTTCTGGATGAGAATGCTGGCAACAGTGAGTCGCCATGTGTTGGCCATCCCCTCACCGTCAATTCATATACCCATGACAGCGTCGGATCATTGCGGGTCTCCTTCTCTATATCCGTGTTTGTTACTGGCAATTGTTCAATTATCGACGAATAAAATATCTCGATATGGTCCACTGCTGGTGCTTCCTCCACAGTAGGCAGTGGCAGGCGCGATAGCCCATCAGCGTTCCCATGCTGTCTCGTGCCTTTATATTCTATTTCATATTGATTCGCCCCTAGAAACAGGGACCATCTTTGTAACCGCTGTGCAGTCATTACTGGCACGCCCTTCTTAGGATTAAAGATGGAGACAAGTGGTTGGTGGTCAGTCAGCAAGGTGAACTTCTGTCCATGCAGATAGTGGTTGAATTTGTTTACTCCCCATACTAGGCTGAGGGCCTCCCTGTCAATCTGGGCGTAGTTGCGCTCGGCTGAGGTTAGTGACTGAGACGTAAAGGCTACTGGCCTCTCCAAACCGTCTGGGAATTTGTGCGACAGCACCGCTCCAATGCTGCAGGGTGATGCATCACATGCCAAACGAATTGGTAGTGCTGGGTTGAAATGGGCCAACACCTCTTTTGATGTGATCAATTCTTTACACTTCTGGAAAGCTCGTCTACGTTCGTCATCCCACTTCCATGGTACCCCTGTTTGCAGTAGGGTGTTCAGCGGGTGTAATACCGTAGACAAATTTGGTAAGAACTTGTGGTAATAATTTACCAGCCCGAGGAACGACCTCAGTTGTGACACATTTTCCAGTGCTGGAGCCTTGACTACTGCCTCTATCTGGTCAGGGGACTGTAATGGAGTCAAAGTGAAAGTGACAGGATACTCAGGTACTGATATACCAGTGAAAGGAAGATGCATTGTTAAAGTAACACACAAGGACAGAGAGCACACGCTAGCATTAATCGTGGTACCAAAGGATGTGCAAGCCATACTAGGTTTAAAAGCCTGTGAGAGACTGAAATTGGTAAAGAGAGTCCTCGTTGTGGAAAGCGAAGGAGAGACAGTCTATGATGAACTCATGAAAGAGTACAAAGACCTATTTAAGGGTCTAGGCTGCATTCCAGGAGAACACACGATCAGAGTAGATAAATGTATGACACCGGTCATACATCAATGCAGAAAAGTTCCGTTTGCTCTTCAAAAGCAACTGAAGGCAGAGTTGGACAGGATGGAAAGCCTGAACGTGATTCAGAAGATAGATGAGCCAACTGAGTGGGTGAGTTCCCTCGTCGTAGTGGACAAAAAGAATGGAAAGCTCAGAATTTGCCTGGATCCAAGAGATCTAAACAGAGCAATAAAGAGAGAGCACCTCAAGCTTCCTACACGTGAGGAAATCATGGCACAGTTTGCAAATGCAAAGTATTTCAGCAAGTTAGATGCATCATCAGGATTTTGGCAGATGAAATTGGACAAAGCAAGTTCAAGACTGTGCACGTTCAACAGTCCATTTGGCAGATACAGATTCCTAAGGTTACCATTTGGCATTGCCTCAGCTCCTGAAGTGTATCACAAAACTATCCATATGATCTATGAGCACCTGGAGGGAGTTGATACATCAAAGGATGACATCATAGTATGGGGAACCATGAGAACTGAGCATGACGAGAGACTGAAAAAAGTGCTGGAAGCAACAAGGAAAACAAACCTGAAGCTGAATAGAGAGAAATGCCAGCTCGGGGTGACAGAACTGACATTCGTGGGAGATATCCTTAGCAGTGAGGGCATCAGACCAGATCCCAGAAAGGTGTCCGCCATTGAGAATATGCCAAGGCCACAATGCAAAGAGGACGTGCAGAGGTTTAATGGAATGATCAACTACATGGGTAAATTCATATCCAACCTCTCAGAAAAGATGGCGCCACTGAGAAGACTAACTGAAAAGAACATAGAATGGGAATGGAATCATGAGCATGAGAAGTCATGGAGCGATCTAAAGAAACTGCTCACAGAGGAACCAGTTCTGAGGTTTTATGACCCAGCGAGACCCATCAAGATATCATCAGATGCATCACAGAGTGGGCTTGGTGCCGTTCTTCTGCAACAATATGACTACTGGCAACCTATTGCATATGCATCACGCTCAATGACAGACGTGGAGACGCGATATGCTCAAATAGAAAAGGAGCTGCTCAGCATCACATACGCCTGTGAAAGATTTCACCAGTTTGTGGCAGGACAAGCAATCAGTGTAGAGACTGACCATAAGCCCTTGATTGCATTGTTCCAAAAGCCACTAAATAGCTGTCCGCTTAGAATACAAAGAATGATGATCAGGCTGCAACGCTATACACTGAATGTTGCGTACACACCGGGTAAGCTGATGTATACAGCAGACACGTTGTCCAGAGCAGTTGACCCAAGTGAGCCCGCAAACACCACAATGGATGAAAAAGTGAACGCCTACGTGGACATGATCACAAGTGCACTGCCCATAGCAGATGCAAAAATGGAGCTCATAAAGAATGAGACAAACAAAGATGAAACAATGAGACGCCTGAGAAAAAGCATCTTGGATGGATGGCCCAACATGAAGCAAGACTGCTCACCTGACATGGCAGAGTACTGGAACTGCAGGGCGGAACTATCAGTGGTCGAAGACATCATCTACAAAGGAAGTAAAATAGTTATCCCAAAGAGTCTGAGAAAAGAGATGTTAAAAAAGATCCATGGAGGACATCTGGGAATCGAAAAGTGTAAGAAAAGAGCATGAGAGGTGATGTACTGGCCACGAATCAACCAAGTTGTGACAAATGAGGTGTCAAACTGCACAATATGCCTGAAATATCGAGCAAGCAATCCGGTAGAACCACTAAAGCCACACCCAGCACCAGACAGACCTTACCAGAAGGTAGGCGCTGACCTATTCGTATGTCAAGGGAAGGACTATCTTGTAGTCACAGACTATTACTCCCTGTATCCAAAGGTTTGTAGACTGTACACCACCACTGCAGATGCTGTGATAAGATGTATGAAAGCCATATTCTCCAGACATGGCGTGGCAAGCGAGGTCTTCACAGACAACGGACCCCAGTTTTACAATGCAAGTTTCCGACACTTTGCCAAAGAGTGGGACTTTGTCCACACAACGTCAAGTCCTCACTTTCCACAGTCCAATGGTCTAGTGGAAAAATCGGTCCAGACAGTGAAAAGACTGATGTACAAGGCAAAAGACAGTGGAACTGACTTCTACCAGAGCATGCTTGTATACCGCACAATGCCGCTCGAGTGTGGTAAGTCACCAGCCCAACTCCTGATGGGACGTCGGCTAAGGTCAAACCTACCCATCCCGGAGAACCTCCTGAAAACAAAAGAGGGGGAGAAAGTGAGGAAGTTCAAAGAACAACAGAAAGAAAAGCCAAAGTACTACTATGACAGAGGAACACAAAACCTACCTGAACTCCACACTGGTGACCAAGTAAGGCTCAAAGACAAAACAAACACATGGACTCAGAAGGGAACTGTCCTGAGTGAAGTTCAACCAAGATCATACACCATTCAGACAGATGAGGGTGCTGTTCTGAGAAGAAATCGTCGAGATCTTCTCATGGGACCAGCCACAGCAGGTCAAGAGACTGATACTGTTGAACAACCTGATCACACAGCTGAGAACCAATCATCTGAGGCAACAACTCAGATTCAAGGACAATCAAACAGAAAATCCTCAAGACACGTGAAGCCTCCTGAGAGACTCATTGAGCAAATTTAAGGACTATTGTTATAGAAGGAAGTAATGTTATCTTATTCTTTCTTCAAGTTCTAGTGTATTGACATATTTCATGTGAACACACAAAGCAAGGTTAAAAAACCTTGATCATGATAATGATAATGTAAGTTCATTAAGTATTACAGTTAAAATGCAGATTAATACAAAGAAAACATGTTGTTAGTTAAAAGTAAAATACTTTTGTTTTAAGAAACGGAGATGTAATGATATCAGCAAATAGAGATGGTATTTGCCTGTTCGATTATGATGCCTTAATAGCATGTTTGCATGTATTGATTGCTTGTGCCTGAACAGCAGAGGGCATGTGACTGAGACAAGCAAGGCAGTTTAGTTTAGTTTCAGTTTCGTTCTAGATGCATCACTAGCTTGATGTCTCCTGTAAATGCTGTATAAAGAGTTGAACAAAGACTTTAGATTTAAACTCATTCTCTTTCATAAATGTCTCATCATTGAACCCACAAAGAAATCAATACAGGGACTTATGTAACTCCTCTTCATCGATGACGTGGCTGCAATACGAGATCTGTTTCTGGAAAAACTCGCACTTGTGGCGATTAGCTCGTAGCGCATATTCCTTTAATCTGGCGAGCACCTTCACCAAGTTAGCGAGGTGATCACCGTCATTTTCGCCCGTGACCAAGATGTCGTCCAAATAACACTGGGTCCCTGGAATCCCTTGCAGGACCTGATCCATCACCCTTTGCCAGATAGCCGGAGCCGAGGCTACTCCAAACACCAGCCGGTTGTATTGATAGAGACCTTTATGGGTGTTGATCGTAAGGTAATGTTTCGAAGCTTCTTCTACCTCCATTTGCAAGTACACCTGGGCTAGATCAATTTTTGTGAAGCGTTTACCACCAGATAGCGAGGCGGAAATATCCTCAATTCGTGGAAGCGGATATTGCACCGTGTGAAGGACTGTGTTCACTGTCACCTTAAAATCCCCACAGATGCGGACCTTCTTTGGTTCCCCAGGCGTATTACTCAACGACCTCTTCATTACAGGAACGATGGGTGTAGCCCACTCACTCCAGTCCACTTTGGACAGTACTCCTGAACGTTCCAACCCTTCCAGCTCTGCTTCAACAGCTGGTCTGATCGCATAAGGCACTGGTCTGGCCTTCAGAAACTTTGGGCTTGCATTATCCTCTATTTTAATTGTTGCTGTTATTCCTTTTAGTGTTCCTAGTCCCTCCTGGAACACTTCTTTTGCATCAGTTAGCATTTTTGACAGTCGCCAGGTGTGACGTCGTCATCCTTTTTGGCCTCCACCTTTAGTGCCTGTATGGAATGCCAATCTAAATGTATCTTCCGGATCCATTCACGTCCTAGCAGTGGTGGTCCTCCATTTGGCAATACATATATATCCATTTTAGGTATTTCCTGACCTTTATATGTCACTTTCACCCTTATTTTTCCTTTGGGGTAGACTTTTTGCCCTGTATACGTCTTCAAGACAATCTCTGTAGCTTTCAAGGGTATGTGTGAAAATAGCCGCTTGTAGTCTCTTTGATTTATAACTGTTAGAGCTGACCCTGTGTCCAATTCCATTTCCACTTGGTATCCGTCTATCTTGAGTGTAACCCAGATAGTCTGGTGATCCTCCATTTCGGTTACATTATGTAGTTTCAGACAACACAGCTCCTTGCTTCCGGAGTCTGTGTCACTTTTCTGTTCGTCTGAACCACTGTCCATCACCTGGTGTACCTTTTTGTACTTCCCCTGTGGAGATTTCTTACTGTTGGTTTTCTTCCCAGACCTGCAGACTCTTGCTATGTGCCCTGCTTTCCCACACTGTCTGCACACTTGGTCCTTGAACCAACAATCTTTCTGGTCATGTGTTGTTCTGCTGCAGCAATAGCACTTCCCTGTTCCATAGGTCATTTCATTGGTGCCATATTCTTGCGGTCTCCGTTGTATCTCTGCAGCGCCCCTTGTGGCTGCTTCGTGTGATACTGCCATACTGAAAGCTTTGTCCAGCGTAAGATCCTTTTCTGATAGAAGCCGTTTCTGGGTTCCTTCACTTTGTAGCCCACACACAAACTTATCCCTTAACGTGTCTGCTAGTCCCGCTCCAAACTGGCAGTATTTCGATAGCTTGCGCAGTTCCGTTAGGTACTCAGCATTGCTTTCGTCTTTGTGTTGGTTCCTTTTATGGAACTTAAATCGTTCTGCTATCAGCAGCGGTGTGGGGTTTAAGTGGTCCTGTAGGATTTCTACTATGCTTTCAAAATTCTTGTTTACCGGCTTCTCTGGGGTTATTAGATTTCGCAGTAACCCATAAGTTTTTGCACCCATGGAATTTAACAGTACCAGTGCTTTATTAGCATCTGGCACTTCATTCGCCCTGCAGTACACCTCAATACGTTCCACATATGTTGCCCAATCTTCGACTTCATTGTCGAACGTAGAGATACTGCCACCCTTCGGCATCCTTGGTTGTGCGTTAACTATCACCAATGGCGCCTCCCGCGCTTCCCCTTCTTCTCCGCTGGCACAAAATGGCGTCTCCCGTGCTTTCCTTCCTTCCCACGCTCGCCCGTCTTCTCCGCTGCGGCTTTGCGAAATGGCGTCTCCCGCGCTCTTCCTTCTTCTCCGCGGCTCAATGGTGCCTCCCGTGCTCTCCCTGCTTCTCCGCGGCTCAATGGCGTCTCCCGCGCTCTCCCTGCTTCTCCGCGGCTCAATGGCGTCTCCCCTTGCTTCACCCCGCGGACCCTGATCAGCCCATGATCCCTGGCTGTGCTCTGCGCGTTCTTCTCTTGATATTTGTCGACGCCGCTCAGTCTAGAACCCGGCTGTTTCTTACCCTCTCTCTCTCCGGTTTTGCAGTATTTTTCCTCGACGCCGCTCGGTGATCAACCCCCGGCTGCGCCCTGCTCTCTTCACCCTTTTTCTTACCCCGTCGACGCTGCCCGGCTCTCTCTCTCTGCCGTCGGTCGGCTCCAGCCGCCGCTGCTCGAGAAGGGTCTGCTCTGGACCTGTTGTCGGTCTCTTACTGCTCGTTGTGGCTGGGGAACCAAGCCCGGCTCTCCACAGCCTCCCCAGTGAAGTTGGATCTCTGCCTGACTGCTGGGCGGTTGCTCGCGGTCGACGCCCGTGTTCCTGGACTCGACTATTTTTTTTTGTTTTGTTTAATGTTGCAGGTAGATTCGCATCAACACTCGTTGCCACTGTTAGATCCGTGGTTCAGTGGATAAATAATTACACGGATGCTGTACATAAACAAATAACAGGTCTTTACTGGAGGAGGGCAATCTCTAGACTGGAGTACAGAGGCATGCGCACAGCTTATATACCGGTGTGGTTACTGCCGGTACTACAGTATACAGGAGCTGTAAAAAGTAGTTCTGACTTAAAGCACATACACTACATCCCCTGCTCTTCTTTAAACTAGTGTGGTGAGATCTTTAATGTCCACCCAAGAGAGCAGACGGGGCCTCAGATTAGCATCTCATCCGAAAGACAGCACCTCTGACAGTGCAGCACTCCCATAGTATTGCATTGGGAGTGTCAGCCTAGATTATGTGCACAATCTCTGGAGTGGGACTCGGAACTCACAACCTACTGACTCCGAGGCGAGAGTGTTACCCACTGAGGCTATTACCTACAGTAAAAGTACCTATTGCAAATTGCAAGCCAAGGCTTGAAATATTCGAACCTCTGTGGAAACAAAGATATGGAAAAGCCATGATTCCATGGTCACAGCAGGCCTCGCTGGTACTAGAACAAGGGCTCACAAGTCCTGAAGTGAATAGAACTCAGAGCTAGAAACCAAAACAGAAAGAGAGATCACGAGGAGACAGGTTGATCAAATCTCCACTGTAGTCGAAGGATTATGTTTTATAAATTCTGAATAAAGTAATTGGATAATTACCACAAGAACATGAAGGGATAATTGAAAGAAAAAGTTTGTAAGTTTTAACAAAAAAATGCTTGAATAGTTTAAGACCGAATGCTAACTGGTTTCATGTATTTTTTGAAATGCAGGAATGACATTGCTATAGTTAGCAGGCAGTTGGACCTGGGATCATCGTATTATCTTAAATAATTGCTGGAGTTGAAGTAATTCACAGCATATAATTAAGTTAAGTACCCAAACTGGTTTGCAAAACTTCTGAGTCATAGCCTAGAGTTTCTGTTCTCCAGCTCTCTGAGTGAAGGAACACTTCCATGTGAAAGCTGAGGGGCTTGTACAGGGCACTAAGTATCTCACAGGTATATGGCAATGGCAATGTAACATAGTGCAAGGGGATTGCGAACTCCCCTCCCCAGCAACTTTACTTGCTGACAGCAGCTTTGGCCCATATTCCTGTGTTGAATCTGGCAAGCTCCGTCAGAATGCCTGTTTGGTGCCCTAAAGCTCGTCTGGCTAATGGAAATGAGACCGTAGCCTCAAAATCACAGGAGGCTCTTCATCGCCGAAACGGACTCCAAAAGTCAAAACCTACCTCATAGAATCACACAGCACAGAAAGAGGCAACTCGGCCCATCGTGCCTGTGTCGGCTCTTTGAAAGAGCTATTCAATCCACGCCCCTGCTCTTTCGCAATAACCCTGCAAATGTTTCCTTTTTAATTATTTATCCAATTCCTTTTTGATAATTACTATTGAATCTGCCTCCACCACTCTTTCAGGCAGTGCATTCCAGATCAGAGCACTCGCTGCATAATTTGTTTCTCACGTTGCCTCTGGTTCTTTTGCCAGTCACCTTAAACCTGTGCCCTCTGGTTATCGACCCTCCTGCCAGTGGAAACTGTTTTTCCTCATTTACTCTATCAAAACCATTCATGATTTTGAACACCTCTATCAAATCTCCTCTTAACTTTCTCTGCTCTGAGGAGAACAACCCCAGCTTCTCCAGTCTCTCCACATAACTAAAGTCCCACATAATAAATATCGTCTGCACCCTCTTCAAAATCTTGACATCCTTCCAAAAGTGCAGTGCCCAGAACTGAACCCAATATTGCAGCTGAGATCTAACCAGTGTTTTATAAAGGTTTAGCATAACTGTATGATTTTTGTACTCTATGCCTCTCTTTATAAATCCAAGGATCCCATCTGCTTTATTAACAGCCTTCTCCACTTTATCAACTTGGCCTGCCACCTTTTGTCCTGGCACAGTTGTTAAGTTTTTTCTAGCACTGAGTTTATCACATGTGGGTGGTAATAGCGTCACTGACTGCCCGTGGAACCTCCTTGGCAGGGTGGGACGGGGTGGGGTGGGAGTGGGGTTTGCATCTCTCTGCCTATGCCAGACTGTAGCAATTCAACAGGGTCCATCAGAGAACCTTGGGGGCTCTCTGCTCTCCCGCAGGCCTCACAGACCATTTGTCAGTACTGGGGGGGCGATTTTGCCAGCCCTGGGGAGGCGGGTTTGGAGGAGGGGCTGCCGGGAAAATGGCAGAATCTGGGGGCGGGTACCCATCCCGCCCCCAGCCCACCTCCGTGCCATCTTCCCAGGAGGCCGGTACAAGAACTCACCAAACAACAGAGAATGTCAGTGTTTGACAGCTTCTCAAAGCTGTCAAACGATGACAATTCATCTGTCAAAAATTTCATACGCTGACGTTCTCTGTAACCGGCTTCCCCTTAATTAGCCTGCTGAGCCCGCTGGGCGGGCTTAACAAGGTCAATCAAGGGAAAATAGCGTGGGTTGGCCACAAGTCGATGGAGGCGGGACTAAAACCCGACAAGCAGCAGTCCCGCCTCCAATGCGCCCCCATTGACAAAATCACCCCTAGGAAACTTTTGGCTCTACTCACAGCCGGTTTGCTGGATGACTGCCCCCTTTGACGTGCTTTTAATGACATGCTATTTCCTGCCCCCGCCCCCCCCCACCCCCACCGTCATTGGGTGAATACACGGTCAGTTGTGTTCTTGGCATCTGGAGCTCACTCTGATTATTCAAGTTAGCCTAACCCCAGAGACTATGGTGGGGTCAGCCAACTCACATTGGGCAGCACCAAAGTGAGAACACCCTACTCCCCCCCGCTTGAGCAGGCAATCTAGGCTGCAGGGTTTACGGCTGTGTTTTGTGAGCAGAAATCAGGAGACACTGAGCAATAAAGCATTTACAGAGTCAGTTGTGAGTGGAGACATTATTACTGTACCTTTTATAAAGCACCTGTAATAAATATGTGGGGCTTTTTGTCTTTCAGGTACAAAACCTTAACACCGGTCTCTGTATCGATACCTGTGAAGTAGCAAAGTCAATGTTGCTTTTGCTACAATTTTATATATTTCTCAACCATTCTTCAGATCAATATTTTCTTCAAGGATTTACAATCTTTCTACCAAGCCGTTGCTGTACTGCAGAAGGGTTTTAACCACATCCCACCAACACCGGTTTGTGCTGCAGGTTCATGGGCTCTTTCTGTTGCCTGATGCCACAGAAATGATTGGATCCCACTAGGCAGACAGAAGAAAGGATACATTACCCATCCCCCTGTTGGGGGATAGATGGCTCCCCACTAGATGGACAGAGGAAAGGATACATTTAACACACCCCTGTTGAGGAAATGCAAGCACACACTTCAGCCTACTCTCCATTAGACTGACCGACAGGGTAAGGGATGCATTCTCCCCACTACCACTGGACTGTGTTGGGAAATGGGTGCATTATTCCCCAGAGCCAACTGACTAACTGGATGAGAGGCTCTCCTGGCTGGTTTTATATGGTTCTTCAGCTGTGGGCTGCTGATGTGTGTTTTTTCTTGCTGCCAACAGAAATCAAATGATCCCCTATCAATACATGGCCGGTGGGGTGGTATACACCCCTGGGGTCTACCCACATTTCCATGCCATGTTCCCGGTGCACGGGAGCCTTCTCCGCTTTGCCAGATTTCCCATGTTTCCCTCCTCCTCTGCTATTCTCTGTAACGATTTACACCTCCTCTAGGACCTGTATTGATTTCTTTGTGGGTTCAATGATGAGACATTTATGAAAGAGAATGTCTTTTAATCTAAAGTCTGTTCATCTCAGTTAAACAGCATTACAGGAGACACCATCTTAGAGATCCATCTAAAACGAAACTGCTTGTCTCTCACATGCCCTCTGCTGGTCAGGCATAAATAATCAATCAGGCAAATATGCTGGTAAGGCATAAATAATCAAACAGGCAAATACCATCACTATTTGCTGATATCATTACATCTCCCTTTCTTAAAACAAAAGTGTTTTACTTTTATCTAACAACATGTTTTCTTTGTATTACTCTGCATTTTAACTGTAACACTTAATGAACTTACATTATCATTATCATGATCAAGGTTTTTTAACCTTGTTTTGTGTGTTCACATGAAATATGTAAATACACTAGAACTTGAAGAAAGAATAAGATAACATTACTTCCTTCTATAACAAGAGTCCTTAAATTTGCTCAATGAATCTCTCAGGAGGCTTCACGCGTCTTGAGGATTTTCTGATTGATTGTCCTTGAATCTGAGTTGTTGCCTCAGATGATGATTTCTCAGCTGTGTGATCAGGTTGTTCAACAGTATCAGTCTTTTGACCTGCTGTGTGATCAGGTTGTTCAACAGTATCAGTCTTTTGACTTGCTGTGGCTGGTCCCATGAGAAGATCCCGACGATTTCTTCTCAGAACAGCACCCTCATCTGTCTGAATGGTGTATGATCTTGGTTGAACTTCACTCAGGACAGTTCCCTTCTGAGTCCATATGTTTGTTTTGTCTTTGAACCTTACTTGGTCACCAGTGTGGAGTTCAGGTAGGTTTTGTGTTCCTCTGTCATAGTAGTACTTTGGCTTTTCTTTCTGTTGTTCTTTGAACTTCCTTACTTTCTCCCCCTCTTTTGTTTTCAGGAGGTTCTCCGGGATGGGTAGGTTTGACCTTAGCAGACGTCCCATAAGGAGTTGGGCTGGTGACATACCACACTCGAGCGGCGTTGTGCGGTATACAAGCATGCTCTGGTAGAAGTCAGTTCCACTGTCTTTTGCCTTGTACATCAGTCTTTTCACTGTCTGGACCGATTTTTCCACTAGTCCATTGGACTGTGGAAAGTGAGGACTTGACGTTGTGTGAACAAAGTCCCACTCTTTGGCAAAGTGTCGGAAACTTGCATTGCAAAACTGGGGTCCGTTGTCTGTGAAGACCTCGCTTGCCACGCCATGTCTGGAGAATATGGCTTTCATACATCTTATCACAGCATCTGCAGTGGTGGTGTACAGTCTACAAACCTCTGGACACAGGGAGTAATAGTCTGTGACTACAAGATAGTCCTTCCCTTGACATACGAATAGGTCAGCGCCTACGTTCTGGTAAGGTCTGTCTGGCACTGGGTGTGGCTTTAGTGGTTCTACAGGATTGCTTGCTTGATATTTCAGGCATATTGTGCAGTTTGACACCTCATTTGTCACATCTTGGTTGATTCGTGGCCAGTACATCACCTCTCGTGCTCTTTTCTTACACTTTTCGATTCCCAGATGTCCTCCATGGATCCTTTTTAGCATCTCTTTTCTCAGACTCTTTGGGATAACTATTTTACTTCCTTTGTAGATGATGTCTTCGACCACTGATAGTTCCACCCTGCGGTTCCAGTACTCTGCCATGTCAGGTGAGCAGTCTTGCTTCATGTTGGGCCATCCATCCAAGATGCTTTTCCTCATCGTCTCATTGTTTCATCTTTGTTTGTCTCATTCTTTATGAGCTCCATTTTTGCATCTGCTATGGGCAGTGCACTTGTGATCATGTCCACGTAGGCGTTCACTTTTTCATCCATTTTGGTGTTTGCGGGCTCACTTGGGCCTACAGCTCTGGACAACGTGTCTGCTGTATACATCAGCTTACCTGGTGTGTACGCAACATTCAGTGTATAGCTTTGCAGCCTGATCATCATTCTTTGTATTCTAAGCGGACAGCTATTTAGTGGCTTTTGGAACAATGCAATCAAGGGCTTATGGTCAGTCTCTACACTGATTGCTTGTCCTGCCACAAACTGGTGAAATCTTTCACAGGCATATGTGATGCTGAGCAGCTTCTTTTCTATTTGAGCATATCGCGTCTCTGCGTCTGTCATTGAGCGCGATGCATATGCAATAGGTTGCCAGTAGTCATATTTTTGCAGAAGAACGGCACCGAGCCCACTCTGTGATGCATCTGATGATATCTTGATGGGTCTCGCTGGGTCATAAAACCTCAGAACTGGTTCCTCTGTGAGCAGTTTCTTTAGATCGCTCCATGACTTCTCATGCTCATGATTCCATTCCCATTCTATGTTCTTTTCAGTTAGTCTTCTCAGTGGCGCCATCTTTTCTGAGAGGTTGGATATGAATTTACCCATGTAGTTGATCATTCCATTAAACCTCTGCACGTCCTTTTTGCATTGTGGCTTTGGCATATTCTCAATGGCAGACACCTTTCTGGGATCTGGCCTGATGCCCTCACTGCTAAGGATATCTCCCACGAATGTCAGTTCTGTCACCCCGAGCTGGCATTTCTCTCTATTCAGCTTCAGGTTTGTTTTCCTTGTTGCTTCCAGCACTTTTTTCAGTCTCTCATCATGCTCAGTTCTCGTGGTTCCCCATACTATGATGTCATCCATCGATGTATCAACTCCCTCCAGATGCTCATAGATCATATGGATAGTTTTGTGATACACTTCAGGAGCTGAGGCAATGCCAAATGGTAACCTTAGGAATCTGTATCTGCCAAATGGACTGTTGAACATGCACAGCCTTGAACTTGCCTCATCCAGTTTCATCTGCCAAAATCCCGATGATGCATCTAACTTGCTGAAATACTTTGCATTTGCAAACTGTGCCATGATTTCCTCACGTGTAGGAAGCTTGAAGTGCTCTCTCTTTATTGCTCTGTTTAGATCTCTTGGATCCAGGCAAATTCTGAGCTTTCCATTCTTTTTGTCCACAACGACAAGGGAACTCACCCACTCAGTTGGCTCATCTATCTTCTGAATCATGTTCAGGCTTTCCATCCTGTCCAACTCTGCCTTCAGTTGCTTTTGAAGAGCAAACGGAACTTTTCTGCATGGATGTATGACCGTTGGCATACTTTTATCTACTCTGATCGTCTGTTTTCCTGGAAGGCAGCCTAGACCCTGAAATAGGTCGTTGTACTCTTTCATGAGTTCATCATAGACTGTCTCTCCTTCGCTTTCCACAATGAGGACTCTCTTTACCAGGTTCAGTCTCTCACAGGCTTTTAAACCTAGTATGGCCTGCACATCCTTTGGCACCACGATTAGTGCTAGCGTGTGCTCTCTGTCCTTGTGTGTCACTTTGACAATGCATCTTCCTTTCACTGGTATATCAGTACCTGAGTATCCTGTCACTTTCACTTTTATTCCATGTATCTTTGGTCTGGGTCTAATTTTCTTAAAATCAGTCTCTGATATCACATTAACTTGTGTTCCAGTATCCAATTTAAATGGAATGTGTATGTCATTCACTTTTAGTGTCAACATCCAGCCTCTTTTTTCATTTTTGTTTTCAGACACAACATCTACATAGAACTCCTCTATCCCGCTTTCATCTACTGCATGGACCTTGCTTTGTTGCGCTTGGTTCTTGCAGCAACGGGCATAATGGTTGTTTTTGTTGCAACTATTGCATGTTTTACCATATGCTGAACACTTTCTTGGTGAATGCTGTGTACCGCATTGACTACATGACTTTCGATTGTCCCTTTCATTTTTGTTCGCTGGCCACACCTCTTTTTTCACATTGGCGCTCTTTTTGTTAAACGGTTTGTGTCCGTTCTTTCTCACTGCATCCACGTTGCAGCTACTGTCACTGAACAGCTCCTTTGCCTGCGACTTAACAGTCTCTGTAGCCCTACACAGTGCTATGGCTTTTCCCAGGTCTAGATTTTGCTCTCTTAGCAGTCTTTCCCTTAGACCATTATCTGGAATACCACACACCAGTCTGTCTTTTATCAGCGAGTCTGTCAGTCCCCCAAATTCACATGTTTTGCTTCGGTTTCTCAGTTCAGTCACATACTGATCAATAGTCTCTCCCATTTTCTGTACACATGTGAAAAATCTGTGCCTCTCAAACATCACGTTACGTTTAGGTATGCAGTAGGCCTCAAACTGTTCCATTATTTTATCCAACTTCATTTTGTCTCCATCAGCAGCGAATGTGAAGTTATTATACACCTCCAGCGCTTCATCACCCACGACATGTAAGAACACTGACGCTTTCATTTTATCACTTTTCTCATCAGCTCCGATTGCCGCTAAATACAAC
The DNA here is from genome assembly GCF_052327205.1 of Somniosus microcephalus. Lineage (NCBI taxonomy): Eukaryota > Metazoa > Chordata > Chondrichthyes > Squaliformes > Somniosidae > Somniosus > Somniosus microcephalus. The sequence goes on from NC_140989.1 coordinate 189,400,600, forward strand.
TCCAAACGTTGTTTGAACCTCCTCCAATTTTCAGCCACATTACCTGTCAATTGAAGCTTCGCCGGTGGGTGTAATCCTTCCATTTTTTCACTTCGTTAGCTATTCTCCAATGGTAAGTAACGATGTTCTCTTTTGGCTTGCTAATATGTGGAGAGCTGACTTAACTTCAGATTTTTCCTCTTCATCTCTTTCAATCACTTCTGACACCATGGCTGGATTTTCCTAAGCCCCTGGAGTCGGGTTGGAGGCGTGCGGGCGATAAAGATCAGAGATCCGGGCGTCCCAACCCCATCCCGCCTCCAACCCGCCTCCATGTCAATTTCATAGGAGTCGGGTTGCCGACAAGTGCTGGAACCCGACTCCCAGAGGCGGGAAGGGATTAAAGGCAATTAAACTGCCTGTTAACAGATAGTTAACAGGTAGTTTTTTGCCTATTCGCGATTTTTATTGCTGGTTTGTGGGCTTCCCAACAGCTCCAAACCACGAAAAGTTTTTGAGGCGGGACGTGGGTCTGAGGTCTTGGAGGGGTCGAGATGCCCAGTGTTCAGGTGAGTGAGGGGTGCAGGAGTGCAAAGGTAAGTGTTTGGAAGTGTTTAAAGTGTTTAAATAAGTTTAACTTACTTTTACTTACCTTTACAGGAGTCCTGCATTCCGGTGTCGGGAGTCGGCTGCAAGAACCACAGAAGCTCCGATTTTTAAAAAAAAATCAGCTTCTTGGTTTCTGCAGCAAAATGATTTTAAAGTTATCCTGAGAAAAGACTGAGGCTGAATTGGCAGTTTTTCAGTGCTTGACAGCTTCAAACAGCTGTTAAACACTGATATTTCATCTGCCAAAAGCTTTTGACAGATGAAATGTCAATCTCTGACGTCACCTGTTGCCGGGTGGCCCTTAATTGGCCTGCTGAGCCCACAGGGCGGGCTCAACAAGGTCAATCAGAGGAAAATCCAGTGGGTTGGCCACATCTCCATGGAGGCGGGACAACAAGCCCGAATGTGGGTTTCCCACCTCCAACCCGCCCCCGTAGCAAAATCCAGCCCCATGTATTGATTTCTTTGTGGGTTCAATGACGAGACATTTATGAAAGAGAATGTCTTTTAATCTAAAGTCTGTTCATCTCAGTTAAACAGCATTACAGGAGACACCATCTTAGAGATCCATCTAAAACGAAACTAAAACTAAACTGCTTGTCTCTCACATGCCCTCTGCTGGTCAGGCATAAATAATCAATCAGGCAAATATGCTGGTAAGGCATAAATAATCAAACAGACAAATACCATCACTATTTGCTGATATCATTACAGGACCCATCTTTAGTTTCTTTATTTCTTTATTTGTCCCAGTGCCATCCCTTTTTGTCTTGCACCATCATCCCCTTAGTCATTGAATCACTCCACCCTGCCCTTTGTTGCTTCCTCCCACCCCACTCCCCCCTGGCTCTGACCTTACTTATTCTCTAACATCTTCCAGTTTTAATGAAGCTCATTGACCTGAAACGTTAACTGTTTCTCTCTCCATGGCTGCTGCCTGACCTGCCACGGGTTTTCCAGCATTTACTGTTTTTATTTACAATCAAATGCACTGGATTCGAGTCTGGTGGTCTGGAAGGCTGGTTTTTATTTTAATGGATCCTCACAGCCGTCATCAGTCTTCCTGGGGCCAGTGAATGCGATGTTGCAATGGGGGCAGTGCGATACCGATCGTGACATCGTGACGCAACATCATGCGCGGATTCCCTAGTGGCGCACGAGCTGCTGACATCATTAGCAGCAGTACTCGGTGCCCGTGCACTCACAACATGGCCGCAATTCGCCTGTAATGTGCTGACCACTGCGGCCCACTTTGTGACGGCTTCAACAGGAGGGGGCCGCTGCACAATGAGGGCGGAAATGTTGGCGGGCAGCACACCTTAGCTCACCTTCCTGAGACCCCTCCTGCAATGTAAATAGAGTCATAGAGTCATAGAGTTATACAGCACAGAAAGAGGCCCTTCGGCCCATCGCGTCCGCGCCAGCCATCAAGCCCTGACTAATCTAATCCCATTTTCCAGCATTTGGTCCGTAGCCTTGTATGCTATGGCATTTCAAGTGCTCATCCAAATGCTTCTTGAATGTTGTGAGGGTTCCTGCCTCTACCACCCTTTCAGGCAGTGAGTTCCAGATTCCAACCACCCTCTGGGTGAAAAAGTTTTTCCTCAAAACCCCTCTAAACCTCCTGCCCCTTACCTTGAATCTATGCCCCCTTGTTATTGACCCCTCTACTAAGGGAAAAAGTTCCTTTCTATCTACCCTATCTATGCCCCTCATAATTTTGTACACCTCAATCAGGTCCCCCCCCAGCCTTCTCTGCTCTAAGGAAAACAACCCCAGCCTGTCCAGTCTTTCTTCATAGCTGAAGCGCTCCAGCCCAGGTAACATCCTGGTGAATCTCCTCTGCACCCTCTCCAAAGCAATCACATCCTTCCTATAGTGTGGCGACCAGAACTGCACACAGTATTCCAGCTGTGGCCTTACCAGCGTTTTGTACAGCTCCATCATAACCTCCCTGCTCTTATATTCTATGCCTCGGCTAATGAAGGCAAGTATCCCATATGCCTTTTTAACCACCTTATCCACCTGTTCTGCTGCCTTCAGGGATCTATGTACATGCACACCAAGGTCCCTCTGATCCTCTGTCTTTCCTAGGGTCTTACCATTCATTGTGTATTCCCTTGCCTTGTTAGTCCCTCCAAAACGCATCACCTCACACTTTTCAGGGTTAAATTCCATTTGCCACTGTTCCGCCCAACTGACCAACACATCTATATCGTCCTGCAGACTTGAGGCTACCCTCCCCGCTATTTACCACCCCACCAATTTTCGTGTCATCTGCGAACTTACTGATCATACCTTTTACATTCACATCCAAATCATTAATGTAGACCACAAACAGCAAGGGACCCAGCACCGATCCCTGCGGTACCCCACTGGACACAGGCTTCCAGTCACAAAAACAACCTTCAACCATCACCCTCTGCCTTCTGCCGCTGGATCCCATGGGCTCTTATCTTCTTGACCAGTCTCCTATGCGGCACTTTATCGCAAGCCTTACTGAAATCCATGTATACCACATCCACTGCACTACCCTCATCCACACACCTAGTCACCCCCTCTAAAAATTCAATGAAATTGGTCAGACATGATTGTCCCTTGACAAAGCCATGCTGTCTATCCCTGATTAATCCTTGCCTCTCCAAGTGGAGACTAATTCTGTCCCTCAGAATTTTTTCCAATAATTTCCCTACCACTGATGTTAGGCTCACTGGCCTGTAATTCCCTGGTTTATCCCTACTACCCTTCTTGAATAATGGTACTACGTTAGCTGTTCTCCAGTCCTCTGGCACATCCCCTGTGGCCAGAGAGGTTCTGAAAATTTGTGTCAGAGCCCCTGCAATCTCCTCCTTTGCCTCACACAGCAGCCTGGGATACATCTCATCCAGGCCTGGGGATTTATCCACTTTTAAGCCTGCTAAAACCATTAGTACCTCCTCCCTCTCGATGCTAATATGTTCAAGTATATCACAGTCCCCCTGCCCGATTTCTATGTCTACATCGTTCTTCGCCATAGTGAACACAGATGCAAAAAATTCATTTAAAACCCCACCTACATCTTCTGGCTCCACACACAGATTGCCACTTTGGTCCCTAATGGGCCCTACTCTTTCCCTGGTTATCCTCTTGCCCTTAATATACTTATAAAACACCTTAGGATTTTCCTTTATTTTGCTCACCAGTGTTATTTCATGGCCCCTCCTCGCTCTCCTAATTTCTTTTTTAAGTATCCCCCTGCACTTTTTATACTCCTCTCGGGCTTCCTCTGTCTTTAGTCCTTTGTATCTGCCAAAAGCCCCCCTTTTTTTCCGAATCCATTCTCGTATATCCCTTGACATCAAGGCAGCTACCGACATCAGTGCAAGTGAAGAAGTGTCACTGCCACCCCCCATTCCGCTAAAGGTGTTAACAAGAATGCACGGTTCGCAGTACATTATAATACTTTCTCTCCCAGGCAATGTCAGTCGGCCTTACAATACAGACAGATTGATCCATTGGTTGGAGCTTGGGTCAGGGGCACTAAAGGGTACTGTAGTGTATGTACCTTTAAGGGGAGAACTACTTTTTACAGCTCCTGTATACCGTAGTACCGGCAGTGACCACACCTGTATATAAACCCTGAGTAGGGATCTGTACGTTTAGTTTTAGAGTAACCCTCATCCAGTAAATACCTGTTGATTGTTCCCTGCAGTCTCGTGTCTAGCTATTGAAGGACACACAACATCAAAATACACGGATCTAACAGGTACGAATCATTGTTCATTTATGTATTTTTTTCCTAGCTCTCCAAGGTACAATCAAGACTGAATTAATGTGATCAGAACTGGCACCCAACCCCTGACTGCATTGTACAATTCATCCATCACCCACATGAATGCGATTAATCAGGATCTCACCTACAGGATTTAAAGTCAGCCTTCAACACCTTCAACACTGGCATTGTCCTTTATTCCTGGACTCCTGTCTCTGCTCTACTTTACTTTTGGGCCAAGTTAATTTTCCTTCTTGCTCCCCCTTTAGCCCAAACTCCTTGCAACTCCTGATCCTGTGACTCCGACTCCCAGAGCTCGTCAGCTTGCTGCTGGTGTCTGCAAATCCACAGGTCCGACTGGGGTTCTGTAGAAAACTCACCTTCCCTCTGCATGGCTGGTGTGGAGGCAAGCTGGGAGAGAGTCTCTTTGTGTCTCAATATCCGTTGTCATCTTTTCTAGTTGTTATTTGTTTCAGTGAGTTTTTGTGTGGGGAATAGCAGCGCTAAGAATAAAACAGTATTTCATAGAATCATAGAATCTTACAGCAGCATTGTGCCTGTGCCGGCTCTTTGAAGAAGCTCTCTAATTAGTCCCACCCCCATCTCTTTCTCCATAGCCCTGCAAAGTATATATCCGATTCCCTTTTGAAAGCGAGGACAGTGCGGGCCTGGAAGGAGTCGGCAGCAGAGGCGGCAGATACAAATCCGGCAAATTCCAAAAGAACAGCAAAAAACAGGACAGAAGGTAGGTGATTGGTGGGTGAGTATTAGCGTTTCTTTTCTCTCTAACTTAACTAGATAAACTAATTAATATAACTTGAAATAGTCATTTGAATAAAGACTTTGACTAAGAGAGCGAGAGAAGTGGCCGGAGGTAAAGGTAGGCCCGACTTTTGAGACTAGTTTATTTCTGTAAAGTTAGTTAATAGTCGAATAAATAGAGGCATGGCAGGAAGCCTCAGGCCCGTGGAATGCACATCCAGCACCTTGTGGGAACTCCGGAAAGCTTCCTGTGTCCTGGACAACCACATGTGCAGGAGGTGTCGTCAGCTGGAGGAGCTCAAGCTCTGGGTTTCAGAGCTTGAGCAGCAGCTGACATCACTGTGGTGCATCTGTGAGGCTGAGAGCTTCATGGATAGCATGTTTCAGGAGGTGGTCACCCTGCAGCGTAAGAGTGTGCAGGCAGAGAGGGAATGGGTGACTGTCAGACAGACAAGGAGGACCAGGCAGGTAGTGCAGGAGTCCCCTGAGTGCATCTCAGTCTCTAACCAGTACTGGTGAAGCCGATGGTTCCTCTGGGGAGTACAGCCAGAGAGAAGTCTATGCCACCACGGGTGGCTCAGCTGTACAAGGGGGGGGGGGTGGGAGGAAGATCAGGAAAGCAGTAGTGATAGGGGATTTAATAGTTACGGGAGCAGAGAGGCGTTTCTGCGGCCGTAGATGTGACTCTAGGATGGTATGTTGCCTCCTGTAGTGTATGTACCTTTAAGGGGAGAACTACTTTTTACAGCTCCTGTATACCGTAGTACCGGCAGTGACCACACCTGTATCTAAACCCTGAGTAGGGATCTGTACGTTTAGTTTTAGAGTAACTCTCATCCAGTAAACACCTGTTGATTGTTCCCTGCAGTCTCGTGTCTAGTTATTGAAGGACACACAACATCAAAATACATGGATCTAACATTGGCGACGAGAAGATTCAAACCTACCTGCAACTCTGCATCACCTCCTAGGGATTCGCTCCTGGAGAAAAGTGAAGGAAGAAGGCTGAGGCTAGAAGCATGGGCGTCGACCATCCAGCGGAGACTTGAGCATCGCAGGGGAGGCTGTTGAGAGCTGGGCTTGGTTCTCCAGTCACGGTGGTCCAGCAAAACGGGCTGGCAACAGGTACGGCGCAGACCCTTCCCGGACAGCGGTGGCTAGAGCTGACCGACGGCACAGAAAAAGGCCGAGCAGCGTCGACGGGAGAAGAGAGAGAGTAGAGCGCACAGGGCGCAGCTGGTGTTCAGGACCGAGCGGCGTCGACGGGAGAAGAGAGAGGGTAGAGCGCACAGGGCGCAGCCGGTGTTCAGGACCGAGCAGCGTCAACGAGAGAGAGAGAGGCGCGATGGAAAACTCGCAGAACGCAGCCGGTGTTCAAGGGATGAGCAGCGTCAGCGGGGAAGAAAGGAAAATGCGCAGAGCGCAGCCGGTGTTCAAGGGCCGAGCAGCGTCAGCGGGGAAGAGAGGAAAGCGCGGGAAAATGCCATTCTGAGCCGCAGCGGAGAAGATGGGAGAGCACGGGAGACCGCCATTTTGAGCCAGTCTAACCACACCCAGGGATGCCGAAGAGTGGCAGTATCACAGCGTTCGACAATGAAGTCGAAGATTGGACGACATATGTCGAACGCATAGAAGTGTACTGCAAGGTGAATGAAGTGCCAGATGAGAGGAAAGCGCTGGTATTGTTGAATTCAATGGGTGCAAAAACGTATGGCTTACTGCGAAACCTAGAAACCCCGGAGAAGCCAGTGGAAAAGGATTTTGGAAACATTGTGTCAATCCTACAGGACCACTTAAACCCCACACCGCTGCTGATAGCAGAAAGATTTAAGTTTCACAAAAGGAACCAGCATAAAGATGAAAGTAATGCTGAGTATTTAACGGAACTGCGCAAGCTATCGAAACACTGCCAGTTTGGAACGGGACTAGCAGATACTTTAAGGGACAGGTTTGTGTGTGGGCTTCAAAGTGAAGGAACACAGAAATGGCTTCTATCAGAAAGGATCTTAAGCTGGACAAGGCTTTCAGCATGGCAGTATCACACGAAGCAGCCGCACGGGGCGCTGCAGAGATACAACGGAGACCGCAAGAATATGGCACAAATGAAATGTCATATGGAACAGTGAAGTGCTATCGCTGCGGCAGAACAACACATGACCATAATGATTGCTGGTTCAAGGACAAAGTGTGCAGACAGTGTGGAAAAGTAGGACACATAGCAAGAGTCTGCAGGTCGGGAAAGAAAACCAGCAGCAAGAAATCTCCACAGGAGAAGTACAAGAAGGTACATAAGGTGACGGAGAGTAGTTCAGACGAACAGAAAAGTGATACAGACTCCGGAAGCAAGGAGCTGGGTTGTCTGAAACTACATAAGGTGATCAAAACGGAGGATCACCAAACTATCTGGGTCACGCTCAAGATAGCCGGAGTCCAAGTGAAAATGGAATTGGACACAGGATCAGCCCTAACAGTCATAAACCGAAGGGACTACAAGTGGCTATTCTCACATATACCCTTGAGAGATACAGATATTGTCTTGAAGACGTACACGGGGCAAAAAGTCTACCCCAAAGGAAAAATAAGGGCGAACGTTATATGTAATGGCAAGGAAACACCAAAAATGGACCTATATGTATTGCCAGATGGAGGACCACCACTACTAGGACGTGAATGGATCGGAAGATACAGCTAGATTGGCATTCCATAGAAGCACTGACTGTAGATGCCAAAAAGGATGACGACGTCACACCTGGACGACTTTCAAAAATGCTAACTGACGCACAAGAAGTGTTCCAGGAGGGACTCGGAACACTAAAAGGCATAACAGCGACAATCAAAATAGAGGAAAATGCAAGCCCAAAGTTTCTTAAGGCCAGACCAGTGCCTTATGCGATCCGCCCAGCCGTCGAAGCAGAGCTGGAAGGTTTGGAACGTTCAGGAGTACTGTCCAAAGTGGACTGGAGCGAGTGGGCTACACCCATCGTTCCTGTAATGAAGAGGTCATTGAGTAATACGCCTGGGGAACCAAAGAAGGTTCGCATCTGTGGGGACTTTAAGGTGACAGTGAACCCAGTCCTTCACACGGTACAATATCCGCTTCTGCGGATTGAAGATATTTTCGCCTCGCTATCTGGAGGGAAACGCTTCACTAAGATTGATCTGGCCCAGGCGTACCTGCAAATGGAGGTAGAAGAAGCCTCGAAACAGTGCCTCACGATCAACACACATAAAGGTCTCTACCAATACAACTGGCTGGTGTTCGGGGTAGCATCAGCTCCGGCTATTTGGCAAAGGGCAATGGATCAAGTCCTGCAAGGGATTCCAGGGACCCAGTGTTATTTGGACGACATCCTGGTCACGGGCGAAAATGACAGTGATCACCTTGCCAACCTGGAGCAGGTGCTCACTAGATTGAAGGAATATGGGCTCCGAGCAAATCGCCACAAATGCGAGTTTTTCCAGAAGCAGATCTCGTATTGTGGCCACGTTATTGATGAAGAGGGATTACATAAGTCCCCTGAAAAGATTGAGGCAGTAGTCAAGGCTCCAGCACCGGAAAATGTGTCACAACTGAGGTCGTTCCTCGGGCTGGTGAACTACTACCATAAGTTCTTGCTGAATTTGTCTACAGTACTACACCCACTGAACACCCTACTGCAAATGGGGGTACCATGGAAGTGGAATGACAAATGTAAACGAGCTTTCCAGAAGTGCAAAGAATTGATCACATCAAAAGAGGTGTTGGCTCATTTCAACCCAGCACTACCAATTCAGTTGGCGTGTGATGCATCACCCTATGGCATTGGAGCGGTGCTGTCGCACAAGTTCCTGGACGGCTCGGAGAGGCCGGTAGCCTTTGCGTCTCGGTCACTAACCTCAGCCGAGCGTAACTACGCCCAGATTGACAGGGAGGCCCTCAGCCTAGTGTGGGGAGTGAAAAAGTTCAACCACTATCTGCACGGGCAGAAGTTCACCTTGCTGACTGACCGCCAACCACTTGTCTCCATCTTTAATCCAAAGAAGGGCGTTCCGGTGATGACTGCACAACGGCTACAAAGATGGTCCCTTTTTCTAGGGGCGAACCAATATGAAATCGAGTATAAGGGCACGAAACAGCATGGAAACGCTGATGGGCTATCACGCCTGCCACTGCCTACTGCGGAGGAAGCACCAGCAGTGGACCCTGTCAAAATATTTTATTCGACTATAATTGAACGCTTGCCAGTAACTAACGCTGATATAGAGAAGGAGACCCAAAATGACCCGACACTGTCTCGGGTATATGACTTGACGGTGAAGGGATGGCCAACACATGGCGACTCACTGTTGCCAGCATTCTCATCCAGAAGAGAACAGCTGTCAGTATGCCAGGGGACCTTGATGTGTGGATCCCGAGTGGTAATTCCACCCAAGTTAAGGGAGAGAGTGCTAAATGAGCTTCACAAAGGCCATCTGGGAGGGGTGAAAATGAAAAGCCTTGCTAGGGCTTATGTGTGGTGGCCGGGGATCGATCAGCAAATCGAGGACCTGACAAAGAGCTGCTCAGGATGCCAGAAGGTCCAAAATGCACCACCACATGCCCCTCTACACCCATGGGAGTGGCCCTCACCTCCATGGCAATGGGTGCATATTGATTTTGCTGGTCCATTCATGGACTCAATGTTTCTAATAGCCATGGATGCGCACTCGAAATGGCCTGAGGTGATCAAAATGTCGTCCACCACCACGGAGAAAACTATTGCAGTCCTACGGACCATATTTGCCAGGAACGGCTTGCCAGAGCAGATTTGCTCTGGTAACGGACCACAGTTTGTGTCCGAAGAGTTTCGAAGATTCATGAGAAGGAATGGGTTAAGGCATTACACATCCGCCCCGTATCATCCAGCCACAAATGGATTGGCTGAGAGGTTCGTACAAACCTTTAAGAAAGCAGTAAGGGCCATGTGCGATGACGACATTCCACTGCAACATTATGTGGACAATTTCCTGTTAGCCTACAGAAATGCGACACATGCAGTCACCAACCAGACCCCGGACATGATGTTCTTTAACCGAAGGTTCAGATCTCGTCTGGATTTGCTCAGACCAAATGTACGAAGAGATGTTGAGAATAAGCAATTCCAGCACATCAATGAGAAGCCTACAAGAAGCTTCAATGTAGGGCAACCAGTTTTGGCCCGTGACTACCGAACAGAGAAATGGCAACCAGGAACGATATGCACACAGCAGGGGCCACTAATGTACACAGTGCATGTTGGGGAGAACATTGTGAGACGCCATGTCGACCAGATCCTAGAGTCATAGGAACGAGTCAACCCCATGTCTCGCGCACCTGGTGATGAACCCGACACACAGGTAGCATCTACCCCAGAAACAGTAGCATCGGAAGCTGATGAACCAACTGACGACAGGGGGCCTCCGCACCAATGCAAGACACTCAGGAAAGGCGCTATCCAGAAAGGATCAGGAAGCCGCCCCAAAGACTGAATTTATAAATGGACTATTTTCAGTTAATGTGCATGTTAAAAGCGTTAATTATTAAATGAATGTTATGGTACTGTTAATCTAAAAGGGGAGGAATTGCATTGTATGTACCTTTAAGGGGAGAACTACTTTTTACAGCTCCTGTATACTGTAGTGCCGGCAGTGACCACACCTGTATCTAAACCCTGAGTAGGGAGCTGTACGTTTAGTTTTAGAGTAACTCTCATCCAGTAAACGCCTGTTGATTGTTCCCTGCAGTCTCGTGTCTAGTTATTGAAGGACACACAACATCAAAATACACGGATCTAGCACCTCCCTGCTGATAGGGTCAAGAATGTCACTGAGCGGTTGCAGAACATTCTGAGGGGGATGGTGAACAGCCAGAAGTCGTGGCCCATATCGGTATCAACGACATAGGTAGAAAGAGGGATGAGGTCCTGCAGACAGATTTTAGGGAGATTGGAAAGACCTCAAAGGCAGTAATCTCCGGACTACTCCCAGTGCCACGAGCTAGTGACCTAGTAATCTTGTTGTATGAGACCCCTTGGGTCAGAGCGATCATAATATGATTGAATTCTTCATTAAGATGGAGAATGAAGTAGTTGACTCAGCTACTAGGGTCCTGAATTTAAATAAAGGAAACTACGATGGTCTGAGGTGCGAATTAGGTAGGATTGATTGGGGAATGTCACTTAAAGGGTTAATGGTGGATAGGCAATGGCAAACATTCAAAGACCACATGGATGAACTACAGAATTTGTTCATCCCAGTTTGGCATAAAAATAAAACAAACAAGGCGACTCAACTGTGGCTAACGAGGGAAATTAGGGATAGCATAAGATCCAAGGAGAGGACATATAAATTGGCCAGAAAAAGCAGTAATCCAGAAGATTGGGAGCAATTTAGGATTCAACAAAGGAGGACAAAGGGATTAATTAAGAAAGGGAAAATAAAATATGAGAGTAAGCTTGCAGGGGACATAAAAACTGACTGTAAAAGCTTTTATAGATATGTGAAGAGAAAAAGATTGGTGAAGTCAAGTGTAGAGTACAGTGGATTGGGAAAATAGATTAAAGGGTAAGACGATACATGATCAGTGGTGTACATTTAAGGAGTTATTTTACAACTTCCAAACAAAATATATTCCACTGAGAAGAAAAGGGTATAAAAGAAAAGACAGCCATCCGTGGCTAAGTAAAGAAATTAAGGATAGTATTCGACTAAAAACAAGGGCATATAAGGTAGCCAAATCTAGTGGGCGGATAGAGGATTGGGAAAACTTTAAAAGACAGCAAAAAATAACAAAAAGATTGATTAAGAAAGGGAAGATAGATTATGAAAGTAAATTAGCAAAAAATATAAAAACAGATAGTAAGAGTTTTTATAGTTATATAAAAAGAAAAAGGGTGGCTAAAGTAAATGTTGGTCCCTTAGAGGATGAGACCGGGAAATTAATGGTGGGAAATATGGAGATGGCAAAAACACTGAATGAATATTTTACATCAGTCTTTACAGTAGAAGACACTAAGAATATCCCAACACTGGGCAAACAGGGGGCTAAAGGGGGGGAGGAGCTAAACATGATCAAAATCACTAAGGAAGTGGTACTCGGTAAAATAGTGGGACTCAAGGCGGATAAATCACCTGGACCTGATGGCTTACATCCTAGGGTCTTGAGGGAAGTGGCGGTAGGGGTTGTGGATGCATTTGTAATAATTTTCCAAAACTCCCTGGACTCGGCAAAGGTCCCGGCAGACTGGAAAACTGGTAATGTAACACCCTTATTTAAAAAGGGCAGTAGACAGAAGGCTGGAAACTATAGACCGGTTAGCCTAACATCTGTGGTAGGTAAAATTTTGGAGTCCATTATTAAGGAGACAGTAACAGGACATTTGGATAATCATAATTTAATAGGACAAAGTCAGCATGGTTTTATGAAGGGGAAGTCATGTTTGACAAATTTGCTGGAGTTCTTTGAGGAAGTAACGTATAGGGTGGATAAAGGGCAACCAGTGGACGTAGTGTATTTAGACTTCCAAAAGGCATTTGACAAGGTGCCACACAAAAGATTATTGCTTACGATAAAAAATCACGGGATTGGGGGTAATACTCTGGCATGGATAGAGGATTGGCTATCTTACAGAAGGCAGAGAGTTGGGAAAAATGGTTCATTCTCAGACTGGCAATCAGTAACTAGTGGTGTTCCGCAGGGGTCAGTGCTGGGTCCCCAACTCTTTACAATCTATATTAACGATTTGGAGGAGGGGACCGAGTGTAACATATCAAAGTTTGCAGATGATACTAAGATGGGAGGGAAAGTAGTGAGTGAGGAGGACATAAAAAACCTGCAAAGGGACATCGACAGGCTAAGTAAGTGGGCAGAGATTTGGCAGATGGAATACAATACTGGAAAGTGTGAGGTTATGCACTTTGGCAGGAAAAATCGTAGAGCAAGTTATTAACTTAATGGCAAGAAACTGGAAAGTACTGAAGTACAAAGGGATCTGGGGGTCCTGGTGCACGAAACTCAAAAGGTTAGTATGCAGGTGCAGCAAGTGATTAAGAAGGCCAATGGAATGTTGGCTTTCATTGCTAGGGGGATAGAATATAAAAATAGGGAGGTATTGCTTCAGTTGTACAAGGTGTTGGTGAGACCGCACCTGGAATACTGCGTACAGTTTTGGTGTCCATACTTAAGAAAGGACATAATTGCTCTCGAGTCAGTACAAAGAAGGTTCACTCGGTTAATCCCGGGGATGAGGGGATGGACATATGAGGAGAGGTTGAGTAGATTGAGACTCTACTCATTGGAGTTCAGAAGAATGAGAGGCGATCTTATTGAAACATATAAGATTGTGAAGGGGTTGGATCGGGTGGATGCGGGGAAGATGTTCCCGATGATGGGTGAAACTAGAACTAGGGGGCATAGTCTTAGAATAAGGGGCTGCTCTTTCAAAACTGAGATGAGGAGGAACTACTTCACTCAGAGGGTGGTAGGTCCATGGAATATGCTGCCCCAAAAAGCTGTAGAAGCTACAACATTACATAAATTTAAAACAGAAATAGACAGTTTCCTAGAAGTAAAGGGAATTAAGGGTTACGGGGAGCGGGCAGGAATTTGGACATGAGTCTAGGTTCGGATCGGTCATGGCCCTGTGGGTAGCGGAGCGGGCCCAGGGGCCGTGTAGCCTGATCCTGCTCCTATTTCGTGTGTCTAATTCTGTTAGATTCAGGAGATGGTTCTGTGATAGTGGATTGGCGGTTAGGATCAGATCAGCCATGATCTTATTGAATGGTGGAGCAGGCTCGGGGGGCCGATTGGCCTACTCCTGCTCCTATTTCTTATGTTCTTATGTTCTTATGTCAAGCGTAGGTCCCTTGCAGTCAGAATCAGGGGAATTTATAATGGGGAACAAAGAAATGGCAGACCAATTAAAAACACATTTTGGTTCTGTCTTCACAAAGGAGGACAGAAATAACCTCCCAGAAATGTCGGGGAACATAGGGTCTGATGAAAGGGAGGAACTGAAAGAAATCAGTATTTGTAGGGAAATCGTGTTAGGGAAATTGATGGAACTGAAGGCCGATAAATCCCCAGGGCCTGATAATCTACATCCTAGGGTAATTAAGGAAGTGGCCCTAGAAATAATAGATGCATTGCTGATCATCTTCCAACATTTGATGGAATCTGGAACAGTGCCCATGAATTGGAGGGTAGCTAATGTTACCCCACTATTCAAAAAAGGTGGTAAAGAGAAAACGGGGAATTACAGACCGGTAAGCCTGACATCGATAGTGGGGAAAATGCTAGAGTCCATTATAAAAGATGTAATAGCAGATCACTTGGAAAACAGTGACAGGATCGGACAAAGTCAACATGGATTTACAAAAGGTAAATCATGCTTTACTAATCTAGTGGAATTTTTTGAGGGTGTAACTAGTAAAATAGATAAGGGAGAACCAGTGGATGTGGTGTATTTGGACTTTTCGAAGGCTTTCAATAATATCCCACATAAGAGATTAGCATGTAAAGTTAAGGCACATGGGATTGGGGGCAAGGTATTGACTTGGATAGAGAACTGGTTGGCAGATAGAAAGCAAAGAGTTGGAATAAATGGGTCTTTTTCCGAGTGGCAGGCAGTGACTAGTGGGGTGCCGCAGGGATCGATCCTTGGACCCCAGCTATTCACAATATATATTAATGATCTAGACAAGGGAACTAGATGTAATATCTCCAAATTTGCAGATGACACAAAGCTGAGTGGACGTGTGTGCTGTGAGGAGGATGCCAAGAAACTGCAGGATGATTTGGACAGGTTGGGTGATTGGGCAGAAGCATGGCAGATGCAATATAACGTGGATAAATGTGAGGTTATCCACTTTGGTGTCAAAAACAGGAAGGCAGATTATTATCTGAATGGCAATAGATTGGGAGAAGGGGAAGTGCAACGAGACCTGGGTGTCCTTGTGCATCAGTCGCTGAAGTTAAGCATTCAGGTGCAGCAGGCGGTTAAGAAGGCAAATGGTACGTTTGCCTTCATAGCGAGAGGCTTTGAATACAGGAACAAGGATGTCTTGCTACAGTTGTACAGGGCCTTGGTGAGACCACATCTTGAGTATTGTGTGCAGTTTTGGTCGCCTTATCTGAGGAAGGATATTCTTGCCATGGAAGGAGTTCAGCGAAGATTCGCCAGGCTGATACCTGGGATGGCAGGAATGACATATGAGGAGAGATTGGGTCGATTGGGCTTGTACTCGCTGGAGTTTAGAAGAATGAGAGGGGATCTCATTGAAACTTATAAAATTCTGGCAGGACTGGACAGACTAGATGCAAGGAGGATGTTCCCGATGGTCGGGGAATCCAGAACCAGGGGTCACAGTCTAAGGATAAGGGGTAGGCCTTTTAGGACAGAAATTAGGAGGAATTTCTTCACCCAGAGAGTGGTGAACCTGTGGAATTCTTTACCACAGAATGCAGTGGAGGCCAATTCATTAAATATATTCAAGAAGGAGTTGGATATATTTCTTGAGGCTAAAGGGATCAAGGGATATGGGGAGAAGGCAGGGACCGGGTACTGAACTTGGATGATCAGCCATGATCGCATTGAATGGTGGAGCAGGCTCGAGGGGCCAAATGGCCTACTCCTGCTCCTATCTTCTATGTTCCTATGTTTCTATGTGAGTATAGAACTAGGAGGATAGAACAGATGAATGTGTGTCTGGAGAGATGGTGCGGGAGGGAGGGCTTTAGATTCCTGGGACATTGGGACCAGTTCTGGGCAGGTGGGACCTGTACAGGCCGGACAGGTTGCACCTCAACAGAGCCGGGAACAATGTCCTCACAGGAAGGTTTGCTCGTGCTGTTGGGGAGGGTTTAAACTAATTTGGCAGGGGGGTGGGCAGAATGTAGCATTAGAAAGGAGAAACAAGGTGCACAAAGGATTGGGAGAGACAGATCGCACTAGAGTACGAAATAGTACGGTATTAGGTGGGGTCAGACTAAGAGAGAATGCATGAGTGTCTAAGATATGTTTACAGTGCATGTGTGTAAACGCACACAGTGTGGTATATAAGGTTGGTGAGCTGCAGGCACAAATAGCTACATGGGAATATGATGTTAGAGTCATAGAGTCATAGAGTAATACAGCACGGATAGAGGCCCTTCGGCCCATCGTGTCCATGCCGGCCATCAAGCCCTGTCTAATCTAATCCCATATTCCAGCATTTGGCCCGTAGCCTTGTATGCTATGGCATTTCAAATGCTCATCCAAATGCTTCTTAAATGTTGTGAGGGTTTCTGCCTCCACAACCCTTTCAGGCAGTGAGTTCCAGACTCCAACCACCCTCTGGGTGAAAAAGTTCTTTCTCAAATCCCCTCTAAACCTCCCGCCCTTTACCTTGAATCTATGCCCCCTAGTTATTGACCCCTCTACTAAGGGGAAAAGCTCCTCAGCATCCATCCTATCTATGCCCCTCACAATTTTGTACACCTCAATCATGTCCCCCCTCAGCCTCCTCTGCTCCAAGGAAAACAAACCCAATCTGCCCAGTCTCTCTTCATAGCTGAAGCGCTCCAGCCCTGGTAACATCCTGGTGAACCTCCTCTGCACCCTCTCTAACACGATCACATCTTTCCTGTAGTGTGGCGACCAGAACTGTGGTGATAATGGAGACCTGGCTCACAAAAGGGCAGGATTGGTTATTAAATATTCCTGGATATAAGGTGTTCAGGAGAGATAGGGGAGGAAAGAAAGGAGGTAGGGTGGCAGTATTGATTGAGGAGAATATTACAGTGCTGGGGAGAGAGGATAGCCTGGAGGGGTCAAGGACAGAATCTATTTGGTTAGTGTTAAGAAACACTAGAGGTGCCATTACACTACTAGGTGTATTCTATAGGCCGTCAACTTGTGGGAAGGATATAGAGGAGCAAATTTGCAGGGAAATTACTGAGAGGTGCAAGAACTATGGAGTAGTGATAATGGGGGACTTCAACTATCCTAAATATAGACTGGGAAAGTAATAGTGTAAAGAGCAGAGATGGGGAAGAATTTCTGAATTGTGTTCAGGAGAACTTTCTTGATCAGTACGTTTCCGGCCCAACAAGGAAGGAGGCATTGCTGGATCTGGTTCTGGGGAATGAGGTGGGTCAAGTGGAGCAAGTTTCAGTAGGGGAACATTTAGGGAACAGTGATCACATTATCATAAGGTTTAGATTCACTATGGGAAAGGACAGGGAGCAATCTAGAATCAAAATACTTAATTGGAGGAAGGCCAATTTCAGTAGGTTGAGAACAGATCTGGCCCGGGTAAATTGGAATCAAAGATTGGCAGGCAAAACTGTAATAGAACAATGGGCTGCCTTTAAAGGGGAGATGGTTTGGGTACAGTCGAGGTACATTCCCATGAGGGGGAAAGGTAGGGCAACTAAAGTCAGAGCTGATGAAACAGATAGAGAATAAAATGAAGCAGAAAAAGAGCACGTATGACAGATGTCAGGTTGAGAAAACAAGTGAGAATCAGGCTGAATATAGAAAGTTCAGAGGGGATATGAAAAAGAAAATAAGAGAGGCAAAGAGAGAGTATGAGAATAGATTAGCAGCTAACATAAAAGAGAATTCAAAAGTCTTCTATAGGCATATAAATAATAAACATGTAGTAAGAGGAAGGGTGGGACTGATTAGGGAGCAAAAAGGTATGGCTGAGGTACTAAATTAGTACTTTGTATCTGTCTTCACCAAGGAAGAAGATGCTGCCAAAGTCATAGTGAAAGAGGAGGTAGCGGAGATACTGGATGGGATAAAACTTGATAAAGAGGAGCTACTGGAAAGGCTGTCTGTACTTAAAGTAGATAAGTTGCCAGGACCAGGTGGGCTGCATCCTAGGATGCTGAGGGAAGTTAAGTTGAAAATTGCGGAGGTACTAGCCATAATCTTCCAATCCTCTTTAGGTACAGAAGTGGTGCCAGAGGACTGGAGAATTGCAAATGTTACATCTTTGTTTAAGAAATGGTGTAAGGATAAACCCAGCAACTACAAGCCAGTTAGCTTAACCTCAGTAGTGGGGAAGCTTTTAGAAATGATAATCAGGGACAAAATTAACCAGCACTTGGACAAGTGTGGAGTAATTAAGGAAAGCCAGCATGGATTTGTTAAAGGCAAATTGTGTTTTACTAACTTGATTGAGTTTTTTGATGAGGTAACTGAGAGGGTTGATGAGGGTAATGCGGTTGACGTGGTGTACATGGACTTCCAAAAGGCATTTGATAAAGTGCCACATAGTAGGCTTACCAGCAAAGTTGAAGCCCATGGAATTAAAGGGACAGTGGCAGCATGGACTCAAAATTGGCTAAGTGACAGGAAACATAGGCGGATAAATTCAGTTGGTTAGTGCCTCCCGTTAGTGCCAGCAGCTAACGGGGTGCTGATACAGTAGCAACAGGGTGAGGCGAATCCAGCGCCGCATGGCAAATCTGGTCCCCCATTGTGCCACTAGTATGAGGTAATGTCAGGGTTCAATGCCAGGCAGATCATGATGCCACCTACCTTAGCACCTCAACCAGACAGGGAGAGGAGGCGTCAAGCAGGCGGAAGTCTGCTCCAGGGATGTTATTTAAAAGGATTATGAGTAATGAGTCCCAGTTGGCAGGGTGGTGGGATTTCAGTGCTTTCTTGTCAGTTTGACATTGTGCAACAGTTTAATTCAGTAATTTAAAGGTTCTTCTATATTGGGAGTGTTGTGGCAACTAAAAAGTAGTTACATATATTCTTAAAAACTATCAAACTGCTACACTTGGTTACATTAATGGGAGCTGTGCTGGCAATCGACCTCGCCCTCCAGGATCTATGGCGGAGGGAGCGGAGGCAGCAAGAAAGACTGGAACATGTGGCCAGAGGGAGGAGGAGGGCCACCAGGGCTCTCAACAGGAGGCCTTACCCTCCGAGGGTATTCCTGAAGGGATAATTACTAGTCCTAGCCCTTTTCGGGCTACTCCAGATCAGGCATATTCCCCAGACGTTCACCTTCAACTAAAGTTAGAGATAACCGAATCCTAAAAGATGCTTAATTGGGTCTAAAGATCCAGACTATCTCTCCCTAAAGGAAAGGAACAACCTGAAGATGTTACCGTCCTCCAGATAGCACTTTTAATAAGTTTAACTAGACTGTAACCTTCCGGATATCATGAGGGTCCAGAAAACTCCCCCAGAATTCGGCAACTCCTCACCAAAGATTGTACAGAGATTGAGTTCGCGAGTTTGATACAGAAGTACTATGTGAGACAATTCTAAAAAATATAAATTTATTAAAGAACCGACACGTAATTACAGCTGGTGATTCATTCACAACTTTAACAGTTCCAAAAACAAATAGCTTACAATTCTTATTCTCAGAAATCGTTATTCTCAAATCTTAACATTGTTACATTTTTATATTTCTTAGTCTATATTGCAGGACATCCACCAAAATCAAATACCTTTGATTACCCGAGACTCAAAGAGTTGTCGGCTTACAGAGCCCCTGAAGCGAAGAATCGCCTTGCTCCTTCCAGCGAATTCTGTCTTCCTATTTGAAAGTCCAATTTTTATACCCTTTTTCCAGTGGTATGTCCTTTGAAGTTTTCTGCTGATGTAAGCTAATTATCTTTAGTCATTTTTCTGTTGACACCTGCTATTCTTACTGTCAGTTCAGCTATTAGCTTGCAGAATTATGTCTGCTGTGTAGGTGTCTCAAGCTTATCATAAAAACAATGTGATAGCAGTGGTTCTATTTGATGCCATTCTTACGAAGGACTTCTGTTTGTATCTTTTTACAATATGTAAATTAAAAACACTTCAACTATGCAATTCTTATTTACCTCAGTTGGTTGTATTACAGACTTTGTGTCTCCTAGGTGTTCCAAGTTTAACACAAAAGTAATGTGATGACTGTTGCCTCCCGTGTTTCATTTGATGTTATTTTTACAAAGGCACATGTTTCTTTAATTTTATATGTTTCTTTCCCGAAGTGTTGGTTTATGATACTTTTAACTGGTCATTCCATTGTGTTATCTCCAAAGCTCAGACTTTCTGGAAGCTCTAACCCTCTGCTTCAATAGGGCTATTGTTTCAGTGTCAACAACTGATCTTATCTCAAGAGCTTGTATGCTGTTTATAGCTTTTCCATCGTTGAGGCTTTTAGACTTCCAAACCCAGTATGTCATGTTTTAATAAGGCTTTTACTTTCATAGGATGGTGTATCTTTCTGAATAGGTATGGCTCATTCCTTCACATTCTGAGAGCACTTCTCCTATCTCCAATTAAGCAAGGATCAGTGTATTAGAAGGCTCCGCTTCACCAAGTAAGTGGTCACAGAACTCTGCCCCCTCCTGCAACCAGACCTCCAGCCTCAGGTCAGGGCGACCATGGCTCTCTCAGTGGCAGTCAAGGTCACCGTCGCCCTCCATTTCTTCACCAGCGGATCCTTCCAGCCTGCAGCAGGAGACATAGCTAACATCTCGCAGTTCACCGTCCATCGCTGCATCTGGGAGGACACAGAGGCTCTCTACAGTAGGAGAAGGGACTACATTCCTTCCCCATCACCAGAGAGAAGCAGGACGAGCCTGCTTGTGGCTCTGCCAGGATAATGGGATTCCCCTTGGTGCAGGGCACCATTGATTGCTCCCAGCTGGCTTTGCGAGCACTGCATAACAATCCTGAGATCTTCTGTAGCCGCAAAGGTGCAGTTGGAGTGTGACCACACACAGCGAATCCTCAATGTCAATACCTACTATCCTGGCAGCAGCCACGATGCCTTCATCCTGCGCTAGACTGGTGTGCCAGCTATCTTCCAGCCATCACGTCAAGCTCCTGGCTGGCTGCTCGGAGACAAGGGCTATCCGCTCTTCACCTGGCTCATGACTCCCCTCTGCAACCCCAACACTCCTGCCCAGCACTCATATAATGAGAGCTGTGCTACCACCAGGAACATCTTTGAGCAGACCATCGGCCTGCTGAAGCAATGGTTCCACTGCCTTGACCGCTCGGGAGGAGCCCCCCAGTACTCGGTGTACCATTTCGTGGTGGTCTGCTGCATACCCCACAACTTGGCCATCATGATGGCCCAGCCCTTGCCACCAGGGATTGTGGGACCACCTCAGGAGGAGAAAGAGGGAGAGGAGGAGCAGATGGATGACAAGGAGGAGGAGGAACAGGAGCGAGGGAGGAGGCAGCCACTCAATCGGCCTTCCGGAAGGGCGGCCCGTGACTGACTCATCAGACTGTGGTTCCAGTAAATTCAACCCTAGATCCCCATTGCTCACCACATCCCCATCATTCCATCCCTGTCACAGGCCATATCACAGCGCACAGCTGAAATGAGACACACCACAAAAAAATCCAAACTGAATTAATAATCAGTGATCACATATTTACAACAAAACTATTAACTATTCATCTGTGTGCTATCCCTTAGTGCCTGTTGTTACTGTGCCTCTTCCTGCTCTAGTGCTCCTACAAAGTGTTGGCCCAGTGACTGCAGCAGGGCTGGTGGAAGGCTGCTGAATGTCTGTGCGGGAGACTTCTGATGGCCTTGCAGGACGCTCTCAACCAGCTCTGGACCTGAAAGGCGCGGCTGTAGACTGCACCACCTCAGCATGGGCAGCACTAGTCTGTGCTGGCTGGATGATAGGCAGCGACAATGGCAATGGCGGAGTGGCAGTGGTGGGAGCAGGCATTCTATCACCCTGAGAGAGGACAGCAGGTTCTTGCTCCACTGACCCACTGCCACTCCCCTGGGGCAGCACTTCAGCATCCCTAGCAATCTGCTGGAGCACAGATTGCTGGCCGGCTGCGACACCGTGAAAGCTCCAGTTGACGGTGGTAGACCCAGCCATGATGGCAGCAGTCAGAGCTTGCGTGGCATCTGTAGTGTATGTAACTGTTCCACCTTTAAGAGAACTACTTTAAGGGTTGCACTACTTTATCTTGGCTGCTGTATACTGTAATACCGGTGGTGACCACACCGGTATATAAGTGCTGTGTAATGATTTATTGGGCAGATCCGCCCTGACCTTCAACCAGTAAAGACCTGTTAAATTTTACTCTTGTGGTCTGTGTAGTAATTTTCAATATAACACACAGACTTAACAATGGCGACGAGTTCGATCTTACCCTGCGGCAGAGATACATCCAAGGCAGTTTAACGGGCGTCGAGAGGAGGCATCCGCCCTCATTATTCTGCTGAGAAAAGACTCGGGTCTGCAGAGCAAAGGAAGAAGGAAGAATTCTGACACGAAGCCTTCCATCAGCAACAGGCAGTGATCATCCCTCTATCACGGTGGTGGTAAGCCGATCAGCGACGAGCAGCAAGTCGGCCACGTTGACTGTGAGTAGGGGAGAAAATAAAACAAAAAAAAAACGGAGGATATAAGGGCGGAGAACTCGACCATGGCCGGGGAAAGGAGCCGGACAGAAGTCGGGGCCAGAGGCGCTGAGACTGGGGCAGCGTAAGGCACGGAAGCCGCGGTGAATGCAAACGCAGCCGGTGCGAAAGACCGGGCTGCAAGCGGGCTGGGAGACGCAACAGCGTCGAGAGAGAGCTCGACCGCAACCGGTGAAAAAGGCTGGGCAGCTACCGAGGCCGCGAGGCGCAGCGACCGGGTCAGCGTAAGGCGCGGAAGAAAATAAAAAAACCGCGGAGAACTCAGCCGCAGCCGGAGGGGGAAAGGACCGGACTGCAAGAGGGGCTGGGAGGCACGATTTGAAACCGCTGGGGGAGGGTGAACGCAGCAAATCAGCAATCGCCATTACAGCCAGCGGGGGAGGAAGGCAAACGCGGGAAGCCGCCATTTTCAGAGGCGGGGGAAGAAGACGAGCGCGGGAAACCGCCATTTTGTAAAGAAAAAAAAAATAAAATAATTCTTTTGTTTCTCAAGAAGATCGCGAGGATGCCTAAGCGTGGTAACATCAACGATTTAGATCCCGATGTTGAAGATTGGGCCACGTATGTAGAACGCATAGAGATATATTGTAAGGCAAATAAAATATCAGATGAAGATAAAGCATTAACCTTACTAAACTCAATGGGTGCGAAGACATACGGGCTATTGAAGCATCTTCTATCACCAGCTAAACCGACGGATCAGACTTTCGCTAATATTGTTGCTGTCCTGAAGAACCATTTGAACCCCACACCGCTGATGTTGGCGGAACGATTTAAATTTTATGCGAGAACGCAACTGAAAGAGGAAAGCAATGCGGAGTATTTAATTGAACTGCGCAAGCTAGCGAAATACTGTCAGTTTGGGGAAAGCCTGACAGAGGCACTGAGAGACAAATTCGTGTGTGGATTGTCGAAAGAAGGAACACAAAAGCGGTTGCTTGAAGAGAATGATCTTACACTTGATAAGGCTGTTACTATTGCAGCATCGCACGAAGCCGCAGCGAGAGGCGCCGCGGAAATGCAGCTGAAGGCAACGGTACTCAGCGTAGATCAAATGGCTTCGGGTACAATGAAATGTTATCGTTGTGGGAAGACAACACACGATCAGAATCAATGCCGGTTTAAAAACCAGGAATGTAGAAAATGTGGCAAGCTTGGTCACATAGCTAAAGTATGCCGGTCAGGAAAGAAGACCAGCAACAAAAAGTCACCACAGGAAAAGTGCAGAAAGGTACATAAGGTGGCTGAGAAGAGTTCGGATGAACAGAATTCGGATTCAGACTCCAACAGCATGGAACTGGGTAGTCTGAGAATTCACAACGTGAGTAAGGAAGCTGACCGGCAAACTATCTGGATCACACTGCAGATAGCAGGAGTCCAAGTGAAGATGGAATTGGACACTGGATCGGCGTTGACGGTCATGAATAAGCAAGACTACAAAAAGTTATTCAAACATATTCCCCTACGGGATACGGAGATAGTATTGCAGACATACACGGGGCAAAAAGTATACCCCATCGGAAAGATAAAAGTCAAGGTGAAACACAAGGGCAAAGAACACCAAGGAATGGACTTATATGTACTACCTGAGGGAGGTCCACCACTTCTGGGACGGGAGTGGATCAGGAAAATAAATATGGACTGGCACTCCCTTAACGCAATAACGGTAGATTCCGGAAAAAAAGATGTCAAACCTGGACGATTGTCCAGAATATTAGATGAGGCTAAAGAGGTGTTCCAACAGGGACTGGGAACACTGAGAGGAATTAAGGCAAAAATCAAGATTGCAGAACATGCAAACCCAAAATTTTTCAAAGCCAGACCGGTACCGTATGCAATACGACCTGCTGTGGAAGCTGAGCTGGAAGGGCTGGAACGTTCAGGAGTACTGTCTAAGGTGGACTGGAGTGAGTGGGCCATGCCCATTGTTCCCGTCATGAAGCGTTCATCGAGTAACAAGCCAGGGGAACCGGGGAAGGTCCGCATCTGTGGAGACATCAAGATCACAGTTAATCCGGTGCTTCACACGGTGCAATATCCGCTTTCGCGGATTGAGGATATCTTTGCTTCATTGTCTGGCGGGAAACGCTTCACCAAGATAGACCTGGCGCAAGCGTACTTACAGATGGAAGTTGAGGAAGAGTCGTGCCAGTATCTCACAATCAGCACGCACAGAGGCTTGTATCGATATAATAGACTGGTTTTTGGAGTGGCTTCGGCTCCGGCAATTTGGCAGAGGGCCATGGAGCAGGTATTACAGGGAATTCCAAGCACTCAATGTTACTTGGACGATATCCTGATTACAGGAGATGACGATGAGGAACACCTTGCAAATTTGAAACTGGTGCTCACCAGGTTGAAGGAATATGGCCTTCGAGATAATCGCCAGAAATGTGAGTTCTTTCAGGAACAGATCTCGTACTGTGGTCATGTCATTGACCAGGAGGGGCTGCACAAGTCACCTGACAAGATCGAAGCTGTTGTGAAGGCTCCCGCTCCGGAAAATGTATCCCAGTTGAGATCGTTCCTAGGGTTGATCAACTATTAGCATAAGTTTCTGCCAAATCTATCCATGGTGCTGCACCCGCTGAATGCTCTTTTGCAGAAAGAAGTACCATGGAAGTGGAGCGAGGAATGTAAGAAGGCCTTTCGCAAAAGCAAGACATTGATCACCTCAGAGGAAGTGTTGGCTCACTTCAACCCAACGCTACCTATTCGTTTAGCTTGTGATGCTTCTCCTTATGGTATTGGAGCAGTACTCTCACACAAGTTGCCAAATGGCTCGGAAAGGCCAGTCGCATTTGCATCCAGATCATTGACCTCCGCTGAGCGCAACTATGCTCAGATAGATAGGGAGGCTCTCAGCCTGGTGTGGGGAGTAAAGAAGTTTCATCATTACCTGCAGGGCCAGAAGTTTACACTGCTGACAGACCACCAGCCGTTGGTTTCCATATTCAACCCTAAAAAGGGCGTTTCCATTATGACAGCGCAAAGGCTACAGAGGTGGTCCCTTTTCCTAGGGGCACACAAATATGACATAGAATACAAAGGATCAAAACAGCATGGGCATGCTGACGGTTTATCACGCCTACCGTTGCCAACGGTAGAAGAGGCGCCTACAGTGGACCCAGTGGAGATGTTCCACTCAACCATAGTGGAATGTCTACCAGTAACAAATTCTACGATCGAAAAGGAAACAAGAAATGACCCGACTCTCTCACGAGTCTACGATTTAACGGTGAAGGGATGGCCAGCAAATGGCGAACAACTGTTGCCAGCATTTTCGCAGAGAAGAGAACAGCTGTCAGTGTGCCGAGGAACCTTGATGTGTGGATCCAGAGTGGTGATTCCACCCAAACTCCAGCAAAAAGTGCTAAAGGAGCTTCACGAGGGGCATCTGGGTGGAGTGAAAATGAAGAACCTAGCCAGAGCATTCGTGTGGTGGCCAGGTATCGATGGAGACATCGAAGAAATGACCAAGAGCTGTTTAGGATGCCAGAAGGTCCAAAACACCCCACCACAAGCTCCTCTGCATCCATGGGAGTGGCCCTCATCTCCATGGCAAAGGGTACATATCGACTTTGCTGGTCCATTTATGGACTCAATGTTCTTAATCGCGGTGGATGCACACTCCAAGTGGCCGGAGGTAATAAAGATGTCCTCCACCACCACGGAAAAAACCATCACAGTATTAAGGACCATATTTGCCAGGAATGGGCTGCCGGAACAGATCTGTTCTGATAATGGACCGCAATTTGTGTCCGAAGAATTCAGGAAGTTCTTAAAAAACAATGGGGTTAAGCACTACACGTCCGCCCCATACCATCCCGCCACCAATGGATTAGCTGAAAGGTTTGTCCAGACCTTCAAGAAGGCCATAAAGGCCACAGGTAATGAAGACATAAATCTACAACATAAGGTAGATAACTTCTTGTTGGCATACAGGAATGCAACACATGCGGTCACAAACCAAACTCCAGCCATGATGTTTTTCAATAGAAGACTAAGATGCCGGCTGGATTTGATCAAGCCAAACATCAGAAGGGACGTAGAGAACCGGCAATTTCAAGGCATGAATGAAAGGCCAAATAGAACCTTCCAGATAGGCCAACAAGTTTTGGCCCGGGACTACCGTACCGAGAAATGGCAGCCTGGAACTATTTGCAGATGACTAGGACCGCTGATGTATACCGTGGACATTGGTGAAAGCATAATAAGGCGCCATGCTGACCAGATCATAGCGTCAACCGAAAAGGGACAACCTACACCACAACTCTATACGCCTAATGATGACGCAGAGATACCCATAGTATCTACCTCCGATCCGGTGATACTGGAACCAGGTGAACCCGACACTGACATTCAAGCCGAATCCACCTTGCCAAAAGAACCTACTACACCACCGAAAACTACTACACCACCGAGGCGTTATCCGGACCGAATCAGGAAGCCTCCGGAGAGACTGAATCTGTGAACTGTTTTACATTAAGTTGTGTATATATGTTATGATGTTATGTTTAATGGGAAGATATACTGTTAACCTAAAAAGGGAGGATTGTGGTGTATGTAACCGTTCCACCTTTAAGAGAACTACTTTAAGGGTTGCACTACTTTATCTTGGCTGCTGTATACTGTAATACCGGTGGTGACCACACCGGTATATAAGTGCTGTGTAATGATTTATTGGGCAGATCCGCCCTGACCTTCAACCAGTAAAGACCTGTTAAATTTTACTCTTATGGTCTGTGTAGTAATTCTCAATATAACACACAGACTTAACAGCATCAAGCTGAGACTGCATGAGAGCAGTCTGAGATTGAATGGCACCAAGTATAGAATGCATTACAGCACTAAGACGTTGTGTCACTTCCACCTGTGCTGCAATGGAAGCTGCCAGATCGCCCATCACATGAGGCATCAGGTCTGGGTTGCCATGGTCTCTCTGGAAATGATTGGCTCTGTTAGACCCGTGATTCTGAGAGTATGCTGTTTTTCAATAACCACACGGATGCTGTAACTTAACGATAAACAGGTATTTACTGGAGGAGGGTAGTCTCAAGTCTGGGGGTACAGAGGCATGCGCAAGGCTTATATACAGGTGTAGTCACTGCCGGTACTACAGTATACAGGAGCTGTAAAATTAGTTCTGTCTTAAAGGCACATACACTACAATTCCTCCACTTTTAGATTAGTAGCACCCCTAATATTCAAATAACAATTAACACTTTAACATGTACATTAAACCACCATAGTCCATTTATAGGTTCAGTCTTTGGGGCGGCTTCCTGACCCTTTCGGGATAGCGCCTTTCCTGAGGTTCTTGTTCATGGTGCAGAGGCGATTCTGACCCCTTTTCATCGGGTAGTTCATCGGGTTCTACTGCTACTGGTTCTGAGGTAGATGCTACCGGTATGTCGGGTTCATCCCCAGGTACTCGAGACATGGGGTTGACGCGTTCCTGTGACGCTAAGACCTGATCGACGTGGCGTCTCACAATGTTCTCCCCGACATCCACTGTGTACACTAATGGCCCCTGCCTTGTGCATATAATTCCGGATTGCCATTTCTCTGTTCGATAGTCACGGGCCAAGACTGGTTGTCCTGCATTGAAGCTCCTTGTCGGCTTCTCATTGATGTGCTGGAATTGTTTGTCCTCAACATTTCTTCGCACATTTGGTCTGAGCAAGTCCAGACGAGATCTCAACCTTCAGTTAAAGAACATCATGGCTGGGGTCTGGTTGGTAACTGCATGTGTCGCGTTTCGGTAGGCTAATAAGAAATTGTCCATCTTATACTGTAGTGGAATTTCATCGTCGCACATGGCCTTTATCGCCTTCTTAAAGGTTTGTACGAACCTCTCAGCCAATCCATTTGTGGCTGGATGATACGGGCCGGATGTGTAATGCCTTACCCCATTCTTCTCATAAATTTTTGGAACTCGTCGGACACAAACTGTGGTCCATTATCAGAGCAAATCTGCTCTTGCAAACCGTTTCTGGCAAATATGGTCCGTAGGACTGCAATCATTTTCTCTGTAGTGGTTGAGGACATTTTTATCACCTCAGGCCACTTCGAATGAGCATCCACTGCTATTAAGAACATTGAGTCCATGAATGGACCAGCAAAATCAATATGCACCCGTTGCCATGGAGAGGAGGGCCACTCCCATGGGTGTAGAGGGGCATGTGGTGGTGCATTTTGGACCTTCTGGCATCCTAAGCAGCTCTTAGTTAGGTCTTCGATTTGTTGATCGACTCCCGGCCACCACACATAAGCCCTAGCAAGGCTTTTCATTTTCACTCCCCCCAGATGACCTTCATGTAGCTCATATAGCACTCTCTCCCTTAACATGGGTGGAATCACCACTCTGGATCCACACATCACTGTCCCCTGGCATACTGACAGCTGTTCTCTTCTGGATGAGAATGCTGGCAACAGTGAGTCACCATGTGTTGGCCATCCCCTCACCGTCAAATCATATACCCGCGACAGCGTCGGATCATTGCAGGTCTCCTTCTCTATATCCGCGTTTGTTACTGGCAATCGTTCAATTATTGACGAATAAAATATCTCGATAGGGTCCACTGCTGGTGCTTCCACCACAGTAGGCAGTGGCAGGCGCGATAGCCCATCAGCGTTCCCATGCTGTTTCGTGCCTTTATATTCTATTTCATATTGATTCGCCCCTAGAAACAGGGACCATCTTTGTAACCGTTGTGCAGTCATCATTGGAACGCCCTTCTTAGGATTAAAGATGGAGACAAGTGGTTGGTGGTCAGTCAGATGCAGATAGTGGTTGAATTTTTTTACTCCCCATACTAGGCTGAGGGCCTCCCTGTCAATCTGGCCGTAGTTGCGCTCGGCTGAGGTTAGTGACCGAGACGCAAAGGCTACTGGCCTCTCCAACCCGTCTGGGAATTTGTGCGACAGCACTGCTCCAATACCATAGGGTGATGCATCATATGCCAACCGAATTGGTAGCGCAGGGTTGAAATGGGCCAACACCTCTTTTGATGTGATCAATTCTTTAAACTTCTGGAAAGCTCGTCTACGTTCGTCATCCCACTTCCATGGTACCCCTGTTTGCAGTAGGGTGTTCAGTGGGTGTAATACCGTGGACAAATTTGCTAAGAACTTGTGGTAGTAGTTTACCAGCCCGAGGAACGACCTCAGTTGTGACACATTTTCCTGTGCTGGAGCCTTGACTACTGCCTCAATCTTTTCAGGGGACTTATGTAACCCCTCTTCATCGATGACGTGGCCACAATACGAGATCTGTTTCTGGACAAACTCGCACTTGTGGCGATTAGCTCGTAGCCCATACTCCTTTAATCTGGTGAGCACCTTCTCCAAGTTGGCGAGGTGATCACTGTCATTTTTGCCCGTGACCAAGATGTCGTCCAAATAACACTGGGTCCCTGGAATCCCTTACAGGACATGATCCATTGCCCTTTGCCAGATAGCCGGAGCCGAGGCTACCTCGAATAACAGCCCGTTGTATTGATAGAGACCTTCATGAGTGTTAATCATAAGGTAATGTTTCGAAGCTTCTTCTACCTCCATTTGCAAGTACGCCTGGGCTAGATCAATTTTGGTGAAGCGTTTACCTCCAGATAGCGAGGCGAAAATATCCTCAATTCGTGGAAGCGGATATTGTACCGTGTGAAGGACTGGGTTCACAGTCACCTTAAAATCCCCACAGATGCGGACCTTCTTTGATTCCCCAGGCGTATTACTCAATGACCTCCTCATTACAGGAATGATGGGTGTAGCCCACTCGCCCCAGTCCACTTTGGACAGTACTCCTGAACGTTCCAACCCTTCCAGCTCTGCTTCGACAGCTGGTCTGATCGCATAAGGCACTGGTCTGGCCTTAAGAAACTTTGGGCTTGCATTTTCCTCTATTTTAATCGTTGCTGTTATGACTTTTAGTGTTCGTAGTCCCTCTTGGAACAATTCTTTTGCATCAGTTAGCATTTTTGACAGTCGTCCAGGTGTGACGTCGTCATCCTTTTTGGCCTCAACCTTCAGTGCCTGTATGTATGCCAATCTCATTGTATCTTCCGGATCCATTCACGTCCTAGCAGTGGTGGTCCTCCATCTGGCAATACATATATATCCATTTTAGGTATTTCCTGGCCTTTATATATCACTTTCACCCTTATTTTTCCTTTGGGGTAGACTTTTTGCCCCGTATACATCATCAAGACAATCTCTGTAGCTTTCAAGGGTATATGTGAAAATAGCCGCTTGCAGTCCCTTTGGTTTATGACTGTGTGGGCTGATCCTGTGTCCAATTCCATCTTCACTTGGACTCCGTCTATCTTGAGTGTAACCCAGATAGTCTGGTGATCCTCCATTTTGGTTACCTTATGTAGTTTCAGACAACGCAGCTCCTTGCTTCTGGAGTCTGTGTCACTTTTCTGTTCGTCTGAACCACTGTCCATCACCTGGTGTACCTTTTTGTACTTCTCCTGTGGAGATTTCTTACTGTTGGTTTTCTTCCCAGACCTGCAGACTCTTGCTATGTGTCCTGCTTTTCCACACTGTCTGCACACTTGGTCCTTGAACCAACAATCCTTCTGGTCATGTGTTGTTCTGCCGCAGCGATAGCACTTCCCTGTTCCATAGGACATTTCATTGGTGCCATATTCTTGCAGTCTCCGTTGTATTTCTGCAGCTCCCCTTGCGGCTGCTTCGTGTGATACTGCCATACTGAAAGCCTTGTCCAGCGTAAGATCCTTTTCTGATAGAAGCCGTTTCTGGGTTCCTTCACTTTGTAGCCCACACACAAACTTGTCCCTTAACATATCTGCTAGTCCCGCTCCAAACTGGCAGTGTTTCGATAGCTTGCGCAGTTCCGTTAGGTACTCAGCATTGCTTTCGTCTTTGTGTTGGTTCCTTTTATGGAACTTAAATCGTTCTGCTATCAGCAGCGGTGTGGGGTTTAAGTGGTCCTGCAGGATTTCTACTATGCTTTCAAAATTCTTGTTCACAGGCTTCTCTGGGGTTATTAGATTTCGCAGTAACCCATAAGTTTTTGCACCCATGGAATTTAACAAAACCAGTGCTTTCCTAGCATCTGGCTGTTCATTCGCCCTGCAGTACTCCTCAATACGTTCCACATATGTCGCCCAATCTTCGACTTCATTGTCGAACATAGAGATACTGCCACTCTTCGGCATCCCTGGGTGTGATTTAACTGTCAATAATGGCGTCTCCCGCGCTTCCCCTTCTTTTCCGCTGGCACAAATGGCATCTCCCGCGCTTTCCTTCCTTCACGCGCCCTTCTTCATCTCCGCTGCGGTTTCTAAAAATGGCGTCTCCTGCGCTCTTCCTTCTTCTCCGCGGCTCAATGGTGTCTCCCGCGCTCTCCCTTCTTCTCCCCGTGGACACTGTTCAGCCCTTGAGCCCTGGCTGTGCTCTGCGCATTTTTTTTTTTCTCGACGCCGCTCGGTCCTGAACCCGGCTGTTGCTTTACCCTCTCTCTCTACGGTTTTTTTTTTTTTCTCGGCGCCGCTCGGTTTTCAACCTCCGGCTGTGCCCTGTGCACTTGACCCTCTGTCTTACCCCATCGACGCTGCTCGTCTTTCTCTCCTCCGTCGGTCGGCTCCAGCCGCCACTGTCTGGGAAGGGTCTGCGCTGGACCTGTCGTTAGTCTCTTGCTGATCGTCGTGGCTGGGGAACCAAGCCCGGCTCTCCACAGCCTCCCCTGCGATGTTCACTCTCTGCCGGACGACTGGGCGGTTGCTCGTGGTCGACGCCCGTGTTCCTGGCCTTGACTTTTTTTTTTTACACCGCCCTCCCGGAGCGAATCCTCGAAGGGAAATGGAGAGTTGCAGGTAGATTCGAATCGCCACTCGTCGCCACTGATAGATCCGTGATTCTGAGAGTGTGCTGTTTTTCAATAACCACACGGATGCTGTAACTTAACGATAAACAGGTATTTACTGGAGGAGGGTAGTCTCAAGACTGTTGGTACAGAGGCATGCGCAAGGCTTATATACAGGTGTGGTCACTGCCGTTACTACAGTATACCGGAGCTGTAAAAGTAGTTCTGTCTTAAAGGCACATACACTGCAGGCTCCATGGTGTGCGCAGAGCTTTGTGCAATGTTGGAGGTGGACTCCTCCACACTCCTTATCATTGCCAAGAGGCCCTCGGGCACCCTTCCATTATACCTATCATCTCCATGTGCCTGCCCATCACCCTTTTAAATGCCTCCCCATCAAGGTCCTCATCTGAGTCCTGTGCAGCAGAACTCGTGCGCGACCTCGCCCTCTGGGGAGCTGGCCCCCGAACTATCCTTTCCCCCTGGCCTTGCTGCAGCCCACTCGTCCCCGGTGTCTTACCCTGTGCAGATCCCGCTACTATACTAGCCTCTAAAAAATGCATAGTGCCAGTATCTGAGCTGCTGTCTGCGGGTGAGACATGCAGTGACGTGGTGTGTTCTTTCTCATCCTCTTCTCCTGCATTGCTCTCTACAGTGCCCTCAGGGACAGGCTGCTCCAGTACTTGCTGATTTTCTGAAAGCAGAAAGGCACAAGAGCCGGGTTAAGGTGAGGAGAAGGGGGCAGGAAGGGAGAAATGCATGCATACAGCATGATTAGCTGGAAAGTGCGAAACGCTTGTGGGGTGAGGTGGAAGTGGGATGTGAGAAGAAGGAGTCGGGATGAACACGCCGTTGTTGTCCCCTAGGGGGTCAATGTCACCAGTGGCCACGGTGCCCACCACCTGGCACCCAATAATCTGCAGCACTCGATTCTCCAGCGCAGACAGTGGTTGGGTGTCAGCTTGTCCCCTGCCTGCGCGTTCCTGCTCCCTCCTGTTGTGAGCCAACATGACCTGCAAGAGAAAGAAAAGTGTGAGTGAGGGTGGAGCAATGTGTTTGGGTGATGTGCCTGCCATAGTTGAATAGCTGTCATTGTGTGCAAAGTATGAGATGTGGGTGTGAGTGTTGGTAGGTAGAGATTGTTGGTGGGTGAGTGCTGGGGGTGTGGTGCTTTGGGCAGTGTGTGAAGACTGTGGTTCAGATGGTGGTATGTACCATTTGTTGAAGCATTCACTCACCCTGACCAGCCGAGTGAAGTCATTACATTTTGTCCTGCACTGTGTGTGGGTCTGGGGACCACAGTGCTGCCCGAGACGTGCTGTGCTCCCTCCCTCCACATGGTGCGGAAGATTTGCGGCGAGGGCCTCCTGCCACTTGTCGGGTAGAGCACTGCCCTCCGTCTCTCCACAGCGAACACCAACGCCTCCAATGCTTCATCGCAGAACCTGCGGGCTGTCTCCCTGGGGCGTGGATCTGCCATGAGTACAGCTGCTTCAGCCCTCCAGCTCCTTCTCCTTGTCCTGCTGCTGCTTGCTGAGGCAGCTGCACACCCAGCAATGCTGAGAATGAGGTGCTGCAGCATCAATGAATCTGCCCTTTAAGAACTGGAAAAAGCCTGTGGCAATCATGACTTGCGATTTGACTTCAGTTTTACTATGGCTCCTTGATGCCACACTCAGTCAATTGCTGCTTTGATGTCAAGGGCAGTCACTCTCACCTCACCACTGGAATTCAGCTCCTTTGTCCATGTTTGGACAAAGGCTGTAATGAGGTCTGGAGCTGCGTGGTCCTGGTGGAACCCAAACTGAGCATCAGTGAGCAGGTTACTGGTGAGTAATTGCTGCTTAATAGCACTGTCAACAACACCTTCCATCACTTTGCTGATGATTGAGAGTAGGTTGATGGGGCGGTAATTGGTCGGATTGGGTTTGTCCTGTTTTCTGTGGACAGGACATACCTGGGCAGTTTTCCACATTGTCGGTAGATGCCAGTGTTGTAGCTGTACTGGAACAGCTTGGCTGGAGACTGGAGTTACTCTGTCATCTACAAGATGTGGTGGGTGAATTTTGACTGTAGCGGACTTCAAGGGGCAGTAATTCGAGGGGGGTGGGTGTATAAGGAGCTGCCAAAATCAGATTTCACCCCCATTGAGCTTGTGGCTGGCCTTTTGATTTTCTCCGATTCCTCTCCCTATCTGCTCCAATTTACTTTGCAGATGTACAAGTTCCCTAATAAAGTGACTACATCCAGTTCTATGGCCAGAACACCACCTCGCAAGATCTCGAGGAGCAACCCTTGACTTTCTCTTGCCAGTTGAAGCCACTCAGTTGCCGTTTTACCTCTTGGGGTTGAGATGCTGTTCCACCTTATTTATTTCATTACAGCTGGCTGCTGTCTGATGAAAATATTTCTTCATCCCTCACTCCTCCATATTCATAAGTTAGACATTTCAGAATCAGTTTAAAACATCTCAGATGTTACAACAGTTGAGCCAAGAGCTCAATGGGCTACTGCGATTTGAAACTCGTTTCCTTCCTTTTTATTTTAAAGGTTTTTTTTAAAAGGCTACTCACCAATGAACTAGCAGGAAAATGGAGAAAAATTAGAAGTTGAGGTGGTGCAGTGGTCCTGAGCAACATGGCTAACCCTCAGTGTCATGGACCAGGTTCAAGAGTCACTCTGCTCAGTTCCCGATCTGTGGGGAGGTGCTTGTTAGATCCGTGATTCTGAGAGTATGATGTTTTTCAATAACCACACGGATGCTGTAACTTAACAATCAACAGGTATTTACTGGAGTAGGGTAGTCTCAAGACTGGGGTACAGAGGCATGCTCAAGGCTTATATACAGGTGTGGTCACTGCCGGTACTACAGTATACAGGAGCTGTAAAAGTAGTTCTCTCTTAAAGGTACATACACTACAATTCCTCCCCTTTTAGATTAGTAGTACCCATAATATTCAAATAACAATTAACACTTTGACATGTACATTAAATAACAATAGTCCATTTATAGATTCAGTCTTTGGGGCGGCATCCTGACCCTTTCAGGATAGTGCCTTTCCTGAGGTTCTTGTTCTTGGTGCGGAGGCGATTCTGGCCCCTTTTTATCGGTTAGTTCATCGGGTTCCACTGCTACTGGTTCGGAGGTAGATGCTACCGGTATGTCGGGTTCATCCCCAGGTATGCAAGGCATGGGGTTGACTCGTTCCTGTGATGCTAAGATCTGATCAACGTGGCGTCTCACAATGTTCTCCCCGACATCCACTGTGTACATTAATGGCCCCTGCCGTGTGCATATCGTTCCGGGTTGCCATTTCTCTGTTCGGTAGTCACGGGCCAAGACTGGTTGTCTTACATTGAAGCTCCTTGTTGGCTTCTCATTGATGTGCTGGAATTGTTTATCCTCAGCATTTCTTCGCACATTTGGTCTAAGCAAGTCCAGACGAGATCGCAACCTTCGGTTAAAGAACATCATAGCTGGGGTCTGGTTGGTAACTGCATGTGTCGCGTTTCGGTAGGCTGATAAGAAATTGTCCACCTTATGCTGTAGTGGAATTTCATCATCGCACATGGCCTTTATCGCCTTCTTAAAGGTTTGTACGAACCTCTCAGCCAATCCATTTGTGGCTGGATGATACGGGGCGGATGTGTAATGCCTTACCCCATTCCTTCTCATAAATTTTTGAAACTCTTCGGACACAAACTGTGGTCCATTATCAGAGCAAATCTGCTCTGGCAAGCCGTTTCTGGCAAATATGGTCCATAGGACTGCAATCGTTTTCTCTGTAGTGGTTGAGGACATTTTTATCACCTCAGGCCACTTTGAGTGAGCATCCACTGCTATTAAGAACATTGAGTCCATGAATGGACCAGCAAAATTAATATGCACCCGTTGCCATGGAGAGGAGGGCCAATCCCATGGGTGTAGAGGGGCATGTGGTGGTGCATTTTGGACCTTCTGGCATCCTGAGCAGCTCTTGGTTAGTTCTTCGATTTGTTGATCGATTCCCGGCCACCACACATAAGCCCTAGCAAGGCTTTTCATTTTCACTCCCCCCAGATGACCTTCATGTAACTCATTTAGCACTCTCTCCCTTAACTTGGGTGGAATCACCACTCTGGATCCACACATCACTGTCCCCTGGCATACTGACAGCTGTTCTCTTCTGGATGAGAATGCTGGCAACAGTGAGTCACCATGTGTTGGCCATCCCCTCACCGTCAAATCATATACCCGAGACAGCGTCGGATCATTGCGGGTCTCCTTCTCTATATCCGCGTTCGTTACTGGCAATCATTCAATTATTGACGAATAAAATATCTCGATAGGGTCCACTGCTGGTGCTTCCTCCACAGTAGGCAGTGGCAGGCGCGATAGCCCATCAGCGTTTCCATGCTGTTTCATGCCTTTATATTCTATTTCATATTGATTCGCCCCTAGAAACAGGGACCATCTTTGTAACCGTTGTGCCATCATTACTGGAACGCCCTTCTTAGGATTAAAGATGGAGACAAGTGGTTGGTGGTCAGTCAGCAAGGTGAACTTCTGCCCATGCAGATAGTGGTTGAATTTTTTTACTCCCCATACAAGGCTGAGGGCCTCCCTGTCAATCTGGGCGTAGTTGCGCTCGGCTGAGGTTAGTGACCGAGACGCAAAGGCTACTGGCCTCTCCAACCCGTCTGGGAATTTGTGCGACAGCACCGCTCCAATACTATAGGGTGATGCATCACATGCCAAACGAATTGGTAGTGCTGGGTTGAAATGGGCCAACACCTCTTTTGATGTGATCAATTCTTTACACTTCTGGAAAGCTCGTCTACGTTCGTCATTCCACTTCCATGGTACCCCTGTTTGCAGTAGGGTGTTCAGTGGGTGTAATACTGTGGACAAATTTGGTAAGAACTTATGGTAGTAGTTTACCAGCCTGAGGAACGACCTCAGTTGTGACACATTTTCCTGCGCTGGAGCCTTGACTACTGCCTCAATCTTTTCAGGGGACTTATGTAACCCCTCTTCATCGATGACGTGGCCACAATGCGAGATCTGCTTCTGGAAAAACTCGCACTTGTGGCGATTAGCTCGTAGCCCATATTCCTTTAATCTGGTGAGCACCTTCTCCAAGTTGGCGAGGTGATCACTGTCATTTTCGCCCGTGACCAGGATGTCGTCCAAATAACACTGGGCCCCTGGAATCCCTTGCAGGACTTGATCCATCGCCCTTTGCCAAATAGCCGGAGCCGATGCTACCCCGAACACCAGCCGATTGTATTGATAAAGACCTTTATGAGTGTTAATCGTAAGGTATTTTTTCGAGGCTTCTTCTACCTCCATTTGCAAGTACGCCTGGGCTAGATCAATTTTGGTGAAGCGTTTACCTCCAGATAACGAGGCGAAAATATCCTCAATTCGTGGAAGCGGATATTGTACCGTGTGAAGGATTGGGTTCACTGTCACCTTAAAATCCCCACAGATGCGGACCTTCTTTGGTTCCCCAGGCGTATTACTCAACGACCTCTTCATTACAGGAACGATGGGTGTAGCCCACTCGCTCCAGTCTACTTTGGACAGTACTCCTGAACGTTCCAACCCTTCCAGCTCTGCTTTGACAGCTGGTCTGATCACATAAGGCACTGGTCTGGCCTTAAGAAACTTTGGGCTTGCATTTTCCTCTATTTTAATCATTGCTGTTATGCCTTTTCGTGTTCCGAGTCCCTCCTGGAACACTACTTTTGCGTCAGTTGGCATTTTTGACAGTCGTCCAGGTGTGACGTCATCATCCTTTTTGGCCTCAACCTCCGTATGGAATGCCAATCTAATTGTATCTTCCGGATCCATTCACGTCCTAGCAGTGGTGGTCCTCCATCTGGCAATACATATATATCCATTTTAGGTATTTCCTGGCCTTTATATATCACTTTCACCCTTATTTTTCCTTTGGGGTAGACTTTTTGCCCTGTGTACGTCTTCAAGACAATCTCTGTAGCTTTCAAGGGTATATGTGAAAATAGCCGCTTGTAGTCCCTTTGGTTTATGACTGTTAGGGCTGATCCTGTGTCCAATTCCATTTTCACTTGGACTCCGTCTATCTTGAGTGTAACCCAGATAGTCTGGTGATCCTCCATTTTGGTTACCTTATGTAGTTTCAGACAACCCAGCTCCTTGCTTCCGGAGTCTGTGTCACTTTTCTGTTCGTCTGAACCACTGTCCATCACCTGGTGTAGCTTTTTGTACTTCTCCTGTGGAGATTTCTTACTGTTGGTTTTCTTCCCAGACCTGCAGACTCTTGCTATGTGTCCTGCTTTTCCACACTGTCTGCACACTTGGTCCTTGAACCAACAATCCTTCTGGTCATGTGTTGTTCTGCCGCAGCGATAGCACTTCCCTGTTCCATAGGACATTTCATTGGTGCCATATTCTTGCGGTCACCGTTGAATCTCTGCAGCGCCCCTTGCGGCTGCTTCGTGTGATACTGCCATACTGAAAGCCTTGTCCAGCGTAAGATCCTTTTCTGATAGAAGCCGTTTTTGGGTTCCTTCACTTTGCAGCCCACACACAAACTTGTCCCTTAACGTATCTGCTAGTCCCGCTCCAATCTGGCAGTGTTTCGATAGCTTGCGCAGTTCCGTTAGGTACTCAGCATTGCTTTCGTCTTTGTGTTGGTTCCTTTTATGGAACTTAAATTGTTCTGCTATCAGCAGCGGTGTGGGGTTTAAGTGGTCCTGTAGGATTTCTACTATGCTTTCGAAATTCTTGTTCACAGGCTTCTCTGGGGTTATTAGGTTTCGCAGTAACCCATAAGCTTTTGCACCCATGGAATTTAACAAAACCGGTGCTTTCCTAGCATCTGGCACTTCATTCGCCCTGCAGTACACCTCAATACGTTCCACATATGTCGCCCAATCTTCGACTTCATTGTCGAATGTAGAGATACTGCCACTCTTCGGCATCCCTGGGTCTGATTTAACTGTCAAAAATGGCATCTCCCGCGCTTCCCCTTCTTCTCCGCTGGTGCAAAATGGTGTCTCCCGCGCTTTCCTTCCTTCCCGTGCTCGCCCTTCTTCTCCGCTGCGGCTTCTAAAAATGGCGTCTCCCGTGCTCTTCCTTCTTCTCCGCAGCTCAATGGCATCTCCCGCGCTCTCCCTTCTTCTCCCCGCGGACACTGTTCAGCCCTTGAGCCCTGGCTGTGCTCTGCGCATTCTTTTTTGTTTTTTGCGCCTTTCCCGTTTCTGCCGCTCGGTCCTGAACCCAGCTGTTGCTTTACCCTCTCTCTCTCCGTTTTGTTTTTCCTCAACGCTGCTCGGTTTTCAATCCCCGGCTGTGCCCTGTGCGCTTCACCCTCTGTCTTACCCCGTCGACGCTGCTCGGCTTTCTCTCCGCCGTCGGTCGGTTCCAGCCGCCGCTGTCCGGGAAGAGTCTGCGCTGTACCTGTTGTCAGTCTATTGCTGATCGTCGTGGCTGGGGAACCAAGCCCGGCTCTCCACAGCCTCCCCTGCGATGTTCACTCTCTGCCGGACGACTGGGCGGTTGCTCGTGGTCGACGCCTGTGTTTCTGGCCTCGACTTTCTTCCACCGCCCTCCCGGAGCGAATCCTCGAAGGGAAATGCAGAGTTGCAGGTAGATTCGAATCGACACTCGTCGCCACTGTTAGATCCGTGATTCTGAGAGTATGATGTTTTTCAATAACCACACGGATGCTGTAACTTAACAATCAACAGGTATTTACTGGAGTAGGGTAGTCTCAAGACTGGGGTACAGAGGCATGCTAAAGACTTATATACGGGTGTGGTCACTGCCGGTACTACAGTATACAGGAGCTGTATAAGTAGTTCTCTCTTAAAGGTACATACACTACAGTGCTGAGGGCAGATTCAGCAGGCGAAAGCTGAACCAGCACCAGTTGTGTTCAGGGCAGACCAACTTTGCTAAGGGGGGTGTTGGGGGGGGTCTGTAAATCAATTTGAGAAGACAACCAACATGGTGGCATCAGTCATTTTAATGGTCAAGTCCCATTAGTTACACACAGCAACATGGCAGTAAGTACGATAGATGGATACTACCCCAATCCTTTGGAGAACAGTTGGCCATGTCGTGAAACTCTCTGGCCTCTGGCCTCTGGCCTCTGGCCTCTCGCCCTTTGCTCCTGTTCTGACCTCCCCTTTTAAAGTAGTCCTTTATATACCCCCAACGCTATGCAACATCCACATGACCATGACATCACCCACCCTTAGCCAATCAGTGACACTGTTGCCCATTTAACCCATATATGGACATTTTGTTTCTCCCTGACTCTTTTCAGCCATTTTCCAGCAAACACAACTTAAAAGAAACTGCAGTGAGACAGTTTAGGATTACAGGGCCTCAACAGGGCACTAGGCCCCTTATTTGCATGTGCAAAGAGCTAATGCTGGGACGCCTCTTTTTCTGCCCTTACCAATATACATGGTGGCGCACCTCCAGCAAGAAATATGCTCACGCACTGCCCACCATATTGGATGCTTTGCGGCCCGTTTTACACCTGTAATACGAGTATGGTGTCAACCAATTTTTTAGGCCTATTTCTCCAATGTAGAGCTGCCAGCACAAATTCATTGTTTTTATTTTATCTCGACAGTAAAAATAAAAGGTTGGTTTCCAGTCAGCTGCTGGTAGCTATTAGCTGCTTTGAGAAGATGATTAGAGGCCCCGTGTTGCTAAGCAATGCTCCAGTGTTCATGCTGAAAGACTATAGCTGGGGAAACAATAAACGTGAATGTTGGATATCTTTGTTATAACAGGATCAAATCATATCAGAGCTTTCCAATGATTCAGAAGAAAGTTTGCTGTGTTTTAAAGTCCAACCGTGTGTTGGAGATGTCGTCGTTTGGATGAGATGTTAAACTGAGGGCCCCGTCTGCCCTCTCAGGGTGATGTAGCAGATCCCATGGCACTATGTTGATTGAGGGATAAATATTGGCCAGGACACCGGGGACAACTCCCCTGCTCTTCTTCGAAATTGTGCCATGGCATCTTTTGCATCCACCTGAGAGAGCAGACGGGGCTTTGATTTAATGTCTCATCCAAAAGACAGCACCTCCGACAGTGCAGCACTCCCTCAGCACTGCACTGGCGTGTCAGCCTAGATGCTTGTTCTCAAGTCACTGGAGTGAGACTTAGAACCCACAACCTTCTGACTTAGAGGCGAGAGCACTACCAACTGAGCCACAGCGAGCAAGTATGAGAATAGATTAATAGCTAACATAAAAGGGAACCCAAAAGTCTTTCATAAACATATAAATAGTTAAAGTTCTTAAGCATATTCAAGACAGGGATCATTACATTTTTGGATATTAAGGGAATCAAGTGATATGGGGTTAATGCGGGAAGGTGGAGATGAGGTAGAAGATCAGCCATGATCTTATTGAATGGCAGAGCAGGCTTGAGGGGCTGAATGACCTACTCCTGCTCCTATTTCTTATGTTCTTAAAGGGTAGTCAAAGGAGGGGTGGAGCTGATTAGGGACTAAAAAGGAGATCTTCTTGTGGAGGCAGAGGGTATGGCTGAGGTACTAAATGAATACTTTGCATCTGTCTTCACTAAAGAGGATGCTGCCAATGTAGCAGTAAAGGAGGAGGCAGCAGAGAAATTGGATAGGATAAAAATAGATAAATAGGAGGTACTTAAAAGGTTGGCAGAACTCAAAGTAGAAACGACACCCGGTCCAGATGGGATGCATCCTAGGTCGCAGAGGGAAGTAAGGGTGGAGATACCAAAGGCTCTGGCCACAATCTTTCAAACCTCCTTAGATATGGGAGTGGTGCCAGAGGATTGGAGGATTGTCAATGTTACACCCCTGTTTAAAAAGGGGGATA
This sequence comes from Somniosus microcephalus, assembly GCF_052327205.1. Lineage (NCBI taxonomy): Eukaryota > Metazoa > Chordata > Chondrichthyes > Squaliformes > Somniosidae > Somniosus > Somniosus microcephalus. The sequence goes on from NC_140989.1 coordinate 189,442,782, forward strand.
GGGAGAAACCTGCCAACTACATCCGTAGTGGGGAAACTTTTAGGGGGAGAAATTCGGTATCGCCCCGTTTAAGGCGCAATTATCGACCGGGCGCAAAATTTAGCGCCTGGTGCTAATTATCGCCTCCGACTGCAAACTTGGCTTCTATCAACCCTGGAGGTGATTGGAGCGCTAAATCAGGCGCTACACACCTCTCCATCCGCACCCTGCTCTTTGCAGCCTTGAATCTCGGCCTGGAGAGACCTGTACATCATTTCTGCTGGAAAGAACAATGGAGAGGCCCAGGGAAAGAGCTCAAAGTTCACCCCCATAGTCTTCTAAATCAATGCAAGGAAGGTCAAATCAAAATGAACCTGCAAAGTGCTGTTCAGTACCCAAAACTCCTTCACACAGCATTGAATCTCTCCAGAAGTCTCTCTCTCTCTCAGAATGTCGGCGACAGAAAAAGGCAGGAAGCGGCCGCCTTTAAATAGCGCTCCCTCAGTCCCTTCCCGACTGTAAAACGTTCCCCTCAATCTGTCGTTGCTAGCGGCAGGTGGAAAGGTAGGGGGCGCCACTCAATATCCGGTCCGGAGTGCTACCGGGGCGTTGCACGCTCGACTGACGTCACGATCTGCGGGCGCAGGAGATCGTGGTGGTAGTGTTTATTGCTGCCGCAAAATGTCTGGTCAATTTCACGAGCGGCGCAAACATCACTGCGCCCGGGCGCTAGTTGCTTTGCATCCCATTAGCACCCTCTTAGGGACAATAATCAGGGACAAAATTAATTGGAATTTGGAAATGTATGAACTAATAAATGAGAGTCAGCATGAGTTTGTTAAAGGCAAATTGTGTTTGGCAAACTTCATCGAGTTCTTTGACGAAGTAACGGAGGGTTGATAAGGGTAGTGCGGTTGATGTTGTGTACATGGATTTTCAAAAGGCATTTAACAAAGTACCACATAATAGACTTTTTAGCAAAATTAAAGCCCATGGCATTAAAGGGACAGCAGCAGTGAGGCTAAGAAATTAGCTGACAGACAGAAAGCAGAGAGTAATGGTGAAGGGTTGTTTCTCAGACTGGAGGGAGGTATACAGTGGTGTTCCCAGGGGTCGGTATTAGGACCACTGCTCCTTTTGATATATATTAATGACCTGGACTTGGGTATACAGGGCATAATTTCAAAGTTTGCAGATGACACGAAACTCGGAAAAGTAATGAACAGTGAAGAGGATAATAACAGACTTCAGGAGGACATAGACAGACTGGTGAAATGGGCAGACACATGACAGATGAAATTTAATGCAGAGAAATGTGAAGTAATAGATTTTGGTAGGAAGAATTAATATAGTGTGGCGGTACCACCGGTTGTATACCTTACATAAAGACACATAATTCCCTTTAACTTACCTTACTGTATGTTTAACTTACCTTTTGGGGCCGTTGCCCTTTTAACTTACCTGTTGGGGCCATTGCCCCTTTAAGACGAGCCCTAGCGCGCTGACGTCACGTCAGGACGGCCGCCGGCACAGCCTGGCCTAGCGTCTTCGGCCTCAATGGCCAGCCGACGGGAGCGGCGCGATCTTCCGCTCCCGCGGCAAGCACCAGCACAGCCCGGCCTTGCGACCTCGGCCTCAACAGCCAGCGATGCAACGACGCGCATCACGTGACCCCCTAAGCGTGGGAAACGCGAACAACGTGATGATGTCACAACACAAATGCGATGACGTCATCACGCTCTCCACAGGACTGCGAACTCAGTCCTCGTGGAGTCCCCACTGGGACAAGACCTATACCACGGTGCTCTTACAGTCAGCCATCTTACCTGCCATCTTACCTGATGTAATTAGTCTGTTCCTGTAAATAAACAACTTGTTAATAGTTCGTCGAAGTCAAACTCTCTTATTTAGTGGCGATCTACATGAACCGCTATATTGGTGACCCAACGACGTGAGTACGGGAGTTCATCAATTCCTACACTACAATTGGTGACCCCGTATCCGTGAACGATTTTCACGGTAGCAATGCGCAGCCTGACCCTCGTCTTCACAGAGGTACAGCACGCCCAATGGCAACCGTCGACCACCAATGCTACATTGGTGACCCAACGACGTGAGTACGGGAGTTCATCAATTCCTACACTACAATTGGTGACCCCGTATCCATGAACGATTTTCACGGTAGCAACGCGCGCCTGAACCTCGTCTTCCCACAAGATGACCAACGCAGTTGAGCGCAGCCTGACCCTCGTCTTCACAGAGGTACAGCACGTCCAACGGCAACCGTCGACCACCAACGCTACATTGGTGACCCAACGACATGAGTACGGGAGCTCATCAATTCCAATGCTACTATTGGTGAACCCGTATCTGTGAACGATTTTCACGGTAGCAACGCACGCCTGAACCTCGTCTTCCCACAAGACGACCAACGCACAACCGACGAACAATCGCGGAACAGCAACCACCTCACTCCGCCAAAGGCAACCCCGTCTTTGCGAACATATTCGCAAGGTAAGCGCAGCCTGGAGCAGATCCCGTTTGACACGGACAAACCTCAACCGGACCCCGTTCGTTTTCTTTTGTGAGCAATTTTCACAAAAGAAGCACGCCATGGAAGCACCAGCTGTTTTGCTGCCGCTACCGCAATCCAGGGAGCCACAGTCTCCCTCGTGCTTTATACCAGTAGAAGCCCCGTTCGACAAGAACATCGATGCGGTGCCGACCACGCACTTGCTCACGGTCCCCGTACTCGTCTTTCCTACCGCCACATGGATCGTCCGCCTCTACGTCCACAGCGACAGCAAGTATAAATCTCTCCAAGCGCGGGGTACAGCATGTTCGGGCCCACAAAATCGGAGCGCGCCCTGTGGGGATACCACGAGGACCCATCCCTCGCGAACCACGAGGACCCATCCCTCGTGAAAAACGACGACTCCTTCTCCGCCGACGACACACCAGCCCTTCAGCCTGCTGGTTGTGTTACCTACTACACGATTCGGCGTGAACAAAAAGTGTGCCGCCCTCCCGGCTGTTTTCTCCTAAATCTACAACTGTTACAAGTGTTGCCGCCCTCCAGGCAGAGTTAACCCCTCCTGCAAGCAACAACAACCTGGACCGTTGCCGCCCTTTCTCCAGTTTTCCCTTTAACAAACGCAAATGTCTACTGAAGCTGCACACATCGAGGATGGGTCCAACGGGCATCCTGTGGCCGTGATCAGCCACGTGAAAGTTGCTAGCTTCACCGATCACAGGTTAACGCAGTAACTCTTCACCCTCTGTTGTGTTAACGTCGTAGCACTATGGCACGCACCGTTCTGCGTGTTCCAGCCTCCTGAAGGTTTCGCTCACCTGTCGGCGAGTTCACTCACTTCGCCTGTCAAATCCTTCTGGAACGTTCATTTGGCGTTCCTGCAGAGTTCGTTATAACAAGGACTTGTTCCAACATCAACAGAGTCATCGCCCGCGTCCGCCCAACTGGCCCGTCACTCTGACAAGGCCTGCTGTTTCGCACATCTCCACGGTCCTTTGCCTGATGGATACACTTTATTCGCCACGACGCGTGTACGGATCCCCTCACGAGCAGCATCTTCGGAACTCGCTCGCCAAGCCGAGACAGCACGACCGCCGAGAGCACCAGCGTCAGACCATCTCATCCTTGGACTTTCGTTAAAGCGAATTCTGGGGGGGCCCATGTGGCGGTACCACCAGTTGTATACCTTACATAAAGACACATAATTCCCTTTAACTTACCTTACTGTATGTTTAACTTACCTTTTGGGGCCGTTGCCCTTTTAACTTACCTGTTGGGGCCATTGCCCCTTTAAGACGCGCCCTAGCGCGCTGACGTCATGTCACGTACGACGTGATGTGCGTGCGGCGGCCGCCGGCCCGACTCAGCCTTCTAGGATGGCCGCCGACACAGCCCGGCCTAGCGTCTTCGGCCTCAATGGCCAGCCGATGGGAGCAACGTGATCTTCCGCTCCCGCGGCAAGCACCGGCACAGCCCGGCCTCGCGACCTCGGCCTCAACGGCCAGCGACGCAACGACGTGCATCACGTGATGCCCTAAGCGCGGGAAACGCGAACAACATGATGACATCACAACACAAACGCGATGACGTCATCACGCTCTCCACAGGACTGCGAACCCAGTCCTCATGGAGTCCCCGCTGGGACAAGACCTATACCACGGTGCTCTTACAGTCAGCCATCTTACCTGCCATCTTACCTGATGTAATTAGTCTGTTCCTGTAAATAAACAACTTGTTAATAGTTCATCGAAGTCAAACTCTCTTATTTAGTGGCGATCTACACGAACCGCTATATAGGCAATAAACTAAATGATGCAATTTTAAAGGGGGTGCAGGAACAGAGAGGCCTGGGGGTGAATGTATACAAATCATTGAAGGTGGCAGGACAAGTTGAGATGGTTGTTAAAAAGGCATATGGAATCCTTGGCTTTATAGAGGCATAGGGGGAAAAATTAGTGCCCCCGCAGCCGAAATTCATCGGTAGCACCCCAAGAGGGAAGCGGGGCACTACTAGAAGCGCCCTGCCTTCCTCTGGGGCGCTGCACTGCGGCATGTCGCACTCCGGTACTGCAGGCCTTCCTCCCCTTCTTAAAGGGGAAGGGCCTTGCGCAGCACGACCCGGGGCCCAGCTGGGCCACCAGGAATCGGAATGCCGGCAAAAGAGCCTGGCACTCTGCAGAGGAGGCCAGGGACGGCAATGGGGGCAGGTGCTGGCAGGCGGCCGGTGCTGGCAGGCGGCCAGCAACAAAAATGGCACCCCGGCACCTTGCCTTTAATTAGCGCCACCCCAGCCGCAGGTAGGCCCCCCTGACCCAGTCGGACATAGCGTCCAGTGGTAAGTCAGGGGGTGCTACCGAAGATCGCGGCCGGGGTGCAAGCGGGGCGCTGCGCACGGCGATGATGTCATCGCCGGTGGTGAAGCGCCGCGGGGCGCTAATGGTTACCACCGCCGCTAACCTCTTAGGGCACTAACAGGAGGCACAAAGCAACCAAATTTTTCCCCCATAGAGTGCAAAAACAAGGAAGTTATACTAAACATTTATAAAACACAGGTTCAGCCGCAACTGAAGTGTTGTGTTCAATTTGGCACCACACTTTAAGAAGGATGTCAAGGTCTTAACGAGGGTGCAGAAGAGATTTAGTAGAATGGTACCAGGCATGTGGGACCTCAGTTATGTAGAGAGACTGGAGAAGCTGGGTTCTTCTCCTTAGAGCAGAGAAGGTTAAGGGGAGATTTGATAGAGGTGTTCAAAATCACGAATGGTTTTGATAGAGCAAATAAGGAGAAACTGTTTCCACTGGCAGTAGGGTCAGTAACCAGAGGACACAGATTTAAGGTGATTGGCAAAAGAACCAGGTGCGACATGAGGAAGCATTTTTTTACACAGTGAGTTGGTATGATCTGGAATGCACTGCCTGGAAGGGTGGTGGAAGCAGATTCAATAGGGAATTGGATAAATACTTGAAAAGGAAAAATTTGCAGGGCTATGGGGGAAAGAGCAGGGGAGTGGAACTAATTGGACGGCTCATTCAAAGAACTGGGACAGGCATGATTGGCCGAATGGATCCTTCTGTGCTGCATCATTCTATTATTCTGCCATATCCCTTTAATTACCCCATCCCTTTAAATTGAATTCACACATAGTTTCGCACTCTCATCACAGTTGTGCTCTCTGCACAAATCCACATCTTCCAACTGAAGCAATGCTAATGATCTGACCTTAGAAAACTGGGTGCAAATATTACACCCGCTTGGGTCAGTCTAAAACTTGCTTCTAACCATTGAGGGCTAAACCTGCGCGCAGATTGGAAAATCTAGTTTCAAATGTATACATTCTATCAGGAAGCCCAAAGGTTCACTCTAGAAACTTAACACAAGGTGACTCCCACATCAACAGCAATTAGACACCGGCCAAGCTGAACTGAATCCACAGAATCCTGTTAAATTGTTTTTCAGGTGCAAGTATTTTGAACAGGGCAATAATTCAAACAAGCACCCACATCTTCAAGTTTCTGTGACCCTGAGCAATTCACTTGGCATTTTCTGACTATTACATTTCTCATTATCAGGCACAGACATCCACTCTTGAGGTCAGTTTTTAGATGGAGTGGAACTGAACTTCCTTTAGGCCTCAGAGGTTAATAAGATTAGGCTTAATATTCTCAGCTTAATATTAGAATTAAGGGAGGCAATTTCCGAAATGCAGAGCCAGACACTGATGAGTAATGATGTTTACTCACAGTTTCATAAAATTATATGTCGCTTCCTTTCAGTAATTATCTCATTGTATTAAGTCGTCATTCCTGTTTGAGGTGCCGAACAGATTTGATTTGGGAATTAAATTTCGGAAATGAACCCACAAACCCCACAATTGCCCTGTAAATGTGTTCTCCTGAATTGGCACTGCACAGAGAGCTGAGGCAATGGTGTCTAAGGTCCAATAAGCTGGTGCAATTATTGATCCAAGACTCTAACAGACTGACTGGAGCAGTCATTCAAATCCGTATCAGTCTAGAGGGAACATGCACATCTGCAGCAGACTTATAGGAATATTCAGCCTGGGCTTTAGCAGATTAGTGGGAATATTCATTGAAGCACCCAGCAGATTGGTGGGGATATTTATCTCAGTCCTCTGCAGACTAATTCGAGCGTTGGAAGTAAAATGCTAGAAATACACACTAGGTCAATAAGCATTTATATACAAATACATTAGATGAGGAAAGACACTCAGTGGATATCTCTTTCTGTCTTTTGGTGTCTTGTATCGGACAGCAATTGAAAAGTTTAACGTTTTCTATCTGTCAGTATAACAGATGATAATCAGGTGAGATAATTAGAGGCTGTCGGCGTCAAAATTCAGCGAATTGGTTTTGACAAAGGAATTCAGTTTCAATGAAGAAAAACACTGGCCTAGAAATTCAGTTGTTAGCGCCAGCCGCTAGCGCCTTAGGAGGAGGAGAAGTGGGGTGCTAAGCGGCTAGCGCCCGGGCGCGACGCGATCTGCGCCTCTCGCGAACTTCACTCAAGATTTAGCGGCGGCGCAAAACCGCAGCGCCTGCTCAGCTGCGTGCGCAGATCGTGATGTCATTTCATGGTGCAATGCTCTTGGTGCGCCCCGAACCGGAACTTCAGTGGCGCTGCCCTTCTTTGCGCCTGGCGCCCCCAGCGACTGGTAGAGGGGAACGGTTCCCAGTTGCTGCGGGGCGCGGAGGGCGCTATTTAAAGGGGACTCCTCCTGCATTATAAGTGGCAGCCATTTTATGCCAATCCTTCTGTGTGAGAGACGGATATTTGGAGAGAGACAATGGCAGAGAGCTTTCTGCTTTGACTCAGCGCTCGCACAGGTACTTCTGGCTTCAGGCCAGAGCTTTGCACTTGGATTTAACTTTCAGTGCCATAGACTTGAGTTGCCACATATAATGGGGGCTGCAATGGGTGGAAACATTGGCTTTCTGCATTGCATTCAAAGGGCTCAGAGACGCCGTGAGAGAGTGCCAGTCATGGCCAGATGGAGAAGAGCCAACAGGCGTCGGCACAGGAGGCCTTACCCATCCAGGGTATACCGCCAGCAGTTCTCATATCTGAACATGTCTGAGAAGCAGTGTGTTCGGAGGCTGCGATTCTGTAGGGAGGTGGTCACTGAGATCTGCCACCTGCTTCGCAGAGATCTGCAGCCACAGCTGAGGAGCAGGATGTCTCTGTCGGTGGCAGTGAAGGTGACGGTGGCTCTCAACTTCTATGCCACCGGCTCCTTCCAATCCGCTACTGGGGACATTGCCAACATCTCCCAGTTCGCGGTACATTGCTGCATCCGCCAGGTGACCAATGCCCTTTTCAGAAGGAGATGTCAGTACATCTCCTTCCCCATGACCCTGGACAAGCAGCAAGAGCGTGCAATGGGATTTGCAAGAATAGCAGGCTTCCCCATGGTCCAGGGCATAGAACTGATGAACCAGCAATGGTCAGGCCTTGCTTCAGGGCTGCAGTGTGCAGGGCATGGCAGCCAAACAAGTCGACCCTCCCCCTTTAAGAGCTGGCCGGCGCCAGCGTGTCTGCCTTCATTCAGAAACTCGCTGCACCTGCGCTGCGCCTGCCCTTGGTGTTAGTGTTGTGTATGTACCTTTAAGAGAATAACTGGTCTCAGACTGCAGTACCAGCAGTGACCACCCCTGTATAAAAGGCGCTAGAGAGCCTCTGTTGTTCAGATTCGTTTATGCCTTTCACCAGTAAAGACTTGTTTGTTTCTCTCCTGCTAGTCCATGTCTCAATCATTCACGGACTTAACACTGGCGACGAGTTAGAAACGAACTTACCTGCAACTCAACAGCAGCTCCGACGACGTTGTTGAAGGTCGAAGCCAGAAGAAAGAAAAAAAAAATAGGCCATTGAAACTCGAGAAACGGGCGTCGACCGTCAATCATCGAGTTCAAAACTTGCAGGAGAGACTGTCCAGAGCCAGGCTGGGTTCCTCGGTCTGTGGTTTCCCAGCTAATCGGGCTGGTGGCAGGTAGAGCTCTGATGCTTCCTGGGCTGCGGCGGGCTGAAGCTCGATCGGGTGGCCTTTCAACGGGGCCGGGCAGCGAGTCGGGAAGCAAGGAGAGAGAGAGAGGGTGGAGCACACAGGGCGCGGCCGGTGTTTCAAAGCTGGGCAGTGTTCGGACCTCAGAAGAGGGAGGGAAGTGTCCCAGAGGGTCCGCTCCACGACGGGAAGATAATAAAAGAAAACGAATTAATATTTAATGCGCAGGAAACCGTGGAAAGCAGCGCTAACAACAGCGGGGAAGAAGACAAAGCGTGGGAGGCGCCATTTTGTTAAATCGGGGAAGAAGGCAAAGCGCGGGAGACGCCATTTTAGATTTGCAAGATGCCGAAGACTGGCTGTATCACTGCTTTTGATAATACATTAGAGGGCTGGACCACGTATGTGGAAAGAGTCGAGGTATATTTCGAGGCAAATGAAATAGCGGAGGGGAAAAAGGCATCAATATTGCTAAACGTAATGGGCGCTAGAACGTGCGGCCTATTGCGGGATCTGATTACTCCAGCCAAACCGAAGGCGAAGAGTTTTAACGAAATTGTTGCTGTTCTACAGGAGCACTTAAACCCTGCACTGCTGTTGATAGCAGAAAGATTTAAATTCCACAGGAGAACTCAGCACAAAGATGAGAGCAATGCTGAGTATCTTACGGAACTACGCAAGCTATCAAAGCACTGCCAGTTCGGAGCAGGACTGGCAGATACCCTACAGGACAAATTTGTCTGTGGACTCCTGAGTGAAGGAACACAGAAGAAGTTACTCACAGAAAAAGAGCTGACGCTAGATAAGGCTTTCAGCGTGGCAGTATCGTATGAAGCAGCAGCCAGGGGAGCTGCAGAAATTCAACAAAAACCACAGGAATACGGCACCCACGAAATGACACGGGGATTTGCAAAATGTTATCGCTGCGGCAGAACTAACCATGACCAGAAGGACTGCTGGTCCAAAGACAAAATATGCAGACAATGCGGGAAGATTGGACACATTGCACGAGTTTGTAGGTCTGGGAAGAAGACCAGCGACAACAAAAAGGCTACTAAGGAACCGTACAAGAAAGTACAAAAGATGACGGACAGTAGTTCCGAAGACCAGATGAGCGATAGTGAATCCGAGAACAGGAGATTAAGCTGTCTCAAACTTCACAATGTAATCGCAAAAGAGGATCACCGAACCATTTGGATTCGAAACCGCTATTTTAAAATTGGTTTCATTTGTAAATTGGTCTGAGTGCAGGCAAAGGCTGCAAGACCAGGAAAATTACTTTAAACCAGTTTAAAGAAGCCCCAAAATCCTTACACCCTCACGATAGCAGGGTCCCAAGTTAAAATGGAATTGGATACAGGATCAGCGCTAACCATCATGAATCGACGAGACTACGAGCGGCTATTTTCACACATACCCTTGAGAGAGACATCCATCGTCTTGACGACGTATACGGGGCAAAAAGTATACCCCAGAGGAAAAATAAGGGTGCCTGTTGAATACAATGGCAAGAAAATACGGAAATTGTATCTCTACATACTGCCAAATGGTGGACCACTGTTATTGGGACGGGAATGGATCAGGAAGATAAACTTGGATTGGCATTCCATTCATGCAATGACGGTGGACGGTAAAAAAGATGAAGACGTCACTCCTGGACGATTGTCAACAATCTTAGCTAACGCCAAAGAGGTATTTCAACAAGAACTGGGCACGCTTAAAGGCGTAACCGCCTCGTTAAAAATAGAAGAGAATGCAGTTCCCAAGTTTTTCAAAGCGAGACCGGTACCATATGCAATTCGTCCAGCCGTCGAGGCAGAGCTGGAGAATCTGGAGAAGGTGGGCGTGTTGTCTAAGGTCGACTGGAGCGAGTGGGCGACACCCATCGTTCCTGTCATGAAGAAAACGTTAAGCAATAAGTCCGGAGAGCCAAGGAAGATTCGCATCTGTGGGGATTTCAAGGTGACGGTGAACCCTGTCCTTCACACAGTACAATATCCTCTTCCAAGGATAGAAGACATCTTTGCCTCACTGTCTGGAGGGAAGCGTTTTACAAAAATTGACCTAGCACAAGCATATTTGCAGATGGAGGTTGAAGAGTCCTCTAGGAAGTATCTCACGATAAACACTCACAAAGGTCTTTACCAGTATCATCGATTGGTATTCGGAGTAGCATCGGCTCCGGCAATATGGCAAAGAGCGATGGAACAAGTCCTGCAAGGGATTCCGGGGACTCAGTGTTACTTGGACGACATTCTTGTAACAGGTGAAGATGACAGTGAACACCTTAACAACCTAGAACAGGTGCTTACTAGACTACGGGAACATGGGCTGCGAGCCAACTGCCCCAAGTGCGAATTTTTTAAGAAACAGATATCGTATTGTGGCCACGTGATTGATGAAGAGGGGTTACATAAGTCCCCTGACAAAATTGAAGCGGTTGTTAAGGCCCCAGCACCTGAAACTGTGTCGCAACTGAGGTGATTCCTCGGGTTGGTGAATTACTATCATAAGTCTTTGCCGAATTTGTCGACAATTCTGCATCCACTGAACGCCCTGCTACGAACGGGGGTAGCATGGAAATGGAGCGATGATTGTAAATGTGCTTTTCAGAAGAGTAAGGACTTAATCACTTCGAAGGAAGTATTGGCTCACTACAACCCAGCACTGCCAATCAGGCTGGCGTGTGATGCGTCTCCCTACAGCATTGGGGCGGTACTGTCACATAAATTCCTTGATGGTTTGGAGAGGCCGATAGCTTTTGCGTCACGCTCGTTAACTTCTGCCGAGCGTAACTACGCCCAGATTGACAGAGAGGCCCTCAGCCTAGTGTGGGGGGTGAAGAAGTTCAATCACTATTGTTTTGATTTCTTTTTGGGTTCAATAAAGACTCATTTCTGAAAGAGAATGTTGTTTAATCTAAAGTCTTGTTCAAGACTTTCTACAGCTTTTTACAGAACACACTAAGCTGTGATGCATCTAGAATGAAACTGAAAGTAAAACTCCTCTGGACTGCTTGTCTCTCACATGACCTCTGCTGGTCAGGCACAAGTAATCAAAAACACAGACAAATATGCTGTAAGGCATAAGTAATCAAACACAGACAGATATCATCACTATTTGCTGATATCATTACATCTCCCTTTCTTAAAACAAAAGTATTTTACTTTTAACTAACAACATTTAATGAACTTACATTATCATTATCATGATCAAGGTTTTTTACCCTTGCTTTGTGTGTTCACATGAAATATGTCAATACACTAGAACTTGAAGAAAGAATAAGATAACATTACTTCCTTCTTTAACAATAGTCCTTAAATTTGCTCAATGAGTCTCTCAGGAGGCTTCACGTGTCTTGAGGATTTTCTGATTGATTGTCCTTGAATCTGAGTTGTTGCCTCAGATGATTGGTTCTCAGCTGTGTGATCAGGTTGTTCACCAGTATCAGTCTCTTGACCTGCTGTGGCTGGTCCCATGAGAAGATCTCGACGATTTCTTCTCAGAACAGCACCCTCATCTGTCTGAATGGTGTATGATCTTGGTTGAACTTCACTCAGGACAGTTCCCTTCTGAGTCCATGTGTTTGTTTTGTCTTTCAACCTTACTTGGTCACCAGTGTGGAGTTCAGGTAGGTTTTGTGTTCCTCTGTCATAGTACAGGTAGACTACCCTTTATCCGGACTTCCGAAAACCGAAACCCTCTAAAAACCGAAGGTTTTTTCGTTCAGCGTAAGTCGTGCGTACGACTTACGCTGAACGAAAAAACCTTCGGTTTTTAGAGGGTTCCGGTTGCGGAAGTTCGGATAAAGGGTAAGTCGTGCACACGACCCCCCGCCGACCCTCCCGCCGACCCCGCCAGCCCCGACAACCGCCGACCCCGCCAGCCCCGACAACCACCGACCCCGCCAGCCCCGACAACCGCTGATCCCCCCACGGACCCCGCCGGCCCCGACAACCGCCGACCCCGCCAGCCCCGACAACCGCCGACCCCCCGCGGACCACGCCAGCCCCGACAACCGCCGACCCCCCCGCGGACCCCGCCAGCCCCGACAACCGCCGACCCCCCCGCGTACCCCGCCAGCCCCGACCCCCGCCGACCCCGACTGACTTACGCTGAGCGTCAGCGTAAGTCGTGCGCACGACCCCCCGCCGACACCCCCGCGGACCCCCGCCGACCCACCTTCCGAAATCCGAAATTCTCCTTTATCCGAAACTCGGCTGGTCCCGAGGTTTTCGGATAAAGGATAGTCTACCTGTAGTACTTTTGCTTTTCTTTCTGTTGCTCTTTGAACTTCCTCACTTTCTCCCCCTCTTTTGTTTTCAGGAGGTTCTCCGGGATGGGTAGGTTTGACCTTAGCCGACGTCCCATCAGGAGTTGGGCCGGTGACATACCACACTCGAGCGGCGTTGTGCGGTATACAAGCATGCTTTGGTAGAAGTCAGTTCCACTGTCTTATGCCTTGTACATCAGTCTTTTCACTGTCTGGACCGATTTTTCCACTAGTCCATTGGACTGTGGATAGTGAGGACTTGACGTTGTGTGGACAAAGTCCCACTCTTTGGCAAAGTGTCGGAAATTTGCATTGTTAAACTGGGGTCCGTTGTCTGTGAAGACCTCGCTTGCCACGCCATGTCTGGAGAATATGGCTTTCATACTTCTTATCACAGCTTCTGCAGTGGTGGTGCACAGTCTACAAACCTCTGGATACAGGGAGTAATAGTCTGTGACGACAAGATAGTCCTTCCCTTGACATACGAATAGGTCAGCGCCTACCTTCTGGTAAGGTCTGTCTGGTGCTGGGTGTGGCTTTAGTGGTTCTACCGGATTGCTTGCTCGATGTTTCAGGCATATTGTGCAGTTTGACACCTCATTTGTCACATCTTGGTTGATTCGTGTCCAGTACATCACCTCTCGTGCTCTTTTCTTACACTTTTCGATTCCCAGATGTCCTCCATGGATCTTTTTTAGCATCTCTCTTCTCAGACTCTTTGGGATAACTATTTTACTTCCTTTGTAGATGATGTCTTCGACCACTGATAGTTCCGCCCTGCAGTTCCAGTACTCTGCTATATCAGGTGAGCAGTCTTGCTTCATGTTGGGCCATCCATCCAAGATGCTTTTTCTCAGTCGTCTCATTGTTTCATCATTGTTTGTCTCAGTCTTTATGAGCTCCATTTTTGCATCTGCTATGGGCAGTGCACTTGTGATCATGTTCACGTAGGCGTTCACTTTTTCATCCATTGTGGTGTTTGCGGGCTCACTTGGGTCAACAGCTCTGGACAACGTGTCTGCTGTATACATCAGCTTACCCGGTGTGTACGCAACATTCAGTGTATAGCGTTGCAGCCTGATCATCATTCTTTGTATTCTAAGCGGACAGCTATTCAGTGGCTTTTGGAACAATGCAATCAAGGGCTTATGGTCAGTCTCTACACTGATTGCTTGTCCTGCCACAAACTGGTGAAATCTTTCACAGGCGTATGTGATGCTGAGCAGCTCCTTTTCTATTTGAGCATATCGCGTCTCCGCGTCTGTCATTGAGCGCGATGCATATGCAATAGGTTGCCAGTAGTCATATTGTTGCAGAAGAACGGCACCGAGCCCACTCTGTGATGCATCTGATGATATCTTGATGGGTCTTGCTGGGTCATAAAACCTCAGAACTGGTTCCTCTGTGAGCAGTTTCTTTAGATCGCTCCATGACTTCTCATGCTCATGATTCCATTCGCATTCTATGTTCTTTTCAGTTAGTCTTCTCAGTGGCGCTATTTTTTCTGAGAGGTTGGATATGAATTTACCCATGTAGTTGATCATTCCATTAAACCTCTGCACGTCCTTTTTGCATTGTGGCCTTGGCATATTCTCAATGGCGGACACCTTTCTGGGATCTGGTCTGATGCCCTCACTGCTAAGGATATCTCCCACGAATGTCAGTTCTGTCACCCCGAGCTGGCATTTCTCTCTATTCAGCTTCTGGTTTGTTTTCCTTGTTGCTTCCAGCACTTTTTTCAGTCTCTCGTCATGCTCAGTTCTCGTGGTTCCCCATACTATGATGTCATCCATTTATGTATCAACTCCCTCCAGGTGCTCATAGATCATATGGATAGTCTTGTGATACACTTCAGGAGCTGAGGCAATGCCAAATGGTAACCTTAGGAATCTGTATCTGCCAAATGGAGTGTTGAACGTCCACAGTCTTGAACTTGCTTCGTCCAGCTTCATCTGCCAAAATCCTGAGGACGCATCTAACTTGCTGAAATATTTTGCATTTGCAAACTGTGCCATGATTTCCTCACGTGTAGGAAGCTTGAAGTGTTCTCTCTTTATTGCTCTGTTTAGATCTCTTGGATCCAGGCAAATTCTGAGTTTTCCATTCCTTTTGTCCACTACGACGAGGGAACTCACCCACTCAGTTGGCTCATCTATCTTCTGAATCACGTTCAGGCTTTCCATCCTGTCTAACTCTGCCTTCAGTTGCTTTTGAAGAGCAAACGGAACTTTTCTGCATGGATGTATGACCGGTGTCATACTTTTATCTACTCTGATCGTGTGTTCTCCTGGAATGCAGCCTAGACCCTTAAATAGGTCTTTGTACTCTTTCATGAGTTCATCATAGACTGTCTCTCCTTCGCTTTCCACAATGAGGACTCTCTTTACCAGGCTCAGTCTCTCACAGGCTTTTAACCCTAGTATGGCTTGCACATCCTTTGGCACCACGATTAATGCTAGCGTGTGCTCTCTGTCCTTGTGTGTTACTTTGACAATGCATTTTCCTTTCACTGGTATATCAGTACTTGAGTATCTGGTCACTTTCATTTGTATTCCATGTAACTTTGGTCTGGGTCTAATTCTCTCAAAATCGGTCTCTGATATCACATTAACTTGTGCTCCAGTATCCAATTTAAATGGAATGTGTATGTCATTCACTTTTAGTGTCAACATCCAGTCTCTTTCTTTTTTGTTTTCAGACACAACATCTACATTGAATTCCTCTATCTCGCTTTCATCTACTGTATGGACCTTGCTTTTTTGCGCTTGGTTCTTACAGCAACGGGCATAATGGTTGTTTTTGTTGCATCTATTGCATGTTTTACCATATGCTGGACACTTTCTTGGTGGATGCTGTGTACCGCATCGACTACATGACTTCCGATTGTCTCTTTCATTTTCGTTTGCTGGCCACGTCTCTTTTTTCACATTGGCGCTCTCTTTGTTAAACGGTTTGTATCTGTTCTTTCTCACTGCATCCACGTTGCAGCTACTGTCACTGAACAGCTCCTTTGCCTGCAACTTCACAGTCTCTGTAGCCCTACACAATGCTATGGCTTTTCCCAGGTCTAGATCTTGCTCTCTTAGCAGCCTTTCCCTTAGACCATTATCTGGAATACCACACACCAGTCTGTCTTTTATCAGCGAGTCTGTGAGTCCCCCAAATTCACACGATTTGCTCCGGTTTCTCAGTTCAGTCACATACTGATCAATAGTCTCGCCGATTTTCTGTACACATGTGAAAAATTTGTGCCTCTCAAAGGTCACGTTGCGTTTAGGTATGCAGTAGGCCTCAAACTGTTCCATTATTTTATCTAGCTTCATTTTGTCTCCATCAACAGCAAATATGAAATTATTATATACCTCCAGCGCTGCATCACCCACGACATGTAAGAACACGGACGATTTTTGTTTATCACTTTTCTCGTCAGCTCCGATTGCCGCTAAATACAACTCTAAACGTTGTTTGAACCTTCTCCAATTTTCAGCCACATTACCTGTCAATTGAAGCGTCGCCGGTGGGAGTAAACCTTCCATTTTTTCACTTCGTTAGCTATTCTCTAATGGTAAGCAACGATGTTCTCTTCTGGCTTGCTAATATGTGGAGAGCTGATTTCGCTTACTTGCCACAACTGCTTTCACTGTCCCATCAAGTTGCTAACTTCAGATTATTTCTCTTTCAGCCACTTCTGACATCATGTTTTGATTTCTTTTTGGGTTCAATAAAGACTCATTTCTGAAAGAGAATGTTGTTTAATCTAAAGTCTTGTTCAAGACTTTCTACAGCTTTTTACAGAACACACTAAGCTGTGATGCATCTAGAATGAAACTGAAAATAAAACTCCTCTGGACTGCTTGTCTCTCACATGACCTCTGCTGGTCAGGCACAAGTAATCAAAAACACAGACAAATATGCTGTAAGGCATAAGCAATCAAACACAGACAAATATCATCACTATTTGCTGATATCATTACAACTATCTGCACGGTCAAAAATTTACTCTACTAACCGATCATCAACCTCTTGTCTCCATTTTCAACCCTCAGAAGGGCGTACCGATAATGAAAGCACAACGGCTGCAGAGATGGTCCCTTTTCCTAGGGGCACACCAATATGACATCGAGTACAGGGGAACTAAACAGCATGGAAATGCTGATGGATTGTCACGTCTACCGTTGCTGACGGTGGAGGAAGAAGACCTTGCAGTGGATCCAATGGAGTTATTCCACTCGACCATAGTCGAATGTCTCCCTGTGACGAATGCAAACATAGAAAATGAAACACGGAATGACCCAACACTATCACGGGTCTATGATTTAACGGTGAAGGGATGGCCAGCACATGGTGAACCACTGCTGCCAGCATTCTCGCCGAGAAGAGAACAGCTGTCAGTGTGCAGAGGAACCTTGATGTGTGGACCCAGAGTAGTAATTCCACCTAAGTTGATGGATAGAGTGCTCAATGAGCTTCATGAGGGTCATCTGGGTGGGGTAAAAATGAAGAGCTTAGCCAGAGCGTTTGTGTGGTGGCCGGGAATCGATAGAGAAATCGAAGGGATGACCAAGAGCTGTGCAGGATGCCAGAAGGTCCAAAACGCCCCACCACAAGCTCCTCTGCATCCATGGGAGTGGCCCTCATCTCCATGGCAAAGGGTGCACATTGATTTTGCTGGTCCCTTCATGGACTCGATGTTTTTAATTGCAGTGGATGCACATTCAAAGTGGCCAGAGGTAATATAAATGTCCTCAACCACCACGGAAAAAACTATCGCAGTTTTACGAACCATATTCGCCAGGAATGGGCTGCCTGAACAGATTTGCTCTGACAATGGACCACAGTTTGTGTCTGAAGAGTTCCGAGGGTTCTTAAAGAACAATGGTGTTAAGCATTACACATCTGCCCCATATCATCCAGCCACTAATGGATTGGCCGAGAGGTTTGTCCAAACATTCAAGAAGGCTATCAAGGCAATGTGTAATGAAGATATACCCCTACAACACAAGGTGGACAACTTCTTGTTTGCCTACCGGAATGCGACACATGCGGTTACCAACCAAACTCCAGCCATGATGTTCTTCAATCGAAGACTACGATGCCGCTTGGATTTGGTTAAGCCAAACGTCCGAAGAGATGTGGAGAACAGGCAGTTTCAGAATATGAATGAAAGGCCGACCAGGAGTTTTAAGATAGGTCAACCAGTTTTGGCCCGGGACTACCGCACTGAGAAATGGCAGCCAGGAGCGATTTGTACATGACAAGGACCTCTCATGTATACCGTGGACGTTGGGGAGAGCATTGTAAGATGCCATGCTGACCAGATTCTAGAGTCACTGGAAAACGTCAACTCCACACCACGATCTGATACACCTGGTAATGAAATTGACGTTCCAATTGCAGCTACCGCAGAACCGGTAATATTGGAAGCAGATGAACCAAACAACGACATTGATTCCGACTCAACATTGCCAGAAGAACCTGATACTCCAAAGAGGCGTTATCCAGACAGAATCAGGAAGCCTCCTCAAAGACTGAACTTATAATTGCTTAAACTTAACCAATGTATCTAGCAACAGTAATTGTGATTGTAATTCGTTATCATTAGTTGTTAAGTGAATGTTATGTACTGTTTATCTAAAAGGGGAGGAATTGTTGTGTATGTACCTTTAAGAGAATAACTGGTCTCAGACTGCAGTACCGGCAGTGACCACCCCTGTATAAAAGGCGCTAGAGAGCCTCTGTTGTTTAGATTCGTTTATGCCTTTCACCAGTAAAGACTTGTTTGTTTCTCTCCTGCTAGTCCGTGTCTCAATCATTCACGGACTTAACAGTTAGCGCCTCGGCTCGCCGGCTTAGCGCCTTATGATAGTAGTGCATCGCCTGCTTTAGCGCAGCAGCAACCTCCAGGGGCGATGCAACTCAATTTTGGCGAAGGTGGCGCTAAGTTGCGCCGGGCGCAAAATTTAGCGAACGCCCGGCTGTAGCGCCCCAAACATGGCGATGCTTAATATCTAGGCCACTGTCTTTCTCTGAGCTTAATGTTTTTTTTGAAGTTCATAAAACACAAAAAGCTACAACAGTCAGCTGTCATTTTACTCACTCATACACAGAGGGGGCAGTTTTAACCCCAAAAAACAGGTGGGTTCAGGAGGTTAAAGAGTTAAAATCCCAACACCAACCCGCCACCAACCTGCCCACTTCCGGTTTTAACAGAGGCAGGACGGGGGGTGGAGGCCGGGCAGCCGACCTACTCCCAGGAGGTGGGTCGTCCATTTAAATATTATAATGAGGTTCAATGCCTCATGGGGAGCCACCATTTCAAATTTAACTCTGGGCCGGCGGGTTTCCCAGGCCTTGGGGAATCCGCCAGCTAAAGGGACGCGAGGACTGCTGGATCCAGGAGGTAAGAGCCTTTACACTTACCTGCCTCACCCACCCCCCGTGATCGGACACCCCTCCGACCCTTCTGATCTCCCCACCCCCGAGGCCTCCAACCTCCTTGGCTTCCGATCTCCCCACGACATCCCGCCACACAACTCTGACCCCTCCACGAGGCCTCCGATCCCCCCCACCCCACCGCAACAAGGCTTCCAATTCGCCGCTCCAGCCCCGAACCACCTCCACCCTCCCGTCTCCGGCCCCATCCTCCTCCCCCCTCCCCCCTCTCCGGCCCGATCCTCCTCCACCCTCCCCCCCTCTCCGGACCGATCCTCCTCCGCCCTCCCCCCTCTCCGGCCCGATCCTCCTCCTCCCTGCCCCCTCTCCGGCCCAATCCTCCTCTGCCCTCCCCCCTCCAGTCCCGATCCTCCTCCGCCCTCCCATCTCCGGCCCCGATCCTCCTCCGCCCTCCCTTCTCCGGCCACGATCCTCCTCCGCCCTCCCTTCTCCGGCCCCGATCCTCCTCCACCCTGCCCCCTCTCCGGCTCCGATCCTCCTCCACACTCCCTTCTCTGGCCCTGATCCTCCTCCACCCTCCCTTCTCCGGCCCCGATCCTCCTCCGCCCTCCCTTCTCCGGCCCCGATCCTCCTCCGCCCTCCCTTCTCCGGCCCCGATCCTCCTCCGCCCTCCCTTCTCCGGCCCTGGTCCTCCTCCGCCCTCCCTTCTCCGGCCCCGATCCTCCTCCGCCCTCCCTTCTCCGGCCCCGATCCTCCTCCGCCCTCCCTTCTCCAGGCCCCGATCCTCCTCCGCCCTCCCTTCTCCGGCCCTGATCCTCCTCCGCCCTCCCTTCTCTGGCCCTGATTCTCCTCCGCCCTACCTTCTCCGGTCCCGATCCTCCTCCGCCCTCCCTTCTCCGGCCCCGATCCCCCTCTGCCCTCCCTTCTCCGGCCCCGATCCTCCTCCACCCTCCCTTCTCCGGCCCCGATCCTCCTCCGCCCTCCCCCCTCTCCGGCCCCGATCCTCCTCCGCCCTCCCTTCTCCAGCCCCGATCCTCCTCCGCCCTCCCCCCTCTCCGGCCCCGATCCTCCTCCGCCCTCCCTTCTCCAGCCCCGATCCTCCTCCGCCCTCCATTCTCTGGCCCCGAACCTCCTCCGCCCTCCCTTCTCCGGCCCCGATCCTCCTCCGCCCTCCATTCTCCGGCCCCGATCCTCCTCCGCCCTCCCTTCTCCGGCCCCGATCCTCCTCCACCCTCCCTTCTCCGGCCCCGATCCTCCTCCGCCCTCCCGTCTCCAGCCCTGGTCCTCCTCTGCCCTCCCTTCTCAGGCCCCGATCCTCCTCCGCCCTCCCTTCTCCGGCCCCGATCCTCCTCCGCCCTCCCTTCTCCAGGCCCCGATCCTCCTCCGCCCTCCCTTCTCCGTCCCTGATCTTCCTCCGCCCTCCCTTCTCTGGCCCTGATTCTCCTCCGCCCTACCTTCTCCGGCCCCGATCCTCCTCCGCCCTCCCCCCTCTCCGGCCCTGATCCTCCTCCGCCCTCCCTTCTCCGGCCCCGATCCCCCTCTGCCCTCCCTTCTCCGGCCCCGATCCTCCTCCACCCTCCCTTCTCCGGCCCCGATCCTCCTCCGCCCTCCCCCCTCTCCGGCCCCGATCCTCCTCCGCCCTCCCTTCTCCAGCCCCGATCCTCCTCCGCCCTCCATTCTCTGGCCCCGATCCTCCTCCGCCCTCCCCACTCTCCGGCCTGATCCTCCTCCGCCCTCCTTTTCCAGCCCCGATCCTCCTCCGCCCTCCCTTCTCCGACCCGATCCTCCTCTGCTCGCCCCTCTCCAGCCCCGATCCTCCTCCGCCCTCACCCCTCTCCGGCCCCGATCCTCATCCGCCCTCCCTTCTCCGGCCCCGATCCTCCTCTGCTCTCCCCTCTCCACCCCCAATCCTCCTATGCTCGCTCCTTTCCGGCCCCAATCCTCCTCCGCTCGCCTCTCTCCGGCCCCGATCCTCCTCCGCTCTCCCCGCTCTGGCCCTGATCCGCCCTCCCACTCTCCGGCCCCGATCCTCCTCCGCCCTCCCTTCTCCGGCCCCAATCCTCCTCCACTCTCCCCTCTCCCCCCGATCCTCCTCTGGCCTCACCTCTCTGGCCCCGATCCTCCTCCGCTCGCCCATTTCCTGCCTGAATCCTCCACCACTCTCCCCTCTCCCCCCGATCCTCCTCTGGCCTTGCCTCTCTGGCCCCAATCCTCCTCCGCTCTCCCCTCTCCGGGCCCGGTCCGCCTCCGCCCTCCCCCCTCTCTGGCCCCGATCCTCCTCCGCCCTCCCTTCTCCGGCCCCAATCCTCCTCCGCTCTCCCCTCTCCCCCCGATCCTCCTCCGCCCTCCCCTCTCCAGTCCCGATCCTCCTCTGGGCTCGCCCCGCTGGCCCTGATCCTCCTCCGCTCTCCCCTCTCACCCCGATCCTCCTCCGCCTTCCTCTCTCCAGTCCCAATCCTCCTCAGCTCACCCCTCTCCCCCCGATCCTCCTCTGGCCTCGCCCCTCCAGCTCCGATCCTCCTCCGCCCTCCCCTCTCCGGCCCCGATGCTCCTCTAGCCTCTGACCACCTCCCCCCCTCCACCCGATCTCTCCCTCCCTCTTATCTCTTGCCTAGTGTTGCAGGCCTACCCATCAGACAGCCAGACAGCCTCCCCATCTGGCTGGCTGCGGGCGAGAATCAGAGAAATGCTAATCAAGCCCTGCCGTTAAATTCCCCCCACCCGCTCCCTGCCCACCAACAAGTTAAAATTCCCTCCAGGGTCTCTGTTTAAAAAGAACACAGCCTCTCTTTAAATTAAGACCCAATGTGAATTTTATCTGAATAAAGATTTTAAAATGTACCCTTCATCTTTGCTTCAAATAATTTTGAACAGCATTTGAGCAGAAACTGCTAGAAAAGTATTCCTTCAGGAGAGCAGACTGAATGGTACCAATGCATCTCGGGAAGTTAGGTAGGCTGCAATGCTCAGATCTGCCCACTCTAAAACCTGTATATCCTCTTGGGGAGACTTGCATTCTTACCCACAATCCACCATGCCCTTAATTTGATGTTGTATACAACTTAAGTATCTTACGTGGCACTTCATTGCTGTTTGTGGGAGCTTGCTGTGTGCAAATTGGCTGCACGTTTCCTACATTACAACAGTGACTGCACTTCAAAGTACCTCATTGGCTGTAAAGCGCTTTGGGAAGTCGGTGGTCATGAAAAGGTACTGTATAAATGCAAGTCTTCCTTTCTTTCTTTCATCAAATGCTTTTTGAAGGTCCAAACATAACAAATCTTCGATACACTCAGTAATTTCCGGAAAGAGTCAAGCATCTCTCCAACTTCCAAAGAATTTTGGAAAATTATTTGTTCGGAGCTCTTATATTCATCACTAACCTTCTTGTTTGTCTAAATAACAACAGTGACTACACTTCAAAAAGTACTTTGGGCCTGAAATTCCGTTCCCTATGGGTGAGTACGCGCTGTGTACTCATCCGTAGGGCCAATGGAAGTGTTGGTTTCACGCATGCACTGCGCATGCGCTGGAAACCGGAACTTCCGTTCTGTTGAAGAAAGGGGTTTCGAAGGTCAACCATGTGCGCCAGAGAGGCAGCGAGTATGCATCAAACTTCCGCTTTTTTCTCCATTTTTTCAGTGTGGGTAAGTCCCTAGTAGCTGCGCATGGAAAAGCAGGCACAAGGCCTGCTGTTAACAAGGTAAGATGTGAAGTAAGTAAAATTAAAACATTTTTTCCACAGGTTTATCATTTTAAAATACTTTAAAGAAAGGTAAGTTTATTTTTAGCCCCGTTAAAAACTTTAATTATTTTTTCAAAAATTTGAATTTTTGTTTAAAATAGTTAATTTATGTAATTTATACTCATTTTAAAAATGTGATTTTTAAAAAATGTATTTGAAGTTTTACTTAGGTTTTAAGGGGCTGATCTCTATTCATAGATTTGATAGGTCTTCCTTTCAAATCTATGAATGGAGATTCCCAACTCCGATTGCTCCTCATGGCCCATGTGATCCCAGGGATGCTGCGAACAAACTGCGCCCCTGGGATACGCGTGCCCTGCACACCGGCAGCTGGAGCAGGCACAGCAACGGAATTCAGCGCGGGCCCAGAGCATAACGGTAGGCGCGCTTCTTAAGTGCAGTCCTTTCTCTCTGAATGGAGTCCGTCTGGGCCTGGTGTCTTATCAATCCGTTATTCTTTTAAGCAGTTTCCTTTAAAACATTGAAATTAACGGATCCTCCACACCGACATCTCCCTCTTGTACTCCAACACCTCTGCCTCTGTTTCCTCTGTAAGTACAAAGGAAAAGTTCTTGTTCTTTTAATCTTTATTATAGGATTGCCTTTTTGTCCCTTAGTGATCCTAACCATTCTTTGATGATCTTCTTGCTTTTATTGTGCTTAAAAATGCCTTTGCTATTATGTTGACTGGCATAGGAACATAGGAACAGGAGCAGGCCATTCAGCAAGTTCCACCATTCATTCAGATCAGAGCTGATCTGTAGTTCAGCTCCATTTACCCGCATTTGATTGATATCCCTTGATACCTGTACCTAACAAAAATCTATCGATCTCATCCTTGAAATTTCAGTTGATCCAGCATCCGCAGCCTTTTGGGGTACAGAATTCCACATTTCGATTAACCTTTGTGTGAAAAGGTGCCTCCTGATTTCACTCCTGAATAGCCTAGGTCCTAGGTCTCATTGTAAGATTGCGCCCCCTTAGAAACATAGAAACATAGAAGATAGGAGCAGGAGTAGGCCATTCGGCCCTTCGAGCCTGCTCCGCCATTCAATGAGATCATGGCTGATCATCCAAATTCAGTACCCTGTCCCTGCCTTCTCCCCATATCCCTTGATCCCTTTAGCCTTAAGAAATATATCCAACTCTTTCTTGAATATATTTAATGAACTGGCCTCCACCGCCCTCTGTGGCAGAGAATGCCACAGGTTCACCACTCTCTGGGTGAAGAAATTGCTCCTCATTTCAGTCCTAAATGGCTTACCCCTTATCCTTAGACTATGACCCCTGGTTCTGGACTCCCCGGCCATCAGAAACATCCTTCCTGCATCTAGTCTGTCCAGGCCTGACAGAATTTTATAGGTTTCGATGAGATCCCCTCTCAATCTTCTAAACTCCAGTGAGTATAAGCCCAATCGACACAATCTCTCCTCATACGTCATTCCTGCCATCCCAGGTATCAGCCTGGTGAATCTTCGCTGCACTCCTTCCATGGCAAGTACGTCCTTCCTCAGGTAAGGCGATCAAAACTACACACAATATTCAAGGTGTGGTCTCACCAAGGCCCTGTACAACTGCAGCAAGACATCCTTGTTCTTGTACTCGAACCCTCTTGCTACGAAGGCCAACATACCATTTGCCTTCTTAACCGTCTGCTGCACCTACATGCTTACCTTCAGCGACTGGTGCACAAGAACACCCAGGTCTCTTTGCATTTCCCCTTCTCCCAATCTATTGCCATTCAAATAATAATCTGCCTTCCTGTTTTTGCCACCAAAGTGGATAACCTCACATTTATCCACATTATAGTGCATTTGCCATGTTTCTGCCCAATCACCCAACCTGTCCAAATCGTACTGGAGTTTCACGACACCCTCCTCACAGCATACCCTCCCACCCAGCTTTGTGTCATCTGCAAATTTGGAGATATTACATCCAATTCCCTCGTCCAGATCATTAATATATATTGTGAACAGCTGGGGTCCTAGGACCGATCCTTGCGGTATCCCACTAGTCACTGCCTGCCACTCGGAAAATGACCCGTGTATTCCAACTCTTTGCTTTCTGTCCGCCAACCAGTTCTCTATCCAAGTCAATACCTTGCCCCCAATCCCATGTGCCTTAATTTTGCACGCTAATCTCTTATGCGGGACCTTATCGAAAGCCTTCTGAAAGTCCAAATACACCACATGCACTGGTTCTCCCTTATCTATTTTACCAGTTACATCCTCAAAAAATTCCAGTAGATTAGTCAAGCATGATTTACCTTTTGTAAATCCATGTTGACTTTGTCCGATCCAGTCACTGCTTTCCAAGTGCTCTGCTATTACATCTTTTACAATGGACTCTAGCATTTTCCCCACTACCGATGTCAAGCTTACCGGTCTATAATTCCCCGCCTTTTCTCTACCACATTTTTTGAATAGTGGGGTAACATTAGCTACCCGCCAATCCATGGGTACCGTTCCAAAGTCTATCGAGTTCTGGAAGATGACCAGCAATGCATCTACTATTTCTAGGGCCACTTCCTTAAGTACCCTGGGATGTAGATTATCAGGCCCTGGGGATTTATCGGCCTTCAGTCCCATCAATTTTCCTAACACCATTTCCCTACAAATAATGATTTCTTTCAGTTCCACCCTTTCATCAGACCCTATGTTCCCCGGCATCTCTGGGAGGTTATTTGTGTCCTCCTTTGTGAAGACAGAACCAAAATATGTATTTAGTTGGTCTGCCATTTCTTTGTTCCCCATTATAAATTCCCCTGATTCCGACTGCAAGGGACCTACGCTTGACTTCACCAATCTCTTTCTCTTCACATATCTATAAAAGCTTTTACAGTCAGTTTTTATGTTTCCTGCAAGCTTACTCTCATATTCTATTTTCCCTTTCTTAATTAATCCCTTTGTCCTCCTTTGTTGAATCCTAAACTGTTCCCAATCCTCAGGATTATTGCTTTTTCTGGCCAATTTATATGCTCTCTCCTTGGACCTTATGCTATCCCTAAGTTCCCTTGTTAGCCACCTTTGGGTCACCTTTTTTGTTTTATTTTTATGCCAAACTGGGATGAACAAATTCTGTAGTTCATCCATTCGGTCTTTGAATGTTTGTCATTGCCTATCCACCGTTAACCCTTTGAGTGCCATTCCCCAATCAATCCTACCCAACTCGCTCCTCAGACCATCGTAGTTTCCTTTATTTAAATTGAGGACCCTAGTCTCCGAGTCAACTATTTCATTCTCCATCTTAATGAAGAATTCGATCATATTATGATCGCTCCGACCCAAGGGGCCTCGTACAACATGATTGCTAATTAATTTTTTCTCGTTACATAATACCCAGTCTAAGATGGCCTGATCTCTGGTTGGTTCCTCGACATATTGGTCCAGGAAACCATCCCGTAAACACTCCAGGAATTCCTCCTCCACAGTATTGTTACTAATTTGGTTGGCCCAATCTATATGTAGATTAAAGTCACCCATGATGACTGCTGTGCCCTTATTGCATGCTTCTTTAATTTCCCTTTTAATGCCATCTCCAACCTCCGCCTTACTGTTTGGAGGTCTATAAACCACTCCCACTAACGTTTTTTCCCCCTTAGTGTTTCTCAATTCTACCCATACAGATTCCACCTCATCAGAGCTAATATCCTTCATTACAATTGCGTTAATCCCTTCTTTAACCAGTAATGCTACCCCACCTCCCTTTCCTTTTTGCCTATCTTTCCTGAATATCGAATACCCCTGGATGTTGAGTTCCCAGTCCTGGCCTTCTTTGAGCCACGTTTCCATAATCCCAACCAAATCGTATTTGTTTACTTCTATTTGCGCAGCCAATTCATCCACCTTATTACAAATGCCCCTCGCATTAAGACACAAAGCCTTCAGGCTTGTTTTTTTAACGCTCTTAGACCTATTAGAATTATTATTTACTGTGGCCATGTTTGATTTAAACTGTTGATTTCTCTGACTGCCACTTTTGTTTTTCTCCTTCCTATCTTTTGCTTTTATCCTTGTTTCCCTTTCCTCTGTCTCCCTGCTCAGGTTCCCAACCCCCTGCCATTTTAGTTTAAACCCTCCCCCACAGCACTAGCAAACACTCCCCCTAGGACATCGGTTCCAGCCCTGCCCAGGTGCAAACCGTCCGGTTTGAACTGGTCCCACCTCCCCCAGAACCGGTTCCAATGTCCCAGGAACTTGAATCCCTCCCCCTGGCACCATTCCTCTAGCCATGTATTCATCTGAAGTATCCTTCTATTTCTACTCTGACTAGCACGTGGCACTGGTAGCAATCCTGAGATTACTTCCTTTGAGGTCCTGTTTTTTAATTTATCTCCTACCTTCCTATATTCCGCTTTTAGGACCTCATCCCGCTTTTTACCTATATCGTTGGTGCCTATATGCACCACAACAACTGGCTGTTCACCCTCCCCTTCCAAGATGTTCTGCAGCCGCTCAGAGACATCCTTGACCCTTGCACCAGGGAGGCAACACACCATCCTGGAGTCTCATTTGCCGCCGCAGAAACGCCTATCTATTCCCCTTACAATTGAATCCCCTATTACTGTAGCTCTACCCTTCTTTTTCCTCCCATTCTGTGCAGCAGAGCCACCCCTGGTGCCAGGAAGTTGGCTGCTGCTGCCTTCCTCTGATAAGCCATCCCCCCCAACAGTACTCAAAGTGGTTTATCTGTTGGAGAGGGGGATGGCCACAGGGGACCCTGCACTACCTGCCTGCGCCCAGTACTCTGCCTGTTGGTCACCTGTTCCCTTTCTTCCTGTCCAACCTCTACCTGCAGTGTGTCCAACTCCGTAAATGTGCTATTCACGATGTCCTGAGCATCGTGAATGCTCCAGTATGTATCCAATCGCAGCTCCAGCGCCGCAATGCGGTCTGTCAGTAGCTGCAGCTGGATGCACTTCCTGCACATGTAGTTGTCAGGGACTCAGGAAGTGTCCCTGAGTTCCCACATATCGCAGGAGGAGCAGATCTTGTTCTGGATACACCCATTAGAGGAAATAAATTATCTCTATTGATCCTATCCAATCTTTTTTTCCTTTTAAACATGTCAATTAGATCACCCCTCAACCTTCTAAACTCAAAGGAATACAAACCAAGTTTATGAAACCTGCCCTCATAAATTAACCCTTTAAACCTTGATATAATTCTTGTGAATCTACACTGCACCCCCTCTAAGGCTATTATATTCTTCCTGAGGCGCAGTGCCCAGAACTGAATGCAGTCTGACCAAAACTCTGTACAACTGAAGCTTAACTTCCTCCACTTTGTATTACAACCCTCCTGAGATAAAGTTCAACATTCCAGTAGGCTTTTGATGACTTTTTGGTATCTGTGCACTGCATTTTAGTCAGTTGTGTACATGGACATCCAAATCTCTTTGCTCCTCCACAGCGCTTAGGGGAAAAATTCATCCCCTTAGCGCCTCCCGTTAGCGCCAGTAGATGGTGCCAATGGGGCACTAGACCAGTATCACCGGGGCGAGGTGAATACAGCAGCGCACCCCAAATCCAGCCCCCCAGTAGCGCCACCGATAAGAGGTATCGCCAGGAATGTCAATGTCAGGTATATCGTGGTATGATCGTGATGTCAGTGAGTGTGCAATGCTCACTGACTGCCCGATTTCCAAAATTGATTCTCGCCACTTACCACACCGCCTGGAGTAAACAACGACAGGGAGAGCTGGCAGTGGTGGGAGCAGGAATGCAGTCATCCTCAGAGAGGAAAGCAGGTTCATGCTCCACTGACCCACTGCCACTCCCCCGGGGCAGCACCTCAGCATCCCTAGCAATCTGTTGGAGCACAGATTGCTGGCCTGCTGCAACACCGTGAAAGCCCCGGTCAATGGTGATAGACCCAGCCATGATGGCAGCAGTCAGAGCTTGCATGGCATCAAGCTGAGACTGCATGAGAGCATTCTGATATTGGATGGGACCAACCATAGACTGCATTACAGCACTAAGACGTTGCGTCACTTCCGTCTGTGCTGCAATGGAAGCTGCCAGATCACCCATCATATGGCATCAGGTCTGGGTCGCCACGGTCTCTCTGGGAGTCTACCATCCTTTGCAGATTGTAAATGATGGGCTCCATGGTGCGCGCAGAGCCTTGTGCAATGTTGAAGGCGGACTCCTCCACACTCCTTATCATTGCCTAGAGGCTCTCAGGCACCCTTCCCATTGCACCTATCATCTCCGTGTGCATGCCCATCATCCTTCTTCTAAAGGCCTCCCCATCGAGGTCCTCATCTGAGTCTTGTGCAGCAGAACTTGCACACGAACTCACCCTCTAGGGAGCTGGCCCCTGAGCTATCCTTTCCCCCTGGCCTTGCTGCAACCCACTCGTCCACAGTGCCTCACCCTGTGCAGATCCCACTACTATACTAGCCTCTAAAGAATGCGTAGTGCCAGTATCTGAGCTGGTGCCTGCGGGTGAGACATGCAGTACGTGGTGTGTTCTTGCTCCTCCTCTTCTCCCACCTCGTTCTCTACAGTGCCCTCAGGGACAGGCTGCTCAGGTGCTTGCTGATTATCTGAAAGCATAAAGGCACAAGAGTCGGGCGAGGGGAGGGGGTCAGGAAGGGAGAAATGCACGCATACAGCATGATTAGCTGGAAAGTGCAAAACACTTGTGGGGTGAGAGGGAAGTGGGATGTGAGAAGAAGTAGGGATGACCCCAAGGGGGTCAACGTTGCCTGTGGCCATGGTGCCCACCACCTGACAACCAATGATTTGCAGCACTCTATTTTCCAGCGCAGACAGTGTTTGGGTATCAGCTTGTCCCCCGCCTGTGTGCTCCTGCTCACTCCTGTTGTGAGCCACATTGGCCTGCAAGAGAAAGGAAAGTGTGTGAGTGAGTGTGGAGCAATGTGTTTGGGTGATGTGTTTGCCATAGTTGAATAACTGTCATTGTCTGCAAGGTGTGAGATGTGGGTGTGAGTGTTGCTTGGTAGAGATTGTTGGTGGGTGAGTGCTGGGGGTATGGTTCTTTGGGCAGTGTTTGAAGATTGTGGTACATATGGTGGTATGTAGCAATTGTTGAAGCATTCACTCACCCTAACCACCCGAGTGAGGTCGTTAAATTTCTTCCTGCGCAGTGTGTGAGTCCTGAGGACCACAGTGCTGCCTGAGTTGTGCTGTGTTCCCTCCCTCCACATGGTGCGGAAGACTTGCAGTGAGGGCCTCCCGCCACTTGCCAGGTAGAGCACCGCCCTCCGTCTCTCCACAGCGAACACCAATACCTCCAATGCTTGATCGGAGAATCAGTGGGCTCTCTCCCTGGGGCGTGGATCTGCCATGAGCACACCTGCTTCAGTCCTCTGGCTCCTTCTCCTTGACCTGCTGCTGCTTGCTGAGGCAGCTGCACAGCCAGTCATGCTGACAATGAGGTGCTGCACCATCAATGCACCTCCTCTTTAAGTAGTGAAAAAAGCCTGTGGCAATGACGAGTAGCGATTAGACTGCACCCGATATTGGTCCACCCTTTGGGCTGGCTTTTTCCAACCTCGGCTGATCCGTGGCGGGCAATGTCTGTGGCCCTCATCCTCCTGTGCCACTCATCGCATCCCATCACTCTGCCTTCCCTACCCTACTCCTGCACCTCTTTACTCACACCAACTTATCTTGCACCTCCACCCATCCCTCTCTATGTACATTATCACTTCCTCATCTCACTAGCCACCCTCACACTCACCCTCATCCGTGTCCAATCATTCAAACTAACATCACACACTTATGTGCTTTAGCCAATGTTCGTGTAAATTTTCTGTTAATGCATTGTCAATCATTGAAATCTTTATTTTCAACACTTTGCCTTCTTGGGCAGATTTATGTGCACCTTTGCAAGTGTCTTAGTGAGTTACAGTGAATGGTGAGACATAACGGTACCCCCTCCACCGCCCACCCCCCACCCCCCAATAGTGATGAGTGTGAATGGAATAGCTTGGACATTGTAGGGATGCTTTATGGTGCTGGTATGGGGTGGTGCCAACCTGGCACATCATGTGGCAGCCAGGGTGTACAGTGTTAAGTGAAGCTAACCTGGACATGGTGAGGCCATCGCTGGTGTCCTGGGCAGCAATGTGCTCGGGTGATGATGCCCTGTGTCCTGTGCAGCAATGAGTTGATTGCGGAGAAGGTTGATGTGGATGTTAGTGCTGCTGGTGTGCCTGGTGATGCTGGTGTTGGGGCTGATGGTGGGATTCTGAGGACTAAGGTGTGATATTTTCAAGGGCACCAATGCCGATGGAATAGATGACAGGTGAGGTTAAGATGACAGAAGTGATCTGTCAATGGTGAGAGAGGTTGTTCCAGTGAGGTGACGCTGGATAGAGAATTTGCCCCAAACACTTGCAAGCTGCATAAAGCTCAATCTGTCTTCCAAATGCAGCAACAGCTTCTGAGCTTGGAAAGTGAAGACCTATGAAATGGGAGCTTTCGTAGATCATTTGCAGCTGTCAGGTCAGTAAATCATTCCATGCTGACACAACACCCGACCTACTTACCTGATGTGTTACCCACTTTCCAGGAACCTCGCTAAAAAACTGGTAAAATGGTAAGTACATGGGGAAAATGGTGCTTAACTACCTTGTAACAAGCTTTTAAGTATCTAAATTGGCAGACCCGCTGCTTGGTGTCAGGTCTGGTCAGGGATGACAGACCCGACACTTGGGAAACTGCCAAGGAGGCGGGTTTACAGTGGGATATTGACCCGCTGTCAATCATTGTGATTTTGACAATGGACTCGCCTCCAAACTCGCACTCTGAGCACCGGCAAAATTTCGACCTTTAAGAGTAACGGCAATGAGCTTGGGTATTAAGGCTTGATTAGGGACTCCAATCATTTTATTGAGCAGTGAGGATGAATTTTACGTGAAATCTAAAGCATTTGTGCCTGGCGCTAATTCTCCAACTTTTCTAATGACACCGCCCATTCCTGGGCTACAATGAATTTCTAGCCCCTAGTCTCTGGCCATTAAAAAAATAATAGCAAGGGTCAATTTCCTTTGTTTTACAACTATAGTATGCTTATTTCCCAGTCATGAAGCACACGGTAAAAGGTGCAGACCCCAGATCACCTCCCTTTTTACCTGAACACATCTGAGGGTTCACGGGGTGGGTGGTGGGGGGGGGGGGTGGCTGGGGTGCTGTTGTCGGGATGGGGTGCAGCCACAGCATTTAAAGCAGGTACAAAAATTTTAATGGGATGGAAATGAGGTAGGAGAGCAGTCACCACACCTCTTGTGTCACGGCGGAGACCCAAATAGAGTGCAGCCACAGTACGTGCGGCTTAGTGTTTGCACCCAGTCCCCTCTGATCGGAAAGGGGCAGTAGGCAAGTACACTGAGGCACCAAAAAAGATGAACTTTTTTTTCCAAGGGCCACACTGGGATCTTATGGGCTGGAAGCTGTCTGGTTGCCATGTTTAGATAGTGACCAGATGGCTTCGAAGTCAGTGGCCATTACCGCTGCAGCCGTTACTCCCCTGCCTCTGGACACAGGGCATGGCAAGGGTTGGCCCTGTGCTGGGGGCAATGTCAGGCCAATGCAAATGACTTTAATCCAGAAATATGTTCCGATTCATGTGCCTTATGCCCAGTCTGGGGTGGGGGTTGTGGGGAGGGGGGATGGAGGGGGCAGGATGTGGAAGAGATAGTCAGCCCCACAGTCTTTTTCTCTTAGACTTTCTAATCTCCCTTTCTGTTCCTGGCACATTAAAACCTAAGCCAACAGAACCCAACTTCATACCTACGATAATCACACCAAAGAGGCGCCATACTCTACTTCCAAAAAAAGGATGTGCTGCACGTCCTCCTTTCAACTCCCCTCCCCCTCACCTCAATCACTATATGCAGGCTCCCATTACAAAATAAACAAACCTCCCCATTTAAAGAAATGAGCCCACCACACCTTTTCAAAGTCTTCCAAAATCTGGTGAAAGACCCAGGCCTGAATTTTCCAGGGTGGTAGCGGGTGGTTCGGGTGGGAAATTGGAATAAAGTGGGAGCGGGTTGGGAACCTTCCGCCATCCTGCCCCCAGGCGCCTTTCCCATGGGCCGTTTGCCGGTGCGACAGTGACCCTGGCAGAGGCGGGCGACCTAATTGAAATTATTATCAGCTTGTTTACAAACACTTAAGAGCCTTTCTCACCCTACATTTTAAATTTCCCTGAATGGCCACGGGATTCACGCAGCTCAGGAACCATGTCTGTCAACCTGAGGCAGGAGTTCAGTGGCCATTGCTCCAGCTGATTAGTTGACAGCATCAAATGTACAGTAAAAGCTCCCACCTGACAGCTGATCACTTTCCTCAGGCAGAAGCTGTTGCTCACTACATTCGCAGCAGATTCTGCAGGCTGCAAGTCTCACTGTGAGCAGCTGAGGAGGAGCTGACCTAGCCGGGAACCGGAGCAAAGGCCAGTAAATAAAGAGCATGGTCGGCGAGGGGCCTGAACTCACTGTGAGCAGCTGAGAAGGAGTGGACCTAGCCGGGAACCGGAGCAGAGGCCAGTAAACAAAGAGCGCGGTCGGAGAGGGGCCTGAACTCACTGTGAGCAGCCGAGGAGGAGCGGACCTAGCTGGGAACCAAAGCAGAGGCCAGTAAATAAAGAGCGCAGTCGGAGAGGGATCTGAACTCACTGTGAGCAGCCGAGGAGGAGCGGACCTAGCCAGGAACCGGAGCAGAGATCAGTAAATAAAGAGCGCAGTTGGAGAGGGGCCTGAACTCACTGTGAGAGGAGAGAGAGAAGTAAAAAGTAATCGAAGTGTGACATCACCAGAAAGCAGGTAAGTGATTGGTTGGTGAGTATTTCTCTCTTTCTCGCTTTCTTCCAAACATAAATTTTGTGGTTTATACTTTCTAAGGTCTCTGTTGTGTAGAGGAGACTGCTGGTAAACAAGGGCCCTTGAGTATATCATTTAATTATAGTGTAATTGGTGGGATTGATTTGATTTAATTTAATTTCAATTAATTAAAGGGTAAGTCATGGCAGAACAGCTCGCCACCGTGGTATGCTCCTCCTGCACTATGTGGGAAATCAGAGACCATTCCTGTGTCCCTGACGACCATGTGTGTGGGAAGTATATCCAGCTGCAGCTACTGGCAGACTGCATTGCGGCACTGGAGCTGTGAATGGATACATACTGGAGCATTCGTGATGCTGAGGACGTCGTGGATAGCACGTTTATTGAGTTGGTCATACCGCAGGTAAAGGCTGCACAGGCAGCAAGGAATGGGTGACTACCAGGCAGCGTAGTAGGTGCAGGCAGGTAATGCAGGGGTCCGCTGTGGCCACCCCCCTCTCAAACAGATATACCGCATTGGATATTGTTGGGGAGGATGGCTTATCAGGGGAAGGCAGCAGCAGCCAACTTCCTGGCACCATGGGTGGTTCTGCTGCGCAGGACAGGAGGAAAAAGAGGGGTAGAGCTACAGTAATAGGGGATTCTATTGTAAGGGGAATAGATAGGTGTTTCTGCGGCCGCAAACCAGACTCCAGGTTGGTGTGTTGCCTCCCTGGCGCAAGGGTCAGGATGTCTCAGAGCGGCTGCAGAGCATTTTGGAAGGGGAGGGTGAACAGCCAGTTGTCGTGGTGCATATAGGTACCAACGATATACAGGTAAATAAATCTGTATGAGTAGAATTGTGAAATACTAAGGGGAAAGAAACATTAGTGGGAGTGGTATATAGACCTCCCAACAGTAAGGCGGAGGTTGGGGATGGCATTAAAAAGGAAATTAAAGAAGCATGCAATAAGGGCACAGCAGTCATCATGGGTGACTTTAATCTACATATAGATTGGGCCAACCAAATTAGTAACAATACTGTGGAGGAGGAAATCCTGGAGTGTTTATGGGATGGTTTCCTGGACCAATATGTCGAGGAACCAACCAGAGATCAGGCCATCTTAGACTGGGTATTATGTAACGAGAAAGGATTAATTAGCAATCTTGTTGTATGAGGCCCTTTGGGTCGGAGCGATCATAATATGATCGAATTCTTCATTAAGATGGAGAATGAAGTGGTTGACTCAGAGACTAGGGTCCTCAATTTAAATAAAGGAAACTACGGTGGTCTGAGGAGCGAGTTGGGTAGGATTGATTGGGGAATGGCACTCAAAGGGTTGACGGTGGATAGGCAATGGCAAGCATTCAAAGACCGAATGGATGAGCTACAGAATTTGTTCATCCCAGTTTGGCATAAAAATAAAACAAAAAAGGTGACTCAAATGGCTAACAAGGGAAATTAGGGATAGCATAAGATCCAAGGAGAGGACATATAAATTGGCCAGAAAAAGCAATAGTCCTGAGGATTGGGAGCATTTTAGGATTCAACAAAGGAGGACAAAGGGATTAATTAAGAAAGGGAAAATAGAATATGAGAGTAAGCTTGCGGGGAACATAAAAACTGACTGTAAAAGCTTTTATAGATATGTGAAGAGAAAAAGATTGGTGAAGTCAAGCGTAGGTCCCTTGCAGTCAGAATCAGGGGAATTTATAATGGGAAACAAAGAAATGGCAGACTAACTAAATTCATACTTTGGTTCTGTCTTCACAAAGGAGGACACAAATAACCTCCCAGAGATGCTGGGGAACATAGGGTCTGATGAAAGGGTGGAACTGAAAGAAATCAGTATTTGTAGGGAAATGGTCTTAGGAAAATTGATGGGACTGAAGGCTGATAAATCCCCAGGGCCTGATAATCTACATCCCAGGGTACTTAAGGAAGTGGCCCTAGAAATAGTAGATGCATTGCTGGTCATCTTCCAGAAATCGATAGACTCTGGAACAGTACCCATGGATTGGAGGGTAGCTAATGTTACCCCACTATTCAAAAAAGGTGGTAGAGAAAAAGCAGGGAATTATAGACCAGTAAGCCTGACATCGGTAGTGGGGAAGCTGCAAGAGTCTATTATAAAAGATGTAATAGCAGAGCACTTGGAAAGCAGTGACAGGATCAGACAAAGTCAACATGGATTTACAAAAGGTAAATCATGCTTGACTAATCTACTGGAATTTTTTGAGGATGTAACTGGTAAATTAGCTAAGGGAGAACCAGTGGATGTGGTGTATTTGGACTTTCATAAGGCTTTCGATAAGGTCCCACATAAGAGATTAGCGTGCAAAATTAAGGCACATGGGATTGGGGGCAAGGTATTGACTTGGATAGAGAACTGGTTGGCGGACAGAAAGCAAAGAGTTGGAATAAATGGGTCATTTTCCGAGTGGCAGGCAGTGACTAGTGGGGTACCGTAAGGATCGGTCCTAGGACCCCAGCTGTTCACAATATATATTAATGATCTGGACGATGGAATTGGATGTAATATCTCCAAATTTGCAGACGACACAAAGCTGGGTGGGAGGGTAAGCTGTGAGGAGGGTGTCGTTAAACTCCAGTACGATTTGGACGGGTTGGGTGATTGGGCAGAAACATGGCAAATGCACTATAATGTGGATAAATGTGAGGTTATCCACTTTGGTGGCAAAACCAGGAAGGCAGATTATTATTTGAATGGCAATAGATTGGGAGAAGGGGAAGTGCAAAGAGACCTGGGTGTTCTTGTGCACCAGT
The DNA here is from genome assembly GCF_052327205.1 of Somniosus microcephalus. Lineage (NCBI taxonomy): Eukaryota > Metazoa > Chordata > Chondrichthyes > Squaliformes > Somniosidae > Somniosus > Somniosus microcephalus. Next base: position 189,479,310 of record NC_140989.1, read on the forward strand.
CGCTGAAGGTAAGCATGCAGGTGCAGCAGGCGGTTAAGAAGGCAAATGGTATGTTGGCCTTCGTATCAAGAGGGTTCGAGTACAGGAACAAGGATGTTTTGCTACAGTTGTACAGGGCCTTGGTGAGACCGCACCTTGAGTATTGTGTGCAGTTTTGGTCGCCTTACCTGAGGAAGGACGTTCTTGCCATGGAAGGAGTGCAGCGAAGATTCACCAGGCTGATACCTGGGATGGCAGGAATGACGTATGAGGAGAGATTGTGTCGATTGGGCTTATACTCACTGGAGTTTGGAAGATTGAGAGGGGATCTCATTGAAACCTATAAAATTCTGTCAGGCCTGGACAGACTAGATGCAGGAAGGATGTTTCTGATGGCCGGAGAGTCCAGAACCAGGGGTCATAGTCTAAGTATAAGGGGTAAGCCATTTAGGACTGAAATGAGGAGGAATTTCTTCACCCAGAGAGTGGTGAACCTGTGGAATTCTCTGCCACAGAGGGTGGTGGAGGCCAGTTCATTAAATATATTTAAGAAGGAGTTAGATATATTTCTTAAGGCTAAAGGGATCAAGGGATATGGGGAGAAGGCAGGGACAGGGTACTGAATTTGGATGATCAGCCATGATCTCATTGAATGGCGGAGCAGGCTCGAAGGGCCGAATGGCCTACTCCTGCTCCTATCTTCTATGTTTCTATGTAAAACGGGTTGAGGTCCTAAAAGCTGAATACAGGGAGTTAGGAGGTAAATTAAAAAATAGGACCTCAAAGGTAGTAATCTCAGGATTGCTACCAGTGCCACGTACTAGTCAGAGTAGAAATAGAAGGATATTTCAGATGAATACATGGCTAGAGGAATGGTGCGAGGGGCAGGGATTCAAATTCCTGGGACATTGGAACCGGTTCTGGGGGAGGTGGGACCAGTACAAACTGGACGGTTTGCACCTGGGCAGGGCCGGGACCTATGTCCTAGGGGGAGTGTTTGCTAGTGCTCTGGGGGAGGGTTTAAACTAAAATGGCAGGGGGTTGGGAACTTGTGCAGGGAGACAGAGGAAAGGGAAACAAGGATAGAAGCAAAAGACAGGAAGGAGAAAAGCAAAGGTGGCAGTCAGAGAAATCAAGGGTTTAAATCAAACATGGCCACAGTAAATAATAATTCTAAAAGTTCTAAGAGTGTTAAAAAAACAAGCCTGAAGGCTTTGTGTCTTAATGCAAGGAGCATTCGTAATAAGGTGGATGAATTAGCTGTGCAAATAGAGGTAAACGGATTTGATATGTTTGGGATTACAGAAACATGGCTCCAGGGTGACCAAGGCTGGGACCTCACCATCCAGGGGTATTCAATATTCAGGAAAGACAGGCAAAAAGGAAAAGGAGGTGGGGCAGCATTGCTGGTTAAAGAGGGGATTAACACAATTGTAAGGAAGGATAATAGCTCTGATGATGTGGAACAAGTATGGGTAGAACTGAGAAATACCAAGGGGCAGAAAACATTAGTGAGAGTGGTATACAGACACCCAAACAGTAATGCGGTGGTTGGGGATGGCATTAAACGGGAACCAGGGGCCATAGTCTAAAGATAAGTGGTAAGTCATTTAGGACTGAGATGAGGTGGAATTTCTTCACCCAGAGATTGATGAACCTGTGGAATTCTCTACCACAGAAGGCAGTTGATGCCAATTCATTAAATATATTCAAGAAGGAGTTAGATTTATTTCTTAAGGCTAAAGGGATCAAGGGATATGGGGAGAAGGCAGGGACAGGGTACTGAGTTTGGATGATCAGCCATGATCTCATTGAATGGCGGAGCAAGCTCGAGGGGCTGAATGGCCTACTCCTGCTCCTATCTTCTATGTTTCGATGTTTCTATGTTTGCAGCAAAGTCTCCATCCAGTGTCACCTCATTGGAAGAACCTCTCTCAGCACTGACAGATTGATTCTGTCATCTCGACTTCACCTGCCATCTATTCCATCCCTTTATACAGTCTCACCTTGGTCCTCAGAATCTGACCACGATGAGCCCCAACATCAGTAGCACCAGGCACACCAGCAGCACCAACACCACCACTAAACCTCTCCGCAATCAACTGATGCTGCACAGGACACAGGACATCAGCACCCGACCACATTGCTTCCTGGCAGGCCTTATCATGGCCAGATTTACTTCACTAGATGCTGTACACCCATATGGCTGCCACATGATGTGCCAGGTTGGCACCACCCCACAGCAACACCATAAAGCATCTCTGCAATGACCAATCCATTCCTTTCACACTCACCACTATTGCGGGAGGTACCGTTATGTCTCACCATTCACTGTAACTCACTAAGCCACTTACAAAGGTGCACACAAATCTGCCCAAGACTGGAAAGTTTTGAAAATAATGATTTTTATGTTTGACAGCACATTAACGGAAACTTTACATAAACATTGGTAAAACACCCAAGTGGCTACCCTTGTGAATCTACTTGTGTGTCCTCTTTCTCTTCCACGTGCTTCTACCAGGTGCTACCCCTGTGGCTTCAGCAGAGGTAGAGGTAGCCTGCTCACTTCCCTGCTGCCACGGATCTGGAGAGCACCTTGCTGCACATCAGTGAGGCCTTGAGGACCTATGTCTACGCTGACATCCCTCCTAGGGAGGAGGTGTATGAGCCTCTGCCATCTGTCCTCCATAGATAGCCATCTATTCTCCATAGAGACCATGTGCTCCTGGGAGTGGCGCACTAGCTACTCCATGTAGGTGGCCATCCTATCCATGGAAGAGCCTACAGTCGCCATCGCCTGTGACATGGTGTTTCTCATGTTGGAGATGGACTCCTCCATTCTCTGCACATTTGCAAACATCGCGGTTGCAAAACCTGTCAGAGCCTCCTGCACTTCTTGCTGCATCTCCAGGATTGCTCTCTTTCTGGATGGCCCCTGAGCTCAGCGTCTGCATGCAGCTGAGCGGAGCTGGGAGCGTCCTGCGCCCTCCAACGAGGACTCTCCACTGCTTTCCCCATCTCCACTATCTGCTCTTGCTCAATTCTGAGTTGTAGATACCAGGTGACAACACTACTCTATCCCGTGTGGGACCCACCGAGGTGTGCGTATCTGCGCTGGTGTTGGGCGCGCTTATGTCTGGTGACGGCACACCCTCAGAGGCTGGAGGCTGCTCTGAGGAGTTGTCTTCCTCTTCCTCCTGGACAATGGGTGGGGGCTCTTGATGGACCTGTGGGTGAGTAAAGAGATGATTTAGATATGTCATATGACGAATGGGTATAGATACCATTATGCACCATTCACTGTGCAAGGTTCGCAAAATTCTACAGATTCCCCCAAACCAAGAAAAGGAGAGATTTTGGACTGTTTTAAAGAATATTGGGCCAAAAGGGACTTAAAGGCAAAACCCCAGGAAGATTTGGCTATTTTAAAAGGCATGTCCAGGCCAGTGGAAAGCTGCAACAAAGGAACTGGGTTGGGCACTGTGGGACAGACAGTTTGAGTATTGGAAAAGGTCAGATTGTCTGAGAATGTTCTGGGCCATCCCAGTCATTCTACATAAAGACACTAGGCCTACAGAAGGACAGTTCCCACCAAAACCTACAGGGCCATCAAGAACATGAATAATACAATACATGCCACTAATCAACAAAAGAGACCCTGGCCCCAGCAGGAGAAGACAATCGAACAACAGTTTAAACCCACTCAGAGAGACACCCAAAACCACTTCGCACACTTAAACTGCTTTCGAAGCAATCCCAAAACTAGTTAAAAGTCAATTAAAAATAGATGGGACCAGCCCAAAACTCGATAAGAATTTTAAAACTATTAAAATTAACGAGCCCGCCAAAATTAACAACGAGCCAGAGGAGATTTGGTGGTCAGATAAGCCAGGCCTCAATACAGTATAATTAAGGCCTGCTTTTACACAGAAAGGAGTGCAGTTCACAGAGTGCGAGGAGAAGTTCAGTTGAAAGGAGAGCAGTTCGAAAGTACGGTTTAGAAGGAGTACTTCTCAACATCATCATCACCGCACACAGTCAGAGAATCGGAGACTTGAGGAAAGAAGAACGAAATGAAAGGAAAAAGGAATCGCGGCAACCAAAGGCTCCAAGAAACCAACAAATAACAATATTACCACCAACTAGGTAATATTGGGCTACTGCGACCAACAAGAAACCCATCTGGAAGAAACCGAAGATTCGCAAACCTGTTTCCATTCTACAAGATAGCCTGACTTACCCCTGGGTAAGATTTAATGCAAAAGACTCTACAAACTATACCTAACCAAAGGAAATTGGGTAATTACCCAATTAATCCAAATACGCACCCGACCGCATCAGCAGACACGCGAAGACTGAAAACCCAATGCAGGTGCAGCCTTCTACCATGTCCGGGGTACGGCAGGCCCCAACCGCCACAACTAAAGAGAACCCCAAAATCGCGAACCTCTACAACTGTCAAGAAAGTCATTTGGTGAGCATTTCCTGGTCCTCTGGAATCCAACCTAGTTAGTGTAGTGGGATTGGGAGGGGTAAGGTATTTTGTCTATTGTCATTCTTCCTCGCATATTCCGAAGTGGTCCCCCCTTTTAGAGTATAAGTTTATTATATTGTATATTTTCCTGTCTCAAAATAAAATCTAAATTCTTTTTGACCAACTCAGTTGTCTGTTGCAATTTCATTACAACCCACAAATAAGTCCAAAGTCTAGAACCAAGGGAGTGGGAGCAATTCAAACCGCTCAGGGAGTCAGAGGCAAAGCTGACCACACACACCACCCCTTACAACTGGATGTTGACATCAGTCCCCATATGAGTGACTGATGTATGCTATGTAGCTGTAGGATATGTAATTCTGTCACCAGGTTATTGAGATGTCCCCCTCTCTCCATCTCCCACTTCCAGATATTTCTAAAGCAGCCTCCTCTGCTGTTGTAAGGTTTGCAAATGATGGAGGGCCACCTCCGGTTCTCCCCCTCCCTCTTATTGTGGGCTCTCTTCCTGCAAGGAAGGAAAGTAGAGAAGGTTGAGTGGGTGTGATGGAATGAGTGTAAGGAATGAATGGGTTACATCTTTAGAGGGAGACTATGATGGAGTGGTGCGCCAGAGCCAAGTGGCCTCATTGTGTGTTGTTAGTTGCTATGATTGCATTTGGATGAGGGTGAGTGCGAGGGGTGGCTAGTAAGATGGGGATGTGGTAATGTAGATAGAGAGAGAGGGATGGGTAGACGTGCAAGGTATGTTGGTGTGAGTAAAGATGTGCAGGAGCAGGGTTGGGAAGGCAGAGTGATGGGGATGTGATGAGATGTGCAGCAAGATGAAGTTGAGTGTGGCTTTGTACTCACCTTTCTTGATCTAATGAGATCATTGAACGTTTGCGGCACTGCACCCAGGTCCTCCTGTCCACATCCCTGCTGGTGGCCTCCTCTGCAATCTCCAACCTGGCTGTTTTGGTGTCCTGGGGAGGTCTCTCCTGCCCATTGGAAGGGCAGAGGACCTCCCTGAGTGCTCTGACTCCCTCCATAAGCATATGGACGGAGCCATCGGAGAGTCTGGGTGCAGCCCCCTGCCTCAGTGCAGTCATTGTCAGTGTTTGTAGCACTCCAATGCTGTAGTGCACTGACAGCACTATGTGACATTGACATTCAAATCCAGTGTGGCCATGGCCCCTTTAAAGATCCTGGCTGAAAATGCGTCATTGATGACGTCACCAGACCCGCACCATTTAATTAGGCCGGGTAATGCGCAGGGCCGGCTTAATATCCCCTATTAAGGGAAAGTCATTTTCAGTAATGGGATGGAGCCAGCAGCAAGGTCGCGACCTGCCACGGGCACCGCCTGCACTGGACCTGCCCAGGTTGGCAAAATTCCGGCCCTAATCTTTGCTGCAGCTCAACGAGCCCAAATACTTCACACTCACGAGCCCCCCAGTGGCTCAGTGGCAGCACTCTCGCGTCTGAGTCAAAAGGTTGTGGGTCCAAGTTCCACTCCACACATAAAGCGAGGCTGACACTCTGGTGCAGTGCTGAGGGAATGCTGCACTGTCGGAGGTGCCGTCTTTCGGATGAGACGTTAAACCAAGGCCCCGTCTGCTCTCTCAGGTGGACAGTAAATATCCCACGGCACTATTTCGAAGTAGAGCAGATGAGCTAACCCCGGTGTCCTGGCCAATATTTATCCTTCAATCAACATCACTAAAAAAACAGATTATTAAGTTGCTGTTTGTGAGACCTTATGATGTAAAAATTGGCTGCCGCGTTTTCTATATTACAACAGTGTCTACACTTCTAAAGTATTTCAATGGCTGTAAAGCGCTTTGGGACATTGTAAGGTTGTGAAAGGCCCAATATAAATGCAAGTTTTTTTTTCTTTCAAATTGCATGAAACGTGGCAGCAGCTCCCTTGATGTTCAACGTGAGGACAAGAGTCCTTTATTCCTCACTGGAAGCATTGACAGTATCATGCAGAGTGGAGTTTCAATATCAGAAAATAAATCCATTACTTCACCTTTGGTGCCTGTGTTGCTGGTGTGAAGTACAATTTCCATTGGCAGCTCCTGAAAAGATGAATTCCCAGGGTAGTGCTGCAGTACGTGCATCGGATTTGTTTCTACATCATTAGGGAGCTCCTTGAAGAATTAGATTTTGCCTTTAGGATTTAGGTGCATTCTTGTGTTTGAACTTAAAACACTGCAGTGCTTTCATTCAAACTGTGACGTTAACGGAGAGTCACAGTAGCACAGTGCCAAAACCTATTTCATTCAATGGTGAGAGGCAGGTTTACTTATTGCTGGGTACACTTTCATTTAAATGTACTCCCACTGCTCTTTCATCCTGCCGCTGTGATTATAATGCTGCAGTGCCAAGGAGGAATGGTCACATACTGTGCTACGAGTTCTGTTCATTATTCAATGTAGGACACAAATAAATGCCTAAATGGCACAGGATAGAACGCCTGGCCTGGCCAGGTTGGAGATTGCAGAGGAGGCCTGGCTGGGGGGATGGGGGTTGGGGTGGGGGTGGGGAGGGTGGGGAGGAGTGGTGGTAGGAGACATGTTTAGTTATTGGATTAATTGCCAATAGATTACGACAATGATTTCACAGCACGTTGATGAACCATATCAGCAGGAAGAACCTCAAGACGTCCCAAAGCACTTTACAGGCAATGAATTACTGTTGTAATGTGCGAAACACAGCAGCCAATTTGCCCCTGCTCTTCAGAAAAGCACCATGGGATCTATTACGTCCATCTAAGAGGGCAGACGGGGCCTTTGTTTTGTATCTCATCTGAAAGACGGCTCCTCCGGCAGTGCAGCACTCCCTCAGCACTGCACTGGAGTGTCAGCCTAGATATTGTGATTTTACCCACACACTTCTGACTCCTAACTGAGAGTGCTACCCACTGAGCCACAACTGGCACCTACATTAGTGGGGATTTGTCCACAGTGACATGATGTTAAAACCCCCCACTGCATATATTGCTGTGCAGCAATGTTGCAAAAGGAATACAATTTTGTTCCATCCATTTTGAAGAATCAACGTGTTACCTTACCCCTTAATACATACACCCCCTTGTGTCCTTTATTAATATCAGTATTGAATTCAGATACTATCATGAGACTAATTTTCACCAGAAAACATTGTTCTCAACTAGAAAGCTTGAATGAATTTGTTTTAGCAATGATTATTAATCTTCCCAATTTCCATATTCAGCCAGCTGAGGGCAGGGCAACCCATCAAACAAACACATGGACAACTTTGAACAAAGCCAGTGCTGATCGGCATTGAAATTATTATTTAATAAAATCACTTCTCCATATAACTGTACAGAAAACATTCACTGGTTTTTTAATGCTGAGAATGATAAAGTGGAATTTAAGTACAGAAAATATCAAACCATATCTTTACATCCAATTTCAATAAATTCCAGTTTCATATCTGCGTATTGTGACAATATTCTAAAATACCAAACTGATCCTATTAATTTCAATAGAATTTGCCTTTCTTTATCAAAGAGGAGACTGCCACCAATAACCAGGAGGAGATGGAGTCAGTAGGGTAAAGGCTCAACAAGGAATAGCTCTTTACAATGGTGAATAGGCTGATTCAGAGTTGGATAAAGAAGACCACTGAGTTAGGGCCAATCAGCGATAGCAGTGATATGGGCTGGAGTGATAACATGAAATAATTGGTTTCTGTACGTGGACAACCTAGAAAGTACAGAGTGACTTGAGGCAGTAGTAAGGGGGAAACAAATGACAGTATTGGAGGAAAGTGAAGACAACAGCTGTCATTTGGACAGAGATTTAGAATCATAGACCCAAAAATTGGACTACTTACCACCACGGGTTACCGTTGCAAACCTGGTGAAAAATGGCGGCCACCACTCTAACGCTCTTCCCTGGCACGGGACTTAGCAGCTGCCATTTTGGTGAGGGCCTCAGCACTGCCGATAGCAGTGCTGGCCCTGGAGATGCAAATATGTAGAGTGTGATGTCACACGCCGATTTAATGTCACACCCTGCGAAATTGGAACGTGCACTACATTTAGCGCTGGGTCCTAAGCTCGCTCTGAAAAGCGAGCATGCAGCAGACTGACAGAGATGCTGTCAGCACTTCTTAAAAGATCACACACATCTTTCAGGTAAGTTTACATTTAAGCTATTGGACTGGATATTTTTTATTTTAATGAAGTTGTGGCTTGGTGCAATACATGCTAAAAGTTTTTAAGAGGGCAGGGAGTACAGGGAGTGCTGCTGGATACTTGCAAGGCCTCGGATGATAAAGGAATGCCTCTGAGAAGACCGAAAATGCGGCAAATACTCAACAGGTCAGGCAGCATCATGGAGAGAGAAACAGAGTTCATGTCTTAGGTCAAGATGCTGCCTGATCTGGTGAGTATTTCCAGCATTTTATGTTTTTTTTCAGATTTACAGCATCCGCTCGCAGAGGGAAGAGGAGGATGCAGAAGAGGAAGAAACAGAAGAGGAAGAAGCAGAAAGAAGGATGCAACCTAGACGGCCCCTTTCTGGCTGGGATATCCAGGATGGAATCATCCGCCTGCGGTACCAGTGACCACAACCCCAATTTCCCTTTCAACATTAGCCCCACACCTTACCTTCACTCTGTTACTGACCACCACAGCATCCTCTTGGCCACTGTACGGATAACCGTAGCTGTCGTAAAGACAGCGGGGTTTGATTGACAGCTGGTTGATGGCAGATGTCATATCCAGGGGCAGGATCCGACGCCATCTTGGCCATGCTTGAGGTACTGTACTGGGAACACAGAGTCAGGACTGAATAAATGGCACTCCACTACAACTGCTTGGGAGACTCGTAATTACGTTATTAAGATAACTATGGCCCTGAAATTAGGATCGGGAGCTTGCCGCGCATGCAAGCCCCCGATGTTCACTTACCCGGCGCGCTGACATTTTAATTCTGGCCTGCATTGCATTTCCTCTCACTGGCCCGCTTGAGGTCCTGCCGCGCTGTGCGTGCGTGACCCAGCAGTGTACTTAGTGCGATGAGCCGGCTGGGATCACATGAGCACAGGGCAACCAATGGGAGGTTGCAAAAGTTCATTCATGAGTTTGACAGTAAGATGAAAACTCCTGGCCCCAAAACACTACTTAAACTTGAAAGAAAATTAAAAAAAACATTGCACTACTTAAATGAACCATAAAGAACTCTGAAAACTATTTTAAACAATAATTTTAACATTTGAAAAAAAAATTTATATAAAAAATCGGGGCTAAAACTAAACTTACCTTACTGTAAATTCTTTAAAAATAACAAATCTGTGGAAAAAAAATTCTCAATTGCATTAATAGACCACTTACCTGTAAAACTAAGTACTTACGTGTGGTTTTTCCAGAGGCCTTTACATACGCGCAACTCTCTAAAAATAGAGGAAATCCAAGTCGCACGCGCTGCCCGATACTGCGCATGCATTCAGCCTCTTAACCCCTTGGGTCAGAGGACAGGAAATGCCGGTTTTCAGCGCATGCGCTGTGCATGCTGAAAACCGGCAATTCCTCCGGGCACACGCGTGAGTACCCCGTCCTTACTCACGCGTTGTGCCCGGAATTACTGGGCCATTACATGGTGCCAGGATTTATAGAACTCACGATAAGGACATACTACAACAATGGAAGGAATAAAACCTCCGGCTAGCCTGCAACTAGAAGGAAATGTGGATGAAAATTGGCGTGTCTTCAAGCAACGCTTTCTTCTCTACCTCACAGCGATTGACGCTTCGACTAGCTCTGGAACACGTAAAGTAGCTTTGTTGCTAACGTGGCTGGCTCGCAGGCAATCGATCTGTTTAATACATTTACGTTTGCAGCCAAAGATGATAAAAATGATCTGGACAAGGTGATAGAACGGTTCGACGAATACTGCACTCCAAAAAAGAATGAAACGTATGAGAGATTCGTGTTTTGCTCCCGCGTGCAAAAGCAAGGAGAATCCGTTGATTTTTTTGACGGACTTGAAAATAAAAGCACAAACATGCAACTTTAGGGACCTGAAGGAATCGATGATACGCGATCAAGTCGTTTTTGGAATACTCGACAAGGTGAGGGAGAGAATGCTTAGAGACATTGAGCTAAATTTGGATGCAGCAGTGAAAATATGTCATGCTAGTGAACTCTCAGCCATGCACACGAAAACTTTCGAAGGGAGCAGCACAGCAGCGGGCGGGAGCGCCTTGGGGCTGAAAAACCTGCCGGTGGATGTGGTACACAAAAGGGACACAAGAAGGCCCATGGAGTTCAAGATGATGATGCCTTACGAATGCAGACGGTGCGGTAATAAACACGTAGCCAGACAGTGTCCTGCTTATGGGAAGTACTGTGCAAAATGTAAAGGCAGGAATCACTTTGCCAAGATGTGTTTTTGGGAAGAGAAAACTGAAGGTAAAAAGACAGTGCATGCTATTGAGACTGAAGAGACAGAAGCAGAGACTTTGTTTGTTGGAATGGTGCAAAATGAGTCAAAACAGGGCAAATATGCGAATGAAGTGCACTCTGTAGGACCAAAGACTGAAGTTTGGATAGCTCCCTTGCTGGTAAATGGCACCATTGTTCCCTTTAAGCTAGATACAGGTGCTAAGGCAAACCTCATAAGTTGGAGTGATGCACGGAATCTCAAAGTGCGACCTAAAATACTGAACAAGACAGTGTCTTTGAAGGCATACAATGGACAAAGCATTGAAACAAAAGGAACGTGTAGGCTGAATGTTAAGGTAAAAAATCACATTCACCCTTTGATCTTTGTTATAGTGCCTGAAAGACATGAGTCACTGTTAGGGGATAAGGCCTGTGTGGATTTGGGCTTGGTAAAACGAGTCTATACTATCAATGAACTGAACTGCGTGCAGAGTGCCCCCCAAGATAGTACAAATCTGACTCATGAGACTATAGCACACAAATATGCAGATGTATTTCAGGGTTTCGGAGCACTGCCCTTTACATACTCCATCAAACTGAGAGAGGATGCACAACCTGTGATTCATGCACCCAGGAGAGTTCCAGTGGCTCTCCATGAAAAACTGAGGAAAGAGCTAGACCGCATGGAGGGACTAGCTGTCATAAAGAAGATTGAGGAACCGACTGACTGGGTAAATTCCATGGTCTGTGTCAATTCAAAGAAAACTGATAAATTGCATGTCTGCATGGATCCCAAGGACCTTAACGCCAATATCAAAAGAGAGCACTACCAAATTCCAAAGAGAGATGAAATAGTCAGCGAAATGACAGAAGCTAAAGTCTTCTCCAAGATGGACGCCTCGCATGGTTTCTGGCAGTTGAAACTTGATGAAGAAAGTGCTAAGCTGTGCACTTTTAACACCCCGTTTGGTCGATACTCCTACCAGCGTCTGCCCTTTGGTATTAGCTCCGCCCCAGAAATCTTTCACAGAGCAATGGAGCAAATCATCGAGGGCCTGGAGGGAGTGCGGGTGTACGTGGATGATCTGGTAGTATGGGGCTCCACTCAGGGGGAGCACGACACCAGACTGGAGAAAACACTTCAGAGAATACAGCAGTATGGACTCAAACTAAATAAAGACAAATGCCAGTTCAGTGTCAATGAAATCACATTCCTCGGAGACAAGATCTCTACAGAGGGGATTCAGCCAGACAATCAACTCAAATCAACTTTTATTGTCTTTGTTAGTGCACAAGTGCAGTACAACGAAATGTAGGCTTGCGGCTCCAGAGAGTGTACATTTAGATTAAGACATTTAAACATTCAACATACATTTGGCTTGTAATACATTAACATAAACATAACCATAATAAAGTGCATTGGCAGATGTGCAGGCTTTAGAGTTTATTTGTGGAGTTCAGTAGGATGACAGCCCTGGGAAAGAAGCTGTTCCTAAACCTGGTCGTACGGGTGCGAATGCATCTGTAGTGTCTCCCAGATGGCAGGAGGGCAAACAGACTGTGGCTGGGGTGGGTAGGGTCTTTGATGATGGACCGTGACCTCCGTAAACAGCGTTTCTGGTATATGTGTTCTATGGTCGGTAGGTAAAGGCTATACATGACATGGAGAAACCAAAGGACAAGAAAGGGGTTCAGCGGGTCCTTGGCATGGTTAACTACCTAGGAAAATTCATTCCAAATCTAGCAGTGAAAACTGTTCATCTGAGAAAACTGCTGCACCAAGAGACAGAGTTCCAATGGGGACATGAACATGAGAGAGAATGGAAGGGGCTGCTACACATTCTAGCAAGTGAACCCCTACTGAAGTTCTTCTGCCCTAAAAAGAGGACAAAAGTGTCCACAGATGCCTCTAAGAATGGATTAGGGGCTGTCCTTCTACAGGAAGATGAAGGAGAATGGTGACCAGTGGCGTATGCGTCACGCTCCATGACGGCTACAGAGTGCCGGTACGTGCAAATCGAGAAGGAGTGCCTTGGCTTGGCATTTGGGTGTGAAAAATTTCATTCCTACATCTATGGTCTTCCCAAGGTTATCCTAGAAATGGACCATAAGCCACTGCTAGGGATCGCAAAGAAGAATCTGTGTGACATGTCACCACGGATACAACACCTAATGATGAGACTTCAATGTTACGATTTTGAGCTAACATATGTGCCAGGGACATAAATGTTCATTGCAGACACACTATCCAGGGCTGCACCTTATGCCACACAAAACAGTGAATCAGAAGAGGATGTGGCTCTTCATGTGGATATGGTCTACGCAGCATTGCCCGCCACACAGGAACAACTATCAGTGATAGTCACAGAGACATCAAAGGACCCAGTCCTGAGTAAAGTAATGAGAAATCTTCAAGAGGGCTGGAAGAAAGGGTCATGTAAACAATATTATCACATTTAGTCTGAGCTCTCTGTGGTCAATGGACTACTGCTTAAGTGTGACAGGATAGTAGTGCCCACCTCTATGCGATGAGAAATGCTCAACAGGATACATGAAGGGCACCTGGGTGCAGAAAAGTCAAAAAGGAGAGCACGTGAGGCACTCTACTGGCCAAACATGAACTCCGATATTGACCAGTTGATCAGCGAGTGTGCTACATGTCAGGAGTATCACTACAAGCAAACAAAAGAGCCCCTCATTACCACAGAGCTCCCATCACAACCTTGGGAAAAGGTCGGAACTGATATATTTCACTATGAAGGAAAAGACTATTTGTTAGTTATTGATTATTATTCCAATTATCCGGAGATGGCTCTCTTGTCCAGTACCACATCAAGAGCTGTGATAACTCACCTGAAGTCAATCTTTGCCAGGCAGGGCATCCCTCTAACCCTGGCCTCTGATAATGGCCCTCCCTGTGCCAGTCATGAGTTTCAGTCATTTGCTTCAGAGTATGAGTTTAATCATGTAACCTCCAGTCCACTCTATCCTCAGGCTAATGGAAAAGCGGAGAAGGGGGTACAGATTGTGAAAAGACTATTAAAGAAAGCAGCACACAGCAACACTGACCCATATCTGGCCCTGATGTCATACAGGGCGGGCCCGCTAGCAAGTGACAAGTTTCCAGCTGAGCTCTTACTGGGTTGGAAAATCCGTACACGACTTCCCAGTTATGTCACACCTGACCACAGAGATGAGGTGTGGGCAGACAAGGCTCGGAAACTACAACAGAAACAAAAAACACTTCATGACCGCACAGCCACTACACTAGTGCCTCTACAGGAGAAAGATATAGTTCGCATTGAAGGGCCTGAGTCATGGCCTAAAAGAGCCACCGTTCTACAACAGGTCGCCCCCAGGTCATACAGTGTCATGACAGAGAACGGTAATGTGTTTCGCAGAAACAGGAGGCACCTACTGAAAACCACAGAGACCTTTCAGCCTCAGGAGGACAGAGAGGATGATGAGATGAGGGAAATGCCACAAAGAGACGAGATGAGGGAAATGCCACAAAGTGATGAAGGACACAGTAGTGATAATGTGACAAGGGACCTGTGTGGTACAGACATGAACTTAAGGGATACAACTGGGGTAGTTCAGCAAACACCCGTTCAGCCACGCAGGTCACAGCGCACCAGAAAGCCTGTAGTTAAACTTGACCTGTAGACAGGGATTGATAAGACTGTAAACAGTTAATGGACTCCTGGGTGTGGGTAAGGTTTATACCTACCTGCAATTAGTTCAACGGTGTAGTTACACTGACTGTTTCTATATGATGTTAACAAGTGTTCTATGTGTTATGTCATGTTATGTTGTTACTGTGTTATGTCTTCATTGAAGGAGGAAGATGTATGGATAACCGTAGCTGCCGTAAAGGCAGTGGGGTTTGATTGACAGCTGGTTGATGGCTGATGTCATATCCAGGGGCAGGATCCGACGCCATCTTGGCCATGCTTGAGGTACTGTACTGGGAACACAGAGTCAGGACTGAATAAATGGCACTCCACTACAACTGCTTGGGAGACTCGTAATTACGTTATTAAGATAACATTACAGCCACAATGCTGAAATAAAAGCCATCACAAAGCAAACTTTTCAATCCAACTTTATCCCTCTATCCATACAATATGACATCAAGAAATCAACTAATCACCCTTGTGCATTCCCTTAGTGACTGTCTTGTGTGTGCCTTTGCCTATCATACTGATGTCACGCAGTGCTACCCCAGTGGTTGCAGGATGGCTGGTGAAAGGCTGCTGGCCTTCAGTGGGGGACACTGTAAATGGCCTTGCAGGACAACCTCGAGGAGCTGGTGGCTGGGTGTGTGAAATCAAGTGATGGTGTTTCTTCTTCTTCTTCTTCTTCTTCTTCTTCTTCTTCTTCTTCTTCTTCTTCCTCTTCCTCTTCCTCTTCTTCCTCCTCCTCCTCCATCGACTGGGCAGGCTGCATTTCTTGGGTTTCTGAAATGAGGAAGGCACAAGGGTGGAGTTGTGGTGAGGGGAGGGCGGGAAAGCAAGGTGTGCTTGCTAGAAGGAGGATAACGTATGAGGATACCAGCATCTTGTATCCTTTCAGCCCTACTGCACGCCAAGGGCTCAGCCATGCCCCTGCCAAGAATGAGAAGCACCGTCTCCTCCAAGGGGGTGAGGTGAAGCTATGAATGGGAGGTGTGCCTTGTGTTTGCTAGAGATTGTTGGTTGGTGAGTAATTCGACGAGGGGTTGCGGGGCAGTGGGGTGGGAGTTGTGCATTGAACAGTGTGTGAGGCTAGTGGTGCAGTTGGTAGGAGACGGTTTTTGAAGATGCATTCACTGACCTTGACCAGTGGTCTGAGGTCATGAAGCTTCTTTAGGCACTGAAGCCAGGTGGTGGGGCCAACTCTGCTGGCAGTGGTGGCTCTCTATGATCTGGTCACATCCTTCTTTCTGGAGGGCCTCCTGGCCCCTGTTGGTAAAGGACCCTCTCTAGCAGTGTTGACCCCCGGCACAAAGCTGGTGTGCTGCGTGCGAGACCATGGGCGCTGTTAAGCAACCTCCTTTCTCCTCTGGTTTGCAACAACACGTTTTGAGTAAGCATGATACTTTGTAGTGGAGTATACAGAACAGACTTTATTGATACACAGAACTTTAAAAATAAGAATCTAAATGGGGGAGAAGAGCAAAGGGATCTCGCAGTACAAATACACAAATCACTAAAAGTATCGACACAGGTTAACAAGGCCATAAAAAAGCAAACCAAGCACTCGGGTTTATTTCTAGAAAGATAGAATTGAAAGGTAGGGAAGTTATGCTAAAACTGTATCGAACCTTGGTTAGACCACACTGGTCACTATATTATAAAAAGGATATAGACGCACTGGAGAGGGTGCAAAAAAGATTTACAAGGATGATACCAGAAATGCGAGGGTATACATGTCAGGAAAGGATGAACAGGCTGGGTCTCTTTTCTCTTGAAAATAGAAGGCTGAGGGGTGACCTAATAGAGGTCTTTAAAATTATGAAAGGTTTTGATAGAGTGGATACAGAGAGAATGTTTCCACTTGTGGGGAAGAGTATAACTGGAGGACATCAATATAAGAAAGTCACCAAGAAATCCAATAGGGAATTCAGAAGAAACTTCTTTCCCCAGAGAGTGGTGAGAATGTGGAACTCGCTACCACAGGGAGTAGATGAAGCGAATAGTATAGATGCATTTAAGGGGAGGCTAGATAAGCATATGAGGGAGAAGGGAATAGAGGGTTATGCTGATAGATTTAGATGAGGAAAGATGGGAGGAGGCGCAAGTGGATCATAAATGCGGCATGAATTGGTTGGGCTGAATGGCCTGTTTCTGTGCTGTATATCCTATGTAATCCTGTGTAAAGGTGATCGGTCTTTAACTGTATACAGAGAGTGAATATTCAGTTTCTGTATCTCTTGAGTACACTCTAACAAACTGTTGAAAACCATGATCCTTTATGCACCATATTTTAACTACATTAAAGGAAAATGTCAAAATGACAAAAATCCTCTGAAAACAGATTAACTGTGTAAACAGTTTGCAATTGTTTACCTCAGAACCACTTCCCTTAAACAAGACTTCCTTTACCTGCTGTTATCTTTAGCAGAAGGAGTCACTACCCCTGTTTTATTACCCTAAAGCTAAAACTATGTTTTATTACCTACACTTATACCCTTACACAAGCACTTTACATTTCAGAAAACAAGCAATGCTTTCTCCTCACGACACTTCAATGTATATATTGGAAAGCCTGTTGCTTTAAGATACAAAGTAGTTCGACTGTTAACCCTAACTCCCCAAGATGTCCAACATACATCTCTCCAGGATGTCTAACAGGTGCCCCTTCCCTGGCTTGCGGAGAACCGCTAATGTAGTACCATTATTCAAGAAGGGTAGTAGGGAAAAACCGGGGAACTACAGGCCAGTGAGCCTAACATCAGTGGTAGGAAAATTATTGGAAAAAATCCTGAGGGACAAAATGTGTCTCCACTTGGAGAGGCAAGGATTAATCAGGGATAGTCAACATGGCTTTGTCAAGGGAAGATCATGTCTGACTAATTTGATTGAATTTTTTGAGGGGGTGACTAGGTGTGTGGATGAGGGTAACGCAGTGGATGTGGTATACATGGATTTCAGTAAGGCCTTCGATAAAGTCCCGCACAGGAGACTGGTCAAGAAGGTAAGAGCCCATGGAATCCAGGGTGCCTTGGCACATTGGATACAAAACTGGCTTAGTGGCAGAAGGCAGAGGGTGATGGTCGAAGGTTGTTTTTGTGACTGGAAGCCTGTGGCCAGTGGGGTACCACAGGGATCGGTGCTGGGTCCCTTGCTGTTTGTGGTCTACATTAATGACTTGGATATGAATGTAAAGGGTATGATCAGTAAGTTCGCGGATGATACAAAAATTGGTAGGGTGGTAAATAGCGAGGAGGGTAGCCTCAGTCTGCAGGACGATATAGATGGGTTGGTCAGATGGGCGGAACAGTGGCAAATGGAATTTAACCCGGAAAAGTGCGAGGTGATGCACTTTGGGGGGACTAACAAGGCAAAGGAATACACAATGAATGAAAAGACCCTAGGCAAGACGGAGGGTCAGAGGGATCTGGGTGTGCAAGTACACAGATCCCTGAAGGCGGCGGAACAGGTGGATAAGGTGGTAAAAAAGGCATATGGGATACTTGCCTTCATTAGCCGAGGCATTGAATATAAGAGCAAGGAGGTTATGATGGAGCTGTATAAAACACTGGTTAGGCCACAGCTGGAATATTGTGTGCAGTTCTGGTCGCCACACTACAGGAAGGATGTGATCGCGTTAGAGAGGGTGCAGAGGAGGTTCACCAGGATGTTACCAGGGCTGGAGCGCTTCAGCTATGAAGAGAGACTGGGCAGGTTGGGTTTGTTTTCCTTGGAGCTGAGGAGGCTGAGGGGGGACATGATTGAGGTGTACAAAATTATGAGGGGCATAGATAGGATGGATGCGGAGGAGCTTTTTCCCTTAGTAGAGGGGTCGATAACTAGGGGGCATAGATTCAAGGTAAAGGGCGGGAGGTTTAGAGGGGATTTGAGAAAGAACTTTTTCACCCAGAGGGTGGTTGGAGTCTGGAACTCACTGCCTGAAAGGGTTGTGGAGGCAGAAACCCTCACAACATTTAAGAAGCATTTGGATGTGCACTTGAAATGCCATAGCATACAAGGCTACGGGCCAAATGCTGGAATATGGGATTAGATTAGACAGGGCTTGATGGCCGGCGCGGACACGATGGGCTGAAGGGCCTCTATCCGTGCTGTATTACTCTATGACTCTATGACTCTATGACATTTGTATTAGTGCTGAAGCACTTTTCCCAATATTTTAGGTGTGGAAGGCAATTCAGCTTTCAGAGCTGAAGACTCCCATTTGGGAATTCTTTCTAATGTTAATTTTTTTCAGAAGGCAGTTGAGCTGTGAGGGCTAAAAACTGCCTGTTTTTGCATGATTTTTAGTTTTTCATTTTCAAAGGCAGTTCCTTCTTTAAGGAACCGAACTGCTCTCTGAAGCGACAGCCTTGCTATAACAAAAGGCTGTTCTTGCTGCAATGACGTTATGTCCATGCTACATTGGGGCCTCCTGCCGGGACAAATGCCACAAAAACGGTCTTGCACGGTAAGTTTAGTGCTGGACTAATGTTAATTAGCCACCAGCGCCAATTTACTGCCATCGCCATCAATTTCGGCAGCCGTTAACTCCGGCCCGTGGTGGCACTGGCAGGTTTTTAATGTTATCAAATTTCTAGGCCACTGCATCATAAATCACAGAAGGAGCCCATTCGGCCAATCGTGCCTGCTTGAAAGAGCAATCCAACTACTGCCATTCCCCTACTCTTTCCCCACAGCCCTGTATTTGATTACTTTTCAAGTATTTATCCAATTCCCTATTGAATCTGCTTCCACCACCCTTTCAGGCAATGCATTCCAGATCACAACAACTCTCTGACTAAAAAAAAATCTCATCACTCTTCTGGTTCTTTTGCCAATTATCTTAAATCTGTGACCTTTGGTTACCGTCCCTCCTTAGTTATGCTATCAAGACCCTTCATAATTTTAAACCCCTCTATTTCCTCTTAACCTTCTCTGCTCTAAGGAGAACAACCCCAGCTTCTCCAATCTCTCCACATAACTGTATTCCCTCATCCCTGGTACCATTCTAATAAATCTCCTCTGCACCCTCCACAATGCCTTGACATCCTTCCTAAAGCGTGGTGTCCTGATTTGGACACAATGCACCAGCTGAGACCTAACCAGTGATTTATAAAGGTTTAGCATATCTTCCTTGCTTTTGTACTTCATGCCTGTACTTATAAAGCCACAGATCCCATATTGTGGCAGAACCACTGAATGACTCTGGCTAACTGTATATAATTCTCTTTAACGATGTTCTAACACCAGCCTAAACCTGTACCATTGTGTTAGGCATTACTGTGTTTTGTATATAGAGTTTGCATGTACGGGGCGTGGCCCCTTTAAGAGCACGGGAAAACGCGGGCAAACGCGATGACGCCACGTTGCAAACCACGGGACTGCCCAGTCAGTCCTCGTGGCATCTCCGTTGAGTAAAGACCTGTTTAATCGTTCTCTGGTGTCGATCTCAGTTATTCGTAGGAATTTGTTAATTCCTACATTGGTGACCCTGTTTTTGTGAACGTTTTCACAAAAGAAGAGCACACCATGGAAGCAAACGCCGTTTCGCTAAAGCTACCGCAATTCTGGGAGCAGCCAGCGCCCTCGTGGTTTATTTAGGTCGAGGCCCAGTTCGCCCTGAGGAACATCAATGCGGATCAGACCAAGTATCTTTAAGTGGTCTCCGCACTCGACAGCTCTACCGCCTCTCGGATCGTCAGCCTCCTCGACAACCCCCCAACGGAGCGCAAGTATTAAACCCTCAAAGCGCGGCTACTGCAGGTTTTTGGGCTCACAAAATCAGAGCGCGCCCGTCGATTACTCACTATGCCCGGGCTCAGGGACTCCAAGCCTTCAGAGTTGATGAGCCAAATGCTCACACTCCTGGGCTCAGAATGGGAATGTTTCCTATTCCGCGAGATTTTCCTCAGCCAACTGCCTGAACAGGTACAAGCTGCCCTGGCCAGATCTGAAACTGAAGACTGCGCAACACTCGCTGCGGAGGCTGACAAAATTTTCGCTGTAACTCGGCAGTACTGCACTGCCACGAGGCACCCATCCCCCGTGGACGCCGCCCCAGCTCGTCCACCTGCTGGGCTGTGTTTCTACCACGCGCAGTTCGGCGCGAAAGCGAAGCGTTGCCGCCCTCCCTGCAGTTTTCCCCAAAACAACCAACAACTGACACTGCGACCACCGAGGAACGGGTCTAACGGGCACCCCGCGGCCGCGATGGCGATTGGCAACGCGGGAAAATTGCTCTTCATCACTGATACTCTCTCCGGTCATCGTTTTCTGTGCGACACCGGAGCGCAGTGTAGCATTTTACCCGCGTCCGCCCTCAATGTGCAGACGGGGAATCACGGCCCTGCCCTTGAAGCGGCCAATGGTGGAACAATTCGGACCTTCGGCAGACGGCGAGTGGAGTTGTGCCTCGGGGGGCAACGTTTTCACTGGGAGCTTGTTACGGCCAGAGTTTCCCAGCCCCTCCTCGGCGCGGATTTGCTGTGCGCCAACAGCCTCCTGGTCGACGTTAGGAACCAGCGGCTGATCAACGCAGCAACTTTTAATTCTCTCCTGTGTTACCGCAGTAACACTACGTCACGCACCGTCTCCTGTGCTTTCCCGACTCCTGATGAGTTTGCTTGCCTGCTCAGCAAATTCCCCGACCTGACAAGACCCACGTTCTCCTTCACAGCCACGAAACATAGTGTGGAACACCACATCACCACCAACGGCCCCCCGGTCTACGTGCGGGCCCGGCGCCTAGAACCTGGCAAGCTGGCGGTCGCAAAGGCGGAGTTCACAACCATGGAACGGTTAGGGATTATTCGCCGGTCGAATAGTCCCTGGTCTTCACCCCTCCATATCGTCCCGAAGCCTGGCGGCGGATGGCGGCCATGCGGCGACTATCGACGACTAAACGACGCCACCACTCCTGATCGGTACCCGATTCCCCATATCCAGGATTTCGCTGCCCATTTGGCAGGGAACACCATGTTCTAAAAAGTCGACCTCGTCCGGGGCTACCACCAGGTCCCAGTTCATCCAGAAGACGTCCAGAAGACCGCAGTCATCACCCCATTCGGCCTCTTCGAGTTTTTACGGCTGCTGTTTGGGTGAAAGAATGCTGCCCAGGCTTTCCAACGCCTGATGGACTCCGTGCTGTGGGACCTCAAGTTCCTCTTCGTCTACCTGGACGATATTCTAATTGCCAGTTCTACTAAGGAAGAACATACCTGTCACCTATGCACCCTTTTTCGACGCCTCAGCCAACACGGCCTGATTATCAACCCGGCCAAGTGTCAGTTTGGCCTGCACCAAATTGACTTCCTGGGGCATCGCATCACCTCAGAGGGAGCGGTTCCTTTACCTTCGAAGGTAGAGGCGGTGACATCCTTTCCACGCCCGCAGAACATAAAGGCCCTGCAGGAATTCCTAGGCATGGTAAACTTTTACCACCGTTTCGTGCCAAAGGCGGCACTATTCATGCAGCCCCTGTACGAGGCCCTCAAGGGCAAGACTGGCAAGAACCCTGTAGGTTGGATGGATGACATGGCCCGAGCGTTCGCCGACGCCAAAAGTGCCTTAGCCAATGCGACTATGCTGGCGCACCCGCTGCCAGGAGCCACCATTGTCCTCACCACCGACGCGTCGGACTACGCAGTTGGTGCCTTGCAACAGCAGTGGGCGAACGGGACGTGGCAGCCGTTGGCATTCTTCAGCCGTCAATTACGGCAGAACGAGAGAGCATACAGCACGTTCGACCGGGAGTTGCTCGCCCTTTTTCTGGCCATCTGCCATTTTCGGTTCCTTCTGGAAGGACGTCCTTTCACCGCTTTTGTGGACTATAAGCCGCTGACCTTTGCAATGTCCAAGACCGCTGAACCGTGGTCAGCCTGACAGCAGCGTCAACTGACCTACATATCTGAATTCACCACGTATATACGGCACATGGCCGGTGAGGACAACCTGGTGGCAGACTGTCTCTCCCGCGCGATCGTCAATATGGTTCATTTGGGCATCGACTATGCCCTCATGGCAGCGGACCAAGCCTCAGACCCGGAAGTCCAAGCTTACCGAACGGCCATCACTGGCCTCCAGTTGGCCGACGTCAAGTTCCATTCAGCAGGTACCACGCTGTTGTGTGATGTCTCCGTACAGGATCCTCGCCCTGTCGTGCCGTTTGTCTGGCGCCGCAAAGTGTTCGACGCCATGCATGGGTTGTCACACCCTGGAATGAAGGCCTCTCAGAAACTGATGTCAGTGAAATTTGTATGGCATGGCATGCATAAGGATGTCCGCGACTGGGCCAACACCTGCGTGGTCTGCCAAAAGGCCAAGGTACAGTGCCACATCAAAGCTCCGTTGGCCACCTTCACAGTTCCGGAGCGACGTTTTGACCACGTCAACGTGGACCTGGTAGGACCACTCCCACCCTCCCATGGTTTTTCACACACCCTGACCATGGTTGACCGCACCACCAGATGGCCGGAGGTGGTCCCCCTGTCATCCACTACTTCGGCGGACGTGGCCAGGGCGTTCATTTCCTCCTGAATCGCCCATTTCGGAGTACCCGCCGATATTTCGTCAGACAGGGGACCGCAGTTTTCCTTCAAACTCTGGAATGCAGTGGCCCAAGGACTCGGTGTCAAATTACACCACACCACAGCCTACCACCCACAGGCGAATGGCCTCTGCGATCGCTTCCACCGGTCAATGAAGGCCGCCCTGAGAGCCAGCCTCCAGGACGCTGGATGGGCAGACAAGCTACCGTGGGTCCTGTTGGGCCTTCGCACGGCCCCCAAAGAAGACCTTCACTCTTCATCAGCGGAGCTTGTGTATGGTCAACCGCTGCGGGTCCCAGGGGACCTCCTACCAACATCGACGGAGCAATGGTCCGCGTCTGCCCAGCTTGCTAGTCACCAAGAGGCGGCCAGATGTTTCGCACCGGTGCCCACTTCGCACCACGGGCCGCAGAGGTCCCACGTTCCCACGGAGCTTCACACGGCTGAATACGTTTTAATTCACCATATCGCACATAGGGATCCGCTCAAGGCCCCATATACCGGTCCCTTCTGCATGTTGGAAGCAGGGGACGAAACCTTCACGGTAGATGTCGGTGGTAAACCGGACCACATTTTGGTCGACCGCTTAAAGCCAGCACATTTGGACCTCGACCGCCCCGTTGAGACAGCACAACCGCCGAGACGGGGTCGGCCACCCGTCGTCGTTACGGCAGACCAAGTGCGACCGCCCGCCAGACCGCCAGCCGCCCAGCAGCCTCCGCCTCGAGAGTACAGGAGTCGTTCTGACAGGCTTGTCAGACCCCCTCACCGTTTGACTTTGTCCGTTAAAGCGAATTCTGGGGGGGCGCATGTGGCAGAACCACTGAATGACTCTGGCTAACTGTATATAATTCTCTTTAACGATGTTCTAACACCAGCCTAAACCTGTGTCATTGTGTTAGGCATTACTGTGTTTTGTATATAGAGTTTGCATGTACGGGGCGTGGCCCCTTTAAGAGCGCGGGAAAACACGGGCAAATGCGATGACATCACGTCGCAAACCATGGGACTGCCCAGTCAGTCCTCATGGCATCTCCGTTGAGTAAAGACCTGTTTAATCGTTCTCTGGTGTCGATCTCAGTTATTCGTAGGAATTCGTTAATTCCTACAATATGCTTTTTTAACAGACTTCTCAACTTGTCCTGCTTTCCTAAAGCCCTACATCTCTCTACTCCTCTCTCCTTTAAAAACATTTTCAAAAAATATGTTTTCACCCAAGCCATGACTCACCCCTTCTAACCTTTCTCTCCTAGCTCGGCATTCCATTATTTCTGTGAAGTGCCTCGAGACATTTTTACATTAAAGGTGCTACATAAGTGCGAGATTTTCTGATTAACATTAATTCAACAACAATGTTCAGAAAACAGCGGTGGCGGACCTGGTTGGAGTGGCGGCGGAGGAGCGACTATAAAAGGCGGCAACAGCAGGTAGGCCCCACAGCGGCGGCGGACCTGGTTGGAGCGGCGGTGGATGAGCGACTATAAAAGGCGGCAGCAGCAGGTAGGCCCCACAGCGGCGGTGGACCTGGTTGGAGCGGCGGCGGAGGAGCGACTATAAAAGGCAGCAACAGCAGGTAGGCCCCACAGCAGCAGCAGACCTGGTTGGAGCGGTGGAGGATGAGCGACTATAAAAGGCGGCAGCAGCAGGTAGGCCCCACAGCGGCGGTGGACCTGGTTGGCGCGGCGGTGGATGAGCGACTATAAAAGGCGGCAGCAGCAGGTAGGCTTACCAATGTCAGAGTGGGAGAGAGAGAAGTAAAAAGTAATTGAAGTGTGATGTCACCAGAAAGCAGGTAAGTGATTGGTTGGTGAGTATTTCTCTCTTTTTTCCAAACTTAAATTTTGTGGTTTATAGTTTCTAAGCTCCCTGTGGTGTAGCGGGGACTGCTGTTAAACAAGGGCCCTAAGTATATCATTTAACTGCAGTGTAATTGGTGGTATTGATTTGATTTAATTTAATTTGAATTAATTAAAGGATAAGTCATGGCAGGAGAGCCCGGACCCGTAGTGTGCTCCTCCTGTGCTATGTGGGAAATCAGGGACACTTCCTGTGTCCCTGACGACCATGTGTGCAGGAAGTGTATCCAGCTGCAGCTACTGGCAGACCGCATTGCGGTGCTGGAGCTGCGAGTGGATACATACCGGAGCATTCGCGATGCTGAGGACATCGTGGAAAGCACGTTTAGGGAGTTGGTCACACCGCAGGTAAAGGTTGCACAGGCAGAAAGGGAATGGGTGACCACCAGGGAGAGTAGTAGGCGCAGGCAGGTAGTGCAGGACTCCCCTGTGGTCATCCCCCTTTCAAACAGATATACCACTTTGGATACTGTTGAGGGGGATGGCTTATCAGGGGAAAGCAGCAGCAGCCAACTTCCTGGCACCAGGGGTGGTTCTGCTGCACAGGACGGGAGGAAAAAGAGGGGTAGAGCTATAGTAATAGGGGATTCTATTGTAAGGGGAATAGATAGGCGTTTGTGCGGCCGCAAACGAGACTCCAGGATGGTGTGTTGCCTCCCCGCTGCAAGGGTCAAGGATGTCTCGGAGCGGCTGCAGGGCATTCTGGAAGGGGAGGGTGAACAGCCAGTTGTTGTGGTGCATATAGGTACCAACGATATCGGTAAAAAACGGGATGAGGTCCTAAAAGCTGAATATAGGGAGTTAGGAGGTAAATTAAAAAATAGGACCTCAAAGGTAGTAATCTCAGGATTGCTACCAGTGCCACGTGCTAGTCAGAGTAGAAATAGAAGGATATTTCAGATGAATACGTGGCTAGAGGAATAGTGCAAGGAGGAGGGATTCAAATTCCTGGGACATTGGAACGGTTCTGGGGGAGGTGGGACCAGTACAAACTGAACGGTTTGCACCTGGGCAGGGCCGGGACCGATGTCCTAGGGGGAGTGTTTGCTAGTGCTCTGGGGGCGGGTTTAAACTAAAATGGCAGGGGGTTGGGAACCTGAGCGGGGAAACAGAGGAAAGGGAAACAAGGATAAAAGCAAAAGACAGGAAGGAGAAAAACAAAAGTGGCAGTCAGAGAAATCAAGGGTTTAAATCAAACATGGCCACAGTAAATAATAATTCTAAATGGTCTAAGAAGGTCTGAAAGGTTAAAAAAACAAGCCTGAAGGCTTTGGCCTAGAAATTCAGTATTGCCACGTTTGGGGCGCTACAGCCGGGCGTTCGCTAAATTTAGCGCCTGGTGCAACTTAGCGCCACCTTCGCCGAAATTGAGTTGCATCGCCCCAAGAGGTTGCTGCTGTTCTAAAGCAGCTGATGCACGACTACCATAAGGCACTAAGCCGGTGAGCCGAGGCGCTAACACCGAGGGCGGGCGCAGCGCAGGTGCGGCGAGTTTCTGATTGAAGGCAGACACGCTGGCGCCGGTCAGCTCTTAAAGGGGGAGGGTGGACTTGTTTGGCTGCCACGCCCTGCACGCTGCAGCCCTGAAGCAAGACCTGACCATTGCTGGATCATCATTTCTATGCCCAGGACCATGCAGAAGGCTAGGGAGCGAGCGGAGCACTTCAGCGAAGGTGCCCTGAGGCTACTGGTTGGCGCAGTAGAGCGCAGGCGACCTGTCCTCTTCCGTGACAGTGGGAGGAGGCCGCTTCCCAGCGACTACCGAAAAGCCTGGAGGGAGGTGGCAAACAGGGTGACCACCAACAGCATGGTTGCCAGGACTCCACTTCAATGCAGGTAGAAGTTCAACGACCTCACTCGGGTTGTCAGGGTGAGTACCCTTTCCACTATCCTGTTCATCCCTGCATGTGCACCTCAGTTTCTGGCCAAAGGGACCTGAAAGCCCCAATGCCCAGCCCTCATCCAAGAGCTATGGGACTCTCATGAAAACCACTTGCACATTCAGCACTTTACACACTGTCAGGGCTATTCCACTGTGGGAGGCAGTGCAGGCAAGATGAGTGCTTGACACTGTCGGGGCTATTCCACCATGGGAGGCAGTGCAGGCAAGATGAGGGCTTGACACTATCAGGGCTATTCCACCATGGGAGGCAGTGCAGGCAAGATCAGGGCTTGACACTATACTTAGAGGCCGTCCTTTCTCTTGCAGGGCAAGCTGGCCCACAATTGCAGGCAGCAGCGACGGACCGGGGGAGGCCGTCCTGACCTCAAAGAGCTCAGCGACCTGGAGCAGCGTGTGGAGCGCATTATGGCAGGCCGGCTGATTGGCCCCGTCACCAGTGGAGATGCCGACCCTGTTCTGGACAGCAATGGTAAGGTCATCACCTTTTTGACCTCTCTCTTTCCACTTGTGCCTCACACCAGCATCCTTTGCCACTATCGAACCAATGCAGTGCATAGCAGCACTCATGCCCCCCTCGCTGCCGCCATGTTCTCACTCTAAAGCAACTCTTGTGCCTCCCTGCTTTTAGATGCTGATTCGCCAGGTGAGGAGGCGGGCCCTCAAGCTGCCACTGTCAGTGATTCTGAATTCAAGGAGGAGGAAGAGGAAGCCGGGCCATCAGTGCCACCCTCAGCTGAGGCAGCCCATGGCCATGATGGGGACACGTTTTCCCTGGAGGGGAGCAGGGGGGAAGGGCCTGAGGAGAGTGAAGCTCCGGGGCCCAGCGGGCTGCAGCAACGCGGGAGGGGTGGGGAAGCTCGGCGGCCTTCTCCCCGGAGGGTGAGTGCGGCCTCCAGTCCTGCTACAGTGAGCACAGAGGAGGTGCGGCTCCTTGGTGAAATGGGCGCCCAGGCTGAGCGCAGGCACACTGAGCTCATGGCTGCAGTGGCAAGGATGCCTGACTCCATAGAGTCACTGGCAAGGAGTGCTCAGGAATTTGGGGCAGCACAGGCCAGGAGTCTGCAAGAATTCAGTGCAGCACAGGTAAGGAGTCTGCAGGACTTCGCGGCAGCGCAGGCGGCTTCCAGCCAAGTGCTCAGTCGTGCCGTGCATTCACTGGCTGGTCTGATACAGCCACAGATCAGGGCCACATGGGCACTAACTGCTGCCACCCTCGCTGGATCGGCCAGGCATCACCGGGGCCCTCGCCGCGCCACAGCAGCCCAGCTGCAGTGCTGGCCCGTGCGAGTGCCAGTGTATCAGCCGACCAGGGAGTGCCTGTGCTCTGTCAGGTTGGCAGCATTCCTGCAGCCAACACTGTCACTCCTCCACTGCAGCTGCCACCACCCGTAGGACAGACTGCTGCCGCCCAAGCAGAGTTGGAGCAGTCAGCATCCGGGCCCTCCAGACCCAGAGCTGGTCCAGGCCGTCCCCCAAGGGCATCTGGCGTCTCACCATCTGACCCTCAGCAGCCTTCCCCCAGCCTTGCTGCAGCCACTGGGGTCCCATTGAGGAGGAGCTGCAGGCGGGAAGGGGCCATTCGCGGAAGCGAGGCGGATCACCCTCACAGGGGAAAAAGTAGAAGGTGTGGCCAAATGTTGTGTTTATATATGAATGCCGAGAATTTTTTTTAATATATGAAGGCTGAGACTGTTGTGTTTGTTTTTTATATGGAGGCCGAGGATCATAGTCATTTTTGTTTAACTGTTTTTTTCATTTTCTGAAGGTTGTGAGAGCCAGTTATGTCTCTGACTGTTTTTTGGGGGGTTTATCTGATTTAGTTTGTCATGCCAGAAGGGCACAGAGTTTGCACAGTAAAAAATTTTCTTTAATCACATTGTCCATGTTTGCACATTGAACTATTTGTTGCCTTGACCAGCTGAGGGCTTGCGGAGCGGCTCCATTCATGTTCTTTCATTGGCACAAGCCATTCCCTGAGAGGGGGCCTAGAGCCGAGTTGCAATAAGCCGCCGATGGACGGCCCTTGCACTTTGTGCCTCCCTCCCGTCTTGGTGCTCGTCCTCCTCCTCCACCTCCTCTGGTGGTCCTCCAATGTCTGCTGGCAGTGGCTGAGTCCTGAGGATAGCCAGGTTGTGCAGCATGCAGCACACTACAACGAAATGGGAGACTTGCTCAGGCAAGTACTGCAGGGCTCCTCCGGAACGGTCCAGACAGCGGAACCGTTGCTTGAGCACACCGATTGTGTGCTCAATGATGTTCCTGGTAGCTTGATGGCTGTCATTGTATCGCTCTTCGGCAGGGGTGCTTGGCGCACGGAGTGGGGTCATCAGCCAGGTGCACAAAGGATAGCCTTTGTCCCCGAGAAGCCATCCTCGTGGGTGAGCCTGGGCTTCGAAAATGTCTGCCACAGAAGTCTGGTGCAGGATGAAGGCATCGTGGCTGCTGCCTGGAAAGCGGGCATTGACAGCTAGTATGAGCTGCCTGTGGTCACACACCAACTGGACGTTGAGCGAATGGTAGCCCTTCCAGTTGCGGTAATCCTCGGCATTCTCTAGAGGTGCCCGCAAAGCCACATGCGTGCAGTCAATGGCGCCCTGGTCCATGGGGAAGCCGCTATTCCTCCAAATCCCATTGCATGCTCTTGCTGCTTGTCCAGGGTCATGGGGAAGGAGATGTACCGATGTCTCCTTCTGAAAAGGGCATTGGTCACCTGGCGGATGCAGCAATGTACCGCGAACTGGGAGATGTTGGCAATGTCCCCAGTAGCAGATTGGAAGGAGCCGGTGGCATAGAAGTTGAGAGCCACCGTCACCTTCACTGCCACCGACAGAGACGTCCTGCTCCTCAGCTGTGGCTGCAGATCTCTGCGAAGCATGTGGCAGATCTCAGTGACCAACTCCCTTCTGAATCGCAGCCTCCAAACACACTGCTCCTCAGACATGTTCAGGTATGAGAACTGCTGGCGGTATAACCTGGGTGGGTAAGGCCTCCTGTGCCGATGCCTGTTGGCCCTTCTCCATCTGGCCATGACTGGCACTCTCTCATGGCATCTCTGAGCCCTTTGAATGCAATGCGGTAAGCCAACGTTTCCACCCATTGCAGCCCCCATTATATGTGGTGACTCAAGGCCATGGCACTGAAAGTTAAATCCAAGTGCAAAGCTCTGGCCTGAAGCCAGAAGTACCTGTGCGAGCACTGAGTCAAAGCAGAAAGCTCTCTCCCTTTGTCTCTCTCCAAATATCCATTTCTCACACAGAAGGATTGCCACATAATGGCTGCCACTTATAATGCAGGAGGAGTCCCATTTAAATAGCACCCCCTGCACCCCACAGCGACTGGGAACCGTTCTCCTCTACCAGTCGCTGGAGGCGCCAGGCGCACAGAATGGCAGCGCCACTGAAGTTCCGGTTCGGGGCGCGCCAATGGCGTTGCACTATGAAATGACGTCAGGATCTGCACGCGCAGCTGAGCGGGCGCTGCAGTTTTGTGCCGCCGCTAAATCTTGAGTGAAGTTCGCGAGAGGTGCAGATCGTGCTGCGCCCGGGCGCTAGCCGCTTAGCGCCCCACTTCTCCTGCTCCTAAGGTGCTAGCGGCTAGCGCTAACAACTGAATTTCTAGGCCTTTGTGTCTTAATGCGAGGAGCATTCATAATAAGGTGGATGAATTAGCTGCGCAAATAGAGGTAAACGAATATGATATGATTGGGATTACGAAAACATGGCTCCAGGGTGGCGAAGGCTGGGAACTCAACATCCAGGGGTATTCAATATTCAGGAAAGATAGGCAAAAAGGAAAAGGAGGTGGGGTAGCATTGCTGGTTAAAGAGGGGATTAACACAAATTTAAGGAAGGATATTGGCTCTGAAGATGTGGAATCTGTATGGGTAGAACTGAGAAATACCAAGGGGCAGAAAACATTAGTGGGAGTGGTATATAGACCTCCAAACAGTAATGCGGCGGTTGGGGATGGCATTAAAAGGCAAATTAGAGAAGCGTGCAATAAGGGCACAGCAGTTATTATGGATGACTTTAATCTACATATAGATTGGGCTAACCAAATTCGTAACAATACCGTGAAGGAGGAATTCCTGGAATGTATACAGGATGGTTTCCTGGACCAATATGTCGAGGAACCAACTAGCGATCGGGCCATCTTGGACTGGGTATTAAGTAATGAGAAAGGATTAATTAGCAATCTTATTGTGCGAGGCCCATTGGGTTGGAGCGATCATAATATGATGGTATTCTTCATTAAGATGGAGAGTGAAGTAGTTGACTCAGAGACTAGGTTCCTGAATTTAAATAAAGGAAACTACGATGGTATGAGGCGCGAGTTGGGTAGGATTGATTGGGGAATGTCACTCAAAGGGTTGACGGTGGATAGGCAATGGCAAACATTCAAAGATCGCATGGATGAATTACAGAATTTGTTCATCCCAGTTTGGCATAAAAGTAAAACAAAAAGGGTGACTCAACCGTGGCTAACAAGGGAAATTAGGGATAGCATAAGATCCAAGGAGAGGACATATAAATTGGCCAGAAAAAGCAGTAAACCTGAGGATTGGGAGCAGTTTAGGATTCAACAAAGGAGGACAAAAGGATTAATTAAGAGGGGGAAAATAGAATATGAGAGTAAGCTTTCAGGGAACATAAAAACTGACTTTAAAAGCTTTTATAGATATGTGAAGAGAAAAGGATTGGTGAAGTCAAGCGTAGGTCCCTTGCAGTCAGAATCAGGGGAATTTATAATTGGGAACAAAGAAATGGCAGACCAATTAAATACATACTTTGGTTCTGTCTTCACAAAGGACGACACAAATAACCTCCCAGAGATGTCAGGGAATATAGGGTCTAATGAAAGGGAGGAATTGAAAGAAATCAGTATTTGTAGGGAAATGGTGCTAGGGAAATTGACGGGATTGAAGGCCGATAAATCCCCAGGGCCTGATAATCTACATCCTAAGGTACTTAAGGAAGTGGCCCTAGAAATAGTAGATGCATTGCTGGTCATCTTCTTAAATTCTATAGACTCTGGAACAGTACCCATGGATTGGAGGGTAGCTAATATTACCCCACTATTCAAAAAAGGTGGCAGAGAGAAAACGGGGAATTATAGACCGGTAAGCCTGACATCGGTAGTGGGAAAAATGCTAGAGTTCTTTATAAAAGATGTAATAGCAGAGCAATTAGGAAAACAGTGACCGGATCGGACAAAGTCAACATGGATTTACAAAAGGTAAATCGTGCTTGACTATTCTACTGGAATTTTTTGAGGATGTAACTGGTAAAATAGATAAGGGAGAATCAATGGATGTGGTGTATTTGGACTTTCAAAAGGCGTTCGCTAAGGTCCTGCATAAGAGATTAGCGTGTAAAGTTAAGGCACATGGGATTGGGGGCAAGATATTGACTTGGATAGAGAACTGGTTGGCAGACAGAAAGCAAAGAGTTGGAATAACCGGGTCTTTTTCCGAGTGGCAGGCAGTGACTAGTGGGGTACCGTAGGGATCAGTCCTTGGACCCCCAGCTATTCACAATATATATTAATGATCTAGATGAGGGAACTAGATGTAATATCTCCAAGTTTGCAGATGACACAAAGCTGGGTGGGCGTGTGTGCTGTGAGGAGGATGCCGAGAAACTCCAGTATGATTTGGACAGGTTTGGTGATTGGGCAGAAGCATGGCAGATGCAATATAACGTGGATAAATGCGAGGTTATCCACTTTGGTATCAAAAACAGGAAGGCAGATTATTATCTGAATGGCAATAGATTGGGAGAAGGGGAAGTGCAATGAGACCTGGGTGTCCTTGTGCACCAGTCGCTGAAGGTAAGCATTCAGGTGCAGCAGGCGGTTAAGAAGGCAAATGGTATGTTGGCCTTCGTAGCGAGAGGCTTTGAGTACAGGAACAAGGATGTCTTGCTACAGTTATACAGGGCCTTGGTGAGACCACATCTTGAGTATTGTGTGCAGTTTTTGTCGCTTTATCTGAGGAAGGATGTTCTTGCCATGGAGGGAGTGCAGCGAAGATTCACCAGGCTGATACCTGGGATGGCAGGAATGACGTATGAGGAGAGATTGGGTCGATTGGGCTACTCCTGCTCCTATCTTCTATGTTTCTATGTAACACAAAAATAGGAATTAAAGTGTGAGTGGTGGTTTTAGGAAAATTGAAAAAAGAAAGCACTTGGGCTAGAGAGTCGATAGCAACGTGTCCATTTTACAGGTGTTAAACGGGGGCCTAAGGGCCCAATGTGGTGGGCGGTGTGCACACACTAATTCCATGCTGGAAGTGCGCTGCCCACCCTATTGGATCTCGCTCCTCCTGTCCACTGCCTGGACAAGGGCCTCCAAAGTGTCCAAGAGCCCGGGAGGCCCAATCTGCAGGTCTTGCAGCCATTTCGCCATAGATACCTGTCATAGATGCTGGCTGCCTTTACGTGGTGTTAGTTAAGCCGGATTTCCTGCCCGCCCCCCAAAAACGCACGCAGCCAATGAATAGGGTGCATGGCAGAGTCATGACAATGAGCTGGCAGCACCAATTCCACCTGGTCCTTGCCACCACATGAACAGGCAGGTGCAGTGAGTGTCCCGCTTGCTGCACGCCAGTCTTCGAGTGCGATCGGATCTCTGTGCCTTTGCATTTATATAGCACCTTTCACATCCACAGGTTGTCCCCAAAGCGCTGTCCACCTGTTGAAGTATCTTCAATGTTGCAATGTAAGGAAATGTAACTGCCAATTTTCACAGAGCAAGGTCCCACAAACAGCAGTGAGAATCTGTTTTGATGGTGTTGGTTGAGGGATAAATGTTGGTCAGGATAGCAGAAGAACTGATGTATCTTTTATGTCCACTTGAGATGGCAGATGGTTTAACGTCTCATGCAAAAAGGTGCAACCTCTGAGAGTGTAACACTAGCCTAGATTATGTGCTCAAGCCTTTGATGTGGGCCTTGAACCCACAGCCTCCTGACTCAGAGGCAAGCATGATCCCACCGAACCATCATTTCAGTGCAGCAAAACAAATCACCATTGGAGCTGCTGTCAATTGCGATGGCCTGTGGAAATGATGTGTTTGTTTTCAGACTGTTCATATTGAGCCAAAAAAAAAATGATTTAAATGCATTGGAAGTCAACGAGTGACTGAGAAAATATTCCCTGTGAGAGAACATCTCCATTAACTGGTGTCAGCTGTAATCAGAACTCAAGTGGATCTCTGCTGTGTTGCAGTGAGAGTGCTTCTATTGTAGAAGTTAACTTATTACTGCAAGTAATAGCATAACCCATTACGGTCATCTCAGGGCTCATCAGCCGGATGGAAACATCCAGCTCATCTCTTTATGACAAATATATTATCTCTGCAGGTCTTATGCTAAACCTGTATCAAACCTTGGTTAGATCACACTTAGAGTACTGTGTACAGTTCTGGTTGCCATATTATAAAAAGGATATAGAGTCATTGGAGAGGGTGCAGAGAAGATTTACCAGGATGATACCAGAAATGTGAGGGTATACATATCAGGAAAGGATGGGCTTTAAACTTAAAAAAGCGGGGCGGGGGGGTGCGGGGTCAGGTGAGGGGAAATTTAGAAATCTGAAGAGAAAGGTCAAGGCAATAGAGCAGTGTAGCGATTTGGGTAAAAATAAGCAGAGTGTGACAGGAAGAGACAGAGAGTTTAATGGTAGCAGTGCAGCAGAGAATAAGGTCAAAGCAGAGAATAATGGTAAAATTTTTTAAATTAAAGGCTCTTTATCTGAATGCACGAAGCATTCGTAACAAGATAGATGAACTAGTGGCACAAATAGAGATAAATGGGATTGATCTAATAGCCATTACAGAGATGTGGTTGCAAAGTGGCCAAGGTTGGGAATTAAATGTTCCAGGGTACTTGATGTTTCGAAAAGATAGGCAGAATAGAAAAGGAGGAGGAGTGCAGCAGAGAATAAAGGATGACATAAGGACAGTAGCGAGAAAGGATCTCGGCTCAGAAGATCAGGAAGTAGAATCAGTATGGGTGGAGATAAGGAATAACAAGGGGCAGAAAACACAGGTAGGAGTAGTATATAGGCCCCCTAACAGTAGCTATACCGTTGGACAGAATATTAATCAAGAAATAGTAGGAGCTTGCAACAAAGGTAATACAATAATCTTGGGGGACTTTAATCTTCATATAGAATGGACAAATCAAATTGGCAAAGGTAGTCTAGAGGATGAGTTCATGGAATGCATTCTGGACAGTTTCCTAGAACAATATGTCATGGAACCAACCAGGGAACAGACTATTTTAGATCTTGTATTGTGTAATAAGACAGGGTTAATTAGCAATCTCATAGTAAAGGATCATCTGGGGCAGAGTGATCATAATATGATAGAATTTCACTTTAATTTTGAGAGTGACTTGCCTAAGTCTGAAACTAGAGCCTTAAACTTAAATAAAGCCTGACATGAATCAGTCATTCATGAAAGAAAGACTTATGAAATAATACTGAGCGGCCTACGGGTGGCGCTGTCCAGGGAGAGTATAAATACTCGGGCACGGGCCCAGCTTGGGCAGGGCATTATTAACAGGATCTAGTGAAGGACACAACTAGACCTCCATGTTGTAAAACAGTTGATTAAAGCTTTGTTTAACGCTTAGACCAAGTACCTAGTAGTTTTCTTATGTCAAAGCCAATTACATAGGCATGAGGGGCGAGTTGGCTAAGGTAGATTGGAAAAATAGATTAAAAGGTATGGCGGTAGATAAGCAGTGGCTAGCATTTAAAGAAATATTTCATAATTCTCAACAAAAATACATTCCATTGAGAAACAAAGGGTTGGATTTTCTCAGTCCCGAGGAGATGGGTATGGAGGCGGGACTGCCGGTATAGTTGCAGAAAGTGGGGGCGGATGGCAAACACGCCCCCATCCTGCCTCCGTGCCCTTTTGCCAGGAGGCAGGAAGATGTCCTGCTTTGGGTCCCATCTCCTCAAGGCGGGAAAGGGATTAAATCTTTTTAACTGCTTGTTACCTGGTAGTTAAAAGGCAGAAAAAAGGATTAGTGCCATTTTACCTTTTCAGGTGAAGGCGTCCCGACCTCAGAGAACCCCGCCAGGTTGGAGGAGTTGAGTAGGGCGTCTGCGGGGGTCGGAGGGGCCTGAAAGTAAGATGTTGAGGTGAGTGATGGGTGCAAGTGTGGAGTGGTAAGTATGTAAGGTGAGTGTTAAATGTTAAAAAATGTTCACTTACCTTGGTTTCTGCCTACAGCCTTCATCCGCACTGGATCGGGAGTCCCGACATCTTCCTTGTAGGTTTTACAGACTGGCTGTTGGATCCTCCGAACCAACAGTCATCTGCTTTCTACAAAGTAGAAAGGTTTGATGAGTCCTGAACACAAGGGCTCATCAAACTACACAGAATGTCAGTGTTTGACAGCTTCACAGAGCTGTCAAATGCTGACATTTCTTCTTTCAAGAAGTCTTGGCAGATGGCACGTCAGACGTTGACGTGCTCTGCCAGTGACTTCCCCCTAATTGGCCTGCTGAGCCCGCAGGGCAGGCTTAACAAGGTCAATCAGGGGAAAATCCTGCTGGTTGGCCAGTACATGATGGAGGTGGGACTTAGACCTGACAAGCAGCAGTCCCGCCTCCAGCATGTCTCCATTCACAAAATCCAGCCCAAAAACTCCATGGGAAAAGTGATCCAACTGCGGTTAACTAAAGAAGTTAAGGATAGCATTAGATTGAAAGAAGAAGCTTATAATGTTGCAAAGAATAATAGAAAGCCTGAGGATTGGGAGAGTTTCAGAAACCAGGAAAGGTTGACCAAAATATTGATAAAAAGGGAGATAATAGAATATGAGAGAAAACTAGCAAGAAATATAAAATCAGATAATAAGAACTTCTACAAGTTAACAGGTAGTTAACAGGCAGTTTTTAGCCTAATCCCTATTTTAAAGCTTGAAGTGTGGGATTCCCGACGGCTCCAAACCACGCCAAGTGAGAGGAGTCGGGCCGTCGGGTTGAAGGACTTGGAGGGGTCGAAATGTCGGTGTTCAGGTGAGTGATGGGTGCATGAGTGCAAAGGTAAGTGTGTTTGGTGTGCCTAAAGTGTGTAAAGAAGTTTAAATTACCTGTACTTACCTTTTTAGCCTTCCTTCCTCTAGGTTTCGGGAGTCCATCATCTAACCGGCACAGAAAGCAGAATGGCTGTGATCTGTCAAAAGTGACAGCCTGCAGCTTTCTGTGCCGGTGAGATTTCTAACTGAGTCTGTGTAGAAGGACTCAGGTTAGAAGTAAGACTGTCAGTATTTGACAGCTTCAAACAGCTGTGAAACACTGATATTTCATCTGTCAAAACGTCTTGACAGATGAAATTTCAGTCTGTGATGTCACCTGTTGCTGGGTGGCCCTTAATTGGCCTGCTGAGCCTGCTGGGTGGGCTCAACAGGGTCAATCAAATTAAAATCGCATGGATTGGCCGCATCTCGATGGAGGCGGGACTACAACCCCGAAAGTTGTAGTCCCTCCTCCTTCCCGACTTCTGAATGAAAATCACCCCCTTTGTATCTGTCTTCACAGTAGAAGACACAAAAAGTATACCAAAAATGGTGGGGAACCAAGGGTCTAATTAGGGTGAGGAACTTAACGTAATTATTATAAATAGAGAAAAAGTACTAGAGAAACCAATGGGACTAAAAGCCAACAAATCCCCTGGACCTGATGGCCTACATCCTAGGGTTCTAAAAGAGGCGGCTGAAGAGATAGTGGATGCATTGGTTTTGATCTTCCAAAATTCCCTATATTCTAGAATGGTCCCAGCAGATTGGAAGGTCGCAAATATAACACCGCTATTCAAGAAAGGAGGGAGAGAAAAGACAGGGAACTACAGGCCAGTTAGCATGACATCAGTCGTCAGGAAAATGCTGGAATCCATTGTTAAGGAAGCGGCATCAAGTCATTGAGAAAATCATAACATGATTAGGCAGAGTCAACATGGTTTTATGAAAGGGAAATCGTGTTTGACAAATTTATTAGAGTTTTTTGAGGATGTAACTAGCAGGGTAGATAAAGGGGAACCAGTGGATTTAGTATGTTTGGATTTCCAAAAGGCATTTGATAAGGTACCACATAAAAGGTTATCACACAAGATTAGGGCTCATGGGATTGGGGGTAATATAATAGCATGGAAAGAGGATTGGTTAACGGACAGAAAACAGAGAGTAGGGATAAACAGATCTTTTTCAGGTTGGCAGGCTGTAACTAGTAGGGTGCCGCAAGGATCAGTGTTGGGGCCTCAGCTATTTACAATCTATATTAATGACCTAGATGAAGGGACCAAGTGCAATCTATCTGATGATACAAAGCTCGGTGGGACAGTAAGCTGTGAGGAGAACACAATGGGCTGGATTTTACCCACCGAGATGAGTTGGGGGCGGGACTGCTGCCTTCTGGGTTCTCGTTCTGCCCCCAGCGACTTCCGACGTACAGACGCTATTTTCCCCAGATTGGCCTTGTTAAACCTGCCCTGTGGGCTTGCCGGCCAGTTAAGGGAAAGCCGATGTCAGATGACGCTTCATCTGACGGATTTCTTAAATTTTTGACAGATGATTTGACTGTGTTTGACAGCATTGAGGTGCTGTCAAACACTGACAATCACTGTACACAGGTGAGCCCTTGCACCCAGGCTCTTCAATGACTCTCTCCTTAGGATGAAACAGATGGCAGCTGCAGGTGAAGGTACAGAAGCGATCTGTCACTTCTCCTATTGAGGTGAGGCCACACAAACACTTCAAAGCTTGTCACCTACAGAAAAATCTAAACACATTAAAAATGACTTTACCAACATTTCCTTACCTCTGATACTCACCAGTGTCCCATTGCATCCTTCACACCACTTCTGCAGCTGTCATTTATACACCAACATAACAACAGACGCAAAACACACCTCACTTGCCCTGGCGGGATTCCCTGACATTTGGAAGACCGCAGCAGAAGTCTAAAAATTGGAAAAAGCCTCTTAACTGTCTGTTAACTATCTGTTAACAGGCAGTTAAGTGGCTATAATCCTCTTCCCGCCGCTAGGAGTCGGGTCCCTGCGCAAATCGGGAAGATTGGTTTGGGACCTGCTCCCATTCTTTTTGATTTTCCCAGCAGTCCTGCCTCCAAACCCGCCTCCTCAGGGCTGGTAAAATCGAGCCCAAAGAGTCTGCAAAGGGATATAGATAGATTAAGTGAGTGGGCAATAAGGTGGCAGATGGAGTATAATGTAGGGAAATGTGAGGTTATTCTCTTTGGTAGGAAGAATAGAAAAGCAGAATATTTTTTAAATGGTGAGAAACTTTCAAATGTTGGTGTTCAGAGAGATTTGGGTGTCCTCATGCAAGAAACACAGAAAGCTAGCATGCAGTTACAGCAAGCAATAAGAAAGGCAAATGGCATGCTGGCCTTTATTGCAAGTGGGCTGGAGTATAGGAGTAAGGAAGTCTTGCTACAATTGTACAGGGCCTTGGTGAGACCACACCTGGAGTAATGTGCACAGTTTTGGTCTCCTTGTCTAAGGAAGAATATACTTGCCTTGGAGGCGGTGCAACGAAGGTTCACTAGATTGATTCCTGGGATGAGATGGCTGTCCTATGATGAGAGATTGTGTAGAATGGGCCTATACTCACTGGAGTTTAGAAGAATGAGAGGTGATCTCATTGAAACATAGAAGATTCTGAAGGGGATTGACAGGGTAGATGCTGAGAGGTTGTATCCCCTGGCTGGAGAGTCTAGA
Source organism: Somniosus microcephalus (assembly GCF_052327205.1). Taxonomy (NCBI): domain Eukaryota; kingdom Metazoa; phylum Chordata; class Chondrichthyes; order Squaliformes; family Somniosidae; genus Somniosus; species Somniosus microcephalus. Next base: position 189,518,916 of record NC_140989.1, read on the forward strand.
ACTAGGGGGCATAGTCTCAGGATAAGGGGTAGGCCAATTAAGACTGAGATGAGGAGGAATTTCTTCACTCAGAGGGTTGTGAATCTTTGGAATTCTCTGCTCCAGAGGGCTGTGGATGCTTCCAACCAATCTTCCCGATTTGCGCAGGGACCCGGCGCCTAGCGACGGGAAGAGGATTATAGCCACTTAACTGCCTGTTAACAGGTAGTTAACAGGCAGTTAAGAGGACTTTTCCAATTTTTAGACTTCTGCTGTGGACTTCCCGATGTCACAGAACCCCGCCAGGGTAAGTGAGGCATGCTGTGGGTCTGTTGTTATGTTGGTGTATAGATGACAGCTGCAGAACCGTTTAAAATTGAATATAATGTATAGTAGGAAGTTAGATAGGTATCTGGAGATTTGTGTCTGCAGGTCGCCTGTCACTTTAATTCTCTGTCCCACTCCCACTCTGACCTTTCTGTCATCGGCCTCCTGCACTGTTCCAATAAAGCTCAACGGAAGCACGAGGAACAGCACCTCATCTTTCGATTAGGCACTTTACAGCCTTCCGGACTCAACATTGAGTTCAACAATTTCAGACCATAACCACTGCTCCCATTTTTTTCAACAGCAGTTGTTGGTAATGATTCTGTTTTTTCATTTTCAGCTCCTCTAGACCCATCTTTTGTTTCTTTTATTGCCCCATTACCACCCCCTTTAGACTTGCACCATCATCCCTTTTGCCATTTAATCTCTCCGACCTTCCACCCTATCACAGACCTTCCCTTTTGTTCTTTCTTCACCTCCCATCTTTCCCTGCCCCTGTACTTGCTTAACACCTGTTACATCTCTAACTTTTCCCAGTTCTGAGGAAAGGTCATCGACCTGAAACGTTGGGCTGGATTTTACCAACCTCGGCAGGTCTGTTGTGGCGATGTCGGTGGCGGGTCCCGGCCTCGCTGCTGGCTCCAGCCCGTTGTGTAGAATGATTTTGCCCTGATTGGGCTTGTTAAGACCGCCCAAAGCGTTTGCAGGCCAATTGAAGGAAGTGGGTCTGATGACATCATTTGATGACGCGTCATCAGCCAGTTTCCTTAAAGGGACCATATGCACATTGATTTTGACATTTGTGCTGTCAGTGTTCTACAGCATTGAGGTGCTACAAACACTGACAAGCACTGCACAGAGGCAGAGGGCTGCACCCAGACTCTCCCATGACTCCCTCCAAGTGCTTATGGAGGGAGTCACAGCACGCAGGGAGGTTCTCTTCCCTTCCAATGGGCGGAAGAGACCTCCCCAGGAGATCAACACAACCTGGTTGCACATTGCACAGGAGGACACAAGCAGTCAGGATGTGGTCAGGAGGAGCAGGCTGCATTGGCGCAAACCTTTCAGTGATCTCAGTAGACCACGAAACGTTACTGCAGAGCTGCACTCAACCTCATGCTGCTGTGCCACTCATCACAACCCCATCACTCTGCCTTCCCTACCCTACTCCTGCACATCCTTACTCACACCAACTTATACCCATCACTCTCTTCTACATTATCGCTTCCCCATCTCACTAGCCACCCCTCACACTCACCATCATCCTGGTCCAATCATACCAACTAACAACACACAAGGGTAGGCACTTGTGTGCTTTAGCCAATGTTCATGTGAAGTTTATGTTAATGTAAACACTGAAATCTTTATTTTCAACAGTTCTTGGACAGATTTGTGTGCACCTTTGGAAGTGTCTTAGTGAGTTGCAGTGAATGGGGAGACATAACGGTACCCCCCCCGCAATGCTGATGAGTGTGAAAGGGATGGCTTGGGCATCGTAGGGATGCTTTATGGTGTTGGTGTGGGGTGGTGCCAACCTGGCGCATCATGTGGCCACCAGGGTGTACAGCGTCAAGTGAAGTAAATCTGGCCCTGATGAGGCCATCCCTGGCCTCCCGAGCAGCAATGTGGTTGCGTGCTGATGCCCTGTGTCCTGTGTAGCATCAGGTGATTGCGGAGAAGATTGGTGTTGTTGTAGGTGCTGCTGGTGTGCCTGGTGCTGCTGGTGTTGGGGCTAATTGTGGTGAGATTCTGAGGACCAAGGTGAGATAGTTTCAAGGTCAGTGATGCTGATGGAATAGATGGCAGGTGAGGCTGAGATGGCAGAAGCGACCTGTTAATGGTGAGAGAGGTTGTTCCAATGAGGTGACACTGGATATCGAGTTTACTCCAAACGCTTTCTAGCTGCATAAAGCTCAAATTCAGGTCATTGTGACCTTGTTAACAGCCCATTAAATAGTATTTTGAGCTCACCTTTACATTTTACAAGGTTGCCCACGGGGTCCACGATGCTCAGGGCTCACGTCAGGTCAGCAGGGCAGGAGTTGAATGGCCATGGAATCATCTCATTACTTGACAGCTACAAATGTGCTATAAATCTCCCATCTCACAGCTATTCACTTTCCAAGCTCAGAAGCTCCTGCTTACTGCATTTGGAAGACAGATTGAGCTTTATGCAGGTTGCAAGTGTTTGGAATAAACTACCCAGTGTCACCTCATTGGAACAACCTCTCTCACCATTGACAGATCGCTTCTGTCATCTCAACTTCACCTGCCATCTATTCCATCAGCATCGGTGCCCTTGAAAATATCTCACCTTGGTCCTCAGAATCCCATCACGATCAACCCCAACATCAGCAGCAGCAGGCACACCAGCATCACCAACAACAACACCAACCTTCTCCGCAATCAACTGATGCTGCACAGGACACAGGGCATCAGCACCTGACCACATTGCTGCCTGGGAGGCCAAGAATGGCCTCACCATGGCCAGATTTACTTCACTTGACGCTGTACACCCTGGCTGCCACATGATGCGCCAGGTTGGCACCACCCCACACCAATACCATAAAGCATCCCTACAATGCCCAAGCCAGTCCTTTCACAGTTGCTTCCCTTTCTTACCCGATATATTAGTATAGAGCTAGAAATGCAAATTTCAGTTGAAGGAAAATACATTTGAGCTGCAAAAGGACATCTAGTGTTATAGAGAGAGTTCAGAGAGAACTAACAGGGTCTTCTAAGCATTGTGAGGTATGAGGAGAGATTCATAGAATTGAGCTTCCTTTATTAAAAGAATCTGATACATAAACTTGAGCTCATCCAATACTCTGCTGTTCATATCCTAACTTGCACCAAGTCCCATCACCCTGTGCTCACTGACAGACATTGGCTCCCGGTCTGGCAATGCCTTGATTTTAAAATGCTCATCCTTGTTTTCAAATCCCTGGTCAGGCAGAGGGGCGCGGCGAATCCAACGGTGCATGTCAAATCCTGTCCCCCCCACAGCGATGTCGCTGACAGTTATCGCCGGGAGCCTCAACGCCAGGTGGATCATGATGTCAGTGAGTGTGCAACACTCACTGACTGCCCGATCTGCAAAATTGATTGTCGCCACCTATCTTAGCACCTGGAGGAAACAGCGACATGGAGAGCAGGCATAAAGCAACAGGAATCCAGCTCCAGGGACATTATTTGAAAGGATCATCAGTAATGAGTCGCAGCTGTAGGTTAGTGGCGTTTCAGTGGTTTTTTGCTGGTTTCACATAGTGCCACAGTTTCATTCCATAATTTCAAGGTTATTTAGTATCAGGAGTGTTGTGGGAACTAAAAAGTAGCTACATTTATTCTTAAAAATGTCAAGCTGCTACACTTGGTTACATTAATGGGGGCTGTACTGGCAGTCGACCTCACCCTGCAGATTCTATGGCGGAGGGAGTGGAGGCAGTGAGAAAGACTGGAGCATGTGGCCAGAGGGAGGAGGAGGGCCATCAGGGTTTTCAACAGGAGGACTTACCCTCTGAGGTTATTCCGAGAGCACTTCTCCTACCTCCAATTAAGCAAGGAGCAGTGTATTAGAAGGCTTCGCTTCACCAAGGAGGTAGTCACAGAACTCTGCCACCACAATCCTTGACACTTTCAGAGGAGAGTACAGCAAAGTCCCCCCAGACCTGTCCTCTCCACCACTTACCATGTGGACATGAGTGCCCAGTTGTATCTCTCCTGAGACTCATTATTGGTCCTGCGGTATGGTTTCATCAGCCACAGTTTTAGTGGGTAGCCCTTGTCGCCCAATATCCATGCGGATCGTGGAGGCAATGTGCTGAGGGTGGCATATAAGTCTGAGTGGCAGAGGACAAAGGAGTCATGAACACTTCCCCGGTGATCTGAATTCACATTTAGGATCCTGAGTTGCGCATCACAGACGATCATTACAGTTAATGAATGAAACCCCTTCCCGTTGATGTATGTCACAGGTGCATCCAATGGTGCCTTCAATGCAACATGGGTTCCATCAATGGCCCCAATCACTTTGGGGAATCCAGCAATCCTATGAAATGCAAGGGCCCTCTTCCATTGCTGCTGAGTGGACAAGTCAAAGTCCATGAACTCAGAATCCCTGCGGAATATGGCATCTGTGACTTGGTGAATGCAGCCCTCGCAGCACTCTGGGTGATGTTTGAAATGTCACCGGTGCCTGACTGAAATGACCAGCATGCAAAGAAGTTCAGCACTGTGGTTACCTTCAGGGACACTGACAAGGCAGTGCAGGTCTTCGAGCGTGTTTGAAGGTCGTCCTTTAACATGTCACCTAGTCGGCCAATTGTCTCTTTATTGAAGCGCAGCCTCCTCACACAAAACTCCTCCGACAGCATCTCAAAAGGCAGCCTCTCCCTGTACACTCTCTGGGGTGGGTGGTAGTGCCTCTTGATCAGGCGACGGTGATGGTTCCTCAGTCTTCTTTGTTGTTCCCTGGCGCGGTTGATTCTATGATCCAGAATCACACCGAGGATCTGGGCAACATTGTCAAGAGGCATGTGTCTCCCTCACAGGCTTCCTCTTTAAACAGATGAATTACATATAGAGAAAAAATGGAAAGAGTTGCAAAAGTCATTTTAATAAAGTGAGTGGGTAGGAATTCACATCGGGCTGTGATGGGAAACGGACGGTATCGGATCGGCCGCCCGTCATACCCGCCTGATGAATATCACCGCCCGCGATTAATTTCTAACAACTTTAACATTTTCACAAAGTCATACATAAAATTTTTAAAGAGCATAAAAAATTAACATTTAAGTAATTCATATATTCTGGCATAATTATTTTAAATATTAGTGAACGTGAAATAAATCATTTTTAAACAGTCATTTTCAAATTTAAAAAAATGAAATCTAATTGAATAGAATGCTTACCTTGCCCACAGCGAGAGTTCCTCTTTAAATTACCTACACTCCTCAAAACAAGATCCAAAACCAATTAAATATTTAACATATTGGGCCAGAAATTCGTGACCAAATGCGTGAGTACGGTCTGGGTACTCACGCATCTGGCCGTTGGAAATGCCGGCGTTCAGCATGCACAGCGCATGCGGGGAACGCCGGCATTTCCAGTCCTCGGAACGAAGGGATTCATAGGCACAGCGCGTGCGACTGCACAGGCAGCGCTTGCGCAGTGAACTTCGTCGATTTCATTCATGGATTCAGTGAGGGTAAGTCCTTACAAGTTACACTTGAAAAAAGCATGTGTAAAGTTGTTCCAAGGCTGCGGAGGAAGATATATTTTATCGTGGAGCTTCTGAAAGGCAATATTTTTGTTTGGGAAAGGGAGGGAAGTAATTTTAAGAAATTTTAAGTAAGTTTTAAAGTTTAAATTTTTTTTTTTAAACGGGTTTTCAGAATGGTAGGTAGAAGGAGCAATTGTGGCTGTGTGAATTGAATGTGAAAATGAGTGTTCTAAAATGAGTAATGTAACATTTCCAGCACTTTTAAGAAAGAAACTTTTCATCAGTAATAAGTAATTATGTATGTATGTCCGCATATATTCCTTTACGTATATGTATGTATGTTTTATATTCCTTTACTTATGTGTATGAATGTATGTTTTTAATTATGATTTTCCAATAAGTTACTTTCTCTGAAAGTCATAATTAAATAATACATTCATACATATAAGTAAAGGAATATATACATAACACGCAAAGGAATATATACAGACATACATACTTTCAGAAGCTCCACGATAAGAAATATCTTCCTCCGCAGCCTCTGGAGCAACTGTACCCATGCTTTTTTCATGTGTAAGTTGTAAGGACTTGACCTCACTGAAAGCATGAATGAAAGCGGCGAATTTTACTGCGCACGCGTTCTGCCTCTGAACCCCTTCGTTCAGCGGACAGGAAATGCCGGTTTTCCCCGCATGCGCTGTGCATGCTGAAAACCGGCATTTCCTCCGGCCAGACGCGTAAGTACCCCGACCGTACTCGCGCATTTGGAAGGGAATTACTGGGCCAACATTTCACATGTCAATAAAATGAAAAATTTAACAATTGCACGATTTGCCCCCTCGCATCTGTGACTGAGGGTCCAAGGAGGTGCATTGCACAAGAGGTCATCGTCGTACGTATCCTCACACTGTTCCCTTTCGGGAACTGTATGAAGTGGTGGAAGGATTTATGGCCGTGATTAACGCTCATTCCGTGACCGTAACCATCTTTGAACCAGCCATTAGGGTGGTTAGTCCTATGGCGTGAGGGTTTTACGGGCTCCCACAACCCATCTGAGGGGGGGGCCACCCACACCCACGGACGCAAGTATCCCGCTGGATGTCCACCCAGAATTTATAGTTGGAGCTCCGACTCCACTTGCCGGGACTGTCTGGAGTGGGGTTCGAAACCCTACTCCTTCTGGCCCAGCGGCGGGGATGCTTACTGCTACGCAAAAGGTCCACTCCGCACAAAAGGTGACACCCATACGTTTCCTGCGCCTTTTCCCTCCCCGTGACTGGAGACCTATGCTGCCACTTGAAAGACCAAGCTATCATCTGCCCTTTTTGCGGCGCCTTTGACTTCTCATTACCAATGATGAACAGGCGCTGCGCCTCCACCTCCTTGAGGAGATTGCTGAGGTCATCATCAGTTCAATTGTGAGTTCTTTTAATACCGTGAATTGTGCTCATTCCAGCCATTTCACGTTGCTAATCGGATTGGGCCTTTGGCATAGCGGTAGGATCCCCGCCGCTGGGCCAGATCAGGGTAGGGTTTCGAACCCCGCTCCAGACAGTCCCGGCAAGTGGAGTCGGAGCTCCGGCTCTAAATTCTGGGTTGACATCCAGTGGGATATTTGCGTCCGTGGGTGTGGGTGGCCCCCCTCCTTGTATAGCTTGTGGGAGCCCGTAAAACCCTCCCGCCATAGGACTAACCGCCCTAATGGCTGGTTCAAAGATGGTTACGGTCACGGAATGAGCGTTAATCATGGCCATAAATCCATCCACCACTTCATACAGTTCCCCAAAGGGAACAGTGTGAAGACACGTATGACGACGACATTGCTAAATAAATAAATGGAATTAAAAAATTTTTTTTAGGGCTTTTAAAAGTCTTTAAATTGCTTTAATTCTGTTTAAAACTACTTCAGATTCTTCAAAATAATGTAAACGTTTTTAAAAGTTTATAAAAGTTACCAAAAGCTTCAAAAAACTTCCAAAAACCTATTTAAACTGCTGCTTTGCATGTAAAAATGCTTAGCAGCTTGGCAGAAACATTGGGGGCGTGTCCTGTTAAACTGAGACCTCAAGGGGCGTGTCTCAGTTGCACAGCGCGCTACAGGCTTCGTGCTGGCTGCACTCCTGGGCGGCGTGACGTCAGACGCTGCCCGGGAGTCAACATTTTAAAACAGCAATTCCAGGCGTCCCTGAAGCTCAACGGCCGGCGCGTCGGGTAAGTGCAGATCGGGGGCTTACACGCGCGGCAAGCCCCCGACTCGAATTTCTGGGCCATTAAATTTGTTAAAAACTTACATTAGGCTTTGTACCAAGAACTTTGTTCACTTTCATAACTAAAACAGTCCAGTTTCCAGCCCCCTGCTTTCCAGGTCTTCTTCCTGCAGTTTCTTCAGATAGAATTAATGGCCCAGAAATTTGGGTCCCCACGCATGAGTATGCATGGGGTACTCACACGTCGGCCCAACGAAAGTGCCGGGTTCGCGCATGCACTGCGCATGCGCGGGAAACCGGCACTTCCGTTCCCCTGAAAGAAGGGGTTGACAGGTGGAACGCGTGCGCCGGAGAGTCAGGACGTGCGCATCAAACTTACGCTTTTTTTCCAGGTTTCTCCGGGAGGGTAAGTCTCCAGCAGTTACACTTTTAAAAAGCAGGCGCAAGGCCTGCTTTTAACAAGGTAAGTGGTGAATTAATTAAAATTAAAACATTTTTTCCATAGGATTATTATTTTTAAATACTTTAAAGAAAGGTAAGTTTATTTTTAGCCCCGTTAGAAAATGTAATTAACTTTTTCAAAAATTTAATTATTGTTTAAAATACTTATTTCTTGTATTTTATCGGTATTTTAAAAATGTGATGTTTTTAAAAAAAATTATTTGAAGTTTTAGTGATGTTTTGGGGCTTATAGTATTTATAGGTTTGACAGCTCTTCCTGTCAAACTTATGAATGAAGCATTCCCTGCTACCATTGGCGCTCCATGTCCCACGTGATCCCAGGGGATGCATCGAACTAACTGCGCCACTGGGATATGCAAGCACTGCGCGCCGGCAGTTGGAGGAAGCCCAGGATCGGAATCCCACGCGGGTCCACAGCTCAACGGCCGGCGCGCTAGGTAAGTGCAGGTCGGGGGCTTGCACCCGCTGTAGGGGGGGCATCTATCACCTGGTTTATGGTAACATACCTGGCCAGCAGCCCTTTTGCCTGCTGCACTGTAAACCAATTTAACGGCGGTTCCGAATCGCTACCCCACCTTTCAGTTCTGACCGGAGGACTTACAATTAATGATGTTAAAGCGGACAATTTGTTTGGATATGAGCAAAGTCAAAATTTATTAAACTAAAGAACCATAATCAAATATAAACTATACCACACGAACATAGTAAATGCAACAAAAGTATATATCAAGGGGGTACACACGGCAAAAGCGAGGGATACAATAGCTACAATGTTATTTAAACAATCTTAGCAATTCCCTTAAATCACCACCCCAAAGTCCTTGCTAGGTTGTCTTGTTTAGGAGTCAAAACACTCTGCTCACCTGATCCAGCGAAGTAAAAAGAGAAGAGACCTGATAGCTTCTCAGTAGCTATCTTTTATACTTGTTGCTGCTGCCGCTCTGTCTGGAAAAATTCCCGCCTAAAGTTCCAGTGCACAAACAAAAGGACTGTGATTGGCTACTGAATTGCTTGTTTAAACATAGCCAGCCATAATCGACCTCGGGTCAAGTAGGTAACTCCTGACCTCCCTGGTTTGATTGACAGGTCTTTCATTCTGGTGCCGTTCTGTCTGACCAGTACACAAAAAAGGGACTGTGATTGGCTGCTGAATCATAGCCAGCCATAATCGACCTCGGGTCAAGTAGGCAACTCCTGACCTCCCTGGTTTGATTGACAGGTCTTTCACACAAACACATTACAAGCTGTAAACCTCTGTGTTTGACCGGGCTCCAAAGCACAAGCCTTAAAAGATGTTCCTTCTCAATGTGTGTGAACACTTCCACGAGTTTCCTCGACTCCGTTGTAGTCCAGTCCAGCAGTCTTTCGTGGCTCTGAGCATGCTTCAAAACATTGATCTGACCCAGAGGCAATTCAAAAACACATAAATCTTCATCCACGATGTGGACCAATGTTTCTCTTGTTTTCAGGGGAATTTTGCGAAACCCTTACATTCCCCCCTTTTGATACTTCAAACTTGATTGTAGTATCGACTCAAAGGAGTGAGCAAAATTCTCTGACCCCCTCACAAACAACCATCCCCTGTATTTACCTAATAGCTATCTGCCACTGATCCCCGTCCCGTCTATTCCCCTCAAATTCTAGAAAACCAAAACTGTGGTACGGTAGGCATCTTACATATACATCAATTTTCAATAAGGGGTCTCATACCCCTATACGCTTGTAAAATTATACAATGTAATCCAAATTTACAAACACCTTTTTTTTTACATCATAAGTTATTACAAAATGTTGCAATCTTAGTTACACAATGTACTCAAATTATCGCAAGCACGGAGAGGGTCCTACGCCTCTGCTCAACTTGGAGTTGTCACAAACTGGTCCCAAGCACGGAGAGGATCCGACGCCTCTGCTCAACTTGGGCTGCAACACAGAATACAAAAAATCATTAAACAACATGCTTAAATGAACCCCGATCATCACGTGCCGATGATGGGTCGCGAAATTCGAGTGGGTATTGCTCCTCCCACTCGGGCAGTAAAAGTACCTTCCACCCCCCTTTGATCAGCTTAAACTTTAAAACAGGCAGAATGGATTTAGCGACCAGCCTGCTCCGCCAGCCCTGAGCCGTTCCCTTGCCCTTTTGTGGAGGCGGGGTACCCCTCACGTTTAAAATTACCTTGGCACAGACCGAGACCGGGGAGTATGGGATCTCTTGACTCCCAGTCACTCCCCCTCCCGTCTTCCCTCGACTGGCTGCAGAAAATGATGGGTGCCTGTGTGGCGGCACTCCCTGGCCCCACACTGATCCGGCCACCCACTCATCCTTCCCAGCCACAACTTATCTTCTTTGCCTGTGGGCCCCCGGGTGAGTTCCTCCCTCCCCCGACCGCACCCACGCGACTCTTGAGTCTCCCCCCTCCTCTATACAATCATTCCCGGGCCATCACCACCCACCCCCGGGGAACGCGTCCCTATCACCAGGCGCCCGCACTTCCCCATCGTGAATCCTCGACAGCAAGGTCTCCCGCAAGTGAACTTCAGTCAGGATAGTGCTGGGTTGGGGCCCGTGCCCCACCCAGCTGGGGCCATCTCCTCCCCGTAGGAGGAGTAGGCAAGTACCTCCGGACCCTGTCCGGTTTTTCCCGAAGATCGCTGCGGGGTCTCCTGGATTTGTCCAGTGGTGAGGTGATCCCCAACATTCTGTCTCCATAACTTCATTCGATGCCCAGCTCGGGCTGGGCGAACATGGCTGCTTCATTTTTCCCATCTCCTGCAAAACTTAAAAGGGCATGCAGCCAGGTCTCTCCCTGACCTGCTGCTTTAGGTGGAGGCTTGGTCGGGTCCCTCAACCTCGGACCAAAACACAAACATTTGGCACACTTGTAAACTTAAACTTACACTTAAACTCAAAACATTTGAAAACATTCTAAACTTAAAATACATCTTAAAAGCACGCTACGATCAAAACGCAATCAATACAAAGCTATAATACAAATGCCGCCCGTCTCCGGGCGGCCAGGCTAATCTCTGACCCCGTCGCAGCTTGCTGCTGGCTGCACCGAAGCTGGACTGCCTCCTGTCTCTGGTCCCTCGCAGCTTCTGGCTGTTGAGTGGGGGCCCTTGCTCTTTGGCTTCTCCCTGGCCCGGGAGACCGCCTTCCTCCACTGTAAAGTGAGTGACTGTGGTAAACCACTGTATTGTATATTGCCACCTCTGGGTGGCGCTGTGTATGGAGGCATGCCTCAGCTGACTCCCCCCACCACTGTGTGGGTTTCGTTCAGACTTGTTCAGTCACTCACGAAGAAGCATGGTCTCTTCTTAGCTAATAAAAGCCTTATTCATCTCTTCTTTCGACTCATCATCTCTTCTTCGACTCATCACCTTTTATGAAGTAATTGATAAGCGTATCAATTTTATTAGCTAAAAGTTAAATGGCGACACCTGAGGAGCAACAACAGCAACGGATACAGCAGACATTGCTGAGAGCCCTCAGACCATCACGCCTGGACCTCGACCCTCAAGATGTGGGTGCATCAGCCAAGTTTGAACACTGGCTGAGCTGCTTTGAATCCTTCCTCGCAATCTCACAGGTTACAGAGGAGGATCACAAACTGAAAATTTTGACCGCCCAGGTGAGCCATCAAGTATATATGCTAATCCGGGACTCTAATACGTACGTGGCGGCCCTCGAGCTACTAAAAGGGCAATATACGCGCCCAGTGAACACAATTTACGCCCGACACCTCTTGGGATCCCACAGGCAGCAACCGGGAGAATCGGTAGGGGCATTTGCACGGGCGCTACTGGCACTCTGCAGAGACTGCGATTGTAAAGCGGTAACGGCTGTGGAGCACACGCAGGGACTCGCCTGTGATGCCTTCGTCAGGGGCCTCCAGTCAGACCACACCCGGCAGAGACTGCTAGAAAGCAAGGAACCCGACCTGAAGACGGCCATTGCCCTTGCGCTCTCGTTAGAGGAGGCCCACCGAAACCTCGAGGCATACCCCCGTAACGGCGCCGAGACATGGCAATCGAAACCGTGGGACACGGGACCGCCGCCCCCGGCACCAACCGCTGCAGCGACCCAACCGAGACAGCAGCCTCCGGTAAGAACTGCTTCGATGCCCAGTAACCAGGCCCAAAAATGCTATTTCTGTGGCCAGTTAAAACATCCCAGAGCGCACTGCCCAGCTAAGACAGCTACCTGCTCGGGCTGCGGGAAGAAAGGCCATTACGCTAACGCCTGCAAGGGGAAGCCAGCCAGCAGCGCAGCGTGCGGGCCGTGGGAGCAGCCATCTTATCCGCCATTTTGTGTACCCCCGGCCGCATGGCATCCGCCGCCATCGTATCCAACGCACTCAACCGCCATTTCGTCACCGGAACCGACCACCGTCTCGGCGGATGACTATAGTGACTCACTAAGCCACATACTGGCCTCCGTGACGCTGGATCAAGGCCACCCTCACCATCTATCCAGCTCCATGATGGATATCGCGGTAAACGGCCGCGCCACCAGTTGCCTGATCGACAGCGGGAGCACAGAGAGTTTCGTCCACCCCGACACGGTACGTAGCCACTCCCTCACGATTCTGCCAACGCACCATCGCATTTCTATGGCGTCCAAGTCCCAGTCAATGGACATCAGCGGCTACTGTGTGGTGACCCTGTCAGTAGGGGGCACTGAATATCAAAAATTTAAACTGCTAGTCCTGCCCCGTCTTTGCGCTGCCGTCCTGCTAGGGTTGGATTTTCAGTGCCACCTTAAGAGTGTCACACTAGCATACGGTGGACCCCTCCCCCCACTCACAGTCTGCAACCAACAACTTTTAAATCGCCCGCTGCAAACCACCTGCAGCCTTTCCACATTAAAAGTCCCCCCCCCTCCCCTGTTCGCTAACCTCACCCGCGACTGTAAACCCATCGCTACCAAAAGCAGGCGGTACAGTGCCGGGGACAGAGCTTTTATCAGCTCTGAGGTGGAGCGGCTCTTGAAGGAGGGCATTATCGAAGGTAGCACTAGCCCCTGGCGAGCCCAGGTTGTAGTCGTTAAAACCACTGCAAAACGCCGCATGGTAATCGACTACAGCCAAACCATAAACCGGTACACCCAGCTGGACGCGTACCCCCTCCCTCGCATATCTGATATGGTCAATCAGATTGCGCAATACAAAGTATTCTCCACCATCGACCTTAAGTCAGCGTACCACCAGCTGCCCATCCGCCATGAGGACCGCCAGTATACTGCCTTCGAGGCAAACGGCCGCCTCTACCACTTCCTTAGGGTCCCCTTCGGCGTCACCAACGGGGTTTCGGTCTTCCAAAGGGAGATGGACCGAATGGTTGACCAGAACGCGCTGCGGGCAACCTTCCCCTATTTGGATAACGTCACCATCTGCGGCCACGACCAGCAGGACCACGACGTTAATCTAGCAAATTTCCTCTGTACGGCCCAACGGCTGAACCTAACGTACAATAAGGAAAAATGTATGTTTCACACCAAGCGCCTGGCCATCCTCGGCTGCGTGGTGGAGAACGGAGTCATCGGGCCCGACCCCGACAGAATGCACCCCCTAATGGAGCTACCCCTTCCCCACTGCCAAAAAGCACTGAAGAGATGCCTGGGGTTTTTCTCCTACTACGCCCAGTGGGTGCCCCTCTATGCAGACAAAGCCAGGCCCCTCATCAAAGCCACCTCCTTCCCCCTGACACCAGAGGCGTGTGCAGCCTTCACTCTTATCAAGAACGATATCGCGAAGGCCGCAATGCACGCGGTGGATGAGTCCATCCCCTTCCAAGTGGAGAGCGATGCCTCCGACTTCGCCCTAGCCGCGACCCTTAACCAGGCGGGCAGACCCGTGGCCTTTTTCTCAAGGACCCTCCAGGGCCCCGAGACGAGACACTCCTCCGTCGAAAAGGAGGCCCAGGCTATTGTAGAAGCGGTGCGTCACTGGAGGCATTACCTGGCCGGGAAACGATTTACCCTGCTCACTGACCAGCGTTCAGTAGCTTTTATGTTTAATAATAAGCAGAGGGGTAAAATCAAGAACGACAAGATCTTGAGGTGGAGAATCGAACTCTCCACCTACAATTATGATATCTTGTATCGGCCAGGGAAACTCAATGAGCCCCCAGATGCCCTATCACGTGGTACATGCGCCAACGCGCAGAGTGATAGGCTGCAGTCCCTCCACAATGACCTCTGCCACCCGGGGGTCACCAGGTTTTTCCATTTTATCAAATCCCGTAACCTGCCCTACTCCATCGAGGAGGTCAGGACCATGACCAAGAGCTGCCAAATCTGCGCCGAGTGCAAACCGCACTTCTATAGGCCGGACAGAGCAAGCCTGATCAAGGCCACCCGCCCCTTCGAACGCCTGAGCGTCGATTTTAAAGGGCCCCTCCCCTCCGCTGACCGCAATGTGTACTTCCTCAACATAGTTGATGAGTACTCCCGTTTCCCCTTTGCCATCCCTTGCCCAGACATGACCAGTACCACGGTCATCAAGTGTCTGAATGACATCTTCGCTCTGTTCGGGTTCCCCAGCTATATACATAGCGACAGGGGCTCATCGTTCATGAGCGACGAACTTCGGCAGTACCTGCTAACAAGAGGTATCGCCACGAGCAGGACCACCAGTTACAACCCCCGGGGGAACGGCCAGGTGGAAAGGGAGAACGCGACGGTTTGGAAGGCAGTCCTCTTAGCACTAAAATCTAAGGGCCTTCCGACCTCCCGCTGGCAGGAGGTCCTCCCTGCAGCGCTTCACTCCATTCGGTCACTGCTTTGTACTGCCACTAATGCGACCCCTCATGAGAAAATGTTCGTTTTCCCCCGGAAGTCTACATCGGGAACCTCGCTACCGGCATGGTTGACTTCTCCTGGGCCCGTCCTACTGCGGAGGCACGTGAGGACGCATAAAACGGACCCCCTGGTCGAGCGGGTGCACCTCCTACACGCCAACCCCCAGTATGCCTGGGTGACATACCCAGACGGGCGGGAGGACACGGTCTCCATACGAGATCTCGCACCCTCGGGTACCCCTGAATTACCACCGTTATCCCCCTTACCACCGTTATCCCCCTTACCACTGTTATCCCCCACCACCCCTCCCAACCCAACCCCTGCAGACGGCATGCCAAAGCCCCAGGAATCTTCGCCAACCACCCAGACACCAGACCCGACGTCGGATGCTGCAACACCACCGCCGCCACCACGACGATCAGGACGTCAGACAAGGCCTCCTGATAGACTTAACTTGTAGTACCCTTCACCCCGCCGGACTTCACATTAAACAAGGGGTGAATGTGGTAAACCACTGTATTGTATATTGCCACCTCTGGGTGGCGCTGTGTATGGAGGCATGCCTCAGCTGACTCCACCCACCACTGTGTGGGTTTCGTTCAGACTTGTTCAGTCACTCACGAAGAAGCATGGTCTCTTCTTAGCTAATAAAAGCCTTATTCATCTCTTCTTTCGACTCATCATCTCTTCTTCGACTCATCACCTTTTATGAAGTAATTGATAAGCGTATCAGTGACCATGCTTTCTTAGGCTGGGGCACCCGCTGAGACCTTCTGAGGGGCGTCTCTGTGGGGGAAACTTAGGCTTGCGGACCCTGAGCTTGGGTTACAGCCCTAGCTGGCTGGGAACCTTCTCCCCCATGTCCAAATAGCCCGCACTGTATAATATATCTGGAAGCCTGCTGGTACAAATCTCTTTCTCCTGATCCAAAACCTGGTGTCAGCTCACTCCCTATGTCTCCTGCAAGAGGGATTGCTATCCCTGCCCCCCCAGGATCCCACATCAAAGGGGGAACCATTCTAGAGGCTGGCTGGGAAGCTGGTCCCTTTAAACAGGCGAGTGCGCCTGCGTGAATCTCCTCCCCTGAGTCCCGCGGCAGAGGCTGTGAAGCCTCTGTATTCAAACAGGCGGCCACGCCTGCGCAAACCTCCTTTTGGCAAAACTCTCCCCTCAGGCACGCGACCGCGCCTGTGCGAACAGTTTCAGTGGATGGAGTGGCAGCAGCCTGCAGATTTCTGATCCCAGGTTGCTGTTTCTCTGTTCCTAAGCCACGTAACCATTTCAAATTCGAACTTTTGCCAAAATGTAGGTCCCACTGGGGTAGGGAAGTGTCCCAATTTGTGGGCTGGACAACTTCTCCCTTAGACCAAGCCACAGTGCCTGTTTTTACAGGCGGTGAACTTGAACTTGACTGGTGGGCAAACTCATGTTCCCTTCCCCGAGTGGCTTTAAATGGGGAATTTTGGACCTGCCTTTGGCCTGGGGCCAAAACTATCCCCTTTGTGCCTCCCTTGTCCCAGATTTCTGCTACTGGACCTGCTCTACAGGGGTCCCAGAACTCTCCTTCCCTGTTCCCTGCCTTAAACAGCTTACTCTGCCCAGGAATGGCTCCTCCCCCCACACAAGCCACCGCACTTGCCTGTGAACTTGTACCTGCTGTGGGCTGAGGATTCCTATTCTCAGGCTCACCCCCAGCTGCCTGGTTGGGGTCGACTTTAAACCCCTTTCTTTCCAGTCATTGTGGGGAGGCAGAGGTGGGCGAGGGGGCTGTAGCACCACTGATGGCTGCTCCCCTTCCCTGGTTGGTCAGGAGAAACCGCATTGCCTCCAGTAGCGACTCGACTGAGGCGGGGGAAATTCCTGTCTCTACCCTTTGGGCTGGGGCTGTGGCATTCCTGGCTGTATCATTTCTCCCAGGCTTTTTACAATCCCTGCGCCAGTGGCCCTCCTCCCCGCACTTGTAACAAGTGACCCTGTTCTGGGAGGGATGGCTCCCCTCCTGGCACCATTCTTTACTATATCGATCCCCAGGTTTAACCTCGTGGACCTTACCCTTTTGCTGGGGGCTCTCCCCATTCCTCCCGTTCCTAAATGCTACCGTGAGCTGCCGGATTACAATCCCTTCGGTAGCTAGGGGGTCTCGGGAGTCAAACCAAGCATCAACTTTTGCTCTTATCCGGGGCAGGCAATTGGACACCAGACAACGAAGCGATTGGGTCCGCTGCCGCTGGTTCAGCTGTGCTCTATCTTGTCCCCCTGTACATGCACTGTTGTAGACTGGCCACAGCCTATCTGCAAATGCCTGTGGGGTCTCCCCTTCCTGCTGCAGTGTTTTTCTTATGCGATCGAACGGATTGCCGTCGTTCGCACCCATGGCTTCCAGTATTTCCTCCTTCATGTCCTCAAAACCCTTCTGCCCTCTCTTGGCCTCATCTGAGAGTGTCTGGTAGAGCTTACTATCCACAGAGAAAAGCAACATTCTGGCTTTCTCTTCATCATCACAGCCGTTAACACCAGCTGCCTGGTCTACTTGTTGGAAGTGCAGTGAGGGGTCTCCCTTTTCAGAGAGCATGGGAATGTGTTTCACCATACCTCTGAGCTGTGAGGTATCATAAGGCACGAGGAAGGTATTCTGAACAGCCCCTGGGTCATTAGCATTCACGGGCTGACCGTACCTCCGTTGTCGGAGGGGGTACACTGGTCCTGGTCCCTGCCTGCCCAGCGGGACCTGCTGGCGTCCTCCTACCGCCTCATTGTCCACCCCGTCTTGCCGCCAGAGCCCCTGGAGACTCGGGGTTGTGGGCTGCGGTCTTGGGATCTCTAATTCCCTATCCAGCCCCGTTCTGGGTGCTGCCTGTGGGATGGTTTCACTTGGGCTGCCAGTAAAATCCAGCTGACCTGCCTTCGGGCTGATCATGCAAATCATCCCCCTTGCTTTTAAAGCCATGTTCAGGCTTTCTAGCTCTGCCCTACAGGGGCCATGATCTGCTTCACTAAACCTTTGGGCGCAGACCAGCTTATAAGCTGTCCTTACCTCTCTAAACCTTTCCTCCTGCTCTTTTACTTCTGAGATGAGGCGGACATTCTCTTCCCGCAGTCTCATCTCACTATCCCTGGCCTCAGTGACTTCCTGCACAAGGCGCTCTATAAATGCCTGGCATTTTTCAAACTGGGACTCCTGACTCTTGGCCTCCTTAACCTCCTCCCGCTCTCTCCTCTCACCCTTCATAACCCAGCCACCTATACCCCGATAGGTCAGCCTACACGCTGCCAGTACCTTCCACAGGACTGCCCACAGACTGAAAGCAAGAAAGAGAAGAGCTGATGCTTGCTGCAGATCCAAATCCCTCATCAAATCAAGAACTGCCTCCAGTCCCATCTGGGTCGCCATTTGTAGGGGGGGCATCTATCACCTGGTTTATGGTAACATACCTGGCCAGCAGCCCGTTTGCCTGCTGCACTGTAAACCAATTTAACAGCGGTTCCGAATCGCTACCCCACCTTTCAGTTCTGACCGGAGGACTTACAATTAATGATGTTAAAGCGGACAATTTGTTTGGATATGAGCAAAGTCAAAATTTATTAAACTAAAGAACCATAATCAAATATAAACTATACCACACGAACATAGTAAATGCAACAAAAGTATATATCAAGGGGGTACACACGGCAAAAGCGAGGGATACAATAGCTACAATGTTATTTAAACAATCTTAGCAATTCCCTTAAATCACCACCCCAAAGTCCTTGCTAGGTTGTCTTGTTTAGGAGTCAAAACACTCTGCTCACCTGATCCAGCGAAGTAAAAAGAGAAGAGACCTGATAGCTTCTCAGTAGCTATCTTTTATACTTGTTGCTGCTGCCGCTCTGTCTGGAAAAATTCCCGCCTAAAGTTCCAGTACACAAACAAAAGGACTGTGATTGGCTGCTGAATTGCTTGTTTAAACATAGCCAGCCATAATCGACCTCGGGTCAAGTAGGCAACTCCTGACCTCCCTGGTTTGATTGACAGGTCTTTCATTCTGGTGCCGTTCTGTCTGACCAGTACACAAAAAAGGGACTGTGATTGGCTGCTGAATCATAGCCAGCCATAATCGACCTCGGGTCAAGTAGGCAACTCATGACCTCCCTGGTTTGATTGACAGGTCTTTCACACAAACACATTACAAGCTGTAAACCTCTGTGTTTGACCGGGCTCCAAAGCACAAGCCTTAAAAGATGTTCCTTCTCAATGTGTGTGAACACTTCCACGAATTTCCTCGACTCCGTTGTAGTCCAGTCCAACAGTCTTTCGTGGCTCTGAGCATGCTTCAAAACATTGATCTGACCCAGAGACAATTCAAAAACACATAAATCTTCATCCACGATGTGGACCAATGTTTCACTTGTTTTCAGGGGAATTTTGCGAAACCCTTACACCGCGGGAAGCCCCCGACCCGAATTTCTGGGCCAATGTGTTGTGGCGTACCGATCACAGAAAGGACACAATCCGCTTTTCGGTCCGTAGACTAAAAATCAGGCGTCATGCCTTTAAGAAGGATCACACATTTAAGAAACTCGATCTGCAACATAGTTAAGCCCAGAGCGGGGGAGGAGCAGTCAAAGCTGTGGACTGATGAAAAGCAGTCAGACTTGGTGTAGGCTCTGACGCCATTTTGTGTTCAACATGTAGCCTCAACAATTGAACCTTTTCTGTTGAACCTCTCCGAGTTCAGAATTTTTTGCTACAAGTACGTAGACTCCTACATTGGTGACCCCGACGCTCAGGATGACTCCTAAGCGTAACCATGGCTGACACAAACGCAGTTTCTGTGAAGCTGCCGGAGTTCTGGGACAACCTAGCCATCGCCTGGTTCATTCAAGCCGAATCGCACTTCTGACTCCGCGGCATCACCGCCGACGCAACGATGTACGACTACCTCCTCGCCTCCCCGGGCAGCTCCACAATCATGAAAGTCTGGACAACACTACAAGACCCTCCGGAGGAAGGCAAGTACGCACATCTCAAGGCCGCGCTCCTTAAAAAATTCACAGCCTCCCAATTTTTGCGCAACTGCCACCTCCTCGACCTCCCGGGCCTCGGTGACTCCACGCCGTCAGACTTGCTCTCACACATGCTTGCTCTGACCGACGAGAAACCGCCCGGCTCCCTCTTCCGCACGCTCTTTATCCGCCCGGCGATCATGGCGTCCAGCCTCACGGACCTCGAGGTCCTGGCCGATGAAGCCGATAAGCTCCTGTCCGCCGGCTCCAACCACGCCGTCACCCCCGACCTGGCCTCCGCAGCGTCGGCGCGCGCTCCACCCTCTATCGCGCGGCCACACAGCTCTGCCACGAGGCCCCCCAGGCCCCCACGTCCCCCAAGCCCTCCGATCCAGGGCTACTGCTACTTCCATACCCGGTTCGGCGCACGGGCACGCCGCTGCAGCCATCCCTGCACGTTTCCAACCGCCCCCACACCGGCCTACACGATGGCCATGGAGCAAGCAGGCACGCTGCTGTATGTTACAGACATCGCCTCCGGACGCCGTTTCCTATGCGACACAGGATCATCCGCAGCGCAGCATCATCCCCACGTCCGCCCTCGAGATCCAGCGAGGCAGCCGTGGCCCTGCGCTGGCTGCCGCCAATGGCACCGACATCCGGACGTACGGCACCCGCACCGTCAGCATCGACCTTGCAGGCCGCCGCTACCACTGGGAGTTTATCACCGCCAAGGTGCTCTCCCCGCTCCTCGGTGCGGATTTCCTGTGTGCCCACGGCCTGTTGGTCGACATGCCTCGGCGCCGCCTCGTGGACATGAACACCATGTCACCTATCCCGGGCGCCATGGCCCCCCCCAACCCACCGAAATGGCGTGGCAGTGCCGCGCCCGCTCAACGGATGACTACTCAGCACTCCTGGCTGAGTTCCCAGCCCTCACCAAACCGACCTTCTCCGTGAAAGGTGCTAAGCACGGGGTAGAACACTTCATCCCCACCATAGGCCCACCGGTGTATGCCCACGCCCGCAGGCTGGACCCGGCCAAACTGGAGATCGCGCGGGCCGAGTTCACCACAATGGAACAGCTCGGCATCATCCGCCGCTCCAACAGCCCCTGGGCCTCCCCACTCCACATCGTCACCAAACTCGACAGGGGATGGCGCCCCTGCAGGGACTACCGGCGCCTAAACGACACCACCACGCCGGATCGGTACCCCATGCTGCTCATTCAAGACTTCTCGGCTAGACTGGCCGGCCGCTCAGTCTTCTCCAAAGTCGACCTGGTGCGCGGTTACCATCAGGTGCCAGTCCACCCCACGGACGTTCCCAAGACGGCCATAATCACCCCTTTTGGACTATTCGAGTTCCTCCGAATGCCTTTTGGCCTCAAAAACGCGGCACAGGCCTTCCAGCGGCTCATGGACTCGGTCCTCCGGGACCTGAAGGTCCTCTTTGTCTAGCTGGATGACATCCTGGTAGCTAGTTCCTCCAAGCAGGAACACATCGAGCACCTCCGCACCCTGTTCCAGCGGCTCAGTGAGCACGGGCTCATCATCAGCCCAGCCAAGTGCCAATTCGGCCTCAGCAGGATCGAATTCTTCGGCCACCACATCTCGCAGGACGGAACCATTCCCCTGCCCGCCAAGGTGCAAGCCGTCCAGCAGTTCCCCCGGCCTACCACCATCAAAGGCCTCCAGGAGTTCTTGGGGATGATCAACTTTTACAACCGCTTCATTCCCGGAGCGGCCTCCCTCATGCGGCCCCTATACGAAGCCCTCCGGGGTAAGAAAGACAGAATGGCAATCGAGTGGTCGGCGGACATGTTGACCGCTTTCGACTCGACCAAAAAGGCGCTCGCCGACGCCACCATGCTCGCTCACCCACAGCCCAACACCAGGGTGGCCCTCACCACGGACGCTTCCGATCACGCGGTCGGCGCCGTGTACGAACAGTGGGTCGACGGGGCCTGGCAACCGCTGGCCTTTTTCAGCCGCCAACTGCGCCCCCCGGAGGCCAAATACAGCGCCTTTGACCGCGAGCTCCTCGCACTGTACCTGGCAGTCCGCCATTTTAGATTTCTTCTGGAGGGCCGCCCCTTCACCGCGTTTGTCAACCACAAACCCCTGACATTCGCGATGGCGAAATCTGCGGACCCGTGGTCAGCCAGGCAACAACGCCAGCTCGCCGCGGTGTCCGAATTCACCACGGACATCCGGAACATCTCCGGTCGAGACAATGTGGTGGCTGACTGCCTATCCCGCCCCGCCGTCCACGACGCCCACCTGGCAGTGGACTATGCTCAACTGGCAGCGGAGCAACGCACCGACCCCGATCTGCTCTCCGCGCCCACAACCCTCCCAGGGCTGCGACTGACCGACGTTGCCTGCGGCACGTCCGCCATCACAGTCAAATGCGACACCTCCTTGGCGCAACCCCGCCCCGTAGTCCCGGCGTCCTGGCGAAAACAGGTGTTCGACATCGTCCACGGCCTCTCACACCCCGGCACCCGCGCGTCCATTAGACTGGTGGCCAACTGATTTGTCTGGCGCGGCCTGCGCAAAGATCTGCGCATCTGGTCCAGATCCTGCATAGCTTGCCAGCGTGCCAAAATCCACCAGCACGTCAAAGCCCCACTCGAGGAGTTCACCGTGCCAGAAAGAAGGTTTGGCTACGTCCACAGCAACCTCGTCGGCCCCCTGCCGCCATCACAAGGTCACAAGCAACTGCTGACAATCGTGGACCGTACCACCCGCTGGCCCGAGGCCATTCCACTGATGTCCACCACCACCGCCGACATCGCGAGGGCGTTCATCGGTACCTGGGTCGCTCGGTTCGGCGTCCCCTCCGACATGACGTTGGATAGAGTCCCGCAGTTCACCTCTGATCTGTGGGCCGCCATCGCCCGAATCCTCGGGGTGGCCGTTCACCGCACCACGGCTTACCACCCCCAAGCCAACGGACTGTGCGAGCGATTCCACAGGTCCATGAAGGCGTCACTCCGCGCCAGCCTCGAGGACGAGGCTTGGATCGACCGCCTCCCGTGGGTGCTACTTGGCCTGCGCTCCGCGGTCAAGGAAGGCCTGCAAGCCTCGGTGGCGGATCTCGTGTACGGCCAGCTGCTGTGCGTACCCGGAGAGTTCCTGCCCACCGCCACGACCCCCTGGTCGGCTGACCAGCAACGCCGCGCTTTCGCCAACCGAGCACAACAGTTCTCCGGTACCCACCGGTCGGCACGGCGAACCAGCAACCCGCGTACCACCTAGCCTGCACATGGCCAAATTTGTTTTCGTGCGACATGACGCCCACTGAGGCGCTCTACGGCCCCCATGCGACAGCACGGTGGCATAGTGGTTAGCACTGTTGCCTCACAGCGCCAGGGACCCGGGTTCAAATCCGGCCTCGGGTGACTGTCTGTGTGGAGTTTGCACATTCTCCACGTGTTTGCGTGGGTTTCCTCCGGGTGCTCCGGTTTCCTCCCACAGTCCAAAGATGTGCGGGTTAGGTTGATTGGCCATGATAAAAATTGGCCCTTAGTGTTAGAGGGGATTAAATACGTGGGGTTACGGGGATAGGGCTTGGGTGGGATGGCTGTCGGTGTAGGGACCGGGTGCTAGGGTTTGGATGACCAGCCATGATCTCGTTGAATGGCGGAGCAGGCTCGAAGGGCCGAATGGCCTACTCCTGCTCCTATCTTCTATGTTTCTATGTTTCTATGACCCTACAAGGTACTCCAGACGGGGAACAAGTTCTTCCTCCTCGAAGTGGGCGGCAGAACTGACAAGGTGTCAGTCGACCGGCTCAAGCTGGTGCACCTAGAGCCCGACGAACCCGTTCAAGTGGGCCAACCCCCAACGCGTCCGACCGCCCCGCTCCCGACACCAACCGTCAAGAGCCGTTCCGGCCGTGCCATCAAGCCGCCACGCCGGTTCGTACACTCCCTACTAGCGGATTCTGGGGGGAGCTGTGTGGCGTACCGATCACAGAAAGGACACAATCCGCTTTTCGGTCCGTAGACTATAAATCAGGCGTCATGCCTTTAAGAAGGATCACACCTTTAAGAAACTCGATCTGCAACATAGTTAAGACCAGAGCGGGGGAGGAGCAGTCGAAGCTGTGGACTGATGAAAAGCAGTCAGACTTGGTGTAGGCTCTGATGCCATTTTGTGTTCAACATGTAGCCTCAACAATTGAACCTTTTCTGTTGAACCTCTCCGAGTTCAGTATTTTTTGCTAGGAGTACGTAGACTCCTACAGTGTTACTTTATTTTGATGTTTGTGCTGTCAGTGTTCTACAGCATTGAAGTGCTGCAAACACTGACAAGCACTGCACAAAGGCACAGGGCTGCACCCAGGCTCTCCCATGCCTCCCTCCATATGCTTATGGAGGGAGTCACAGCACGCAGGGAGGTCCTCTTCCCTTCCAAAGGGCAGCAGAGATCTCCCCAGGAGATCAACACAGCCTGGTTGCACATTGCACAGGAGGGCACAAGCAGGGATGTCATCAGGAGGTGCAGGCTGCAGTGGTGCAAACCTTTCAATGATCTCAGTAGATCACAAAACGTTACTTCAAAGCCACACTCAACCTCATCCTGCTGTGCCACTCACCACATCCTCATCACTCTGCCTTCCCTACCCTACTCCTGCACATCCTTACTCAGTGAGAGGGAGATAGAAGAACAAACATGTAGACAAATTTCTGAGAAGTGCAAAAACTATAGGGCAGTAATAGTAGGGGATTTCAACTACCCCAATATTAACTGGGATAAAATTAGTGTGAAGGGTCTCGAAGGTGCGGAATTCCTAAAATGCATCCATGAGAACTTTTTTAGCCAGTATGTAGCAAGCCCAACAAGGGAGGGGGCGGTTCTGGACTTAGTTTTAGGGAATGAAGCTGGGCAGGTAGAAGGCGTATCAGTGGGGGAGCATTTTGGTGCTAGTGACCATAATTCTGTTAGATTTAAAGTAGTTATGGAAAAGGACAAGGATGGACCAGGAATAAAAATTCTAAATTGGGGAAAAGCTAATTTTGCTAAGCTCAGAGAGGATTTAGTCATAGTGGACTGGAAACAGCTACTTGAAGGTAAATCAGTGTCAGAGCAGTGGGAGGCATTCAAGGAGGAGATCCGGAGGGCTCAGACCAAACATGTGCCCCTAAAGAAAAAAGGTGGGACCAACAAATCTAGAGCCCCCTGGATGTCCAGAGACATACAGGGTAGCATAAAGAGAAAAAGGGAGGCGTATGAGAGATACTGAGGGCTAAATACTCCAGAACCTTTAGGGGAGTACAAAAAGTGCAGGGGTGCAATTAAAAATGATATTAGGAAAGCAAAGAGAGAGCATGAAAAATTCTTGGCAAGTAAAATCAAGGAAAACCCAAAGATGTTTTATAACTATATTAAGAGGATAACTAAAGAAAGGGTAGGACCTATTAGAGATCATGAGGGTAATCTGTGTGTGGAGGTGGGAGATGTCAGTACGTTTCTTAATGAATACTTTGCGTCTGTTTTCACAAAGGAGAGAGGTGAAACAGACATTGCTATCGGGGGGAGGAGTGTGAAATATTAGATGAAATAAACATAGTGAGAGAGGAGGTATTAAGGGGTTTAGCAACTTTAAAAGTGGATAATTCTCCAGGCCCGGATGAAATGTATCCCAGGCTGTTAAGTGAAGCAAAAGAGGAAATAGCAGAGGCCCTGACCATCATTTTTCAATCCTCTCTGGCTTCAGGTGTGGTGCCGGAGGACTGCTAATGTGGTACCCTTTTTTAAAAAGGGAGAAAAGGATAGACCGAGTAATTACAGGCCAGTCAGCCTAACCTCGATGGTGGGAAAATTATTGAAAAGAATTCTGAAAGACAGGATAAATCTTCATTTAGAAAGACATGGATTAATTAAGGATAGTCAGCACAGATTTGTTAAGGGAAGGTCGTGTCTGATAAACTTGATTGAATTTTTTGAGGAGGTAACAAGGAGGGTAGATAAACATAGAAGCATAGAAGATAGGAGCAGGAGTATGCCATTCGGCCCCTCGAGCCCGCTCCGCCATTTAATGAGATCATGGCTGATCATCCAAATTCAGTACCCTGTCCCTGCCTTCTCCCCATATCCCTTGATCCCTTTAGCCTCAAGAAATATATCCAACTCCTTCTTGAATATATTTAATGAATTGGCCTCAACTTCCCTGTGTGGCAGAGAATTCCACAGGTTCACCACTCTCTGGGTGAAGAAATTCCTCCTCATCTCAGTCCTAAATGACTTACCCCTTATCCTTAGACTGTGACCCCTGGTTCTGGACTCCCCCGCCATCGGGAACATCCTTCCTGCATCTAGTCTGTCTAGTCCTGTTAGAATTTTATAAGTATGAGGGTAGTGTGTTTGATGTAGTGTATATAGACTTTAGCAAGGCTTTTGATAAGGTTCCACATGGCAGACTGGTCACGAAGTTAAAAGCCCATGGGACCCAGGGCAAGGTGTCAAGTTGGATTCAAAACTGTCTCGGAGACAGGAAGCAGAGTGTAATGTTTGATGGGTATTTTTGTGACTGGAAGGCTGTTTCCAGTGGGGTTCCACAGGGCTCAGTACTAGGTCGTTGCTTTTTGTGATATATATCAACGATCTTGACTTGAATATAGGGGGTATGATTAAGATTACTCCAGATGCTGAGGTTCTGCCCCGGGGGAGTGACAGTGTGTCGGTCGAGCAGGAAGGTGCTGTCCTCTCTCAGGATGACAGCATTCCTGCTCCCACCACTGCCACTCTGCCTTTGCACTTGCCTCAGCCTGTAACACAGCCAGCCCAGACTGCTGCCGCCCATGCTGAGTTGGTGCAGTCTGCAGCCAGGCCTTCCAGGTCCAGAGCTGGTCGAGGGCGTCCTGCAAGGCCATCTGCAGTTTCTGGCTCCCACCAGCCTTGCTGCAGCCACTGGGGCCATATACAGAGGAGCAGTAGGGTTGGGAGGGGGGAAGTGCGAAGGGGAGGGAAATCATTGAGAAAGGCGCAGTAAGTAAAATGTTAATAGCAAATGGTTGTTGGGTGTTTTTGTGACTGGAAGGTTGTTTCCAGTGGGGTTCCGCAGGGCTCAGTACTAGGTCCCTTGCTTTTTGTGGTATATATCAATGATCTAGACTTGAATATAGGGGGTATGATTAAGAAGATTGCAGATGATACTAAAATCGGCTGTGTGGTTGCTACTGAACAAGGAAGCTGTAGACTGCAGGGAAATATCAATAAATTGGTCAGGTGGGCAGAACAGTGGCAAATGGAATTCAATCCATAGAAGTGTGAGGTAATGCATTTGGGGAGGGCTAACAAGGAAAGGGAATACTCATTAAATGGTAGGACACTGAGTAGCGTAGAGGAACAAAGGGACCTTGGAGTGCATGTCCACAGATCCCCGAAGGTAGCAGGCCAGGTAGATAAAGTGGTTAAGAAGGCATATGGAATGCTTGCCTTTATTAGCCATGGCATAGAATACAAGAGCAGGGGGGATTATGCTTCAACTGAATAAAACACTAGTTAGGCCTCAGCTAGAGTACTGCGTGCAGTTCTGGTCACCACATTACAGGAAAGATGTGATTGCACTAGAGAGGGTACAGAGGAGATTTACAAGGATGTTGCCGGGAGTAGAGAATCTTAGCGATGAGGAAAGACTGGATAGGCTGGGTCTGTTTTCCTTGGAACAGAGGAGGCTGAGGGGAGACCTTATTGAGGTGTTTAAAATTATGAGGGGCACATATAAAGTTGATAGAAAGGACCTATTTCCCTTAGCAGAGGGTTCAAAAACCAGGGGCACAGATTTAAAGTAATTGGGGGAAGGTTTAGAGGGGATTTGAGGGGAAATTTCTTCACTCAGAGGGTTGTGGGGGTCTGGAACTCACTGCCTGAAAGGGTGGTAGAGGCAGGAACCCTAACCACATTTAAAAAGTGCTTGGATGTGCACTTGGGATGCTCTAACCTGCAGGGCTACGGACCAAGAGCTGGGAAGTGGGATTAGGCTGGATAGCTCTTTGTTGGTCGGCGCGGACACGATGAGGCGAAATGGCCGCCTTCCGTACTGTAACTTTCTATGATTCGATGATTCTCACACTAACTTACCTTGCACCTCCACCCATCCCTCTCTATCTACATTATCACATCCTCATCTCACTATCCACCCCTCAACCTCACCCTCATCCTAGTCCAATCATACCAACTAACAACACACAAGGGTAGGCACTTGTGTTTTAGCCAATGTTCATATCAAGTTTCTATTAATGTAAACATTGAAATCTTTATTTTGAACACTTTACATTCTTAGACAGATTTCTGTGAACCTTTGGAAGTGGCTTAATGAGTTGCAGTGAATGGTGAGACATAACGGTACCCCCTGCAATGCTGATGAGTGTGAAAGGAATGGCTTGGACATTGTAGGGATGCTTTGTGGTGTTGGTGTGGGGTGGTGCCAATCTGGCGCATCATGTGGCAGCCAGGGTGTACAGCATCAAGTGAAGTAAATCTGGCCATGATGAAGCCATCCCTGGCGTCCTGGGGAGCAATGTGGTCGGGTGCTGATGTCCTGTGTCCTGTGCAGCATCAGTTGATTGCGGAGAAGTTTGGTGTTGTTGTTGGTGCTGCTGGTGTGCCTGGTGCTATTGGTGTTGGGGCTGATTGTGGTGGGATTCTGAGGGCCAAGTTGAGATTTTTCAAGGGCACCGATGCTGATGGAGTAAATGGCAGGTGAGGCTGAGATGACAGAAGGGGTGTCAATGGTGAGAGAGGTTGTTCCAATGAGGTGACACTGGATAGAGAGTTTGCTCCAAACACTTGCAACCTGCATAAAGCTCAATCTGTCTTCCAATTACAGTAAGCAACAGCTTCTGAGCTTGGAAATTGAACAGCTGTGAGATGGGAGCTTTTGTAGCACATTTGCAGCTGTCAAGTAATGAGATGATTCCATGGCCATTCAACTGCGTTACTAACCTGATCCCCGAGCAGTGTGGACCCCGTGGGTGACCTGGTAAACTCTGAAGGTGAGCTGAAAGTAATTCTTAATCCTCAGTTATCAGGGTCATAATGACTTGAATTGCCTCTGCTGTGGAACGGGTCTGTTCAGCGATGGCAGATCCGACATTTGGGAAAGGCGCGTGGCAGCGGGTTGACAGCTGGGTGCCGATCCACAACCGATCGCGTCCGCTGACCACCCACAATATGGGGTGGGATGGGGTGGGGTGGAGATGGGGTGGGGTGGGGATGGGGTGGGATGAGGTGGGGTGGGTGTGGGTGGGGTGGGGATGGGGTGGGGTGGGGATGGGGTGGGGTGGGATGGGATGGGGTGGGTGAGGTGGGGTGGGGATGGGGTGGGATGGGTGGGGTGGGGGTGGGTGAGGTGGGGTGGGGATGGGGCGGGGCTGGGTGGGATGGGGTGGGGTGGGGATGGGTTGGGGTGAGGTGGGGTGGGGTGGGTGAGGTGGGGTGGGGGTGGGTGGGGATGGGGTGGGATGGGTGGGATGGGGTGGGGTGGGGATGGGGTGGGGTGGGGATGGGGTGGGTTGATGTGGGGTGGGGGTGGGTGACGTGGGGGTGGGGTGGGATGGGGTGGGGTGGGGTGGGATGGGGTGGGGATGGGATGGGGTGGGGTGGAGTGGGTATGGGGTGGGGATGGGGTGGGGTGTGGATGGGGTGAGGTGGGGTGGGATGGGATGGGGTGGAGTGGGCCTGAGGTAGGTTGGGGATGGGATGGGGTGGGAATGGGGTGGGATTGGGGATGGTATGGGGTGGGGATGGGGATGGGGTGGAAATGGGGTGGGGATGGGGTGGGGATGGGGTTGGGGTGGGAATGGGATGGGGTGGGTTGGAGTGGGGATGGGGTGGGGATAGGGTGGGGGTGGGGTGGGGATGGGGTTGGGGTGGGGTTGGGATGGGGTTGGGGTGGGGGTGGGATGGGGTGGGGTGGAGTGGGGATGGGGTGGGCATGGGGTTGGGTTGGGGGTGGGGTGGGGATGGGGTTGGGGTGGGGTTGGGATGGGGTTGGGGTGGGGGTGGGGATGGGGTGGGATGGAGTGGGGTGGGTTGGGGTGGGGTGGAGTGGGGATGGGGTGGGGTGGGGATGGGGTGGGGAAGGGGTGGGCTGGGGTGGGGATGGGGTGGGGTGGGGATGGGGTGGGGAAGGGTTGGGGTGGGGGTGGGATGGGGTGGGGTGGAGTGGGGATGGGGTGGGCATGGGGTTGGGTTGGGGGTGGGGTGGGGATGGGATGGGGTTGGGGTGGGGGTGGGGATGGGGTGGGATGGAGTGGGGTGGGTTGGGGTGGGGTGGAGTGGGGATGGGGTGGGGTGGGGATGGGGTGGGGAAGGGGTGGGCTGGGGTGGGGATGGGGTGGGGGTGGGGATGGGGTTGGGATGGGGTGGGGTGAGGTGAGGTGGGGTAGGGATGGGGTGGGGCGGGGTGGGTTGAGGATAGGGTGGGGATGGTGTGGGGATGGGGTGGGATGGGGTGGGGTGGGGATGGGGTGGGGATGGGGTGGGGATGTGGTGGGGTGGAGATGGGGTGGGGATGGGGTGGGGATGGGGTGGGGTGCAGATGGGATGGGGTGGGGATGGGGTGGGGATGGGGTGGGGTGCGGATGGGGTGGGGATGGGGTGGGGTGGGGATGGGTTGGGGTGGGGATGGGGTGGGGCGGGGATGGGTTGGGGTAGGGTGGGGTAGGGATGGGGTGGGGCGGGGATGGGGTGGGGTGGGGATGGGGTGGGGCGGGGATGGGGTGGGGTGGGGATGGGGTGGGGCGGGGATGGGGTGGGGATGGGGTGGGGTGGGGATGGGGTGGGGATGGGGTGGGGTGGAGTTGGGGTGGGGTGGGGTGGGGATGGGGTGGGGATGGGGTGGGGATGGGGTGGGGCGGGGATGGGGTGGGGATGGGGTGGGGTGGGGATGGGGTGGGGTGGGGATGGGTTGGGATGGGGTGGGGTGGGGCTGGGGTGGGGATGGGGTGGGGGTGGGGATGGGGTGGGGCGGGGATGAGGTGGGGATGGGGTGGGGTGGGGATGGGGTGGGGATGGGGTGGGGTGGAGTTGGGGTGGGGTGGGGTGGGGGTGGGGATGGGGTGGGGTAGGGTGGGGTGGGGTTGGGATGGGATGGGGTGGGGATAGGGTGGGGATGGGGTGGAGATGGGGTGGGATGGGGTGGGGTGGGGATGGGGTGGGGATGGGGTGGGGTGGGGATGGGGTGGGGTGGGGATGGGGTGGGGTGGGGTCGGGATGGGGTGGGGTGGGGTGGGGATGGGGTGGGGTGGGGTGGGGTAGGGATGGGGTGGGGTGGAGTAGGGATGGGGCGGGGTGGGTTGGTATCACAACTTCTGGTGGTGAAAATATTCACTTATTTCATTAGCAACTGAAATACTATGACTCATATCATTAGGACAAGTACATTTGATAGGCTAAGAGGTGCTGCATGTTAATAAATTATAAATTTGATTAGTCAGTTGTGACCAGGACTCCAATAACAAAATCTATATAAAACTTGAAGGGTCACTCTGATAGGTGTTAGCGACATTAGTGTTACAGAATCATAGAAATTTATGGCACAGAAGGAGGCCATTCAGCCCATCGTGTCTGTTCCGGCCCAGCCTAATCCCACTTTCCAGCTCTTGGTCCGTAGCCTTGTAGGTTACGGCACTTCAAGTGTATAGCCAAGTCCTTTTTAAATGTGATGAGGGTTTTTGCCTCTACCACCCTTTCAGGCAGTGAGTTCCAGACCCCCACCACCCTCTGGGTGAAAAAAGTTCTCCTCTAATCCTTCTACCAATTACGTTAAATCTATGCCCCTTGGTTATTGACCCCTCAGCTAAGGAAAATAGGTCCTTACTATCCACTTTATCTAGGCCCCTCATAATTTTATACACCTCAATTAAGTCTCCCCTCAGCCTCCTCTGTTCCAAAGAAAACATCCCCAGCCCATCCAATCTTTCCTCATAGCTAAAATTCTCCAGCCCAGGCAATATGCCCGTAAATCTCCTCTGCACCCTCTCTAGTGCAATCACATCCTTATACGCAAACTTGGAGGTGATCCCAAGAAAGCTGCCCAACATCCAAATGTGTCTGCTAACCAAGTTGCACACCAGTTGCTCCTAAATGGAAAAATCAACAAGAAACAACCAAGAGCACAACTAGATAGGAAGCAGTACAGCGATGATCCTGGCTTCACTAGACCATTCACCATGGAAGAGCTGGAAACTGGTATATCTAGTCTAAAACACGGGAAAGCAATTGGTCTTGACAACATAGCAATGGAGCAGATAAAGCATTTTGGACAGAAAGCAAAGAAATGGCTCCTACAATTGTTCAAGCACTGTCTGGCAACACACAAGCTACCTAATATCTGGCAGAAGGCACATGTAATAGCACTATTAAAGCCTGGAAAAGATCCCTCAGATCCTAAGAGTTTTCGGCCAATTTCACTGCTTTGCCACACCTATAAGCTGTTTGAACGCCTGATACTCAATAGGATAGCACCAACTGTAGATGAGAAGATCATTCCAGATCAAGCAGGTTTCCGCCCCGGCAAATCAACAACAAGCCAACTGCTCAACCTCACACAACACATCGAAGATGGTTTTGAGCAAGGGATGGTACCAGGTGCTGTTTTTGTAGACCTGTCAGCAGCATACGATACAGTGAACCATAGACGTCTCCTCTGCAAGATTCTAGAGATGACAAAAGATATTCACTTGACAGAGCTGTTAGAAAGCATGCTTCAGAATCGCCGGTTCTATGTTGAACTAGGTGGGAAGCGCAGCAGGTGGCGTATTCAGAAGAATGGCCTTCCTCAGGGAAGCGTGCTTGCACCGCTGCTGTACAACATCTACACGAATGACCAACCTATAGACGGTGTTACACGTCGTTTTATATATGCTGATGACTTATGTGTCACTGCCCAAAGCACTGATTTTAACACCGTGGAGAAAACGCTTTCTGAGGCCTTGGAGGGACTAAAATCCTACTATGAAGAAAACCACCTTCGCGCAAACCCATCAAAGACGCAAGTTTGTGCATTCCACCTCAGAAACCGTGAAGCCAAGCTGAAAGTAACCTGGTGTGGAGCAACACTGACGCATTGCGAGCACCCTATCTACTTAGGAGTTGCCCTTGACCGATGCCTTACCTTCAAGAACCACATCGAGAAGACAAAAGCAATAGTGAGCGTACGAAACAACATCCTGAATAAGCTCACTAACACAAGATGGGGAACAAGCCTCAAAACATTGCGAACCAGTGCACTTGCTCTTTGCTATTCCACTGCCGAATACGCCTGCCCTGCATGGGAAAGGTCTACTCATGCCAAGAAGATGGATGCCGTTCTGAATGCAAGCTGCCGCTTTATCACAGGCTGCTTAAAACCAACAAACACCAACAGCCTATATATCCTGGTGGGTATCGCTCCCCCTGATATAAGAAGAACGGTAGCCAGCAAGAAAGAGCGACTCCGTCAAACATCAGATGAGAGACACCCTCTGCATTGTCATACACCTGCAGCCAGCCGCCTAAAATCAAGAAAGAGCTTCATGAACAGTGTTGTTCCATTACAATCAACCTCATCTGAAGCCCGCATCGCCTTGTGGAAAGACCGGCTCACCAGTCTTGAACAACCCCCAGCGATGGAAATTTTACTTGATGAAAGCCTTCCCCCAGTGGCTAATTGCAACTGGGCAACCTGGAAGTGCCTTAACAGACTTCGGACCGGTGTAGGTTGCTCAAAGGTGTCACTAAGCAAATGGGGATATTCAACCAGCCCGACAACTTGTGAATGTGGAACTGAGGCACAGACTATGCAACATCTCCTGCAATGCCCATCATTAGAGGAACCCTGCACTGTTACAGATCTTGCCGAATTCAACAACAAGGCACAAAAATGTGTCCAGTTCTGGCTGGGCTATGTATAGACTGTCCGTGGGCACGATAAGAAGAACATCCTTCCTGTAATGTGGTGACCAGAACTGTACACAGTACTCTAGTTCATTCTGTATGAGCTGTACTGATTGGAATTGCCGGCTCGTTTATTTAGAGAGTCAAAATGTATACACAATTTGTGTCGAATAAATGCCTTGTTCGACTTGTAGACTTTATGGGGGCAAAACTCAACTTTAGTGGGGACTCAAACTGGCCGCTAGCAGACCGGTCGCCCGTTGTAACTCTGCCCGAGTGGCGCGGGGCGTGGGGGTTCAGTCTTGCCCCTAACTTGTGATGCCACCCTGTGAAACAATCCTATTTTCCGGCAGTAATTGGCATTGTATTTGGGACACTTATCTTTCTTTTGCTAATTGTGTATTTACAGATTAAGTTTCCTGAGAATTCTTACATTAAAGGAGTTATCAGACACACTGGGTTGGACAGCTGACGGCTTGAAAGCTGGAGGTGGATATGGGGCTGTCATTTACCGAATCAGACAATAGGGTCCCATTCCAGGGTGAGCTGATCGGGTGGGAGGGTACTCGTGTGGGGCATAAACACCGGCATTGGGCCGAATGGCCTGTTTCTGTGCTGAAAAACTCCATGTTGTCTATGTGATTCCTGCTGAGGGATACGGAGCAATATCACATGATACCATACCCTGATGACCTTTTACAAGTAGATAAACCCCGAATCTAACAGGGTGGGGGGGGGGGGCACTGGTGAGGGTGGGTTGCGGGATGGGTGTGAGGGGAGGACAGTGGCCGCGGGCCTCAAAGTCGGCGGAGCATCCGAAAACAATGGAGACAGCAAAGCCCGGCCGATTTTAACAACCAGGGCCTCATTCCCATAGATTTCGGCGGACGCCCCGCCTGAACCATGCCTGATCCACTGCTTCGAGTAGACACTGAACAGGAGGGAAGGGCAGGGAAAATAGAGAAGTTGGTGGTGGGGCTGAAGAGAAGTTTCATGACGAGCTTCTTGAAAGCAGTGAGATGAAGAGCAAGGCTGAGGGATCTAGGGAGGGAGCTTCAGAGGGACGGGGGCATGGTGGCTGCCAATGACGGAGAGTGGTGAATGCAGGATAAGGAGTAACCCCCTGCCAGAGGAACAGAGACCATGTGGAAGGGCAAATAGCTGAACTGCTAAAGTAGAGAGGGACGAGACCATGGGAGGAGGGCAGTGCATTTGAAGGTGAGGACAAATGTTTTGAATTCAATTCACTACAGCATGGGGATAGGATGGGGATGGCGGTACGAAAGCAAGCATTTTTACAGGTGAGAACATGGGCTGCGAGATTCTGAGTGAGTTGCAATTTATGGAACAGAAGGCCAGCTCGGAGGAATCGAGCTCTGAAGTGATAAATGCAATGGATTCAGGCTTCAAACATAAGTGGAGGAACGGAAGAGGTGAATCAGATGATGTCGCAGAGATAGAAGATCAACAGCTTGGTGATGGCAGATGTGAGCGAAGGAAGCTGAGCTCAGGGTCAACCAGAACACTGACAAATGTCACCTCCTATCTTAGCCTGTGGTGGCAGCTGGGGAGGTTAATACAATCAAGTGGTGCTGGTGGAATCCAAAGAGGGTGGGTTTAGTTTTGCTGACATAAAGTTACATAGGTCTGAATTTTAATGGGGAAGCGGGTTGGGAGCAGTGGGGGGAGGAGCTCGGAGGGCCGGAGGAGTGAGGAGGGGAGCCTGGCAATGATTGGAGGGCCAGAGGAGTGGTGGGGGGACTGGCAATGATTGGAGGGCTGGAGGAGCGAGGAGGGGAGCCTTGCAATGATTGGAAGGCTGGAGGAGCGAGGAGGGGGGCCTGGCAATGATTGGAGGGCCGGAGGAGCGAGGTGGGGGGCCTGGCAATGATTGGAGGGCTGGAGGAGCAAGGAGGGGGGCTTGGCAATGATTGGAGGGCTGGAGGAGCGAGGAGGGGGGCCCGGCAATGATTGGAGGGCTGGAGGAGCGAGGAGGGGAGCCTGGCAATGATTGGAGGGTCGGAGGAGCGAGGAGGGGGGAGGTCAGCAACGATCGGAGGGCAGGTGGAGCCGGGGTGGGGTGGAAGGGGGCTCGACAACAATCGGAGGGATGGAGGATCGCATGGGGGGGCCGGAGGGTGATTATCGGAGGGCTGGGAGCAGCTGATGATTGGGGAGCCAGATGCTGCATGCTGGTGGTGCCGGAGGAGCATGGGCGGAGGGGAAGGCTTTGTGAGCGGGATTAGAGGCCTGGGGGGGTGGGTTTGGAGGCCTCCTGGGGGTGGGTCTCCGATCGCGGGGGGTTGGGGGTGGGTGAGGCAGGGCTGGTGGATCCAGGAGTTAAGTGTAAAGGCATTTACCTCCTGGATCCAGCAGTCCTCACCTTACTTAGCTGGCGGGTTTCACGAGGCTTGGGAAACCTGACCAGCTAAAGTTGAATTCAAAATGGTGGTTACATCTGAGGCACAGCAGTCTGGTTATAATATTTAAATGAGAGACCCTCCTCCTGGGAGCGGGTTGGCTGCCCGCCTCCCGTCCCGCCTCCGTTAAAACTGGAACTAGGCAGGTTGGTGGCGGGCTCTGTTAGGGATTCACTTTAACTTTCTACCTGACCCAAATCTACCCGCTTTTTTGGGTTAAAATTCCACATAGAATTACATAGAATGTACAGCACAGAAACAGGCCATTCAGTCCCACTGGCCTCTGCCGGCGTTTATACTCCACGAGTCTCCTCTCACTCTACTTCATCTAACCGCCCCCATCCTTCTATTCCTTTCACCCTCATGTACTTTTCTAGCTGACCGTTAAATGCATCAGTGTTAGTCGACTCAACTGCTTCATGTGGTAGCAAGTTCCACATTCTAAGTTGGAGAAAGTTTTTAATATTGGGATTGTCAGACAATTTGAATTAATGGAGCAGCAGGAGACACAAAGCTAGGGGCAGTTGGTGTACATGTAGAAGCTGACTCACACAACCAGGTGATATCACTGAGCTGCAGGACATAAATGATGAAGAAGAGGTGAGGAGAATGGAGCCCTGGAATATATTGGAGGTGAAGTTATTGGAGGGGATGTACTGTCTTTGTTGCAATAGGTATTGAACAGAACCTGGAGATAGCAGGGGCACAAAGGGCAGCTGCAGAGGAGGTAGGACGATGAGGTGATGAAATGGTGTGAGGAGGCTGAGGGAAGATTTAATTCAGGTGTATAAAAAATATAAGGGTCCTAGATAGAGTGGATAGGAAGGACCTATTTCCCTTAGCAGAGAGGTCAATATCCAGGGGGCATAGATTTAAAGTAATTGGTAGAAAGCTTAGAGGGGATTTCAGGAGAACTTTTTTCACCCAGAGGGTGGTGGGGGTCTGGAACTCACTGCCTGAAAGGGTGGTAGAGACAAAAACCTTCATCACATTTAAACCGTACTTGGATATGCACTTGAAGTGCCGAGACCTGTAAGGCTATGGACCAAGAGCTGGAAAGTGGGATTAGGCTAGATAGCTTTTTGTCGACCGGCACAGACACGATGGGCCGAATGGCCTCCTTCTGTGTCATATTTTTCTATGATTCTATGGGGGGGGGGTGTAGTGTATGTACCTTTAAAAGAGAACTACTTTTACAGCTCCTGTATACTGTAGTACCGGCAGTGACCACACCTGTATATAAGCCTTGAGCATGCCTCTGTACTGCCAGTCTTGAGACTACCCTACTCCAGTAAACACCTGTTGATTGTTAAGTTACAGCCTCCGTGTAGTTATTGGAAAACATCATACTCTAAGAATCACGGATCCAACAGTGGCGACAAGGTCGATTCGAATCTACCTGCAACTCTGCATTTCCCTTCAAGGATTCGCTCCGGGAGGGCGGTGGAAGAAAGTCGAGGCCAGAAGCACGGGCGTCGAACACGAGCAACCGCCCAGTCATCCGGCAGAGTGTGAACATCGCAGGGGAGGCTGTTGAGAGCCGGGCTTGGTTCCCCAGCCACGACGATCCAGCAACAGACTGGCAACAGGTACAGCGAAGACCCTTCCCGGACAGCGGCGGCTGGAGCCGACCGATGGCAGAGAAAAAGCCGAGCAGCGTCGACGGGGTAAGAGAGAGGGTGAAGCGCACAGGGCGCAGCCGGGGGTTGAAAACCGAGCAGCGTCGAGGAAAAACAAAAACAGAGAGA
Organism: Somniosus microcephalus; assembly: GCF_052327205.1. NCBI lineage: Eukaryota > Metazoa > Chordata > Chondrichthyes > Squaliformes > Somniosidae > Somniosus > Somniosus microcephalus. The sequence goes on from NC_140989.1 coordinate 189,556,960, forward strand.
GAGAGGGTAAAGCAGCAGCTGGGTTCAGGACCGAGCGGCGGAAACGGGAAAGGCGCACAGGAGAACGCGCAGAGCACAGCCAGGGCTCAAGGGCTGAACAGCGTCCACGGGGAGAAGAAGGGAGAGCACGGGAGATGCCAATGAGCTGCGGAGAAGAAGGGAGAGCGCGGAAATGCCATTTTTAGAAGCCGCAGCGGAGAAGAAGGGTGAGCGCGGGAAGAAAGGAAAGCGCGGGAGACGCCATTTTGTGCCAGCGGAGAAGAAGGGAGCGCGCGGGAGACGCCATTTTTGACAGTTAAATCACACCCAGGGATGCCGAAGAGTGGCAGTATCTTTGCGTTCGATAATGAAGTCGAAGATTGGGCGACATATGTGGAACGCATGGAGGTGTACTGCAGGGCAAATGAAGTGCCAGATGCTAGGAAAGCATTGGTTTTGTTAAATTCCATGGGTGCAAAAACTTATGGCTTACTGCGAAACCTAATAACCCCAGAGAAGCCCGTGGATAAGAATTTCGGAAGCATAGTAGAAATCCTACAGGACCACTTAAACCCCACACCGCTGCTGATAGCAGAAAGATTTAAGTTCCACAAACGGAACCAGCATAAAGACGAAAATAATGCTGAGAACTTAACGGAACTGTGCAAGCTATCGAAACACTGCCAGTTTGGAGTGGGACTAGCAGATATGTTAAGGGACAAGTTTGTGTGTGGGCTTCAAAGTGAAGGAACACAGAAACGGCTTCTATCAGAAAAGGATCTTACGCTGGACAAGGCTTTCAGCATGGCAGTATCACACGAAGCAGCTGCAAGGGGCGCTGCAGAGATACAACGGAGACCGCAAGAATATGGCACCAATGAAATGTCATATGGAGCAGGGAAGTGTTATCGCTGCGGCAGAACAACACACGACCAGAAGGATTGTTGGTTTAAGGACCAAGTGTGCAGACAGTGTGGAAAAGCAGGACACATAGCAAGAGTCTGCAGGTCAGGGAAGAAAACCAACAGCAAGAAATCTCCACAAGAGAAGTACAAAAAGGTACATAAGGTGATGGACAGTAGTTCAGATGAACAGAAAAGTGATACAGACTCCGGAAGCAAGGAGCTGGGTTGTCTGAAGCTACATAAGGTAACCAAAATGGAGGATCACCAGACTATCTGGGTCACACTCAAGATAGATGGAGTCCAAGTGAAAATGGAATTGGACACAGGATCAGCCCTAACAGTCATAAACCAAAGGACTACAAGCGGCTATTTTCACATATACCCTTGAAAGCTACAGAGATTGTCTTGAAGATGTACACGGGGCAAAAAGTCTACCCCAAAGGAAAAATAAGGGTGAAAGTGATATACAAAGGCCAGGAAATACCTAAAATGGACCTATATGTATTGCCAGATGGAGGACCACCACTACTAGGACGTAAATGGATCCGGAAGATACAATTAGATTGGCATTCCATACAGGCACTGAAGGTTGAGGCCAAAAAGGATGATGACATCACACCTGGACGACTGTCAAAACTGCTAACTGACGCAAAAGAAGTGTTCCAGGAGGGACTCGGAACACTAAAAGGCATAACAGCAATGATTAAAATAGAGGAAAATGCAAGCCCAAAGTTTCTTAAGGCCAGACCAGTACCTTATGCGATCCGACCAGCCGTCGAAGCAGAGCTGGAAGGGTTGGAACGTTCAGGAGTACTGTCCAAAGTAGAATGCAGCGAGTGGGCTACACCCATCGTTCCTGTAATGAAGAGGTCGTTGAGTAATACGCCTGGGGAACCAAAGAAGGTCCGCATCTGTGGGGATTTTAAGGTGACAGTGAACCAGTCCTTCACACGGTACAATATCCGCATCCACGGATTGAGGACATTTTCGCCTCGCTATCTGGAGGGAAACGCTTCACCAAAATTGATCTAGCCCAGGCGTACTTGCAAATGGAGGTAGAAGAAGCCTCGAAACAATACCTCACGATCAACACTCATAAAGGTCTCTACCAATACAATCGGCTGGTGTTTGGGGTAGCATCGGCTCCGGCTATTTGGCAAAGGGCGATGGATCAAGTCCTGCAAGGGATTCCAGGGACCCAGTGTTATTTGGATGACATCCTGGTCACGGGCGAAAATGACAGTGATCACCTCGCCAACCTGGAGAAGGTGCTCACTAGATTAAAGGAATATGGGCTACGAGCTAATCACCACAAGTGCGAGTTTTTCCAGAAGCAGATCTCGTATTGTGGCCACGTTATTGATAAAGAGGGGTTACATAAGTCCCCTGAAAAGATTGAGGCAGTAGTCAAGGCTCCAGCACCGGAAAATGTGTCACAACTGAGGTCGTTCCTCGGGCTGGTGAACTACTACCATAAGTTCTTACCAAATTTGTCTACAGTATTACACCCACTGAACACCCTACTGCAAATGGGTGTACCATGGAAGTGGAATGATGAACGTAAATGAGCTTTAGAATTGATCACATCAAAAGAGGTGTTGGCCCATTTCAACCTAGCACTTCCAATTCGTTTGGCATGTGATGCATCACCCTATGGTATTGGAGCGGTGCTGTCGCACAAATTCCCAGATGGGTTGGAGAGGCCAGTAGCCTTTGCGTCTCGGTCACTAACCTCAGCCGAGCGCAACTACGCCCAGATTGACAGGGAGGCCCTCAGCCTAGTATGGGGAGTAAAAAAATTCAACCACTATCTGCATGGGCAGAAGTTTACCTTGCTGACTGACCACCAATCGGTTGTCTCCATCTTTAATCCAAAGAAGGGCGTTCCGGTGATGACTGCACAACGGTTACAAAGATGGTCCCTTTTTCTAGGGGCGAACCAATATGAAATAGAATATAAAGGCACGAAACAGCATGGAAACGCTGATGGGCTATCACGCCTGCCACTGCCTACTGTGGAGAAAGCACCAGCAGTGGACCCTGTCGAGATATTTTATTCGTCAATAATTGAACGATTGCCAGTAACTAACGCGGATATAGAGAAGGAGACCTGCAATGATCCGACACTGTCTCGGGTGTAATGATATCAGCAAATAGTGATGATATTTGCCTGTTTGATTATGATGCCTTATCAGCATAGTTGCCTGATTGATTACTTGTGCCTGACCAGCAGAGGGCATGTGACAGAGACAAGCAGTTTAGTTTCAGTTTCGTTCTAGATGGATCACTAGCATGGTGTCTCCTGTAATGCTGTATAAAGAGTTGAACAGACTTTAGATTAAAAGACATTCTCTTTCATAAATGTCTCGTCATTGAACCCACAAAGAAATCAATACATGGTGTCAGAAGTGATTGAAAGAGATGAAGAGGAAAAATCTGAAGTTAAATCAGCTCTCCACAGATTAGCAAGCCAAAAGAGAACATCGTTACTTACCATTAGAGAATAGCTAACAAAGTGAAAAATGGAAGATTTACTCCCACCGGTGAAGCTTCAGTTGACAGGTAATGTGGCTGAAAATTGGAGGAGATTCAAACAACGTTTGGAATTGTATTTAGCGGCAATCGGAGCTGACGAGAAAAGTAATAAAAAGAAATCGTCACTGTTCTTACATGTCGTGGGTGATGAAGCGCTGGAGGTGTATAATAACTTCACATTCGCTGCTGTTGGAGACAAAATGAAGCTAGATAAAATAATGGAACAGTTTGAGGCCTACTGCATACCTCAACATAACGTGATGTTTGAGAGGCACAGATTTTTCACATGTGTACAGAAAACGGGTGAGACTATTGATCAGTATGTGACTGAACTGAGAAACAGAAGCAAAACATGTGAATTTGTGGGACTGACAGACTCGCTGATAAAAGACAGACTGGTGTGTGGTATTCCAGGTAATGGTCTAAGGGAAAGACTGCTAAGAGAGCAAGATCTAGACCTGGGAAAAGCCATAGCACTGTGCAGGGCTACAGAGACTGTGAAGTTGCAGGCAAAGGAGCTGTTCAGTGACAGTAGCTGCAACGTGGATGCAGTGAGAATGAACGGATACAAACCGTTTAACAAAAAGAGCGCCAATGTGAAAAAAGAGGCGTGGCCAGCGAACGAAAATGAAAGGGACAATCGAAAGTCATGTAGTCGATGCGGTACACAGCATACACCAAAAAAGTGTCCAGCATATGGTAAAACATGCAATAGTTGCAACAAAAACAACCATTATGCCCGTTGCTGTAAGAACCAAGCGCAACAAAGCAAGGTCCATACAGTAGATGAAAGCGAGATAGAGGAGTTCAATGTAGATGTTGTGTCTGAAAACAAAAAAGAAGAAAGAGACTGGATGTTGACACTAAAAGTGAATGACATACATATTCCATTTAAATTGGATACTGGAGCACAAGTTAATGTGATATCAGGGACTGATTTTAAGAAAATTAGACCCAGACCAAAGATACATGGAATAAAAGTGAAAGTGACAGGATACTCAGGTACTGATGTACCAGTGAAAGGAAGATGCATTGTCAAAGTAACACACAAGGACAGAGAGCACACGCTAGCATTAATCGTGGTGCCAAAGGATGTGCAAGCCATACTAGGTTTAAAAGCCTGTGAGAGACTGAACCTGGTAAAGAGAGTCTTCGTTGTGGAAAGCGAAGGAGAGACAGTCTATGATGAACTCATGAAAGAGTACAATGACCTATTTAAGGGTCTAGGCTGCCTGCCAGGAGAACACACGATCAGAGTAGATAAAAGTATGGCAACGGTCATACATCCATGCAGAAAAGTTCCGTTTGCTCTTCAAAAGCAACTGAATGCAGAGTTGGACAGGATGGAAAGCCTGAACGCGATTCAGAAGATAGATGAGCCAACTGAATGGGTGAGTTCCCTCGTTGTTGTGGAGAAAAAGAATGGAAAGCTCAGAATTTGCCTGGATCCAAGAGATCTAAACAGAGCAATAAAGAGAGAGCACTTCAAGCTTCCTACACGTGAGGAAATCATGTCACAGTTTGCAAATGCAAAGTATTTCAGCAAGTTAGATGCATCATCAGGATTTTGGCAGATGAAATTGGACGAAGCAAGTTCAAGACTGTGCACGTTCAACAGTCCATTTGGCAGATACAGATTTTTAAGGTTACCATTTGGCATTGCCTCAGCTCCTGAAGTGTATCACAAAACTAACCATATGATCTATGAACATCTGGAGGGAGTTGATACATCAATGGATGACATCATAGTATGGGGAACCACGAGAACTGAGCATGACGAGAGACTGAAAAAAGTGCTGGAAGCAACAAGGAAAACAAACCTGAAGCTGAATAGAGAGAAATGCCAGCTCGGCGTGACAGAACTGACATTCGTGGGAGATATCTTTATCAGTGAGGGCATCAGACCAGATCCCAGAAAGGTGTCCGCCATTGAGAATATGCCAAAGCCTCAATGCAAAAAGGACGCGCAGAGGTTTAATGGAATGATCAACTACATGGGTAAATTCATATCCGACCTCTCAGAAAAAATGGCGCCACTGAGAAGACTAACTGAAAAGAACATAGTATGGGAATGGAATCATGAGCATGAGAAGTCATGGAGCGATCTAAAGAAACTGCTCACAGAGGAAGCAGTTCTGAGGTTTTATGACCCAGCGAGACCCATCAAGATATCATCAGATGCATCACAGAGTGGGCTCGGTGCCGTTCTTCTGCAAAAATATGACTACTGGCAACCTATTGCATATGCATCGCGCTCAATGACAGACGCGGAGACGTGATATGCTCAAATAGAAAAGGAGCTGCTCAGCATCACATACGCCTGTGAAAGATTTCACCAGTTTGTGGCAGGACAAGCAATCAGTGTAGAGACTGACCATAAGCCCTTGATTGCATTGTTCCAAAAGCCACTAAATAGCTGTCCGCTTAGAATACAAAGAATGATGATCAGGCTGCAACGCTATACACTGAATGTTGCGTACACACCGGGTAAGCTGATGTATACAGCAGACACGTTGTCCAGAGCTGTTGACCCAAGTGAGCCCGCAAACACCACAATGGATGAAAAAGTGAACGCCTACGTGGACATGATCACAAGTGCACTGCCCATAGCAGATGCAAAAATGGAGCTCATAAAGACAGAGACAAACAAAGATGAAACAATGAGACGACTGAGGAAAAGCATCTTGGCTGGATGGCCCAACATGAAGCAAGACTGCTCACCTGACATGGCAGAGTACTGGAACTGCAGGGCAGAACTATCAGTGGTCGAAGACATCATCTACAAAGGAAGTTAAATAGTTATCCCAAAGAGTCTGAGAAAAGAGATGCTAAAAAGTATCCATGGAGGACATCTGAGAATCGAAAAGTGTAAGAAAAGAGCATGAGAGGTGATGTACTGGCCACGAATCAACCAAGATGTGACAAATGAGGTGTCAAACTGCACAATATGCCTGAAATATCGAGCAAGCAATCCGGTAGAACCACTAAAGCCACACCCAGCACCAGACAGACCTTACCAGAAGGTAGGCGCTGACCTATTCGTATGTCAAGGGAAGGACTATCTTGTAGTCACAGACTATTACTCCCTGTATCCAGAGGTTTGTAGACTGTACACCACCACTGCAGGTGCTGTGATAAGATGTATGAAAGCCATATTCTCCAGGCATGGCGTGGCAAGCGAGGTCTTCACAGACAATGGACCCCAGTTTTACAATGCAAGTTTCTGACACTTTGCCAAAGAGTGGGACTTTGTCCACACAACGTCAAGTCCTCACTTTCCACAGTCCAATGGTCTAGTGGAAAAATTGGTCCAGACAGTGAAAAGACTGATGCACAAGGCAAAAGACAGTGGAACTGACTTCTACCAGAGCATGCTTGTATACCGCACAACGCCACTCGAGTGTGGTATGTCACCAGCCCAACTCCTGATGGGACGTCGGCTAAGGTCAAACCTACCCATCCCGGAGAACCTCCTGAAAACAAAAGAGGGGGAGAAAGTGAGGAAGTTCAAAGAACAACAGAAAGAAAAGCCAAAGTACTACTATGACAGAGGAACACAAAACCTACCTGAACTCCACACTGGTGACCAAGTAAGGTTCAAAGACAAAACAAACATATGGACTCAGAAGGGAACTGTCCTGAGTGAAGTTCAACCAAGATCATACACCATTCAGATGGATGAGGGTGCTGTTCTGAGAAGAAATCGTCGCGATCTTCTCATGGGACCAGACACAGCAGGTCGAAAGACTGATACTGTTGAACAACCTGATCACACAGCTGAGAAATCATCATCTGAGGCAACAACTCAGATTCAAGGACAATCAATCAGAAAATCCTCAAGACACGTGAAGCCTACTGAGAGACTCATTGAGCAAATTTAAGGACTATTGTTATCGAAGGAAGTAATGTTATCTTATTCTTTCTTCAAGTTCTAGTGTATTTACATATTTCATGTGAAGACACAAAGCAAGGTTAAAAAACCTTGATAATGATAATGATAATGTAAGTTCATTAAGTGTTACAGTTAAAATGCAGATTAATACAAAGAAAACATGTTGTTAGTTAAAAGTAAAATGCTTTTGTTTTAAGAAAGGGAGATGTAATGATATCAGCAAATAGTGATGATATTTGCCTGTTTGATTATGATGCCTTATCAGCATAGTTGCCTGATTGATTACTTGTGCCTGACCAGCAGAGGGCATGTGACAGAGACAAGCAGTTTAGTTTCAGTTTCATCCTAGATGGATCACTAGCATGGTGTCTCCTGTAATGCTGTATAAAGAGTTGAACAGACTTCAGATTAAAAGACATTCTCTTTCAGAAATGTCTCGTCATTGAACCCACAAAGAAATCAATACATCGGGTATATGATTTGACGGTGAGGTGATAGCCAACACATGGCGACGCACTGTTGCCAGCATTCTCATTCAGAAGAGAACAGCTGACAGTATGCCAGGGGACAGTGATGTGTGGATCCCGAGTGGTAATTCCACCCAAGTTAAGGGAGAGAGTGCTAAATGAGCTTCACGAATGTCATCTGGGAGGGTGAAAATGAAAAGCCTTGCTAGGGCTTATGTGTGGTGGCCGGGGATCAATCAGCAAATTGAGGACCTAACCAAGAGCTGCTCAGGATGCCAGAAGCTCCAAAATGCACCACCACATGCCCCTCTACACCCATGGGAGTGGCCCTCCTCTCCATGGCAACGGGTGCATATTGATTTTGCTGGTCCATTCATGGACTCAATGTTCTTAATAGCAGTGGATGCTCACTTGAAATGGCCTGAGGTGATAAAAATGTCCTTAACCACTACAGAGAAAACGATTGCAGTCCTACGGATCATATTTGACAGGAACGGCTTGCCAGAGCAGATTTGCTCTGATAATGGACCACAGTTTGTGTCCGAAGAGCTTTGGAAATTTATGAGAAGGAATGGGGTAAGGCATTACACATCCGCCCCGTATCATCCAGCCACAAATGGATTGGCTGAGAGGTTCATACAAACCTTTAAAAAGGCGATAAAGGCCATGTGCGATGATGAAATTCCACTGCAGCATAAGGTGGACAATTTCCTGTTAGCCTACAGAAATGCGACACATGCAGTTACCAACCAGACCCCGGCCATGATGTTCTTTAACCGAAGGTTGAGAGCTCATCTGGATTTGCTCAGACCAAATGTGCGAAGAAATGTTGAGGATAAACAATTCCAGCACATCAATGAGAAGTTGACAAGGAGCTTCAATGTAGGACAACCAGTCTTGGCCCGTGACTACCGAACAGAGAAATGGCAACCCTGAACAATATGCACACGGCAGGGGCCATTAATGTACACAGTGGATGTCGGGGAGAACATTGTGAGACGCCACGTTGATCAGATCTTAGCGTCACAGGAACGAGTCAACCCCATGTCTCGCGTACCTGGGGATGAACCCAACATACCGGTAGCATCTACCTCAGAAACAGTAGCAGTGGAAACTGATGAACTAACCGACGAAAGGGGGCCAGAATCGCCTCCGCACCAAGAACAAGAACCTCAGGAAAGGCGCTATCCAGAAAGGATCAGGAAGCCGCCCCAAAGACTGAATCTATAAATGGACTATTTCTGTTTAATGTGCATGTTAAAGTGTTAATTGTTATTTGAATATTATGGGTACTGCTAATCTAAAAGGGGAGGAATTTTAGTGTATGTACTTTTAAGAGAGAACTACTTTGACAGCTCCTGTATACTGTAGTACCGGCAGTGACCACACCTGTATATAAGCCTTGAGCATGCCTCTGTACTGCCAGTCTTGAGACCACCCTACTCCAGTAGACACCTGTTGATTGTTAAGTTACAGCCTCCGTGTAGTTATTGGAAAACATCATACTCTAAGAATCACGGATCCAACAGGGGGAAAATTTGTTAGTGACCATTTTGGGTCGCTAACATCATCTGGGCACGGAAAATAGCACTGGCGATCACTAACTTCAGTTTTCACACCCCAAGAGGAAGGTGGAGTGCTAATTCAAGCACTCCATTTCCTTCTTAGAGCGCTAACCCTGAATATCGGGCGGTGCGTTCTGCAGCGCTGCGCACTGTGCCACGTAGCGCTGCTGCATGGAAGAGCTCTTCCCCTCATTAAAGGGGAGGGCCCAAGCCCACAACTCTGCTGGACCCTACCTGGGGCCCCGGGGAGCGGGGTGCCGTGCCAGCAGTCCAGCACACGAGGAGTGCCAGGCTGCCAGATCGCGGCACGGACCCCACGTTCAAAGACGCGACGGGCCACGACAAGTATGTCGGTCGATTTTTTTTCCCCTCCCGCCACCTCCCCTTTAGTTAGCGCTCCGCGAGCCTCCTGCCACTCCGTTCCCGCCACCTGAATCGGTCGCTGTCATCACTCAGTGCAGATTCAGGGGGCGCGGGACAATTTTGCAGGCAGGGCGAAAACGAGGCACGCGCACTGTGATGCTATCATCACCTGCACAGCCGAGTGGGGCGCTACTGGTTACCACTGAATTTAGCGGGAGTCGTTAGCGGGGCTGCGCCCGGGCGAAAAGTCATTTGTGCCCCGTTAGCATCCCCCGGGGGTGCTAACGAGAGGCGCAACTGCACTGAATTTCTAGCTGTATGATTCTATGTGTGAAAAGCTGTGGAGAGAGGATGAAGCAAGACAGTGAACCATATCATCGGTGCACAGGATTTCAAGACTCACCATTGATAATTGGTCCATTACAGACTCTCTGACTATGGCAGTTTTTATATCTTATATATATATGAAGGAATCGTTCTGTCTGTCTATGCCTGTCCTTCTGTCTGTCTGTCCTCACGTGTGCGTCTGTCCGGCTATGCGCTCGAAAGTTACAGAGCGTACCTACGCATGCATTACGGCGAAAGAAAGCTCACCGATCCAAAACGATGGTAAGCGTATTTACATTTCGGCCGGACAAAAATCGCGCCCGCGGTATCCGAAAAACCTTCAACATTCCGCTCATTAGCATCTCATTATCCGCTCATTAGCGACAGAGTGACCTCGAGGTCGACCAATCGTACGCCGGGTGCTGGCGCGTGCGCCGGGCCCTCTACGGTCGAGTGACGGGACGATTGACCAATCCTACGCTTCGGTCACCTGACGGTCGACCATCGGTGCATGTGTGGGCGGGGCCTTATCGTTCTGAACCGAGGTGAGTCGCCGCCATCTTGATTCCAAACTTTTCCTTTCTTTTCCTGCTTTCTGCATCTTTAAAAAAACTTTGCTTTTAAAACACATATGTTTTTAAAAAAGTTAATTACTTTCTAAATCTTTTAACTAATCTCATTAATTTTCCTACCTATCCGCATTTTTCCAGGTAGGCCTCGAAGCCTCGGCCTCTCCTCCGCACCGACACCCGAGCTAGGCACCTCCTGGCCCCAGTCAACAAGCGGCCCCCGATCGCCGCCATCTTTGTGAAGGCTGGAGGGCGGGCCTCAGCCGAGCGCCGCTACCCGCCGCCATCTTAGTAAAGGCTGGTGCGGCGGTGGCGGCACGGAGCTCCGCGGAGCAGGAGCGCGGCGGCGTCTAACTCTTCCCCGCTCCCCCCCCAGTCTGTCTCTCTCTCTCTTCCCCACGCCTCCTGAATGCGCGGGGGAAGAGGCCGGGGCACTGTGGCCGCTTTCGGAGACTTCAACTCCGTGACAGGTGAGGAGGGTCTTTGTTAACGCATCGGCCGCTCAGGCCCAGAGATTGGGAGGCGGAGGAGGGTTACAAGGCAACCGGGGCTCGGGCGGGGGGGGCGGGGTCTCTCTCTGCTTTTGAAGCCGCTCAGGCGGGGGGCGGGGCTCCAGAGATCGGGCCTCCGGAGATCGCGGGGGGGCGGGGGGGCGAGCCTCTGGAGATCGCGGCGGTGGGGGCGAGCCTTGGGAGATTGCGGGGGGGGGTGAGCCTCGGGAGATCGCGGGGGGGGAGGGGGGCGAGCCTCCGAGATCGTGGGGGGGGAGGGGGGGGGCGAGCCGTGGGAGATCGCAGGGGGGGCGAGCCTCGGGAGATCGCGGGGGGGGAGGTGGGTGCGAGCCTCGGGAGATCGCGGGGCGAGCCTCGGGGGGGCGGGACGAGCCTCGGGGGGGGCGAGCCTCGGGGGGGTGGGGGGGCGAGTCTCGGGAGATTGGGGGGGTGTAGTGTGGGGGGCAGCCTCGGGGGGGGCGAGCCTCGGGAGACCGGGGGGGGGGCAGGGCTCGGGAGATCAGGGCGGGCGGGGGCTCGATAGATCGGGGGGGCAGGGCTCGGGAGATGGGGGGGGGCGGGGCTCGGGAGATCGGGGGGGGCGGGGCTCGGGAGATCGGGATGGGCGGGGGAGCCTCGGGAGATCGGGGGGGAGAGCCTCGTGAGATCGGGGGGGTCAGGGCTCGGGGACTACCACCCCTCCCCCCCCTCCCCCCAACCCCTCCCCTCCCCCCCGCACCCGCTCCCCTCCCCCCCTCCCATCCCCCCTCCCCCGCTCCCTCCTCCCCTCCTCCCTCCCTCCACTCCCCGCCTCCTCTCCCCCTCCTCCTCCTCCTCCCCTCCCCCTCCCTCCTCCCCTCCCCCTCCCCTCCCCATCTCCCTCCCCTCCCCCCTCCCTCCCCCTCCTCCCTCCCCTCCCCCCTCCTCCTCCCCTCCCCCCTCCACTCCACTCCCCTTCCCCCTCCCCTTCCCCTCCCCTTCCCCCCCTCCCCTTCCCTTCCCCTCTCCATCCCCTCCCTTCCCTTCCCCCTACCCTCCCCTTCCCCCCTCCCCTCCCTCCCTTCGCCCTCCCCTCCCTTCCCCCCTCCCCTCCCCTTCCCCCCTCTTCCCCCCTCTCTTCCCCCCCTCTTCCCCCCAGTCACTCTCTCTCTTCCACCCAGCCGCTCTCTCTCTTCCCCCAGTCGCTCTCTCTCTTCCCCCCAGTCGCTCTCTCTCTTCCCCCCAGTCGCTCTCTCTCTCTTCCCCCTCGCTCTCTCTTCTGAGCCCCGCCCCCACCTGACCTGAGCCCCGGTTGCATTAGTAACCCTCCTCCCCTCTCCGCCTCCCGATCTCTGGGCCTAGGCCTGAGCGGACGATTGCGTGAACAAAGACCTCCTCACTGTCACGGAGTTGAAGTCTCAGAAAGCGGCCACGGTGCCCGGGCCTCTTCCCCCGCGCATCAGGAGGCGCGGGAAGAGAGAGAGAGAGACAGACTGGGGGGGGAGCGGGGAAGAGTTAGACGCCGCCGCGCTCCTGCTCCGCGGAGCTCCGTGCCGCCACCGCCGCACCAGCCTTTACTAAGATGGCGGCGGTAACGGCGCTCGGCTGAGGCCCGCCCCTCCAGCCTTCACAAAGATGGCGGCGATCGGGTGCCGCTTGTTGACTGGGGCCGGGAGGTGCCTAGCTCAGGCGTGGGTGCGGAGGAGAGGCCGAGGCTTCGAGGCCTACCTGGAAAAACAGGGAAAGGTAGGAAAATTAATGAGATTAGATAAAAGATTTAGAAAGTAATTTAACTTTTTTTAAAAAACAATATGTGTTTTAAAAAGCAACGTTTTTTTGAAAGACGCAGAAAGTGGGAAAAAGAAAGGAAAAGTTTTGGAATCAAGATGGTGGCGACTCACCTCGGTTCAGAACGATAAGGCCCGCCCACACACGCACCGATTGGTCGACCGTCAGGTCACCAAAGCGTAGGATTGGTCAATTGTCCTGTCACTCGACCGTAGGAGGGCCCGGCCGCATGCGCCAGGAACCCGGCGTACGATTGGTCGACCTCGAGGTCACTCTGTCGCTAATGAGCGGATAATGAGATGCTAATGAGCGGAATTTTGAACGTTTTTCGGATACCGCGGGCGCGATTTTTGTCCGGCCGAAACGTAAATACGCTTACCACCGTTTCGGGAAGGTAAGTTTTCTTTCGATGTAACACACGCGTAGGTATGCTCTATAACTTCGAGCGCATAGCCGGACAGACGCACACGTGAGGACAGACAGAAGGACAGACAGACAGATAGACAGACAGACAGAAAGAAGTATCCGTTTATAAGTTATAGAGCGTACCTACGCGCGCGTTACCTCCGAAGAAAGCTTACGCTTCCGGGACGGTCGTAAGCGTATTTACTTTTCGGTCGCTCGAAAATTGTTCGCGCCTTATGCAAAAAACCTTCAAAATTAAACTCATTATCTGCTACTTAGCATTGATTGACTGACGTCACGGTTCCACCAATCCTGTGCCGTCACGAATGACCAATCCTACAGTACGGTCCCCTGATGGTTGGCCAATCGGTGTGTGTGTGGGCGGGACTAATCGTTTTCATCTCAGGGATCTGGCAGCCATTGTTTCACTGCCATTACTTCAGCTTCCAGCTCAAACTACTTTGATCATCCAACTTTGAAAAAGTTAGTATCTCTTTTAAAAATAACATAAGATTTACCAAAAACGTTTTATAAGTACTTTCACTTTCATCTTTCAAGGTATTAAAAGGTAGAAATGTTGCCCGGCAGCAGATTCACAAAGGGACACAGACAGGGCCCAAAAGCCTGGGACTCGATTTAAAATGTTGCCCGGCACCAGATTCACAGAGGGACACAGAGAGGCCCCAAAGCCTGGGACTCCATTTAAACCGCCCAGCCCAAAACAACACTGGCAATGCCGGGCTCCCCCCAGCTTCTATCTATATATATAAACGGATCGATCTGTCTGTCTATCTGTCTGTCTGTCCTTCTGTCCTCCGGTGTGCGTCTGTCCGGCTATGCGCTCGAAAGTTATAGGGCGTACCTGCGCGCGCGTTACCTCCAAAGAAAGCTTACGGTTCCGGGACGGTCGTAAGCGTATTTACTTTTCGGTCGGACCAAAATTGTTCACGTCTTATGCAAAAATCCTTCAAAATTAAACTCATTATCTGCTACTTAGCATTGATTGACTGACGTCAAGGTTCGACTAATCCTGCGCCATCACGATTGACCAATCCTACAGTTCGGTTGCCTGATGGTTGGCCAATCGCTGCGTCTGTGGGCGGGACTAATCGTTTTCATCTCAGGGATGTGGCAGCCATTGCCTCAAGCTAAAAACTCCATTTACTTCCAGCTCAAAATCTGCTCATCCAGCTTCGAAAAAGTTAGTATCTCTTATGTTATTTTTAAAAGATTTACCAAAAACGTTTTATAAGTACTTTCACTTTCATCTTTCAAGGTATTAAAAGGTAGAAATGTTGCCCGGCAGCAGATTGAGAGAGGGACACAGAGACAGGGCCCAAAAGCCTGGGACTCGATTTAAAATGTTGCCCAGCAGCAGATTCACAGAGGGACACAGAGAGGTCCCAAAGCCTGGGACTCGATTTAAACCGCCCAGCCCGGCAGCAGATTCACAGAGGGACAGACAGACAGGGCCCGAAAGCCTGGGACTCCATTTAAAATGTTGCCCGGCACCAGATTCACAGAGGGACACAGAGAGGCCCCAAAGCCTGGCACTCGATTTAAACCGCCCGGCCCAAAACAGCCCTGGCAAAGCCGGGCTCCCCTAGCTAGTATATATATATGTTTATACATAGTACTTTTAATATTTGCTAAGTTTTCTAATACTTGCTAATCTAGAGAAAGATGATTATCAGATACCAAGTCAGTTGTACTGTTAAAAAACCTGAACATATAAACACAAGTTAACAGTAGCGTTGCTCTTGCCTTTTATGTACCATGGAGTTGAGAGTAACAGTGGCACAGCACTAAAGCCCCAATGCATCTGAATACAGAGGAACTGGTTTTGGCAGTGATATAATCACAGTGCGTGATAATTTTGGAATGTGATAACATTTCTTTATTAAATGGGTATTTTTAATTAGTGTTCTGCATTAGCATGTTGTTTTTTAATAATCACAACCCAAGTAATATCGACCGAAAAAAAACTTGGAAGATACTTGTGATTGTATTACAAACAGAACAAAGAACATGGTTCTCCTGGGAAGTCCATCAACTGCTCTTCCCCTCACTGTTTTTGACGTTTGGAGAAAGCAGATCATCCTGTCTCCTCCCACCTGATAGTAAAAATTAGTATCTTTGTTGTTCAACTTAGTATGAGGCACATTCGGCAGTATAACTTGAATTTGCCAACTGTACATCGCACTATACAGGTACTGGTCTGGGTCTGGTAACTGCAGTATAGCTGCAGCTTGCTATGTGATAACATAATTCCTCTAACTAGCCTTGACTCCATCATTCCCATTGTTTCATTGCAGAGAAAAAGGCATGGCATGAGACCAATCCACCTCACCGAGAAAACCTAAAACCATGAGTAACAAAATGATTGCTTTCAGTTCTTAATTAAATTTCAGCGCAGGAAAGTAATTCAAAATGCAATTTCTTTTGGAAAGAATTGTACCGGTATTTTTTTATGCAGTATATCTTTTCTAACTCAGCAACTGAGAGTCAGGAAATTGTGATTTTCCTTTCTCTAAACTTGTGATCAATTTGCTTCTCATTAAGCTTTTCCCAACGATGCTTCTTTCATTTCCTGTGCTGCTGTCAGGCAGCTAACATACATGTTGGTTTATTCATTTAGATACCATCACGGACCATTCTGTCTTTCCATAATTCTGCTGAATGTCTGATAAAATGCCAGCTGGCATGGTTTTCTGTCAGCACCTGTTACAATTAATAGCTGGCAGACAGTTTTCAATATTCAAAGAAAGAAAGAACTTGCATTTATATAGCGCTTTTCACGACCTTAGGACGTCCCAAAGTGCTTTACAGCTGCCACGATGTATAGGGTCAGGACCTGGAAACTTCTAACTCAAGTTTCTCCCTACTCACCACTGCCTCTGGCGAACCAGACTGCGGTTCACTAGCCAGAGAGAGGGGAGTAATGCCTTAAGTGTGAGTACGGTTAACCACACCGATAAATAGATTAGTTTAAATAATTAGTTATTTAAGGGAAAGGTCAGCTGGTCCATCAAGACTGCCCCAATCCATGATGGCCGGAGTATCATGACTAGACACTCCTTCACGCCCCCAACCTCCCCATCACCCCACCCCACCCCCCAACACACACATCACACCCACCCCCGCGGCCATGTAATCTCCTGGGAGAGGCAAAATCACAGCGAAAAAACCCAGGGCCAATAAGAGAAAAAATACTCTAAAATTCCTCTCCGACCCCCTCAGGTGGTATAAAGCAGTCCAGGAGAGACAATTGGGTGAGATGTATAACCAGTGCTGTATCTGATTCCATCAGGTTCCCGCCCGGCGAATTAGGTTAAAATTGCCCCCTTGGAGTGGGGCTGAACCCATTACCTGCGGACTCAGTAGGTAGAGGGCTACTGATTGAGCTATGGCTCATTTTGGAGCAGAAATAGCTTCAGCTTTGACTGTTACCTGAAAGTGATTCCCTCAGCATTTAGGCTATCGCATTTTTAAATTCATTCTCCGAATGTGGGCATTGTTTATTGCCGGCACTTATTGCCTAACCCTAGCTTCCCCGAGAAGCTGGTGGTGGTGGGCCTTCTCTCTTGAACTGCTGCGGTCCGTATGGTGAAGGTGCTCGTGGCGGATTGATACAACTGAGTAGCTTGCTGGGCCACTTCAGAGGGAGTTACATAGTGTAAGGTTCACAAAATTCTACAGATTCCCCCAAACCAAGAAGAGAAGAGATTTTTGGACTGTTTAAAAGAATGTTGGGCCAAAAAGGGGCTTAAAGTTAAAACCCCAGGATTTTGGTCATTTTAAAAAGGACACATTCAGTCATGTTTGGGAAAAAGGCTGCAACAAAGAATTTGAGATCTACCTATGCAGTAGCCAGTTTGAGTATTCGAGGTAATCAAACTGTCTGGGGGAAACTGCAAATGTCACTCAGCCCCTATCAAGACATTTACATGCTAACAATAGACCCACGGAAGAACAGCCTCACAGAACCCATCCAAGTCGTTTAGCCAACCTGCACAGAATTTCAAGGCCTTACAGGAAATCTAAGATTAGAAGACAATCAAACAACAGTTTAACCACTCAGACAGACATCCAAAACCACTTCATACACTTAAACCAATTTCGATGCAATCCCGAAACCAGTTAAATAAATGGGACCAATCAATGTTAACGAGCCCGCCCAAAATTTAACAATGGGCCAGAGAAGATTTGGCGGGCAGATAAGCAGGCCTCAATTAGTATAAACTAAAGACCTGTCTCCACAAGAAATCAGTTCGAGTTCGTTCGATGAGTTCGATGGGTTCGACAGTTCGATAAGTACAGTTCAGCAGAAGGAGTTCAACAGAAACAGTTCAGCCAGTTCGAGAAGAAAGGAGAGACCCATCGTTCAAGTTTAAAACACCATTGAAACTCGGCGGTTTCAGAAGCAAGCATCTAGAAGCAGTTCTCTCTCTCGAAGAAGTAACACATCATCGGACACCTCGCGGCACCAAGGGCCCCACGAAACCAACAACCAAATATTACCAGAAGCCAACCAGGTAATACTGGGCCACCGCGACCAACAGAAACCAACTCAGAAGAAACCAAAGTTCTGCAAGTTTTTCCACTCTACAAACTATTCCTGCGTTTGGTGAGCATTATCCCTGATCCTTTAGAGTCCAACTTAGCTAGTAAGGTGGGATTGGGAGGGGTGAAGTATTCTGTCTATTGTTACTCTCCCTCGTATATTCCGAAGTGTTCCCCCTTTTAGAGTGATAAGATTATTGTGTTGTGTATATTTTCCTGTCTCAAATAAAATCCAAGTTCTTTTCACCAACTCAGTTGTTTGCTGCAATTTCATCACAACCCCCAAATAAGTCCAGGTCTAGAACCAAGGGAGTGGGAGCGATTCGAACCGCACAGGAGTCAGAGGCAAAGCTGACCACACACACCACCCCTTACAATAGAGGCTCAGACTGGGTAAGGGCAGCAGGTTTCCATCCCTCTGGGACATTCGTGAACCAAAAGCAAAATACTGCAGATTCTGGAAATCTGAAATATAAACAGAAAATACTGGAAACACTCAGTGGGTCAGGCAGCATCTGTGGAGAGAGAAACAGAGTTAACGTTTCAGGTCTGTGACCCTTCGTCACAACCGTTCTGATGCTGCCTGACCTGCTGAGTGTTTTCCAGCTTTTTCTGACACTGGTGAACCAGTTGGTTTGTTACAACAATCTGACAGCTTCATGCTCGAATAGTATTTGCTTTTCTATTTCCAGATTTTTTAAACTGAATTTAAATTCTCCAACCATTGTGGGATTTAAACTCACAATTTTTAGATTAATAGTCCAGGCCTCTGGATTACTAGTCCAGTAACAAACTGTGGGGAAGTTAGACAGTTGTATCCCTAATACTGGACTAACAAATAATAATAGTGTTGTATGATTATTTGCTGGTTAGTCCAGTCTTCTCAGAGCTGTTTATTGCATGTTTCACCCACAATGTCCGCAGCTCATTTTACAAAATGACTACACAGTTTAGACAGCTGAATATTGAGCTGATATGCCCATTAGTCTCATTCATGGAGATGGAGAGATTTAGGGAGGGAATTCCAGAGTTTAGGGCCTAGGCAGCTGAAGGCACAGCCTCCAATGGTAGAGCGAAGGAAATCGGGGACGCCCAAGAGGCCAGAATTGAAGGAGCGCCGAGAGTTGTAGGGCTAGAGGAGGCAAATGTAGGTCAGCACACAGGGGCGATAGGTGAGCGAGACTTGGTGCCAGTTAGGATACGGGCAGCAGAATTTTGGATGAGCGCAAACTGACCGAGGATGTCCGGTGGGAGGCCAGCCAGGAGAGCACTGGAATAGTCCAACCCATTAAAAAAATTATACACATTTTGTGGAAGTCTCATTCGGTGTTGATCAAGTTGAAGAACGCTCATACTGTCCAGAGAGCGTGATAGCATTTCTGGCACTCAATGTCAGCACCAAGCACACACAGGTCAGATGTAGGAGAACCATGGTACCAAATCAATCTTGCTTTTAACCTTCAGTTAAAGTGTTACTGGGCCCAGGTAGTGCTGCTGTTGGATGATTGAGGCTATCTCTGTAACATAGTTCAACTCTGTTGGATTGTATCTGTAAAGAATGAATCAAACTAATCCGTAATGCCTGCCACAGCTGAATAACATGCCAAGGCTGACTGCCTAGGCTCACTCATGATGAACAGAGACTGGAAGGAGGTGCATGTGCCTGCTGGCACCTGTTGGACTGTACCCCTGAAAAGGCCTTCAGGACAGGAGGGGAGAGAATTATAAAGAAAGAAAATAAATTCCTGACCCCAGTTAGAAAGACTGAGATCAAGGAGAAGTTCATCAACAGGATGTGGAGAATGCTTAACAAATGCAATAGGAGATGGAAGTAGTTCAAAGAGAGCTACAGAGACTTAGCAATCGATGAGATCAATGATCTTAGTAGATGGCTATTTAACACATTAATATGACATTACTCTATCCACTATTTTAGAGAAACTGTTTGTTCATTAAAGATAAAATATAGGGGGAGAAATTCAGTTGTTTGCGCCACCCGTTAGTGCCTTAAGAGGGCGATAGGTGGGGCGCGAAGCGGCTAGTGCCCGGGCGCGGCGAGACCTGTGCCTCTCGTGACATTGAGTGGACATTTAGCGGCGGCGCAAAACCACAATGCCCGCTCAGCTGCGCGCGCAGATCCTGACGTAATTTCATGGTGCAATGCCCTTGGTGCGCCCCGAACCGGAAATTCAGTGGCGCCCCCCTCCTTTCTGCCTGGCGCTCCCAGCGACTGGTTGACTGGAACGGTTCCCAGTCACTGTGGGGCTGGGAGGACGCTATTTAAAGGGGGCTCTTCCTGGCTTCTTAGTGGTAGCCATTTTTGGACCACTCCTTCTGTGAGAGTCGGGAGAGAGATTTGCAGAGAGACAAAGGGAGAGAGCTTTCTGCTTTGACTCAGCGCTCGCACAGGTACTTCTGGCTTCGGCCCAGAACTTTGCAGTTGGATTTATTTTTCAGTGCCATAACCTTGAGTGGCCACATACTATGGGGGCTGCAATGGGTGGAAACGTTGGGTTTCTCCATTGCATTGAGAGGGCTCAGAGACGCCGAGAGAGAGTGCCAATCATGGCGAGACAGAGGAGGGCCAACAGGCGTTGGCACAGGAGGCCTTACCCTCCCAGGGTATTCCGCCAACAGTTCTCCTACCTCAACATGTCTGAGGAGCAGTGTATTCGGAGGCTCCGATTCAGAAGGGAGGTGGTCACTGAGCTCTGCCACCTGCTTCAGCCAGATCTGCAGCCTCAACTGAGGAGCAGGACGTCTCTGTCGGTGGCAGTGAAGGTGACAGTGGCTCTCAACTTCTATGCCACCGGCTCCTTCCAATCCACTACTGGGGACATTGCCAATGTCTCCCAGTTCGCGGTGCATTGCTGCATCCACCAAGTCATGAATGCCCTCTTTAAAAGGAGACGTCAGTATATTTCCTTCCCCATGACCCTGGACAAGCAGCAAGAGCGCGCAATGGGATTTGCAAGAATAGCGGGCTTCCCCATGGTCCAGGACGCCATTGACTGCACGCATGTGGCTTTGCAGGCGCCGCAAGAGAATGCCGAGGATTACCGCAACTGGAAGGGGTTCCATTCATTGAACATGCAGTTGGTGTGTGACCACAGACAGCTTAAACTAGCTGTCAATGCCCGCTTTCCAGGCAGCAGCCACGACGCCTTCATCCTGCACCAGACTTCTGTGGCAGACCTTTTCGAAGCCCCGGCTCACCCAGGAGGCTGGCTTTTCGGGGACAAGGGCTATCCTCTGTGCACCTGGCTGATGGCCCCGCTCCGTGCGCCCAGCACCCCTGCTGAAGAACAATACAATGAGAGCCATCAAGCGACCAGGAACATCATTGAGCACACAATCGGCCTGGTAAAGCAACGGTTCCGCTGTCTGGTCCACTCCGGGGGAGCCCTTCAGTACTCACCTGAGCGAGTCTCTCAGTTCGTTGTAGTGTGCTGCATGCTGCATAAACTGGCAATCCTCAGGACTCAGCCATTGCCAGCAGACATTGGAGCACCAGCAGAGGAGGAGGAGGAGGAGGAGGAGGAAGAGGAGGAGGAGCACCAAGACGGGGGGGAGGGACAAAGTGCAAGGGCCGTCCATCAGCAGCTTATTGCAAGTCGGTTCTAGGCCCTCTCTGAGGGAATGGCTTGTGCCATTGAAGGAACGTGTTCTGGACTTATTACATGCAGATAGCACCCTCTAGTGGTAGTTATTGTATAGCAGTGTGTTATTTGACCTTCTTCCTGTCTGCCCCGGAAGTAGTATTCCAGGGAGGTTTTGCTGAGTTGTGAACAAAGCCCACATGAGGCAGCAATCCTCCGCCATCCTTCCTTATACACTAGGCAAGACACAATGTCTGTAAGTATCCTTGTTTAGTAACATGATAACAACCTTGTCGGTGTAGTATTTTGACAATATTTTGTCCATAAGAAGTTTATTAGCTGTTAGCTACTGAGGTTTAGCTTCAGTGCTATTTACTTATATAGTTAGTCTATTCTGTTTTCATAAACATGTTTGTATCTTATGTAACATCTAATGTATAGTACTCAGCTCTGTGTACAAAACATACTTTGTCTTTGTTTACAGTTTCACAATTTTATTCAAGTAAAGCTTCAAAGCCGCACCCTGTTTCTCGAGGAGTTATTTGAATTAGTGTTTAGCTAACTGGATAACTGGATAAGAGTACGTCTAGTGAGACCAGTACAGTGAAAAGACAGCAATACGGCTAGCTGTGAAGAGAGGAGATCCTCCACGTGGAGCAGCAAGGACTCAAGAGTTAAGTGGCTGTCATCTAGGCGCAGAGTAAGCCATCACGACACAGCCAGCTTAAGTCTTCACCTTGTACACCACACTTACTCACATCATCATGGCAGGAGGTAATTGTAAGGGGGGCATCTTTTAACTGGTCTATGGTAATTTACCTGGCCAGCAGCCTTTGCCTCTGAGCTCTGACCAATTCCAACCTTTTACCTGGTTTACGGTAATTCACCTGGTCAGCAGGCTTTTGCTGCTGCACTCTAAACCAATTTACAAACAGCGGTTTCGAATCACTACCCCTCCTTCAGTTCTGAGTGGAGGAACTTATAATTAATGATTTTAAAATGGACAAGTGGTTTGGATGAGAGAAAAATCAAGTTTTATTACCTAAATAAACTACAATCAAAAGAATAAACTATACCACACGAACACAGTAATTACAGTAAAACTATATAACAGGGGGTTGCAGACGGCGAAAATGAGGGATAAAATGGCTCCAATGTTACTTAAACAATCTTAGCAATTACCCTCAAATCACCACCCCCTAACTCCTGCTAGGTTGCCTTGCCGAGGAATCAGAACACCCTGCTCACCTGTGGTCCAGCGAAGTAAAGAGAGAGATAGCTTCTCAGCAGCTATCTATAGACCTGGTGAGCCCCCTGCCGTTCTGCCTTGCAAGGGCTGTGTGCAAAATTTCCCGCCCAAAGGGTCCAATACACAAGAGAAAGCTGTGATTGGCTAACTCAGAGTGGTTGGACTGAGTTAATGTGTCTTCCGGAGCTCCCTGGGCTGAAACAAATGGGACATGCAACTGCTCTATTGTCCAGAATGCTAGGTGATTTAGACGCATTCAATTCTTAAACGGATCCCATTCAAGATACAAAAGTCTCTTCTGCAGTTTAGATGTATCCACTCGATATACAAACAAATGCTAATAGCATTCAGTTGCTTTGTAAACAAACCATTGTCCTTTGTCTCCATTGAACCTTACTTCCAGACACAGAAAGCTGCATTCCAAGCCTCTTTGTCTTCGGCCATGTGGTGACAGCCATTTTTATCCCTGGAAATTTAAAAGCACAACGCCCAGGGATTCTTTAATCAAAAAAATTAATCTTCAGAACTGTAAATTATTGCGAATTCTTACATTCCGCCCTTGGATACTTCCAGCTTGCTTGTAGTATCCTCTTGAAGAAATGAGCAATAATTTCTGACCCATCACAAGCAACCATCCCCTGTATTTACCTAATAGCTATCTGCCACTGATCCCCGTCCCATCTATTCCCCTTAAATTCAAGAAAAAAAACCATGGTACGGTAGGCATCTTACAGATACTTCAGTTTTCAATAAGGGGTTTCATACCCCTACACGCTTGTAAAATTATACAGTGTAAACCAAATTTACAATCACTTTTTTACATCATAAGTTATTACAAAATGTTGCAATCTTAGTTACACAATGTAATCAAAATGATCCCAAGCACGGAGAGGGTCCTACGCCTCTGCTCAACTTGGAGTTGTCACAAACTGGTCCCAAGCACGGAGAGGATCCTACGCCTATGCTCAACTTGGGCTGCAACACAAAATACAAAAAATCATTAAACAACATGAAACAACATGCTTAAATAAACCCCGATCATCACGTGCCGATGATGGGTCACGAAATTCGAGTGGGTATTGCTCCTCCCACTCGGGCAGTAAAAGTACCTTCCACCCCCCCCCTTTGTTCGTCTTAAACTTTAAAACAGGCAGAATGGATTTACAGACCAGCCTGCTCTGCCAGCCCCGAGCCGTTTCCTTGTCCCTTTCTGGAGGCGGGGTACCCCTCATTTTAAAATTACCTTGGCACTGACCAAGACCGAGGAGTATGGGACTGTGACTCCCAGTCCCTCCCCCTCCCGTCTTCCCTCGACTGGCTGCAGAAAATGATGGGTGCCTGTGTGGCGGCTCTCCCTGGCCCCACCCAGCCGGCCACCCACTCATCCTTCCCAGCCACACTTACCCTCTTTGCCCGTGGGCCCCCGGGTGAGTTCCTCCCTCCCCCGACCGCACCCACGCGACTCTTGGGTATCCCCCTCCCTATACGATCTTTCCCGGGCCATCACCACCCACCCCCGAGGAACGCGTCCCTATCACAAGGCGCCCGCGCTTCCCCATCGTGACTCCTCAACAGCGAGGTCTCCCGCAAGTGAACTTCGGTCAGGATAGTGCTGGGTTGGGGGCCGTACCCCACCCAGCTGGGGCCCATCTCCTCCCCGTAGGAGGAGTAGGCAAGTTCCTCCGGACCCTGTCCGGTTTTTGCCGAAGATCGCTGCGGGGTCTCCTGGATTCGTCCGGTGGCGAGGTGATCCCCAACATTCTGTCTCCATATCTTCATTTGATGCCCAGCTCGGGCTGGATGAACATGGCTGCTTCATTTTCCAATCTCCTGCAAAAACTTAAAAGGGACATGCAGCCAGGTCTCACTGACCTGCTGCCTTAAGTGGAGACATGGTCGGGTCCCTCGACCTCGGACCAAAAATACAAACATTTGGCACACATGTAAACTTAAACTCTTTGCACTTAAACTTACCAGTTATATCAACAAAACTTAAAATACACCTTAAAAGCACGCTATATTCACACATAGCTATAATACAAGTGCCGCCCGTCTCCGGACGGCCAGGCTAATCTCTGGCACTGTCGCAGATTGCTGCTGGCTGCAGCGAAGCTGGACTGCCTCCTGTCTCTGGCCCCTCGCAGCTTATGGCTGTTGAGTGGGGACCTCTGTTCTCTGGCTTCTCCCTGGCTCGGGAGTCCGCCCTACTCCACTGTAAAGTGGGCGACCATGCTTTCTTAGGCTGGGGCACCCGCTGAGACCTTCTGAGGGGTATCTCTATGGGGGAAACTTTGGCTGGCGGACCCTGAGCTTGGGTCACAGCCCCAGCTGGCTGGGAACCTTCTCCCCCATGTCCAAATAGCCCACACTGTATAATGTACCTGGCAGCCTGCCGGTGCAAATCTCTCTCTGGGTTTGTCTGCTCTTCCCTGCCCACTCCTGTGCTGGGGGCAGGTATACTCTCACCACCCGCTGCTGGTGGCTGGAAATTTTCCTCCCCATGTTTAAAACCTGGTGTCAGCCCCCTCCCTTTGTCTCCTGCAAGAGGTATTGCTATCCCTGCCCCCCCAGGGTCCCACATCATGGGGGGGACCACTCTAGAAGCTGGCTGAGAAGCTGGTCCCTTTAAACAGGCCACTGCACCTGCGTGAATCTGCTGTTCGGAAGACTGGGGGATTCCTGTCTCCAGACCAGCACCTGCGCATGCGCGGGCAGTTTCAGTGAATGAATGGGCAGCAGCCTGCTGATTTCTAATCCCACGCTGCTGTTTCTTTGTTTCTGAGCCACCTAACTTGCTCAAATTTAAACTTTGGTTCGAATTTGAGCTTTTTAAATTCGAACATTTGCCAAAACTAGGGTCCCACTGGGGTAGGGAAGTGTCCCAATTTGTGGGCTGGACAACTTTTCCCTTAGAACAGGCCACAGTGCCTGTTTTTACAGGCGGTGAACTTGAACTTGCCTGGACAGCAAACTCATGTTCCCTTACCTGGGTGGCTTTAAATGGGGAATTTTGGACCTGCCTTTGGTCTGGGGCCAAAACTATCCCCTTTGTGCCTCCCTTGTCCCGGATTTCTGCTACTGGACCTGCTCTACAGGGGTCCCAGAACTCTCCTTCCCTGTTCCCCTGCTTAAGCAGCTTACTCTGTTCATGAATTGCTCCTCCCCCCAACACAAGCCACAGAGCTTGCCTGTGAACTTGCGCCTGCTGTGGGCTGAGGGTTCCTATTCTCAGGTTCACCCCTCATGGGCGGACCATACCTCCGTTGTCGGAGGGGGTTCACTGGTCCTGGTGCCCGCCTGCCTAGCGGGACCTGCTGGCGTTCTCCTACCACTCCATTGTCCACCCCTCCTTGCTGCCAGAGCTCCTCAGACCCCGGAGCAGTGGGCTGCTGTCTTGGGATCTCTAATTCCCTAGCCAGCCTTTCCCTGGGTGTTGCCTCTGGGGTGGTTTGATTTGGGCTGCCAGTAAAATCCAGCTGACCTGCCTTCGGGCTGATCACGCAAATCATTCCCCTTGCTACCTTTAAAGCCACGTTAAGGCTTTCTATCTCTGCCCTACAGGGGCCATGATCTGCTTCACCAAACCTGGCATTCTCTTCCAGCAGTCTCATCTCATTTTCCCTGGCCTCAGTGATTTGGTACTTTAGGAATTCTATCTCATTCCTTGCATGGCTTTTTCCCTCGCTAGCTTCTTGGGTGAGGTGTGCAATTTTTTCCTGTAGCCTCATCTCACAGCCCCTTGCCTCTGTGACTTCCTGCACAAGGCGCTCTATAAATGCCTGGCATTTTGTGACATCTAGTGTGAGGCGTGCATTCTCTTCCCGCACCCTCATTCCACTAGCTCTGGCCTCATACACCTCTCTGAGGCGTTCTACCTCCACCTGGCATTTTTCAAGCTGGGACTCCCGATTCTTGGCATCTTTAACCTCCTCCTGCACCCTCTTCTCACCCTCCTTAACCCAGCCACCTATACCATGATAGGTCAGCCTACACGCTGCTGCTAACATCCGCAGGGCTACCCACATACTGAAAACAATGAGAGAAACAAGAGCTGATGCTTTCTCCAGATCTAGACCACTTATTAAATCAAAAACTGCCTCCACTCCTACCTGGCTCGCCATTTGTACGGGGGGGCATCTTTTAACTGGTCTATGGTAATTTACCTGGCCAGCAGCCTTTGCCTCTGAGCTCTGACCAATTCCAACCTTTTACCTGGTTTACGGTAATTCACCTGGTCAGCAGCCTTTTGCTGCTGCACTCTAAACCAATTTACAAACAGCGGTTTCGAATCGCTGCCCCTCCTTCAGTTCTGAGTGGAGGAACTTATAATTAATGATTTTAAAACGGACAAGTGGTTTGGATGAGAGAAAAATCAAGTTTTATTACCTAAATAAACTACAATCAAAAGAATAAACTATACCACACGAACACATTAATTACAGTAAAACTATATAACAGGGGGTTGCAGATGGCGAAAACGAGGGATAAAATGGCTCCAATGTTACTTAAACAATCTTAGCAATTACCCTCAAATCACCACCCCTAACTCCTGCTAGGTTGCCTTGCCGAGGAGTCAGAACACCCTGCTCACCTGTGGTCCAGCGAAATAAAGAGAGAGAGATAGCTTCTCAGCAGCTATCTTTTATACCTGGTGAGGTCCTGCCGTTCTGCCCTGCAAGGGCTGTGTGCAAAGTTCCCCGCCCAAAGGGTCCAATACACAAGAGAAAGCTGTGATTGGCTAACTCAGAGTGGTTGGACTGGGTTAACGTGTCTTCTGGAGCTCCCTGGGCTGAAACAAAAGGGAAGTACAACTGCTCTATTGTCCAGAATGCTAGGTGATTTAGACCCATTCAATTCTTAAACGGATCCCATTCAAGATACAAAAGTCTCTTCTGCAGTTTAGATGTATTCACTCGCTATACAAACAAATGCTAATAGCATTCAATTGCTTTGTAAACAAAGCATTGTCCTGTGGTAACGTTTTGTCTCCATTGAACCTTACTTCCAGACACAGAAAGCTGCATTCCAAGCCCCTTTGTCTTCGGCCATGTGGTATGACAGCCATTTTTATCCCTGGAAATTTAAAAGCACAACGCCCAGGGATTCTTTAATCAAAAAAATTAATCTTCAAAACTGTAAATTATTGCGAATTCTTACAGTAATACCGAAAACGCTACTCAGCAAGTAGAAGACCTTAAATAGTTTGATGAAACTGAAGAATGTGACAATCTGTCTATAAGCTCTCGTTACTACAGATCATCAGCTGGTTCTAGGTCATCAGCCGGTTCACGGTCATCAGCTGGTTCTAGGGTTAGTATGGCCATCGCCAGAGCACGGGCTAGGGCAGAAGCAGCCCAAGCCAGAGCAGCTTATGCCAAGAAAGAAATAGAAATAAAAGTTGAACAGGCCCGTCTCCAAGCCACATTAGATGCTCTGCAGGAAGAAAAAGAGATAGATGCTGCATTAGCTGAGGCACAAATATTGGAGGCAGTTTTAATGGAAGCTGATCCTGAGTCAGCTAACAAACATTTAATTCCTGTTCCGCGTCAGAGTCGACTACAGCGCACCACAGATTTCGTGAGCGACCAAGCCGATACACAGTTTATGAGAGAGAGATGAAGACCCACACATCTCTACAGACTCAAGCACACCATATAACATGCCCCATGTCACCAACCTAGTTCAAAATGGACTGCATGCCCCAAGTCACAGGATCCTCCCCTGCAAAACAGAGGACACCGTGCAGAGGAATGGAGCACTGAAGAGAGAAAGTCAGCAGCAAACCCCCTCTCATTTCCTTGGGACCCCCAGCAGAGCCCCTACTCAAGGTGACCATGGCATAGGCCCCACCACCTACGACATTGCCAAATACCTTGCACGCAGCCAGCTGGTGACTACAGGGTTAACCACGTTTGATGATAAACCAGAGAACTATTGGGCCTGGAAGTCCTCCTTCCACGATGCCATATCGGGCTTAGACCCGTCGGCAGGAGAAGAGCTCGACCTCCTTATCAAATGGCTCAGCCCAGAGACCGCCGGACAGGCACGCAGGATAAAAGTAGTCAATGTGAGACATCCGCCAGCTGGGTTGATGATGGCTTGGGCGAGGCTGGAAGAAAGCTACAGCTCGCCTGAAGCCATTGAAAGGGCTCTCTTTGCCAGGTTGGAGAACTTTCCGAAGTTGACAAATAAGGAACCCCAGAAGCTCCGCGACCTTGGAGATCTGCTGTCGGAACTCGAAGCTGCAAAGCAGGACAGCTACCTACCTGGCCTATCGTACTTAAACACTTCCAGAGGGGTAAGCCCCATCGTTGAGAAGCTTCCATTCAATCTGCAGGAGAAGTCGACATCATTCGGGTCAAGTTTCAAGCTAAAGCACAACGTTACCGTCCCTCCATTCTCTGTGTTTGCCAACTTCAGCCGTAGAGAAGCCAAAGCCAGGACAGACCCCAGCTTCAACTTCTTCTCCTCCCACACAGCACTTTCCAGAAGAGACAAGTTTGACAGACATGGAAAGACACCAATATCTGTCCACAAAACGCAAGTGTCTTCAACCAAGAACACAAGGGATCAGAAGAAATCCGAGGATATGAGCAAACAAGCCCCATCCACAACAAGCCCCATCCATTAAAGAAGTGCAGAGGCTTCAGAGAGAAGCCCCTGGAAGACCACAAACAGTACCTCAAAGAGAACTCTATATGTTTCAAGCATCTCCACCATGAACCATCTCGCCAAGAATTGCAAGGTAGATGCAAAATGCACAGAATGTGAAAGTGATCGGCACATTTCAGCACTCCACCCAGGCCCAGCTCCTTGGAAGTCAGAGTCGTCTCCTCCCACCTCAGAGCACGGCGGGGAGAGAGAGGGAGCCGCCTATCCGGAGATTACATCCAAGTGCACCGAGGTGTGTGGAGAAGGAGTGAGCGCAAGAGCATGCTCCAAGATATGCCTCGTTAATGTGTACCCTGTAGGACGTCGCCAGGAATCTGAAAAGATGTATGCCATACTAGATGAACAAAACAACCGTTCTCGAGCAAGGTCCGAATTCTTCGACATCTTCAAGGTTAAAGAAGTCCGTCGCCTTACACGCTGAAGACGTGTGCTGGACTTTTAGAGACAGCCGGCAGGAGGGCCTGTGGTTATGTTGCTGAGTCAGCCAACGGGAAGATTAGTCTCCCCCTTCCTACACTCATTGAATGTAATCAAGTCCCCGACAACCGTTCTGAGATTCCCACTCCAAATGCAGCTCATCACCACAGTCATCTGAGATGCATTGCAGACGAGATCCCACCTCTTGATCCAGACGCAGACATATTCCTGTTGTTGGGCAGGGACATCCTGAGGTTACATAAGATAAGGAAACAGATCAACGGTCCACATGACGCCCCTTTCGCCCAAAGGCTAGATCTCGGCTGGGTCGTTGTTGGAGACGTGTGCCTCAGGGGTGCTCACAAGCCATCTCAGGTGAGCACACTCAAGACTTCCATCTTGGAGAATGGTCGTCCGAGCTATCTTACCTCATGCAGTAGTCAGATCCAAGTGACAGAGAAGTTCAGTCATACGGCCCAGCCTCAGAACCCCCCAGCACTGATCTCCGCAGACAGCACACAGATGATGCTCACTGGAGAGAACCCAGGTCAGTCAGTCTTCTGTCGCACTGCCAGTGACCACAAACTTGCTCCATCGATCGACGACATGAGATTCTTCCAGATTATGGACAATGAGGTCTCTCATGACAGCTCTAACAGCTAGGTTGCACCCTTACCCTTCCAGAACCTCAGATGATGGCTGCCGAACAACAGGGAGTATGCCTATAATCGTCTTAACTCACTCCGTCGCACACTAGAGAAGAAGCCAAAGATGAAAGCACACTTCCTAGAGTTTGTCAAGAAAATGCTTGTCAACGATCATGCAGAGCTAGCTCCTCCACTCCAGGAAGGCCAAGAGTGTTGGTACCTCCCCTCCTTCGGAGTCTATCACCCCAAAAAGCTGGAACAGATCCACGTGGTGTTTGACTCCAGTGCACCATATCAGGGAGTCTCGCTCAACGATGTACTCCTCACAGGGCCCGATCTCAACAACAGTCTCTTGGGGGTACTCATGAGATTCAGGAAAGAGCCCGTCGCCATCACTGCCGAAAACCAGCACATGTTTCACTGCTTTGTGGTGAGAGAAGACCACAGAGACTTCCTCCGCTTCCTGTGGTATTGCAACAACGACCCCAGCAGAGACATTGTGGACTACAGAATGTGTGTCCATGTCTTCGGCAATAGCCCGTCCCCTGCTGTCGCCATATACGGACTAAGGAGGGCTGCCAAGGAAGAAGATGACGACTTTGGTAGTGATGTGAGAGGGTTCATCGAATGAGAGTTCTACGTCGACGATGCACTGAAGTCATTCCCAACCGAAGCAGAGGCCATCAGTATCCTTGGAGGAGCTCAGGAACTACTTGCACTATCCAACCACAGGCTACACAAATTAGCCTCTAACAGACCAGCAATGATGGAGGCTTTCCCCCCTGAAGATCGTGCTAAGGATGTCAAGGATCTAGACCTCTTCACTGATGACCTCCCCCTACAGCATAGCCTAGGAGTGTCTAGGAACATAACAACAGACACGTTCACGTTCCAAGCCTTAGATGACAAGAAACCCTCCACACGTAGAGGAGTGCTCTCTACAGTCAACAGCCTATACGACCCTCTCGGCTTCTTAGCCCCTGTCACCATACAAGGCAGGCTGTTCCTCAGGGAACTCTCCACGCACGCTGAATTGTGGGATTCACCCCTCCCTGAAGAGATGGAAGCAGAGTGGAACAGATGGAGAGACTCACTTCAAGACCTAGAGCGGATCCAAATACCTCACTCCTATACATCCTTCTCTCCCTCAAATGTCCAATTCAAGGAGCTTTGTGTCTTTGCAGATGCATCCGCTAAGGCCATCGCAGGTGTGGCTTATCTGAAGGTCACCACTCAAGATGGACAAAGCAAAGTCGGCTTCGTCTTTGGAAAGGCCAAGTTGGCACTCCAGCCAGACCTCACCATACCCAGATTGGAACTGTGCGCAGCAGTATTAGCAGTTGAGATTGCAGAGTTCATAGTGGAGGAGATTGATCTGAAGTTCGACAGCATCAAGTATTATACAGACAGCAAAGTGGTGCTAGGGTACATCCATAACCAAACTAGGCAGTTCTACATCTATGTGAACAACAGGGTCCAACGTATTCGACAGTTCACATCCCCTGACCAGCAGAGGTACGTCCCCACAGACCTGAACCCAGCTGACCATGGGTCTAGATCTGTAACAGCGTCCCTTCTCAGCAGCACGACATGACTGTCAGGACCTGCTTTTCTTCAGGATCCGTCCCTGAACTCCTCTGAACTCAATGAGTCTTTCGACCTCCTCAACCCTGTTTCTGACTCCAAGATACGCCTACAAGTCACAGCGAACGTTACTCAAATCTCTAAGGACCTGATGAGCACCAAACGCTTCGAGCGTTTCTCCAAATGGAACACTCTCATAAAGACAGTAGCACGCCTAACCCACATAGCTCATACCTTCTCCCAGCCTACGCAAGAGAGTAGTTGCCATGGGTGGCACATCTGTCGTAAGAGTCCCTCTGAAGAGGAGCTCAAGAGAGCTAAAATCCTTGTGATGAAGAGCGTCCAACACGAGTGTTACTCAGAAGAGTTGAAGTGCATAGCAGCAGAACACAACCTACCCCCTCACAGCAGTCTATGGAAGCTGCATCCTATCATCAACACCGATGGACTTCTCAGAGTTGGGGGATGCATATCGCAGTCATCAAAGAAGGAACAGCAAAGGTCTCCTCTCGGCCTGTCTCTGAGGTTGTCCTTCTTTTGTCGCCAGAGGACTCCAGTGACAAGTAGAGTTAGGATTATGTGGGTTCGTTAATGACCCCAGACGAGGAGTGTTCTGGACTTATTACATGCAGATAGCACCCTCTAGTGGTAGTTATTGTATAGCAGTGTGTTATTTGACCTTCTTCCTGTCTGCCCCGGAAGTAGTATTCCAGGGAGGTTTTGCTGAGTTGTGAACAAAGCCCACATGAGGCAGCAATCCTCTGCCATCGTTCCTTATACGCTAGGCAAGACGCAACGTCTGTGAGTATCCTTGTTTAGTAACATGATAACAACCTTGTCGGTGTAGTATTTTGACAATACTTTGTCCATAAGAAGTTTATTAGCTGTTAGCTATCAAGGTTTAGCTTCAATGCTATTTACTTATATAGTTAGTCTATTCTGTTTTCATAAACATGTTTGTATCTTATGTAACATCTAATGTATAGTACTCAGCTCTGTGTACAAAACATACTTTGTCTTTGTTTACAGTTTCACAATTTTATTCAAGTAAAGCTTCAAAACTGCACCCTGTTTCTTGAGGAGTTATTTGAATGCGTGTTTAGCTGACTGGATAACTGGATAAGTGTACATCTAGCGAGACCAGTACAGAACGGTTCCGCAAACCCTGAGCCGGTCAAGGCAACAAATAGTTCAAAGAGCAAACATGCACAATCTGAATAAAGACACTTCTTTATTTAACACACTGTGTGCCCTTCCCGCATGACAAAGTAACAGAGAAACCCCCAAAAAAGCAGTCAGACACATAACTGGCTCTCACAACCTGGAGACAATGAACAAAAGAGTTAACAAAAAATGACCACGATCCTCAGCCTTCACTAAAAAAATTAACAGCATTTTGCCACACCTCCTACTTTTTGCCCTTCGAGGGTGATCTGTTTCACTTGCGAGATTGGCCCCTTCCCACCCTGCAGCTCCTCTGCAATGGGACCCCAGTCGCTGCAGCAAGGCTGGGGGAAGGCTGCTGAGTGTCAGAAACTGAGTTGGCAGATGCCCTTGGAGGACGGCCTGGACCAGCTCTGGGCCTGGAGGACCTGGCTGCTGACTGCTCCAACACTGCATGGGCGGCAGCAGTCTGTCCTATGGGTGGTGGCAGCTGCAGTGGAGAAGTGACAGTGTTGGCAGCAGGAATGCTGCCATCCTGACAGTGGACAGGCACTCCCTGGTCGGACGACACACTGGCACTCCCACGGGGCAGCACTGCAGCATGCGGAACAATCTGCTGAAGCATAGACTGCTGGCCTTCTGCGGCATGGCGAGGGCCCCGGTGATTCATGCCCGATGCAGCGAGGGTGGCAGCAGTCAGTGCTCGTGTGGCCTCAATCTGTGTCTGCATCAGACCAGCCACTGACTGCATTGCACCGCTAAGCACTTGCGTGGAAGCCACCTGTGCTGCCTGTGCTGCACCGACGTCCTGCAGACTCCTTGCCAGTGCTGCACCGAAGTCCTGCAGACTCCTTGCCTGTGCTGCACTGAAGCCCTGGATACTCCTTGCCAGTGACTCAATGGATTCAGGCAGCCTTGCCACTGCAGCCATGAGCTCAGTGTGCCTCTGCTCCGCCTGGGCGCCCATTTCAGCGAGGAGCCGCACCTCTTCTGCGCTCACTGTAGCAGGACTGGAGGCCAGACTCTCCCTCCGGGGAGAAGGCTGCCGAGCTTCCCTACCCCCCCCGCGTTACTGCAGCCCGCTGGGCCCCGGAGCTTCACCCTCCTCAGACCCTTCCCCCCTGCTCCCCTCCAGGGAAGACGTGTCCCCATTATGGCCATGGGCTGCCTCAGCTGAGGGTGGCACTGATGGTCCGGCTTCCTCTTCCTCCTCGCCTTCAAAATCACTCATAGTGGCAGCTTGAGGGCCCGCCTCCTCACCTGGCGATTCACCATCTGAAAGCAGGGAGGTACAAGAGTTGCTTTAGCATGAGGACAGGGCAGCAGCGAGGGAGGCATGAGTGCTGCAATACACTGTATTGGTTCGATAGTGGCAAAGGATGCTGGTGTGAGGCACAAGTGGAAGGAGAGAGGTCAAAAGGTGATGACCTTACCATTGCTGTCCAGAACGGGGTCGGCATCTCCAGTGGCGACGGGGCCAATCATCCGGCCTGCCATAATGCGCTGGACTCGCTGCTCCAGATCGCTGAGGTCTTTAAGGTGAGGCTGGCCTCCCCTGGTCCTTTGCTGCTGCCTCCTGTCATGGGCCAGCTTGCCCTGCAAGAGAAAGGACGGACTCTGAGTACAGTGTGAAGCCCTGATCTTGGCTGCACTGCCTCCCGTGGTGGAATAGCCCTTACAGTGTGTAAAGTGCTGAATGTGCATGTGAGTTTCATGAAAGGCCCATAGGTGTTGGATGAGGGCTGGGCATTGGGGCTTTCAGGACACTTTGGCCATAAATTGAGGTGCACATGCAGGGATGAAGAGGATACTGAAAAGGGTACTCACCCTGACGACCCGGGTGAGGTCGTTGAACTTCTTCCTGCATTGCACAGGGGTCCTCGACACCATGCTGCTGGAGGTCACTCTGTGAGCCACCTCCCTCCAAGCTTTGCGGTAGTCGGTGGGCAGCGGCCTCCTGCCACTGTCCGGAAACAGGATAGATCGCCTGTGCTCCACTGCGCCAACCAGAACCTGCAGGGCCCCCTCACTGAACCACTGCGCTCGCTCCCTGGCCCTCTCCATGGTCCTAGGTGTTAGAATGTGGCAGCAGGTCTGTCCAGGCCGAGAATCAGGGCTCCGATGTTCAGGATGTGGCTGCAATCCAAGATCGACCCTCCCATTTAAGAGCTGACTGGCGCCAGCGTGTCTGCCTGCAATCGCTAACTGGCCGCACCTGCGCTGCGCCCGCCCTCGGTGGTAGCACCTCGCTTCTCTGGCTTAGCGTCTTAGGACAGTCGTGCAGTGCCTGCTTTAGCGCTCCAAGCACCTCTTGGGGCGAAGCAGGTCAATTTAGCTGAAGGTGGCGATAATTTGCGCCCGGCGCTAAATTTCACGCCCGCTCGACTATAACGCCCCAAACATGGCGATACTGAATTTCTAGGCCATAGTCTTCTGTACTAATGTCCACATTAACAGCAGACAGACGAATGTCATACAGACGTGTTTGATCGCTAATATCATCAAACCATTTCTAGGATATGATGTTTAATATTATCATAATGTTCAGTTAAACATTAGGAAGAACACAGCCATCATGTTCAGCCCCAGATACAAACTCTCTACCCTCGCCACCGATTCCAGACTCTTCCTGACCAATGTCTCCAGCTGAACCAGACTGTTCTCAACCTCAGCGTCCAATTTGATCTCAAGCTGAACTTCTGACCTGTTGAGATAAACTTATCTCTAGTCTTTCAAATAATCAGGATCGAGTGCAAACCAATATGGTGGGTATATTGTGTTTAATTGGAGTTTAGGACAGAATATAACACACTAGTTATACAACAAAAACATACGACCTTGACAAATAGCTCGTACTGGACCCGATCGGACAGACGTCTGGCGTGCACGAACAACTCTTATTCGTTCTCCTTGTCTCATGTGTCTCTCTCTCTCTTCTTCTTGAACTACCCAAGAGTGTTAGACTAGTGTCAGCATGGGTCCACTCTCAGAAGAGTATTAGACCATCGATCAACTCTTGGGAGTCCTCCGCTCCATGGTCTGAGCTAAGGGCTCTCTAGGTCTTCCTTTTATTCTCTTTTTAGGGGTGGGCCTGGGGTAGAATATGGACAGGACCATTTAACCTATAGAGGTTCCCCTTAAACCAAGGTGTCCAATGGCATGTCGAGTTCTTTGTCTAAACTTACAGATGAAGACCCTCCCTCAAAGGATCCTATGTTTTCCCCTCACATGTCTTTCTTGTTTATACATTTTGAAGGCCAATCAATCTGGATCCCTCTTATCTCATCCAGCCCTGTTCTCCCTGGTGCAGCCAGGCACAACATTGGGCGATTAAATCAGTGGCCCCAAGCTAGAGCTGTCTGCGCAACCAGCCACTCTCCAAAGTATCTCCCCTTAATCTAACCGTTCCATCCTGAGATGATACCTTAACTTCCATAAATGCCTTCTATTCTATGTCCTTTATACTAATTAACTTTTACATATCTTCATAAGCAGTTCTGTTAAACGAACTCCAATTACTACCGTAGCATTATAATATGGTTATTAATAATAATGGAAGAAACATAGGTTGCGCCTTCATTAGCCAATTTAAAGGCACATTAAACAAAGTCAAAACCTTAACTTACAAACAATAGACAGCTAGCTTGGGAGGCAAGGCCATGGGCACCTGTGTGGAATGTTATGCATCATCTAATCTAACTAACTAAAAACACTTAGGGGGAAAAATTGGGCGGCGCCCATTTTGGGGCGTTAACATTGCCGGGGCACTAATTTTAGCACCCCGAAAAAGTTAGCGCCCCCCCCACCATAAATTAATTAGTAGCGCCCCAGGAGCTCCACCTCCTGTTTGGGGTGCTACTACTGAATTTTGCGATGCTACATGCAGCAATGCCATGCGCGGCAGCACGTAGCACAGTATCATTGCATGCCTCCTCCCTGATTAAAGGGGTGGGGCCTAGCACTGCGTGCACCGGGGCCCTGCCGGAACACCGGGGAGTAGGGTGCCGTGAAAACAGCTCGGCACTCAAGAGGAGTGCCGGGCTGAGCAATTGCGACTGGCACCCCACATACAAAAGTGAAAGGGGGCAGGTGCTGGCAGTTGGCCAAAATAAAAATGGCCGCCCGACACCTGCACTTTAAGTTGCGCCGCCACCACTGTCGGACATATCATCCGGCGATAGGTCAGGCGGCGCAAGGGAAGTTTACGGTCGGGGCGCAAGCAGGGCACTGCGCACAGCGATGATGTCATCACTGGCAGTGCAGCAGCATGGGGCACTACCGGCTACCACCGCCACTAACCTCTCACTGAATTTCGCGGGTGGTGTTAGCGGTGCCGCGCTGAGGTACTAGGGGATTTGCACCCCGTTAGCACCCCCAGGGGTGCTAATGAAAGGTGCAATCCAACCCAATTTTTCCCCCTTTGTCTCAACCTCTAATACAAGTTTTTCCAGGAAACCAAAACTTATGCAGTTCCATTAAGCCACAACTTATACATTAACCACTTACTTATCTCGAGCTCTAATACAATCATTTAAACACAGTATTATTCATGTCACAATTTAATTCACATAACCATATATATTTTAGGGACCTAGGTACCCCTAATTTCTGACAGACCCCATATCCTCTCCATCACAAATTCTGCCAACTTCCACCTCCGTAACATTGCCTGTCTCCATCCCTGCCTCAGCTCAGCTGCTACCATGTCGCTGTCCCCTCCAGACTCAACTATCCCAACACTCTCATGCCTGGCCTCCCATCCTCCAAGTGGAGAGGCAGAGATGTTTAGGGAACGAGTCCCAGAGAGCGGGCCAAGGTGGTTGAAGTCTGTGCCACCGATGGTGGGGTAAAGGGAAGGACAGGACACACAAATGGCCAGAGTCAGAGAATGATAGCATACTGTGGTAGATCTGATGGTGAGACTGGGACTAGCGAGCACTTTTACAATCAGTAGAAGTGGAACTCTTGCCGTTGCGACGACCATGAGTGTTTTCCCACTTTGACTGTGCAACTGATTTTTCCCTGATATTCACAAACAATGACGTCCATTAAAAGAATGCCATATTTGATCAGTTGCAGCTAACAATCCTATTCTCAGTTGCCTTGCAACCATATTTATTTAGCAAGTGCTGTTTTAGTGATTGTCTTTGGTTAAACTGTCTGAATGGTAAAGGTCTATAGTTACACATTCCAAGTCAATACAGAGTAAACATGCTTTAGTTTTATTGGAATAATGGCCTTGGTGTTCTCTGTAATGCAAAAACATGCAATTAATGTAAGATATTGTTGTAGTTAGACTCCACTTACATTTTAAGGATTTTTTGTTATCTATTATAAGGAGTGCCATAATTTTGACAGCGTGTTGTTCGATGTCTGTCGCTATATTACTCCATTTTTTTTGCCAGACCCTGAACCGAGTTTCAAATCCCGCATCCAGTACATTGGCAAAACTGCTTTCTTTCAGCTTGTGAACATCGCGCGGTAGAAATTCGTCCTGGGAGGTAGGGCATCTATTGAAGTGATTGGAACTCAATGTCGGGTGTGCCGTATAATGGGTGGCCGATGCAAAACTGCCTGCCTGGCACTACCACCCTGGTCAAATTTCTACCCCTACCCATCTAACACCCTAACCTCACTCTCAGCCAATGTCCCTGTTAAGCTGTGCTGCCGCGCAGAGGTCTGGAGGTTGACTTTTGTATGGGAAGAACCGCACATGCGCAAAAATTTGAACAGGCCATGCAGCCAGTTAAAGGGCCTGCGCACTGAAAACAAAGAGGGACCATTGCTCCCAGCACCACTAAAATCCTCATTCACACCTCCTGTTATCTCAAGGCTCGACTTCCTCAATGTTCTTCTTGCCAGCTTCCATAACTCCAGCCTGCACAACCTCCAACTCCTGCAGAATTCAATGGCCTATCTTTTTTCCTGCACAAAGTCCTGTACACCCAACCTATTGTGCCAAGTGGAACTGTCCATCTGAAATTTAATGTTGTTTATCTTATATTATCTCCTGAGTGGTTGGGGAGCTTGAATCTCTTCGGGTGTAGTGTTGTGATGTGAAGGAATATGCCATATTCAGAAAAATACACCATTCTATGAAATATTCTAGCTTTAAAACATGACAAACTGGGTTTGGAAATCCGGAAGCCTTAACAATCAAAGGCTGTAAACAGCATACAGGCTTTTGAGATAAGATAAGTTGTTGACACTGAAACAATAGCCCTATTGAAGCAGCAGGTTGGAGGTTCCTCTAAGTCTGCAGCATTGGAAAAAAGACAATGATGTACCCAGTTAAATTGTCTTAAACCAACACTTCAGAAAGAAACACAGAATGATTAATAAAACATGTGCCTTTGTAAAAATAACATCAAATGAAACACGGAAGGCATCAGTCATCACATTGTTTTTGTGTTGAACTTGGAACACGGAGACACGAGTCTGTGTTGCAACCAGTTGAGGTAGCTAAGATGACAATGGTGCAACCAGTTGAGGTGTTCTAAATGCAAAAGATACAAACAGGAGACTTTGATAAGAATGACATCAAATAGATGCACCTGTTATAACCGTTTTTGATGATAAGCTTGAGACACCTACACAGCAGACATAATTCCACAATCTACAAGCTGAACTAACTGTAAGAATAGAAGGGGTCAACAGAAAAATGACGAGATAATTAGCTTACATCAGCAGAAAACTTCAAAGGATATACCACTGAGAAAGGGTATAAAATTGGACTTTCAAATGGGAAGATAGATTCGCTGTAAGGGGCAAAGCTATTCTCAGGCTTCAGAGACAGGCTCTGTAAGTTTTCAACTTTTTGAGTCTCGGGGATCAAAGGTATTTGATTTTGGTGGATATCCTGGAATAAAACTAAGAAATGTAAAAATGTAACAAAGTTAAGATTTGAGAATAAGGATCTCTGATAATAGAATTGTAAGTTTTCTGTATTTGGAACTGTTAATGTTGCAATTGAATCACCAGCTGTAAGTTACATGTCGATTCTTTAATAAATCTATATTTTTTTAGAATTGTCTCACATAGTACTTCTGTATCAAACTCACGAACTCAATCTCTGTAGACTCTTTGGTGAGGAGTTGCAGAATTCTGGAGGAATTTTCCCGACCCTCATAATATCCGGAAGATTACAGTCTAGTTAAACTTATTAAAAGTGCTATCTGGAGGATGGTAACATCTTCAGGTCATTGCTTTCCTTTAGGGAGAGATAGTCTGAACCTTCAGACCCAATTAAGCGTCTTTAGGATTCGGCTACCTCTAACTTTAGTTGAGAGTGAATGTCTGGGGAATACGCTTGATCCAGGGTAGCCCTACAGGGGCTAGGACTAGTAATAACTAGTGACTGAAAAGGAATCTAAACACAACAGCAGAGAAAGATGGGCACGGATTTGGGAGGTGATAACACATTTAAAGACATTGGGGAGGAAGGGGCAGACGGAGATAGGGCGATAGCTTGCAAGTGTCAAGGATGGATTTTATATGGGGGATGACGATGGTTTTGAAAGGGAGGGGGACAGTACCTGAGGAGAGAGAATTGTTAACAATATTAGCTGGCATGGGGACCAGGAAGGGAAGTTGGGTGGTCAGCAGTTTAGTGGGAATGGGGTCAAGGGAGCAGGAAGTGGGTTTCGGGGGCAACAAGAGCTTGGAGAGGGCATGGGGGGATGTAGGAGAGAAATTAGAGAAAGACGCAAATTCAGCACTGGGGCGGGGGGAGCCTTGGGGGAAGCCTGGATGAGGTTTGGCTTTGTGGGCTAAGGGAAGAGAGGAAAGCAAAAGAGGCAGCTGAACAGATGGTCTCAATCTTAGAGATAAAGAAGTCCATTAGTTTTGGCTGTTGGAGGTCAGGGTGGAGGGAGCAGGGGAGATTGGTTGTGGAAAAGAAAACTTGGGGGTTATCTTTGCATTCCAGTATGGTCCTGGAGTATTGAGCTGTTTTGACAGAGGAGAGAAAAGCCCGATAGTGCTTGATGTGGTCCAGTCAGATATCGTTATGGATGGTAAACCAGTTGTGCGCCAGTTACACTCAAGTTTGTATCACTTGGACTTGAAGAAGCAAAGATTGGGTCCATTCCAAAGGAAATGACCAGGCTGGGAGAAAGTAAGGGTTTTACTCGGGAAAGGGGATCAAACGTGGAAGAGAGGAAGATCAACAACTGCAGAAGTGTCATTGCAATTGGAAGGCCAAAGGCAAGGCAGTTGGGATATTGAAAGTGCAGTTGCAAGTGACTTGGAGGTGTGCTTATTCCAGTGGCAGACAGTAAAGAAAGTGGGTAGGGGATGTGGGTGGTGAGGGATACCTGGAAGTGGTTGGAGATGTCCTTGTCAGAGATCGAGATCATGGAATAGAGAGACCACTTTTTTTTTCATTCACGGGATGTAGGCGTCACTGGCAAGTCCAGCATTTATTGCCCATCCCTAATTGCCCTTGAGAAGGTGGTGGTGAGCCACCTTCTTGAACTGCTGCAGTCCGTGTGGTGAAGGCACTTCCCCAGGGAGGGAGTTCCAGGATTTTGGTCTAGCGATGATGAAGGAATGGCGATATACTTCTAAGGCAGGATGGTGTGTGACTTGGAGGGGAACTTGGAGGTGGTGGTGTTCCCATACGCCTGCTGCCGGAACCCAAACTGGGCATCAGTGAGCAGGTTATTGGTGAGTAAGTGCCGCTTGATAGCACTGTCGACGATACCTCCCATCACTTTGCTGATGATTGAGAGTAGACTCCTGGGGCAGTCATTGGCCGGATTGGATTTGTCCTGCTTTTTGTGGACAGGACATACCTGGGCAATTTTCCACATTGTCAAGTAGATGCTGGTGTTGCAGCTGTACTGGAACAGCTTGGCTAGAGGCACGGCTAGTTCTGGAGCACAAGTCTTCAGCACGACAGCCAGGATGTTGTTGGGGCTCATAGCCTTAGCTGTATCCAGTGCACTCAGCTGTTTCTTGATATCACATGGAGTGAATTGAATTGGCTGAAGACTGGCTTCTGTGGTGGCAGGGACCTCAAGGAGGCTAATATGGATCATCCACTCGTCACTTCTGTCTGAAGATGGTTGCCTTGTCCTTTGCACTCACATACTGGGCTCTGCCATCATTGAGGGCGGGGATGTTCATGGAGCCTCCTCCTCCTGTTAGTTATTTAATAGTCCACCACCACTCATGACTGGATGTGGCAGGACTGCAGAGCTTTG
Source organism: Somniosus microcephalus (assembly GCF_052327205.1). Lineage (NCBI taxonomy): Eukaryota > Metazoa > Chordata > Chondrichthyes > Squaliformes > Somniosidae > Somniosus > Somniosus microcephalus. The sequence goes on from NC_140989.1 coordinate 189,599,326, forward strand.
ATCTGATCTGTTGGTTGTGGGACCGCTTAGCTCTGTCTATAGCATGCTGCTTCCACTGCTTAGCATGCATGTAGTCCTGTGTTGTATCTTCACCAGTTTGGCACCTCATTTTTAGGTAAGCCTGCTCCTGCCGTGCTCTTCTACACTCCTTATTGAACCAGGGTTGGTCCCCTGGCTTGATGGTAATTGTAGAGTGAGGGATATGCCAGGCCATGAGGTTACAGATTGTGGCGGAATACAATTCTGCTGCTGCTGATGGCCCACAGCGCCTCATGGATGCCCAATTTTGAGCTGCTAAATCTGTTCTGAATCTATTCCATTTAGCACAGTGGTAGTGCCACACGACACAATAGAGGGTGTCCTCAGTGTGAAGACGGGGCTTCGTCTCCACAAGGATTTTGCAGTGGTCACTCCTATCATATTGTCATGGACAGATGCATCTGCGACAGGTAGATTGGTGAGGATGAGGTCAAGTAGGTTTTTCCCTCGTGTTGGTTCTCTCACCACCTGTCGCAGGCCCAATCTGGCAGTTATGTTTTACAGGACTCGGCCAGCTTGGCCAGTATAAAGGGATAATTACAAGTCCTAGCCCTTTTTGGGCTACCCCAGATCAGGCATATTCCCCAGACGTTCACCTTCAACTAAAGTTAGAGATAGCCAAATTCTATAAGATGCTTAAATGGGTACAAAGGTTTAGGCTATCTCTCCCTAAAGGAAAGGAACAACTGAAGATGTTACCATCCTCTGGATAGCACTTTTAATAAGTTTAACTAGACTGTAACCTTCCAGATATTATGAGGGTCTAGAATACCCCTCAGAATTCTGCAACTCCTATCAAAAGAGTGTACAGGAATTGGGTTCGTGAGATTGATACAGAAATACACTGTGAGACAATTCTAAAAATATATAGATTTATTTAAGAGCCGACATTCATTTAACAGCTGTTGAGTCAGTCGCAACATGAACAATTCAAAATATAAATAGCTTACATTTCTTATCAGAGATCCTTATTCTCAAATCTTAACTTCATTACATTTCCACACTTCTACTTATTCTTAATCCAGAATATCCACCAAAATCAAATACCTTGATTACCCGAGACTCAGAGTTGTAGGCTTACAAAGTGGCTCTGAAGCCGAGAATCGCTTGCTCTTTTCCAGCGACTTCTGTTTTCCCATTTGAAAAGGTCTATTTTTATATCCTTTTTGCAGTAGTAAATCCTTTGAAGTTTTCTGTTAATATAAGCTAATTATCTCTAAGTCATTCTTTCTGGTGATTTCTTTCTATTCCTCCTGTCAATTTAGCTGCTGCATGCATAATTATGTCGCTACCTTTAGGTGTTCCAAAAACTTATCATAAAACACTAAACTGTCGTCTTTATTTGATGCCATTCTCATTGAAAGTCTTTCATTCAATTCTTATTGGCTTAAATGGTTATAACCACAGATGTTGTGACTCCGTGGTGTTCCAAGTTCAATACAAAAACCATGCAATTGCTTGGTTTCATCTATTGAAGTCATATCTTCAAAGTGTTCTGCAGGTATCATATTTACAATATGTAAATCAAAACCACTTTAACCAGAGTGTTTACTTGTTTTCTAGCTATCTCAATTGGTTGCATATTTAATCGTGTTTCCTGTCTTATTTGATGTTACTTTTACAAAGGCACATGGTTTTTAAATATTCTGTGTTTCTGTTTCTGTACTTGGGTCATTCCATTGTGTTTCTCCCAAACTCCAGACCTTTTGGAGGTGCCAAACTGCTATTTCAATAAGGCCATTGTGTTAGCATTAACAATCAATTCCCATTTCAAAAGCTTGTGGTGTTTACAACTTTGTTAACAACTGATCTTTATCTCAGAAGCCTGTATTTCTGTTTACAGCTTGTGTTATCAAACCATCCCATCTCAGAAGCCTGTTTTGACACAGCTTGTGTTGCCAAGACTTTAGATTTTTAAACCCAGTATATCATGTATTAATAATGTCAGAAATCTGTTCATTTTATGGTGTATCTCTTGGAATAGGGCTTATTCCATCACAAGTAGCTACCGAGCCACTCTTGGTGATGGACATTGAAGACCCCCATCCAGAGTACATTCTGTGCCCTTGCTACCCTCAGTGCTTTTTCCAAGTGGTGTTCAACATGGAGGAGTACAAAGAAACCAACCCTTGACCCTTACATCCTTGCAAACTACCACCTCATCTCCAACCTCCCTTTCCTCTCCAAAGCCCTTGAACGTGTTATCGCCTCCCAAATCCGTGCCCATCTTTCCCGCAACTCCATGTTTGAATCCCTCCAATCAAAGTCAGAATTTGCATTCTTTGTGACTGTGACAAAGGTAACCTATCCCTCCTCATCCTTCTTGACCTGTCTGCAGCCTTTGACACAATACAGGGTATTGGTGAGGCCACACCTGGAATACTGCGTGCAGTTTTGGTTTCCATACTTAAGAAAAGATATACTTGCTCTCGAGGCGGTTCAGAGAAGGTTCACTCGGTTGATTCCGGAGATGAGGGGGTTGACGTATGAGGAAAGGTTGAGTGGGTTGGGACTCTACTCATTGGAATTCAGAAGAATGAGAGGCGATCTTATCGAAACATATAAGATTGTGAGGGGGCTTGATCGGGTGGATGCGGTGAGGATGTTTCCACTGATGGGTGAGACTAGAACTAGGGGGCATAATCTAAGAATAAGGGGCTGCCCTTTCAAAACTGAGATGAGGAGAAACTTCTTCACTCAGAGGGTAGTAAATCTATGGAATTTGCTACCCCAGAGAGCTGCGGAAGCTGCAACATTAAATAAATTTAAAATGGAGATAGACAGTTTCCTAGCAGATAAGGGAATTAGGGGTTATGGGGAGAGGGCAGGGAAGTGGACGTGAGTCTAGATTCGGATCAGCCATGATCCTATTGAATGGCGGAGCAGGCCCGAGGGGCCATATGGCCTACTCCTGCTCCTACTTCTTATGTTATTATGTTCTTATGACACGGTTGACCACTCCATCCTTCACCAACGCCTCTCCACTGTCATCCAGCTGGTTGGGACTGTACTCGCCTGGTTCCATTCATATCTATCTAATCGTAGTCAGAAAATCACCTGCTATGGCTTCTCTTCCCGCTCCTGCATCGTTACCTCTGGTGTCCCTCAAGGATCTATCCTTGGCCCCTTCTTATTTCTCATCTACATACTGCCCCTAGGCAACATCATCCGAAAACACAGTGTCAGTTTCCACATGTACGCTGATGACACCCAGCTCTACCTCACAACACTTCTCTCGACCCCTCCACAGTCTATAAATTGTCAGACTGCTTGTCCGACATCCAGTTCTGGATGAGCAGAAATTTTTTCCAATTAAATATTGGGAAGATTGAAGCCATTGTTTTTGGTCCCCGCCACAAACTCTGTTCCCTACCCACTGACTCCATCCCTCTCCCTAACATCTGTCTGAGGCTGAACCACACTGTTCGCAACCTTGGTGTCATATTTGACCCTGAAATGAGCTTCTGACCACATATCCGCGGCATAACAAAGACTGCCCATTTCCACCTCAATCACATCGCCCGTCTCCACCCCTGCCTCAGCTCATCCGCTGCTGAAACCCTCATCCATGCCTTTGTTACCTCTAGGCTTGACTATTCCAACGCACGCCTGGCTGGCCTCCCACATTCTACCCTACGTAAACTTGAGGTCACCTAAAACTCGGCTGCTCGTGTCCTAACTCGCACCAAGACCCGTTCACCCATCACCCCTGTGCTCGCTGACCTACGTTAGCTCCTTGTTAAGCAATGCCTTGATTTCAAAATTCTCATCCTTGTTTCCAAATCCCCCCATAGCCTTGCCCCTCCCTAGCTGTAATCCCCTCCAGCCCCACAACCCTCCGGGATATCTGCGCTCCTCTAATTCTGTCCTCTTGAACAGCCCTGATTATAATCGCTCAACCATTGGTGGCCCTGCCTCCTGTTGCCTAGGCCCTAAGCTCTGGAAGTACCTCCCTAAATCTCTCTACCTCGCTTTCCTCCTTTAAGACGCTCCTTAAAACCTACCTCTTTGACCAAACTTTTAGTCCTCTGCCCTTATTTTTCCCTTTGTGGCTCGGTGTCAAATTTTAGTCTTCTAACACTCCTGTGAAGCTCCTTGGGATGTTTTACTACATTAAAGGTGCTATATAAATACAAGTTGTTGTTGTTGTGGCTGCCATCTATTACACACCAGCAAACTATTCTACCCTCACATGCATGCCCTCACAACCTCTCACTCCTCTAACACTGGCAAAAACTTCCTTCTTTCTTGCAGGCCAAGCTCGCAAACAATAACAGGGAGAAGGCAGCCACAGGAGGAGTGCTGTCCCCACTTGAAGAGGAGGTGATGGACATCGTGGGCAGGGGGCGTGTCAGGAACGTGACGTCTGGCCAGCCTGGATGAGAAGTACTGCAGGGGTTTTAAACCCACATTCCCTCCTTCTCTTCTCACTTAAATGTCATCCTTATACATGATTTATGACAAATTGATGCTGCTTTCAAAAGCCACTCATCTGTCTCTGCTTACCCATGCCACTGCTTGTTCCTTTTTTCCATTTCAGCTCCACTCAGCCCTCAGGAAACAGATGAATTTAAAGCAGAGGGCAGCACTGCACAACAAGAGCCATCACTCGACTTTACACTAGCAGACACCAGCTCAGAGGCTGTCACTGCTTGTAAATCAAAGGGTAGGTAACAGAAGTCTGTACATGAAGATTCACGTTGTCTTTTACATCGCAGCAATCTCCTTCCCTTGCACTACCCCCACTGCAATGAAAAGCCGGGGTTTTAAAAGCCTATGGCCTAGAAATTCAGTTCGGACGCTCTTGCGGCGCTAAAGTCGGGCGCTCGGCAAATTTAGCGGCCGCCGGAAAGTGCAGGCGACCTCGCCGAAATTCAGTAGATTTGGCCAACTTTTTGGCCGAGCGCTGCAATAGGCGTTGAAACCCTGTGTTCAGGCGCTAATCCGGCGATGCGGCCTGATAACGCCAATTCCGGGCGCAGCGCAGGTGCGATCATGTGCTGAGTGTCAGCAGACACCCTGACGCCGGCCAGCTCTTAAAGGGGGAAGGGTCAACTTTGACTGCAGCCACGCCCTGCATGCTGTAGCCCTGCAACTAGGCCTCAGCACTGGTTGTGTCCCAAATCAACGCCTGGAGGTAATGGAGAGGGCCCGTGAAAGAGCCCAGCGGTTCTCTGACCATGCGCTGGGTGTGCTCCTTCATGGGGTACGCAAGAGAAGACGGGTCGTGTGCCCGGCTAGTGGCAGGAAGGCTCCCAGGAGCAAGTTCAGGGAGGCCTGGACAAAAATTGCCCGGAGGGTCTCCTCCAACTCCGATGTTCCCAGGAGTGCAGACCAGTGCCGCAAGAAATACAATGACCTATGTCGGCTGGTCAAGGTGAGTACCCTTTCCAGTGTCCCCCTCATCCTTGCATGTGCACCTCCCATTAGGGCCAAAGGGACATCAAAGGTCTAATGCCCAGCCCTCCTCCCGCTGCAATGGCACTTGCATGTTAATCAATAGCTCTTTCTGCACTTATCACACTGTCCAAGCTATTCCACCATGGGAGGCCTCACACACAGCAACAGGGCACCACACTGTCCAAGCTATTCCACCATGGGAGGCCTCACACACAGCAACAGGGCACCACACTGTCCAAACTATTCCATCATGGGAGGCCTCACACACAGCAACAGGGCACCACACTGTCCAAGCTATTCCACCATGGGATGCCTCACACACAGCAACAGGGCACCACACTGTCCAAGCTATTCCACCATGGGAGGACTCACACACACCAACGGGGCACCACACTGTACTTAGACGCCCTCCTTTCTCTTGCAGGCCAAGCTGGCGAGGAACGCCAGGAGCCTGCGTGTCACTGGTGGAGGCCCTCGCGATTACCAGGAGCTAACGGTTCTGGAAGAGAGGGTGGCCCGACTCCTGCGTCACCCGGTGACTGGGCCTGTGGTGCTCGGCGACGCAGACCCTATACTGGAACCCACTGGTAAGGACAGGACCGGGTGCACCTCTCTCCTTGTCCTCGCGCATCAGATCTACATCCTTCCCCACTGGCCGAAAAATGCGCATAATGCACCAGTGCGGCCTCCCTCGCTGTCGGCCTGTCCTCACTCTAAAGCTACACTTGTGCCTTCCTGCTTTCAGCTGGTGAGGAGGAGTTGCTCCCTGAAGCCCACACAGCCAGGCCCTCGGAGGAGGAGGACGTCGAGGAGCAGCAGGAAGGCGCCACCTCGGGGGAACCCTCCTCCGCTCCAGGAGATGGCAATGAAGGGGAGACGTCTGGCGTGCCAGAGAGCCAGGGGGAGGCGGGGGAGGGGAGCCCCGAATCTGGTCCCAGTGGCATGGACGCACGCGGCAAGGCTCCGGCGGCATGCCAGCCTTCTGCCCAGAGGGGGGAGGCGGTGGAGGGGAGGGCAGAACCTGCTCCCAGTGGCGTGGCCGCACGCGGCACGCCAGCCTTCTGCCCAGAGGGGGGAGGCGCCCTCCAGTCCGGACTCGGACGTCGCCCAGGAGGTGCGCCTCCTGGACGAGATGTCGGCGGCGTCGGAGCGGCGGCATGTCGAATTCATGGAGGTGGTGGCACAGATGCCTCACGCCATCGAAAGCCTCGCACAAAGTGTGGTGGCTTTCGGCCAATCCCAGGCCAGGGGGCTGGAGCAAATCGCAGCAGCGCACGCCAGGGGGGTGGACCTCCTTGTGGCAGTGCATGAGAGGGGGGTGCAACAACTCGAGGCAGCGCAGCACGCCAGTCGCCAGCTGAGAGGTGCTGGGCAGACAATGGCACTGCAGATGCGGGCACATGCCGGCGCAGTTGGGGCACTGACTTCTGCCACCCTCGCACTGGCGCGGAGGCATCGCCAGGCCAGCCGCCGCCCTGCTGCCGCACACCGGTCTGGCGACCAACAGTTTGGCGCGCTTGCTCCCCGGCCAGACCGCCCGAGTGCACGTGTGTCTGGCGAGCAGCACGCGCCTGGCATCACCCACCTTGTCCCCATTGGTGCAGGTGAGCCTGCCACTCCCCCAGCCAGGGTGCAAGGAGCTGCTGCAGGCAGTGAAGAGGGCCACCCACAGCTGCAGCAGCCACCAGCCGGCCCCTCCCGGGCCCGCCCTCGTGTAGGCCGACCACCAAGGGCATCTGGCGAGACGCCTTGTCGCCCTGAAGATTCTTCCCCCAGCCTCGCCACAGCCTCACGGCCCAGCTTGAGGCGCAGCAGCAGGACGGGCCGGGGCAAAAGACGGCTGTCGACGGACTCGCCCTCTCGCCACACCGAATAGAGTGTGGTGAGCGAGGGTTTGGGTGATGCGGGGGCTTCTGTTCTGGGGGGCATTATGTTGTTTGGTTTTATGGGGGTGTTTGTGTTGTGGGGGGGGCTTGTTTTTGTTAGGCCAGTGAGGAAGGCCATTTGGATGTTGATGTTTTGTTAGTCCTCCCCAGGTTTTGGGAGTGACAGAAGTTTGTGACTGTTTTTTGGGGGTCTTCTCTGTTTTGCTCTTCCATGTGGGAAGGGCCCTGAGTTTTTGAAATAAAGATGTTTATTTATTCACCATGTGCAGGTGTCATGTTTCAAGTGGTTGTTGGGTTAACCGGCTGAGGGCTTGCGGAGCGGCTGCCTTCAGCTGCGTTCAGTGGCCCAGGCCATTCCCTGACAGGGGGCCTAGAAGTGTCGAGCAATAAGCCCCCGGCGGATGGCCCTTGGACCTTGTCGCTCCCTCCTGGCCTGGTGCTCCTCCTCCTCAGGGTCCTCCTGCTCGTCCTCCTGAGGTGGTGGGGCAATGTCAGGTGGCAGTGCCTGAGTCCTGCGGATAGCCAGGTTGTGGAGCATGCAGCACACCACGACGAACTGGGAGACTCTATCCGGTGAATACTGAAGAGACCCGCCCGAACGATCCAGGCAACGGAACCGTTGCTTGAGGACACCTATCGTTTGCTCTATTAGGTTCCTTGTGGCTTGATGGCTTTCGTTGTATGCCAGCTCCGCTGGGGTCCTGGGCGCGCGGAGCGGGGTCATGAGCCATGTGCACAAAGGGTAGCCCTTGTCCCCGATAAGCCATCCCCTTGGTGGAGGCTGTGCCTGGAACATGTCAGCCACAGTAGTCTGGCGCAGGATAAAGGCATCGTGGCTGCTTCCTGGGAAGCGGGCATTGACAGCTAGGATGCGCTGCCTGTGATCACACACCAGCTGCACATTTAGGGAATGGTAGCCCTTCCGGTTGCGGTATTGCTCGGCATTGTGGATAGGTGCCCGCATAGCCACATGCGTGCAGTCAATGGCGCCCTGCACCATGGAGAAGGCCGCGATCCTGGCAAATCCGACTGCACGCTGCTCCTGCTTGTGTTGGGTCATGGGGAAGGAGATGAATTGGTGCCTCCTCGCGAAAAGTGCTTCGGTGACCTGTCAGATGCAGCGATGCGCGGCGAACTGGGAGATGTTCGCAATGTCCCCAGCAGCGGCTTGGAAGGAGCCGCTTGCATAAACGCTGAGAGCCACCGTGACCTTCACTTCCACCGAGAGAGACGTCCTGGACATGAGCTGTGGCTGCAAATCTGCATGAAGCAGCTGGCAGATCTCTCCAACCACCTCCCTTCTGAAGCGCAGCCTCTTAACACAATGCGCCGCAGTCATGGTGAGATATGAGACCTGCTCCCGGTATTGCCTGACTGGGTAAGGCCTACGTTGGCGACGCCTAATGGCCCCTCTGCGTCTAGGCATGCCTGGCCCCCTCTCAAAGCGTCTGCGAGCCCTTCGCACAAAATGTAGCAACTGAGGGTTGGCCCCCCATGCAGCCCCCATTACAAAGTTCCAAACAGCAAAATCACAAGGATGCAAATGTCAAAGCACTGGCTAGAAGCCAAAAATACCTCTCCTATGGTGTCCGAAATCAGTAATCTCTGTGCCTTGCTCTCTGTGCAGAAATCCAAAGCAGTAAAGTCATTGCAGCGAAATGGCTGGCTTTTATGGGTGAGTGGATGTGCCCTTTAATTAGCGCTCCCCGAATCCCACAGGGCCTCTGTTGAGTTCCATTTCACAGTTCTTAGCAGCGCCACGCCCACATCGGCCGGGCGCCACTGAATTTCCGGTTTGGGGCGCACAAACGGCGTTGCACGACGAAATGACGTCATAAGATGAGCGCGCAGCTGAGCGGGCGCTAACACTTTGCGCCAGCGCTAAATCCCACCTGAATTTTGGCGTAGGTGCAGATCCGGCGGTGCCCGGGCGCTAAGTGGCTAGCGCCAGAAATCTGGCGCTAACGGCTGGCGCAAACAGCTGAATTTCTAGGCCTATGTATTTCAATCTTAATTCTAAGCTCAATATCATCCACCGAGCTTATTATTTATATATATGCCTAACTTTACAGTGCAATGTCCTTGGCCCTGAAATTCATCCTTCACCAATCTTATCAGCATCATTGAAGGGAACAGAGAGACTTTCCGAGAACATGATTTAAATCAATTCTCGCTACATTACTGTTCTGTATTTGTTCGGAATAAAAGTAATGTAACAACAGATCCATATTCTTACACCAGCCAGTGAAGGCAAAAATCTACCCCCACCTTTACAGCTAAAGAATAGTGTATGGCAGGAGTGATGAAGAAAATAGAGAGGGAGAAAGCTAAAAAACCCGTCCATGTATATCATAGCTTCAGATGCTAAATGCACTGGCAAGAAGTTCTTCCAGTACTGTAATAGTAAGAGGGTCAGACAAAGCAGTGAAATCCCTTAAGGGTGCAAACTGTGTTGAAACTAAATGTACAAAAATAATAAAAATGGCCGTGCCTTCAGCTGCCTCGGCCCCAAGCTCTGGAATTCCCTCCCTAAACCTCGCCACCTCTCTTTCCTCCTTTAAGACGCTCCTTAAAACCCACCTCTTTGACCAAGGTTTTGGTCACCTGCCCTAATTTCTCCTTACGTGACTAGGTGTCAATTTTTTTGTCTTATAATAATCCTGTGAAGCGCCTTGGGACGTTTTATTATGTTAAAGGCACTATATAAATACAAGTTGTTGTTGTTGTTGTTGTAAACATATAGCAGATGATTACAACCCTGACGTATTCACTACAGATGACATTTCCACCAATAATATGAAGTTCCACAAGTAGAATCATAATAAAACAGCACGGGAGGAGGCCAATCGGCCATCGTACCTGTGTCGGTTCTTTGAAATTAGTCCCACTCCCCAACTCTTTTCCCATAGCCCTGCATTTCTTTCCTTTTCAAGTAAATAAGGTTGGTGAGCTACAGGCACAAGTTATCACATGGGACTGTGATACAGTGACTCAAAGAAGGGGAGGATTGGATTAATATTCCTGGCTACAAGGTATTCAGGAAAGACAGGGAAAGAAAAAAAATAGGAGGGAAGAGGGCGGCAGTATTGATCAAAGAAACTATTACAGCACTGGAAAGGGATGATGTAGTTGAGGGGTCAAAGACAAAATCTATTAGAAAGAAAGAAAGAAAGACTTGCATTGCTATAGTGCCTTTCATGACCACCGATGTCTCAAAGCGCTTTACAGCCAAAAGCCAGGGCTTTTGAAGTGTAGTCACTGTTGTAATGTGGGAAATGCAGCAACCAATTTGCGTACTGCAAGCTCCCACAAACAGCAATGTGATAATGACCAGATAATCTGTTTTTGTTATGTTGGTTGAGGGATAAATATTGGCCAGGACACTGAGGATAACTCCGAGGATTTGGCTAGAATTAAGAAATAATAGAGGAGCCATTATGCTACCGCATGTATACTATAGGCCACCAAGTAGTAGGAAGGAGATAGAGGAGCAAATTTGCAGGTAAATTACAGAAAAATGCAAGAATTATATAGTAATGATAATGGGGGACTTCAATAATCCTAATATAGACTGTGATAGTAATAGTGTAAAAGGCAAAGAGTGGGAGGAATTCCTGAAATGTGTACAAGATAACTTTCTTGATCAGTATTTTTCCAGATCAACAATGAAGGAAGCAGTGCTGGATCTAGTTCTGGGGAATGAAGTGGGGCAAGTGGAGTGTGTTTCAGTGGGGGAACAGTGATCATAATATCATCAGGTTTAGAATAGTTATGAAAAAGGACAAGCTACAATCTAGCATAAAAATACTTTACTGGAGGAGGCTAATTTCAGTGAGTTGAAAAGGGATCTGCTCCAGGTGGATTGGAATCAAAAATTGGTAGGCAAAACAGTAATTGAACCATGGGAGGCCTTCAAAGAGGAAATGGTTTGGGTACAGAGTAGACACATTCCCACGAGGGGGCAAGGAAGGACATTAAATGGGTACTTTGCATCTGTCTTCAGTTGAGAAGAGGATGCTGCCAATGTAGCAGTAAAGGAAGAGGTAGTAGTGATATTGGATGAGATATAAATTGATAAAGTGGAGGTACTTAAAATGTTGACAGTACTCAAGGTAGAAAAGTCACCCGGTCCAGATGGGATGTGTCCTAGGTTACTGAGGGAAGTAAGGGTGGAGATAGCAGAGGTTCTGGCCACAATCTTCCTTAGATATGGTGGTGTACCAGAGGACTGGAGGATTGCAAATGTTATACCCATGTTCAAAAAGGGGGAGAGGGATAAATCTGGTGATTATAGGCTAGTTAGCATAATGTTGGGGGGTGGGGAAACTTTTAGAGAGAATAATCTTGGACAAAATTAATTGGCACTTGGAAAAGTATGGGCTAATAAATGAGAGACAGCATGGATTTGTTAAAGGCTAATCGTATTTGACTAAATTGATGGAGTTCTTTGATGAAGTAATGGAGAGGGTGGATGAGGGTAGTGCGGTTGATGTTGTGTATATAGACTTTCAAAAGGCATTAGCTAAAGTACCACATAATAGGCTTGTTAGCAAAAGTAAAACCCATGGGATTAAAGGAACAGTGGCAGTGTGGATACAACATTGGCTAAGGGACAGAAAGCTGCTAGTTGTGGTGAACAGTTGTTTTTCAGACTGCAGGGAGGTATGTGGTGGTGTTCTCCTGGCGTCACTGCTGTTTTTGAGATATATTAATGACCTGGACTTGGCTATACAGGGTATAATTTTAAAGTTTGCAATTGACAGGAAACTCAGAAATATAATAATCAATGAGGAGGATAGTAACAAACATCAGGAGGACATAGACAGATTGGTGAAATGGGAAGACACATTGCAGATTACATTTATCATAGGGAAGCGTGAAGTGATGCATTTTAATAGGAGGAATGAGGAGAGGTAATATAAATGATACCATTTTAAAGGGGGTGCAGGAACAGAGCGACCTGGGGGCATCACACTTTAGAAAGGATGTTAAGGCCTTAGAGAGGGTGCAGAAAAGATTTACTAGAATGTTACTGTGGATGAGGGACTTCAGTTATGTGGAGAGACTGGAGAAGTTGTGATTGTTCTCCATAGAGCAGAGAAAGTTAAGAGGAGATTTGATAGAAGTGTTCAAAATCATGAACGGTTTTAATAGAGTAAATAAGGAGAAACTGTTTCCAGTGGCAGAAGGGTTGGTAGCCAGAGGTTACAGATTTAAGGTGATTGGCAAAAGAACCAGAGGCGAGATGAGGAGAAGTTTTTATGCAGCGAGTTGTTATGATCTGGAATGCACTGCCTGAAAGCGTGGTAGAAGCAGATTCAATAATAACTTTCAAAGGAGAATTGGATAAATGCTTGAAGGGGAAAAATTACAGAGCTATGGGGAAAGAGCGGGGGAGTGGGACTAATTGGATAACGTGGAGGAGCGTGTGGGTGGGGAGTTAAAACCGGCAAAAATGTGAGCCCATTGGGAGGCTGGCTCCAACCTACCAACTTCCGGGTTTAACTCGATTGCATTAGATTTGTTGCACGCAACACCCTCGGGAGAGGTGGGTTACCTGTTAATGTATGCTAATTGCTCAATTAGAGAGATAAAATTTTAACTTTAACTTCACATCCACGGGTTTCCCGGGCTTCCTGAAACTCACCATTGAAAGCAAAGTGAGAACACAATGACAATTGAGGGGGCTGATTAAAACTCATGGAAATACTGCAGTAAACACTCATTACTCACAGCTGCTTTCTTACCTACTAGTGGGAAAGGGTTTGGTCACAGTACTTTTGCTGAGAGTTTACTTTCTACACTTTGGAGGTTTTCTGAATCACATCAGGATTGGTGGCGCCTTGGCTGCCTTAGATTGGACCTTGGACGAGGAGCAATATGACCAGCACCACCAGCAGCAGCTGTTGAGGCTCGCAGCAGGCACTGCCCGCGAAAGAGGGTCTTCAGGCAGAGGCTGAGCCTCCTTGACATGTCTGAACAGCAGTTCTTCAGGAGGCTCAGATTGTCGTGTCTGCAGCCTCCTAGAAGAAGACTGGGTTTCCCAGTCAACGGCGCAAAAATGCATAAGACAGGTGACTGATGGGTTGCTTGCCAGGGCTGGCAATTATGTGAAATTTGCCTGCAGTGACGCCAGCAGTAGTTGGCTTCCCACAGGTGCAAGGAGTCAACCGTGGCAATCCAGGCATGCCCAGATTAACTACAACAACAACAACTTGCATTTAAATAGCACCTTTAACATGGTAAAATGTGCAGCTGGTGTGTAATCACAAAGATATTTCTGCAGGTGTGTGCCACATTCCCAGAGAGCTGCCATGATGCTTTCATGCTGCAGCAGTTCTAGCTCCCTGATGTCTGAGGACCTGCAAAGAGACTCAAGCGGTGGCTGCTAGGAGACCAAGGGATACCCACTTCAAACTTGGCTGATGACACCCATCAGAAACCCGACCAATGAAGCCCAACAGCATTATAATGAATGTCATATCACCACCAGATGTGTGATTGAATAAGCCATCGGCATGCTGAAGATGCGCTTCTGGTGCCTAGACAGATCTGGAGGCGCCCTTCAGTACTCACCAGCCAGGGTCTCCAGCAGCGAGGTTTGGGCCTACAGGAGCAGGAGGAGGAAGATGAGGGAGACGAGGAGGAGAAAGGTGATGACGGCAATACATCACCAGCTACTTACATTGCTGCCCGGGTGCCATGAATGCCCTTATTAATGCAATGTTTACTTAGGTACCACCAGTGGACCGATGTCTGAAGCATGTGCAACGGCCACTCGTCCCGTCTGTAAAGCTTGGATAGCTAGGTGGTGAAGGATAGAGTACTAGAGCCCAGTCTTCAGTCGTTTACACCTTTCATATATTAATTTCAGTGATTGACGGCTGGTGCCATCACCAGCCAATAAAATGGAAGCTCATGCCCCCTTTTAAAGGGCCACAACCAATAAACCGTAAATGAAACCCAATTTAAATAAAACTTAACAAAGTAAGTCAGAATTTGGTTTCCAGGGTGATGATGTGCTCCAGTCCCTGCGGTGCTCACCGGTTACAGAAGGTCTCGGGTGTGCCGGCAGACACAGCATGCTCCATCTCCAGGGCCACCCGGGCGTGAACATGGCCGCAGAAGAGAGGCAGGCAGTCGGGCCAAATGACCCCCTCGACTGCCCGCTGCCTGGACCTGTTGATGGCCACTTTGGCCAGGCCCAGGAGCAGTCCATACGAGGAGGTCCCCCGACCTGTCCGCTCCCCTCCGCACCGGGTGACCGAAGATCAGGAGCGTGGGACTGAAGTGCAGCCAAAAATCAAGGAGCAGCCCCTTCAAATAGTGGAAGAGGGGCTGCAACCTCTCACACTCGACACACACATGGAACACGGATGCCTCCAGGCTGCAGAAATGTCAGGCAGCCTGGGAGTCTATGAACCTAGTTAAAAGTTTGTTGCACAGGACTGCTCCGTGCAACACCTGCCACGCCAAGTCCTCACTGGAAAAGGGGAGGACTGACACGTAGAGAGCCCTCCACTGGGATACCTGCCTCCTCTGGATGGCAAGATAGGACGGCAGACGAAGAAGACAAAGTGGAGAATGTGCAAGAGCAGCCCATACAGGAGACCCCTCCGTGCAGAGTGGAAAGGCATGGAAAGGATCGCTGAGAGATGGCTCAAGCTGTGAGGCATCGGCTCCCGAGGGAGGTTTCGGGGCCTGATGCTGATGAGAAATTCTGTCCGAACGGGGGTCAGCTTGGACGGGATCGCTCTACCTGCTTGAGCCTGTTCGACACAGCTAGTGGAGTCAGGGCCGAGTGCCTCTTTTAGCGTCTCGATGGCTTTGGTCGCAGACCAGATGCCATGCCCGGACATGCGCTGTACCAGCTCCTCTGGCGACATCCAGCCCACTACTCCACCATCCAGTATGTCCCTGACTCTGGTCAACTTGCCAGCTAGGGCCCTCCCCTCCATCAGCCACCTGAAACCCCAATCATGGAGGTGCGGATTCCTGAGCAGTGGCTCCTGGAGGATAGCCGCCACTCCTGATGGGGGAGAACTCCTGATGCTGATCAGTTCCTGGGAGAAGACAGGCAGCTCCTGCAAGGAGACACGGGTACCACCTAGTTTTATAAACAGGAGCTGCGTGTCGTAATGGAGGCCGTGCAGCTAGCGGAAGAAATACGTCGCCAGCGCACACCATCGTGGAGGATCCTCGACGTACAGGTATCTCTGAAGGGTCTGAAGATGGAAAGTCGCAGCCTGGGTGTGAAGGCACACCAGTGCCTGACCGCCCTCCCCAAGCGAGAGACTCAGAACCGTGGCAGAGACCCAGTGCTTCCTTTTGTCCCAGTAGAATTCAAGGAGCTTCTTTTGTACATTGGTGACAAACTTGGGGAGGGTCAAAATGACCAACTGGTACCACAGCATGGCGGCCACCAGTTGATTTATGACCAGCGATCGACCCCTGTAGGACAGCACTCGGAGCAGTCCTGTCCAGCGCCCTAGGTGAGCGGTGACTTTGGCCTCCAGCTCTTGCCAGTTCGCTGGCCAGGCTTCCTCGGCAGGGCTAAAGTAGACTCCCAGGTAGAGGAGACGCGTGGTGCTCCAGGCAAAAACCCTGAGTTCCTCTGGCAGGGAGTCCACCCACCACTGACTCACCAGGAGTCCAGAACATTTCTCCCAGTTGATCCTTGCAGAGGACACGGCGGAGTAGACCTGCTGGCACTCACGCATCCTCTGCAAGTCAACGGGATCCATGACCATGAGAAGCACGTCATCGGCATAAGCCGAGAGGACGACATCCACGCCCGGCCCTTGCAGAGCCAGTTCCGTCAACTTCTTATGCAAGAGATGCAGGAAAGGCTCCATGCAGATGGCATATAACTGGCAAACTTGGGGAGGATCAAAGTGACCAACCGGTACCACAGCATGGCGGCCACCAGTTGATTTATGACCGGCGATCGACCCCTATAGGACAGCACTCGGAGCATCCCTGATGCAGCCCTCTCCCAAAGCGAAGGGGCACCGACAAAGACCCGTTAACCCAAATCAGTCACTCCGTGGCAGCGTGCAGAAGTCAGATCCGAGTGATGAAATGCATCCTGATCCCGAATGCGCGCAGATTCCCGAAGAGGTACTCGTGAGCCACCCTGTCAAATACCTTCTCCTGATCCAGGGAAAGGAAGGTGACCGACAGACCAGCCCTCTGAGAATGGCGGACCAGGTGCCGGACCAGATGGCTGTTGTTGTGGATGGTCCGGCCCAGGACCGTGTAGGACTGGTCGGGGTGGATCATGTGGGCCAGCACGGTACGAAGGTGAGCAGACATTGCCCTGGCAAATATCTTATAGTCCGTTCTGAGGAGGGAGACCGGGCGCCAGTTCTTAAGAAGGCAGAGATCGCCCTTCTTGGGCAGCAGGACGATGACTGCCCTTCTTGGGCAGCAGGACGATGACTGCCCTGGGTCAAGTGAGGGGCACCTCCTCTGTCGCCAGACTTTCACCCAAGACCCGCGCGTAGTCGCCCCCCAGGATGACCCAGAATACCCTGTGGAACTCCATGGTGAGCCCGTTTAGCTCCGGGGACTTGCCCCTTGAGAGTTGGCCGAAGCCTCCAGCTATTCGGCGCCCTCCTACATAACTCTGTGCGCATCCTCGCTGGACAGATCCGGAGAGAACAGAGCCTCATAATAGGTCCAGGCCTCCACGCTGATGCCCTCCGGATCTGAGACCAGGGATCCATCGTCAGCCAGCATCCCCAAGAGCTGCTTATGGACCCCCTGTCTTTTTTCCAGTGAGTAGAAGAAGGGGGAGCCGCGGTCCAGGTTCCGGAGGAACTGGATCCGCGACCTCACATACATGCCTCGGGACCCGGTGAGCTGCAGATCCTTCAGGGTCTTCGACGATTTGACTGAGATGGGACTCCCGGTTGAGCTCCTTCTCCAACCGCCCAACTCGTGCCTTCCGTCTCTTGGTCGACCCCCTCACATACTCCTGACAGAAGAGATGGATGTGAGCCTTGCCCATGTCTCACCATAGCCTCAATGAGGGGAAGGCCCCCTTCTTTCTCTCCAGTTGGCCCAGAACTGACGGAATGAGTCCCGGAAATGCTCATCCACCAGCAGCAGGTTGTTAAAATGCCAGTACGTGGACCCCCCCACGCTCCATCCACACCAGGTGGTGGCCGAGCACGTCACCGGCCGCATGGAAGCCGCCAGAATGCAGGAGACGTACGTCCGGGAAATGCAAAGGTGGTCGTTTCTGGACCTTCCTCCTCCAGACCTCATGCTAGTGAAGGTGCTGGAGTCGGGTTGGAGCTTTCTGCCTCTCTGCTGCCATTGATGTTGAGGCTGGCTATGGTTATCTTAATGACAAGAGCATCGTGCAACCCCTACTTAACTCTACTGTGGGGAGGGAGCAGAGTCTCTCGTGACCCTCCACTCCCTCAGCAGCCCAGTGAGGAGCATCCTGAGTCGGTGCACGTCATGGTGGCTCATGCCCTTGCCCACGCTCAGGATCTTAGCAGTGGAGTGGATGGACCTGATGAGCAGCGCAGCTCTGGCCGTCTGTCGAGGACCAGCTGGACTTTATTGCGATGGCCCAGGCAACCGACCAGAAATTCCTGGAGCTCCTCAAAGGGAAAGCGGGGAGACTCGGTAGGGAGTACGAGAGCATCGACCGCCTCACTGGTGATGGACTGCAAAGCATTTTCAGTGCCCTCCACCGAGTTGCTGTCCTCTTCCTGGAGGTCATCACCAGTGGCTGTCCCGCATCACTCTGGCTCCTCACTGACCCCAGCAGTACATCAAGGGAAGTGTCATTGAACCAGGTTAAGCAGGTTGGGCCTATACTCATTGGAGTTTAGAAGAATTAGAGGTGATCTTATTGAAACATATAAGATTTTGAGGGAGATTGACAGGGTGGATGCTGAAAGGATGTTTCCCTAATGGGGGTATCTAGAACTAGGGGGCACAGTTTCAGAATAAGGGGTCGCCCATTTAAGACAGAGATGAGGAGGAAATTCTTCTCTCAGAGGGTCGTGAATCTTTGGAATTCTCTTCTCCAGAGAGCTGTGGAGGCTGGGTCATTGAATATATTCAAGGCGGAGATTGATAGACATTTGAACTACAGGGGAGTCAAGGGGTATGGGGAGAGAGTAGGAAAGTGGTGTTGAGGCCAAGATTGGATCAGCCATCTCATTGAATGGCGGAGCAGGCTCGAGGGGCTGATTGGCCGACTCCTGCTCCTGTTTCTTATGTTCTTATGGCGCAGCCTGAATCGATTGGCACACCTTGTCATCTCTTGCTCCCAACTCCTCCAAATTCCAGCTTTGGATTGGCCCTTTAAATACAGGAGTTGAGATGGCACCATGCGGGTCCTCAGCACATCCGCTGCTGTGCAATCGACGCCAAACCGGAATTAAAATGATAATGAGGTGGCTGCGTTAAAATGCCTGTGACAGACGCGCTGAACTTCGGGTTTCCCGCGTGATATCGGAACCCCCCACCCCCCCAGCCACCAGCTCCCAACGCCAAGCTACTATGATTCAAGTATTTATCCAATTCCCTTTTGAAAGTTACTCTTGAATCTGTTTCCACCGCCCTTTCAGGCAGTGCATTCCAGAGCACAACAACTCGCTGCGTGAAGAAATTTCTCCTCATCGCCCCTCTGGTTGTTTTGCCAGTGGATATATGGATCATATATTAATAAGCTCACACCAGTATTCATTTACTGTCAACAGATCATTACTGACTGTGCGCAACTTTTCCCAATATGAGTTCCTATAGCCACAGTTTTAGTAGGCACTGCCGATAAAAACAGGTCAGCTGTAATTACCTCCTACTGCCAGAGGCGGTGCTGTAGCGCCTCCTCAGCCTGGACTGCAGAAAAACTCCAACCAACGCCCCTTCCCAAATTGTCACAAGGTTTGCCATTTAACTATAAATAATAATATCTAATCAAACTATTAGATAAAAATATGGAGAAAGCACGACTTGCAACTGGGGACTTTCTAAATCTGTTTCGTCTGCAGCACAATATTTATCCTATTTCGCAGAACAAATGTTTATCCAATCAGGAAGGAGCGATATTTATTGTCTCACCCAGCTACTCATTAAATATCCTCTGCCTGTTCCACCTTCTGGGGAGAATGGACCGTCTGTTCCCATAAT
The DNA here is from genome assembly GCF_052327205.1 of Somniosus microcephalus. NCBI lineage: Eukaryota > Metazoa > Chordata > Chondrichthyes > Squaliformes > Somniosidae > Somniosus > Somniosus microcephalus. The sequence goes on from NC_140989.1 coordinate 189,618,807, forward strand.
AACAATTTAGTTTCAATCAAGCTTAATTGCAATCCAGGAATAAGAAAGGAAGTCTGCATGAGTAACTGTTTCACATTAAGTCTAATAACTACCTTGTGAAGGAACATCTTATTTCGTTTTTATATGATATTTAAAATTCCATATTTCTATTAAGTACACATTATCTTCCCCACAGTTGCATTTTCAGAGAGAATTTCTTGCACGTATGCTGTACAGTCATTGTTTTATAGAGACGAGGTGGGGGGAGGTCATTTTCAACTTCACCATCGGGGGTTGGGGGGGGAGGTAAACTTGCAAAATGGATCATTCGCCTTCTCGAACCCACCCAATTTCCGTGCCTTTGATTTAAATGGAGATGACTATCGGGCGGTTTCTATAACAGGCGGCCGATTCGCAACGTCAGCTTCATGCCCAGGCGGCACGTTCTAAACCTACGTGGACTTTTCCGCTCGCCCAGGGAGAGAGGCGGAGTTAGGACTCATTCTTGTCCTGAAGCAGTAACATTTTCATGAAATGGAAAGGGAACACTCTGGAATTGCAGAGCAGGCAATCTGAAAGAGGGAGATTGGGTAGCATTCAGGGTATAACCTTCCCTCAGAATGTACATGCAGCATTTTGTTTCTTTAACTATTATTTGATGAAAATGTAACTGTGTGACTCCAGTGGCCTTTCACGGTCTCAGGACGTCCCAAAGCAGTTTACAGCCAATTTATTACTTTTCTGAAATGTGGTCATGGTTATAATGCAGCAAACGCGGTAGCCAGTTTGTGCACAGCAAGCTCCCACAAACAGCTGTGAGTTAATGACCAGAGATAATCTGTTTCTCAGCGATGTTGGTTGAGGGATAATTGTTGCCAGGACACGGGGGGAGAACTCACCTACTCTTCTTCCAAATAGTGCCATGGGATCTTTTATACCCAGCTGGAGGGCAGACAGGGCCTCGGTTTAACAACTCAGCCGAAAGACGGCACCTCCAGCAGTGCAGCATCCCCTCACTGGAGCGTCAGGCACGATTACACGCTAAAGTCTCTGAAGTGGGACTTGAACTCAAATCCTTCTGATGGGAGCAGTCAGACATGCAGCAGCAGTAGAATGAGAACAAGGTGGCACTGGAGGGATCGTGATTGCACAATCTTAAAGTGTATTGAACAAAAAAAGCAGCTAAGGAGCAACAGAGCAAGAAACGTGACCAGCCCTGCAACATTAGTTACTCGTCATTCAGCGGGAGCTATGGTGTTTGATGGGTCAGACTCTACTTAAATTATTTTTATTCTGCTGAGTATTGAATCAAAAAGCCAGAAAAGAGACAGACTGGTAAATTATGCAATAAGAACCGAGTTTGAAGCTAGTATGTGATTACTGCACTGCTCACCAAAGGGATTTTCACACTTATTTTTTTAAATTTGTTTATGGAATGTGGGCGTCGCTGGCAAGGTCAGCATTTATTGCCCATCCCTAATTGCCCTTGAGAAGGTGGTGGTGGACTGCCTCTTGAACCGCTGCAGTCCGTGTGGTGAGGGTTCTCCCACAGTACTGTTAGGGAGGGAGTTCCAGGAATGTGACCCAGTGTTGATGAAGGAATGGCGATATATTTCTAATTCCGGATGGTGTGTGACTTGGAGGGGAACTTGGAGGTGGTGGTGTTCCCATGCGCCTGCTGCCCTTGTCCTTCTAGATGGAAGAGGTTGTGGGTTTGGGAGGTGCTGTCGAAGAAGCCTTGGCAAGTTGCTGCAGTGCATCTTGTAGATGGTACACACTGCAGCCACGGTACGCCGGTGGTGGAGGGAGTGAATGTTTAAGATGGTGGATGGGATGCAAATCAAGCAGGCTGCTTTGTCCTAGATGGTGTCGAGCTTCTTGATTGTTGTTGGAGCTGCACTCATCCAGGCAAGTGGAGAGTATTTCATCACACTCGTTACTTGTGCCTTGTAGATAGTGGAAAGGATTTGGGCTGTCAGAAGGTGAGACACTCACCGCAGAATACCCAGCCTCTGATTTGCTCTTATTGCCACAGTGTTTATGTGACTAGTCCAGTTAAGTTTCTGGTCAATGGTGACCCCCAGGATGTTGAAGTTGGGGGATTCGGCGAGGGTAAATCCGTTGAATGTCAAGGGCGGTGGTTAGACTCTCGCTTGTTGGAAATGGTCATTGCCTGGCACTTTTGTGGCATGAATGTTACCTGTCACTTTATCAGCCCAACCCTGAACGTCATCCAGGTCTTTTTGCATGCAGGCATGGACTGCTTCATTATCTGAGGAGTTGTGAAAGGTGCTGAACACTGTGTAGTCATCAGCGAACATCCCCATTTCTGACCTTATGTTGGAGGGAAGGTCATTGATGAAACAGCTGAAGATGGTTGTGCCTAGGTCACTGCCCTGAGGAACTCCTGCAGCATTGTCCTGGGGCTGTGATGATTGACCGTCAACCACCACAACCATCTTCCTTTGTGCTAGGTATGACTCCAGCCAGTGGAGAGCTTGCCCCCCGATTCCCATTGACTTCAATTTTACTAGGGCTCCTTGATGCCACACTCGGTCAAATGCTGCCTTGATGTCAAGGGCAGTCACTCTCACCACATCTCTGGAATTCAGCTCCTTGGTCCATTTGGACCAAGGCAGTAATGAGGTCAGGAGCCGAGTGGTCTTGGCGGAACCCAAACTGGGCATCAGTGAGCAGGTTATTGGTGAGTAAGTGCCACTTGATAGCACTGTCAATGACAGCTTCCATCACTTTGCTGATGATTGAGAGTAGACTGACGGGGCAGTAATTGGCCATATTGGATTTGTCCTGCTTTTTGTGGACAGGACGTACCTGGGCAGTTTTCCACATTGTCAGATAGATGCCAGTGTTGTAGCTGTACTGGAACAGCTTGGCTAGAGGCGCGACTAGTTCGAAGCACAAGTCTTCAGCATGATAGCCGGGATGTTGTCGGGGCCCATAGCCTTTGCTGTATCCAGTGCGCTCAGCCATTTCTTGATATCATGTGGACTGAATCGAATTGGTTGAAGACTGGCTTCTGTGATGGTGGGGACCTCTGGAGGAGGCCGATATGGATCATCCACTCAGCACTTCTGGCTGAAGATGGTTGCAAATGCTTCAGCCTTGTCTTTTGCAATCCACCATCATTGAGGATGGGATATTCATGGAGCCTCCTCCTCCCGTTAGTTGTTTAATGGTCCACCACCATTCACGACTGGATGTGGCAGGACTGCAGAGCTTTATTTGATCCGTTGATTGTGGGATCGCTTAGCCCTGTCTATAGCATGCTGCTTCTGCTTTTTAGCATGCATGTTAGTCCTGTGTTGCAGCTTCCCCAGGTTGGCACCTCATTTTTAGGTACGCCTGGTGTTGCTCCTGGCATGCTCTTCTACACTCCTTACTGAACCAGTGTTGGTCCCCTGGCTTGATAGTAATGGTAGAGTGAGGGATATGCTGGGCCATGAGGTTACAGATTGTGGTGGAATAAAATTCTGCTGCTGCTGATGGCTCACAGCGCCTCATGTATGCCCAGTTTTGAGCTGCTAGATCTGGTCTGAATCTATCCCATTTAGCACAGTGGTAGTGCCACACAACATGATGGAGGGTGTCCTCAGTGTGAAGCAGGGACTTCGTCTCCACAATGACTGTGCGGTGGTCACTGCTACCAATACTGTCATGGACAGATGCATCTGCGACAGTTAGATTGGTGAGGATGAGGTCAAGTAGATTTTTCCCTCATGTTGGTTCCCTCACCAGCTGCAGCTACTGACAGACTGCATTGCGGTGCTGGAGCTGCGATTGGATGCATACTGGAGCGTTCGCGATGCTCGGGACATCGTGAATAGCATGTTTAGGGAGTTGGACACACCACAGGTAGAGGTTGGACAGGAAGAAAGGGAACGGGTGACCAACAGGCAGAGTACTAGGCGCAGGCAGGTAGTGCAGGGCTCCCCTGTGGCCATCCCCCTCTCCAACAGATACACCACTTTGAGTACTGTTGGGGGGGGATGGCTTATCAGAGGAAGGCAGCAGCAGCCAACTTCCTGGCACCAGGGGTGGCTCTGCTGCACAGAATGGGAGGAAAAAGAGTGGTAGAGCTATAGTAATAGGGGATTCTATTGTAAGGGGAATAGATAGGCGTTTCTGCGGCCGCAAACGAGACTCCAGGATGGTGTGTTGCCTCCCTGGTGCAAGGGTCAAGGATGTCTCCAAGCGGCTGCAGAACATCTTGGAAGGGGAGGGTGAACAGCCAGTTGTCGTGGTGCATATAGGCACCAACGATATAGGTAAAAAGCGGGATGAGGTCCTAAAAGCGGAATATAGGGAGTTAGGAAGTAAATTAAAAAACAGGACCTCAAAGGTAGGAATCTCAGGTTTGCTACCAGTGCCACGTGCTAGTCAGAGTAGAAATAGAAGGATACTTCAGATGAATACGTGGCTAGAGGAATGGTGCCAGGGGGAGGGATTCAAGTTCCTAGGACATTGGAACCAGTTCTGGGGGAGGTGGGACCAGTTCAAACCGGATGGTCTGCATCTGGGCAGGGCTGGAACCGATGTCCTAGGGGGAGTGTTTGCTAGTGCTGTGGGGGAGGGTTTAAACTAAAATGGCAGGGGGTTGGGAACCTGAGCAGGGGGACAGAGGAAAGGGAAACAAGGATAAAAGCAAAAGATAGGAAGGAGAAAAACAAAAGTGGCAGTCAGAGAAATCAACGATTTAAATCAAACGTGGCCACAGTAAATAATAATTCTAATAGGTCTAAGAGCGTTAAAAAAACAAGCCTGAAGGCTTTGTGTCTTAATGCGAGGAGCATTTGTAATAAGGTGGATGAATTGGCTGTGCAAATAGAGGTAAACAAATATGATATGGTTGGGATTACGGAAACGTGGCTCAGGATGGCCAAGACTGGGAAACTCAACATCCAGGGGTATTCGATATTCAGGAAAGATAGGCAAAAAGGAAAGGGAGGTGGGGTAGCATTACTGGTTAAAGAAGGGATTTACACAATTGTAATGAAGGATATTAGCTCTGATGATATGGAATCTGTATGTGTAGAATTGAGAAATACTAAGGGGAAAAAAACATTAGTGGGAGTGGTATATAGACCTCTAAACAGTAAGGCGGAGGTTGGGGATGGCATTAAAAGGGAAATTAAAGAAGCGTGCAATAAGGGCACAGCAGTCATCATGGGTGACTTTAACCTACATATAGATTGGGCTAACCAAATTAGTAATAATACTGTGGAGGAGGAATTCCTGGAGTGTTTACGGGATGGTTTCCTGGACCAATATGTCGAGGAACCAACCAGAGATCAGGCCATCTTAGACTGGGTATTATGTAACGAGAAAGGATTAATTAGCAATCTTGTTGTACGAGGCCTCTTGGGTCGGAGCGATCATAATATGATCGAATTCTTCATTAAGATGGAGAATGAAATAGTTGACTCAGAAACTAGGGTCCTCAATTTAAATAAAGGAAACTACGATGGTCTGAGGAGCGAGTTGGGTAGGATTTATTGGGGAATAGCACTCAAAGGGTTGACGGTGGATAGGCAATGGCAAGCATTCAAAGGCTGAATGGATGAACTGCAGAAGTTGTTCATCCCAGTTTGGCATAAAAATAAAACAAAAAAGGTGACTCAACCGTGGCTAACAAGGAAAATTAGGGATAGCATAAGATCCAAGGAGAGGACATACAAATTGGCCAGAAAAAGCAATAATCCTGAGGATTGGGAGCAGTTTAGAATTGAACAGAGAAGGACAAAGGGATTAATTAAGAAAGGGAAAATAGAATATTAGAGTAAGCTTGCGGGGAACATAAAACTGACTGTAAAAGCTTTTATAGATATGTGAAGAGAAAAAGATTGGTGAAGTCAAGCGTAGGTCCCTTGCAGTCAGAATCGGGGGAATTTATAATGGGGAACAAAGAAATGGCAGACCAACTAAATACATATTTTGGTTCTGTCTTCACAAAGGAGGACACAAATAACCTCCCAGAAATGCCGGGAAACATAGGGTCTGATGAAAGGGTGGAACTGAAAGAAATCAGTATTTGTAGTGAAATGGTGTTAGGAAAATTGATGTGACTGAAGGCCGATAAATCCCCAGGGCCTGATAATCTACATCCCAGGGTACTTAAGGAAGTGGCCCTAGAAATAGTAGATGCATTGCTGGTCATGTTCCAGAACTCGATAGACTCTGGAACAGTACCCATGGATTGGAGGGTAGCTAATATTACCCCACTATTCAAAAAAGGTGGCAGAGAAAAAGCAGAGAATTATAGACCGGTAAGCCTGATATTGGTAGTGGGGAAAATGCTAGAGTCCATTATAAAAGATGTAATAGCAGAGCACTTGGAAAGCAGTGACAGGATCGGACAAAGTCAACATGGATTTCCAAAAGGTAAATCATGCTTGACTAATCTACTGGAATTTTTTGAGGATGTAACTGGTAAAATAGATAAGGGAGAACCAGTGGATGTGGTGTATTTGGACTTTCAGAAGGCTTTCGATAAGGTCCCGCATAGCGTGTAAAATTAAGGCACATGGGATTGGGGGCAAGGTATTGACTTGGATAGAGAACTGGTTGGCGGACAGAAAGCAAAGAGTTGGAATAAACGGGTGATTTTCCGAGTGGCAGGCAGTGACTAGTGGGGTACCACAAGGATCGTTCCTAGGACCCCAGCTGTTCACAATATATATATATGATCTGGACGAGGGAATTGGATGTAATATCTCCAAATTTGCAGACAACACAAAGCTGGGTGGGAGGGTATGCTGTGAGGAGGGGGTCATGAAACTCCAGTACGATTTGGACAGTTTGGGTGATTGGGCAGAAACATGGCAAATGCCCTATAATGTGGATAAATGTGAGGTTATCCACTTTGGTGGCAAAAACAGGAAGGCAGATTATTATTTGAATGGCAATAGATTGGGAGAAGGGGAAGTGCAAAGTGACCTGGGTGTTCTTGTGCACCAGTCGCTGAAGGTAAGCATGCAGGTGCAGCAGGTGGTTAAGAAGGCAAATGGAATGTTGGCCTTCGTAGCAAGAGGGTTCGAGTACAGGAACAAGGATGTCTTGCTACAGTTGTACAGGGCCTTGGTGAGACTGCACCTTGAGTATTGTGTGCAGTTTTGGTCACCTTATCTGAGGAAGGATGTTCTTGCCATGACCTGGGATGGCAGGATTGACGTATGAGGAGAGATTGTGTCGATTGGGCTTATACTCACTGGAGTTTAGAAGATTGAGAGGGGATCTCATCGAAACCTATAAAATTCTGTCAGGCCAGGGCAGACTAGATGCTGGAAGGATGTTCCCGATGGTCGGGGAGTCCAGAACCAAGGGTCATAGTCTAAGGATAAGGGGTAGGCCATTTAGGACTGAAATGAGGAGGAATTTCTTCACTCAGAGAGTGGTGAACCTGTGGAATTCTCTGCCACAGAGGGCGGTGGAGGCCAGTTCATTAAATACATTCAAGAAAGAGTTGGATATATTTCTTAAGGCTAAAGGGATCAAGGGATATGGGGAGAAGGCAGGGACAGGGTACTGAATTTGGATGATCAGCCATGATCTCATTGAATGGCGGAGCAGGCTCGAAGGGCCGAATGGCCTACTCCTGCTCCTATCTTCTATGTTTCTATATATGTTTCTATGTCGCATGTCCAAACTGGCAGCTATGTCCTTCAGGACTTGGCCAGCTCGGTCAGTAGTGGTGCTACCAAACCACTCTTGGTGATGGACATTGGAATCCCCCACCCAGAGTCCATTCTGTGCCTTTGCCACTCTCAGTGCTTCTTCCAAGTGGTGTTCAACATGGAGGAGTACTGATTCATCAGCTGAGGGAAGGTGGTAGGTGGTAATCAGCAGGCAGTTTCCTTGCCCATGCTTGACCTGAAACCATGAGGCTTCATGGGGTCCGGAGTCAATGTTGGGGACTCCCAGGGCCACTCCTTCCCGACTCTATACCACTGTGCCACATCCCCTGGTGTGTCTGTCCTGCCGGTGGGACAGGACATACCCAGGGATGGTGATGGAGGAGTTTGGGACATTGGCTGAAAGGTATGATTCTGTGCGTATGACTATGTCAGGCTGTTACTTGACTAGTCTGTGGGACAGCTCTCCCAATTTTGGCAGAAGTCCCCAGATGTTGGTGAGGAGGACTTTGCAGGGTCAACTGGGCTGGGTGTGCTGTTGCCATGTCTGCAGCTGGTGCCAAGGTCGATGCCAGTGGTCGATGCAGTTTCATTCTTATTATTGTGTTTCGTAGTGGTTAGTTACAACCGAGTGGCTTGCTAGGCCATTTCTGAGGGCAGTTAAGAGTCAACCACATTGCTGTAGTTCTGGAGTCACATATAGGCCAGATCAGGTAAGGACGGCAGATTTGCCTTCCCTAAAGGACATTAGTGAACCAGATGGGTTTTTACGACAATCTGATAGTTTCATGGTCACCATTACTGATACTAGCTTTTTATTCCAGATTAACTAAATTTAAATTCCCCAGCTGCCATGGTGGGATTTGAACTCACGTCTCTGTATCATAGTCCAGGCTTCTGGATTAACTAGTTGAGTAACATAACCATTATGTTACCTGTGGTGAGAGTCTGCTCTTGAGTTGTGGCAGGAAATATTAAAAAGCTTTTCCACCTCAGAATAATCCCGCACTACAATGAATAATTTTTCGACACAAAAAGTATCATTTATTTAATTGTTCTTTCATCCCGTCCCCCATTTCCCAGCCACTAAACTTGCTTTAAAATCTGTTCCATTTCCTGCTTTTTTCCAGTTCTGACGAAAGGTCTTCGACCTGAAACATTAACTCTGTTTCTCTCTCCACGGATGCTGCCTGGCCTGCTGAGTTTTTCCAGTATTTTCTGTTGTTATTTCATTTATTTAAATAATGATAACAATGTTGAGATACCGCGGCAAACGTGGGAGTCGAGACCTGAGCTAGTAAAACACAACTGCTTTTATTCTACCTCATGGCAAAGAGGAACTGGAAAAGCCCGCGCATCCACTTAAATACTTCCCAGGCAGGAAGTGCTCCCGGCAGCCTGTCCCTGCGGGAAACAAGTTGCTGGAGGAAAGGGCCTCCGGCTGGGGGCGTCTGCTTAAACTGTCCGTGCCGCCGTGAGCGGATTATGTCCAGTGGTGGCGTGTCGCCACAGAGCTCCCCCCAGAATCCGCTTAGGAGGAGTGGACGAGTCGTGACGGTGGTCTGATGGTTCTGCCGCAGCGGCTCTGAGTGGTCGCCAGTCTAGTTGATGGGGCCGGGCGGTTTGCCGCCGGCTGTGCTGGCTTGCTGGCGGGACGGCCTCTAGTTGGAAGTCGGGCCACGGGGACCTGTTCCCCTGGTTCTGTGCGTGCTGGTTTGAGCCGGTCGATGGAGACTGTGTCGACCCTGTCACCAAGTCGTAGCTTGAAGACCTTGTCCCCGGTTTGTAGCACCTCGTACAGTCCGTCGTACGGGGGTCGCAGGGGCCCGCGGTTCGCGTCGTGTCGCACGAAGACGAAGCGCGCCTGCTGTAAATTTGGCGGGACGTGAGGTGCGAGTTCACCGTGTCGGTTGACCGGAAGTGGGGCGAACTGCTGAGCGGAAGAGAAAGAGTTGAACCGCTGCTGTTCGGCCGACAAAGGCGTGGTAGCCTCCGGAAGGAATTCGCCTGGGACGCGCAGCGGTTGTCCGTAGACTAACTCCGCTGCCGAGGACTGGAGGTCTTCCTTGACCGCGGTGCATAGGCCTAGTAGCACCCACGGTAGGCGGTCAGTCCAGGTACTGTCCTGCAGTACGGCGAGGAGTGAGGCCTTGAGTGACCTGTGGAAGCGTTCACAAAGCCCGTTGGCCTGTGGGTGGTACGCCGTGGTTCGGTGGAGCATCACCCCGAGGTTGCGTGCTGTGGCCGTCCAGAGTTCGGAGGTGAACTGGACGCCTCTGTCGGAGGTTATGTCGGCCGGTACGCCGAACCTCGCAACCCAGGTGTTAACGAACGCCCTGGCGATGTCGGCTGTGGTGGTGGAGGTCAGCGGCACTGCCTCAGGCCAGCGTGTGTAGCGGTCGACCATCGTGAGGAGATAAGTTTGGCCTTGCGATGGCGGCAGGGGACCGATGATGTCGACGTGTACGTGGTCGAAGCGGCGGCTGGGTACCTCGAAGTCTCCCGGGGTGCTTTTGTGTGCAGCTGTACCTTAGCCCATTGGCAGGCGAGGCAGGAGGTGGCCCAAGTCCGAACATCTCTGCTGAGGCTGTGCCAGATGAAACGCTGGGAGAGGAGTTTGACGGATGCGCGGGAACCCGGGTGGGAGAGCCCGTGGAGTGCGTCAAAGATGCGGCGGCGCCAGGTTGCAGGGACGACCGGCCTGGGTTGGCCGAGTGAGACGTCGCAAGTGACTGCTGTGGCTTCGGGCCCATGCGCGACCTTGACTAGGCGTAGCCCTGGCAGGCTGGTAGCCGCCGAGAGGAGGTCTGGGTCCGTGAGCTGGGCCGCTGCTAGTTGCGCGTAGTCGACCTCGAGGTGATTTGCGCAGATGGCAGGACGGGAAAGGCAGTCGGCGACAACGTTGTCTCTACCAGAGATGTGCTGGATGTCCGTAGTAAACTCGGACATGGCCGCGAGCTGGCGTTGCTGCCTAGCGGACCAGGGTTCGGTGTGCTTGGCCATCGCGTATGTGAGCGGCTTGTGGTCCACGTACGCGGTGAAGGGGCGGCCCTCCAGGAGGAACCTGAAATGGCGGACCGACAGGTGGAGCGCGAGAAGCTCGCGGTCGAAAGTGGAGTATTTGACCTCTGGGGGGCACAGTTGGCGGCTGTAGAAGGCAAGTGGCTGCCACGCGCCATTGACCCACTGCTCGAAGACGGCACCGACCGCGTGGTCGGAGGCGTCGGTAGTGAGCGCGACCCAGGCATCGGTCCTCGGGTGCGCGAGCAGGGTGGCGTCGGCGAGCGCGTTTTTGGTGGCGTCGAAGGCGGCTGACGTGTCAGTGGTCCAGGCTACGTCCACCTTGCCGGATTTACCTCGGAGGGAGTCGTATAGGGGCTTCATGAGGGCTGCCGCTCTGGGGATGAACCTGTTGTAGAAGTTCACCATCCCGAGGAACTCCTGGAGGCTCTTGATGGTTGTGGGGCGGGGGAATTGCTGGACGGCCTGCACCTTGTTGGGCAGGGGGACGGCCCCAGCAGGGGTGATGTGGTGACCGAGAAAATCGATCTTGGTTAGGCCGAATTGGCACTTCGCCGGGCTGAGGATGAGCCCGTGTTGGGCTAGGCGCCCGAACAAGATGCGAAGGTGTTCAAGGTGTTCCTGTTTGGAGGAGCTGGCCACGAGAATGTCGTCTAGATAGACGAATAGGAAGTTTAGGTCCCGGAGGACTGAGTCCATAAGGCGCTGGAAAGCCTGGGCTGCATTCTTGAGGCTGAAGGGCATCCTCAGGAACTCGAACAGACCGAATGGGGTGATGATGGCCGTTTTGGGGATGTCCGCGGGGTGTACGGGGACTTGGTGGTAACCGCGCACCAGGTCGACTTTGGAAAAGACGGTTCGTCCGGCCAGTCGGGCCGAGAAGTCCTGGATGTGTGGCACCGGGTATCGGTCGGGGTGGTGGCGTCGTTAAGGCAGCGGTAGTCCCCGCAAGGGCGCCAGCCTCCACCGGGCTTGGGGGCGATGTGGAGGGGCGAGGCCCAAGGGCTGCTGGAGCAGCGGATGATGCCGAGTTGTTCCATGGTGGTGAACTCGGCCCGCGCGATTTCCAGCTTGGCTGGGTTGAGTCTGCGGGCGTGTCGCACAGAAATCGGCGGTTGGTTCTGTCGTCGGTGACGTACAGTAGAGGCCCCTTTTGCCCCGCGGCCATCGCGGGGGTCTGTGCGGGGGGGAGTTTGAAAGTACACGGTGGCGTGCAACGTTGGGCCCTAGCGCCAAAATGGGTGTGGTAGTAGCAGTGACCCGGAGTGGTAGGACGGTCGGGCCTAGTGGGCCGGGAAAACCGCGTGGTCGTTGCCGTGAGGTCGGGCGCGACGTCGCGAGCGGACTGTGCAGAGAGCAGCCGGTCGGCCTTTTCGGCTATGTCATTCAGGTCCGTGGAGCCAGACTCCACAATGAGCGGGCGGATGCTGGCGGGGAGCTGCCGAATGAAAAGCGTGCAAAAGAGGGCGCCGGGGTTTTGTCGTCCGAGAGGGACAGCATGTGGGAAAGCAGGTCTGATGGTGAAGCGTCACCAAGGCCGGGGAGGTCAAGGAGTTGGCAGTGGCGCTGGTAAGATGACGTTTGAAATTTTTTAAGCAGCGCAGCCTTCAGATGTTCGTACTTGCCGTCCGGTGGTGGATTCTGCAGCGCTGCCCAAACCTTGGGGACTGTGGCGTAGGTGAGAGAGGAGACGAGGTAGTCGTACTTTGTGGCGTCGACTGTAATGTGTTTCAGCCGGAATCTGGACTCAGCTTGAACAATCCAGGCTTCGGCCAGGTTCTCCCAAAAGTCCGGTAATTTAACCGTGACTGCGTTTGTATCCGCCATGCTAGCTTAGGATTCGTCCTGAGCGTCGGGGTCACCAGTGTTGAGATACCGCGGCAAACGTGGGAGTCGAGACCTGAGCTAGTAAAACACAACTGCTTTTATTCTACCTCATGGCAAAGAGGAACTGGAAAAGCCCGCGCATCCACTTAAATACTTCCCAGAGAGGAAGTGCTCCCGGCAGCCTGTCCCTGCGGGAAACAAGTTGCTGGAGGAAAGGGCCCCCGGCTGGGGGCGTCTGCTTAAACTGTCCGTGCCGCAGTGAGCGGATTATGTCCAGTGGTGGCGTGTCGCCACAACAAACAGAATATTATAAGAAAACTGGTGTGGATAAACAAAAGTATTATCACCCATTTACTAATTTAGACTCTTCAAGACTGAATTTGTTTCTTATCAGTGATAAGGTTAAGCAACTGGTGATAATATGCTTCATTCCGATATTACAAAAGTGATGACATTCAGAAGTACTTCATTGACTGTAAACATAGAAACATAGAAGATAAGAGCAGGAGTAGGCCAATCTGCCCCTTGAGCCTGTTCTGCCATTTAATGAGATCATAGCTGATCATCCAAATTCAGTACCCTGTCCCTGCTTTCTCCCCATATCCCTTGATCCCTTTAGCTTTAAGAAATATATCTAACTCCTTCTTGAATATATTTAATGAATTGGCCTCAACTGCCTTCTGTGGTAGAGAATTCCACAGGTTCACCACTCTCTGGGTGAAGAAATTCCTCCTCATCTCTGTCCTAAATGGCTTACCCCTTATCCTTAGACTGTGACCCCTAGTTCTGGACTTCCCCGCCATCGGGAACATCCTTCCTGCATCAAGTCTGTCTAGTCCTGATAGAATTTTATAAGTTTCAATGAGATCCCCTCTCATTCTTCTAAACTCTAGCGAATAAAAGCCCAATCAACCCAATTTCTCTTCATACGTCATTCCTGCCATCCCAGATATCAGTCTGGTGAATCTTCGCTGCACTCCCTCCATGGCAAGAACATCCTTCCTCAGATAAGGTGACCAAAACTGCACACAATACTCAAGGTGTGGTCTCACCAAGGCCCTGTACAACTGCAGCAAGACATCCTTGCTCCTGTACTTGAATCCTCTCACTATGAAGGCCAACATACCATTTGCCTTCTTAACCGCCTGCTGCACCTGTATGCTTACCTTCAGCGACTGGTGCACAAGGACACCCAGGTCTCGTTGCACTTCCCCTTTTCCCGATCTATTGCCATTCAGATAATAATCTGCCTTCCTGTTTTTGCCACCAAAGTGGATAATCTCACATTTATCCACATTATACTGCATCTGCCATACATCTGCCCAATCACCCAACCTGTCCAAATCATACTGGAGTGTCTCTGCATCCTGCTCACAGCACACACGCCCACCCAGCTTTGTTTCATCTGCAAACTTGGAGATATTACATCTAGTTCCCTCGTCTAGATCATTAATATATATTGTGAATAACTGGGGTCCTAGCACCAATCCCTGCGGTACCCCACTAGTCACTGCCTGCCACTCGGAAAAAGCCCCGTTTATTCCAACTCTTTGCTTCCTGTCTGCCAACCAGTTCTCTATCCAGCTTTAAGTTCCTCGGAGTCCACATCACGGAAGACCTCTCCTGGTCCCTCAATACCTCCTCTCTGGTGAAGAAGGCCCAGCAGCGCCTATATTTCCTAAGGAGGCTGAAGGGATGTAACCTGTCACCCCTGATCCTCTCTAACTTTTACCGCTGCACTATAGAGAGCATCCTGACAAATTGTATCACAGTATGGTATGGCAGCTGTAGCTACTATGACCGGAAAGCCCTGCAGCGGGTAGTCAAAACTGCCCAACGCATTACCGGCACCCGGCTACCGACCATAGAGCACATATACCAGAAATGCTGTCTACGGAGGTCACGGTCCATCATCAAAGACCCTACCCACCCCAGCCACAGTCTGTTCGCCTTCCTGCCATCTGGGAGACGCTACAGATGCCTTCGCACCCGTACGACCAGATTTAGGAACAGCTTCTTTCCCAGGGCTGTCATCCTGCTGAGCTCCACAAACAAACTCTAAAGTCTGCACATCTGCCAATGCACTTTATTATGGTTATGTTTTGCTAATATACTACAAGCCAAATGTATGTTGAATGTTTAAATGTCTTAATCCAAATGTACACTCTCGGGAGCCGCAAGCCTACATTTTGTTGTACTGCACTTGTGCACTAACAATGACAATAAAAGTTGATTTGATTTGATTTGATTTGAAGACAGTACCTTACCCCCAATCCCATGTGCTTTAACTTTGCACGCTAATCTCTTATGCGGGACCTTATCGAAAGCCTTCTGAAAGTCCAAATACACCACATCTACTGGTTCTCCCTTCTCTATTCTACCAGTTACATTCTCAAAAAATTCCAGTAGCTGTGGGATGCCCTGAGATCATGAAAGGTGCTACAGAAATACAAATCTTTCTTTTATCTCATGTATTCCACCTGCATCCATTGTTAATCTCAGTTTACATAAATTGATATTATAATTGATATCCGCCACATTGGCACAGTATTTGATTGAAAGCAGTGCTGAGCAGAACCCTAACTTGAACAAAGATAGGGTGAGCGTCGGGGGGAAGAGAATATGGCGAAAACTCTGGAATCCCTTAAAAAACAATTATATACAGCAATGGGGGTGTGAGGCGCGGGGGCAGGGGGTGCGGGGGTGGCGGTGCTATATGGTCATTCTGGATGGATGGGCCAAATGGCCTTTCCCCTCCCTAGTTATCTTTTAGAATCTTAGAATAGTACAGCACAGAAGGAGGCCCATCGAGTCTGTGCTGGCTCTTTCGAAGAGCACACCAGTTAGTCCCACTCCCCTGCTCTTTCCCCATATCCCTGCAATTTTTTTCTCCTTAAATGGGGAGAGATTACAAAATGATGAGGTACAGAGGGATCTGGGGGTCCTTGTACATGAATCACAAAAAGCTAGCATGCAGGTAAATAAAGTAATTAGGAAGGCAAATGGAGCATCGGCCTTTATTGCAATGGGAATGGAGTATAAAAGTAGGGAAGTCCTTTTACAACTGTACAGGGCATTGGTGAGACCACACCTGGAGTACGTACAGTTTTGGTCTTATTTAAGGAAGGATATAGTTGCATTGGAGGCAGTTCAGAGAAGGTTCATGAGGTTGATTCCGGAGATGAAGGGGTTGTCTTATGAAGAAAGGTTGAGCAGGTTGGGCCTATACTCATTGGAGTTTAGAAGAATGAGAGGAGATCTTATTGAAGCATATAAGATTCTGAAGGGGCTTGACAGGGTAGATGCCTCGTGGGGGAATCTAGAACTAGAGGGCATAATTTCAGAATAAGGGGCACCCATTTAAATCGGAAATGAGGAGGAATTTCTTCTCTCAGAGGGTCGTGAATCTTTGGAATTCTTGTCCCCAGAGAGCTGTGGAGGCTGGGTCATTGAATATGTTTAAGGTGAAGATAGACAGATTTTTGAATGGTAAGGGAGTCGGGGGTTATGGGGAGCGGGCAGGGAAGTGGAGTTGAGACCAAAATCAGATCAGCCATGATCTTATTGTATGGCGGAGCAGGCTCGAGGGGCCAAATGACCTACTCCTGCTCCTACGTCTTATGTAAAGTATTTATCCAATCCCCTTTTGAAGGCTACTACTGAATCTGTATCCACCACCCTATCAGGCAGTGCATTCCAAATCCTAACCACTCGTTGCGTAAAAAAGTTTTCCCTCCTGTCGCCTCTGGTTCTTTTGCCAATCACCTTAAATCTGTGCCCTCTAGTTATCGACCCATCGGCCATTGGAAACAGTTTCTCTTTATTTACTCTATCTAAAACCTTCATGATTTTAAACACCTCTAGCAAATCACCTCTGAGCCTTCTCTGCTCCAAGGAGCACAACCCCAGCTTCCCCAGTCTATCCCCATAACTTTAATCCCTTATCCCTGGAACCATTCTAGTAAATCTCTCCTGCACCCTCTCCAAAGCCTTCAGGCCCTTCCTAAAGTGTATCTTGTATCCACTCTACGTAATCACATAGCTCTGATGATATTTGATGGGTTACTAAATTTGAATTTTGAGTAGTCCAACCAGCCAATAATGAGGAAAAGAAGAATCTGTGACTGATTGTAGAAAGTGACAATACAATTCCAGTCTTCAAAGAATGAGTTGAAATGTTTCTGTTCCCTGGTTTACCAGAACAGAACCTCTGCTGCTGGATGTGCTGAACCAGCCTAGCTTTCTTCCAAGAAGAGGAAAATATTTTTTGACAGACCGAGGCGTGACAAAATGAGGATCAGGTATTTTGTATCAAACAGCTGCTGAAAATCTATCGGGAACAAAGTGCAGAAAATCATGATTTAA
Source organism: Somniosus microcephalus (assembly GCF_052327205.1). NCBI lineage: Eukaryota > Metazoa > Chordata > Chondrichthyes > Squaliformes > Somniosidae > Somniosus > Somniosus microcephalus. Next base: position 189,635,648 of record NC_140989.1, read on the forward strand.
GAACTATTTTTGTAAGAAAGAAAAATGTAGATTTACCCAAGCTAGAGCTGCCCATAATCTGTAATGCTATGGGATGAATGATGGCCGAATGCGGCCAGGCCATTGGAAAGCTTGCTTCTCTGGCATCTGGCACTATTTGGACATAGTGTGAGACAAGTAGTCCCTACAATGACATTATCACCTAAAGAGATGTGCAGCCTTGGTTAACAGGGGCAATTTCTGGAACCATCTTTGGAGATAACTTGTATCATGCCAGACCCTGAGATACACACTTAAAAAAACTTAATTAATCTGAAAATAAGGTTGGAGTTGTAGGGGTCGCAAAATCCCCTCAGCCCCCGAAGATCGGGAAATATTAATCCACATCATGGACGAAGACTTGTGTGATTTAAATTGTCTCTGGGTTGGACAATGTTTTAAAACCTACCCAGAACCGCAAAAGGCTGCGTTAAAAAGATTGTAAGCTGGGCAGCACTTGGACACTGGAATCAAAGACCTTTGTGAAAATCGCACACTTTAAGATTGTACATTTTTTTAAAAGATGTACTCTTGAGTTTTGGACTGTTAAAAATGGCTGAACAGACCTCATGGAAACAGAATTTAAAAGGACAGACAGGCTGTTAGCATATGAAACAGATAGGCTGTTAGCATATGAAAAGGCTCAGCGCTGCCCTGTAGTGGGTTTGAATGGAGCCCGAGCTGTCAGTCACCCTGTGGTATTGGGTGGGTCCGGTAACCTACAAGCTGTTTGTTTACACTGGGGAGTAGCCCATTTGTATCAGCCAATCATCGGACAGCAAGCACACTGGGTTGTTTACACACATCCATTCACTGAAATTGACTCTAAGATCAAGTGCATGAAACTGCCAGCATGAACAAAGGGACTTTGTTTGCTAAGCACTCAAGACTGTCAATCAATTGCAGTTCCAGATGACCACAGGACAATGCTTTGTTTACAAAGCAATTGAATGCTATTAGCATTTGTTTGTATATCAAGTGGACACATCCAAACTGAGGAGGAACCGTTTAAGTGAATGGGGGCACACATTCAAACCACTGCAGCTTTATTTGAAAGCCATCACAGACAATGGACACATTTAAACTGCAACTTTATCCAAACCCATCCCAGACAAGTGGACAGTTTGGATCTCTTTTGTTTTAGCCCAGAAACACCAGATTTGGGCAGGCCCCAAAAAAAGGGGTATATAAGATAGCTTCCCAGAAGCATCTCTCTCTTCTCTTTTACTCTTTGGACTGCAGGTGAGCAAGGCTTCTGACCCACTAGCAAGACATTCTAGTGAGAAGTAAAGGGGTGGTAATTTAAGGGAAATGTTGCTAAGATTGTAAGATTAACATTGTAGCCATTTATCCCTCATTTTTGCCATCTGCCTTCCCCTGTTAAGCACTTTTACCGTGATTACTTTGATTGTGTGGTGTAGTTTCTTTAGTTTTAATAAAATTTGACTTTCTTGCATCCAGACCATTTGTCCATTTTTAATATATCATTAATTATAAGTTCCTCCAGTCAGAACTGGAAGAAGGGTTTAGCGATTTGAAACCGCTGATTGGAATTGGTCACAGTGCAGTGGCAAGGCTGCCTGACCAGGTAAATTACCGTAAACCAGGTAAAGGATGCCTCCTACAAATTGGCGACCACGGCAGGACTGGAGGCAGTTTTTGATATGATAAGTGGTCTGGATCTGGAGAAAGCATCAGCTCTTGCTTTTCTTGCTTTCAGTCTGTGGGTAGCCCTGCAGAAGTTAGCGGCAGCGTGTAAGCTGACCTATTATGGTGTAGGTGGCTGGGTTAAGACGGGTGAGATGAGGGTGCGGGAGGAGATTACAGAGGCCAAGAATCGGGAGTCAGAGTTTGAAAAATGCCAGGCAGAGGTAGAATGCCTCATAAGAAAGGTGAATGAGGCCAGAGATAGTGGGATGAGGGTGGAGGAAGAAAATGCACGCCTCACACTATAGGTCACGAAATGCCAGGCAGAGATAGAGTGCCTTGTGCAGGAAGTCACAGAGGCTAGGGACAGTGAGATGAGGCTACAGGAGGAAAACACAAACCTCACCCAAGAAGCTAAATTACAGAAGCAAAGAGTAATGAGATGAGACTGCGGGAGAATGCCCGCCTCACCTCAGAAGTAACAGAGCAGGAGGAAAAGGTTAGGGAGGTAAAGGCAGCTTATATGCTGGCCTGCGACCAAAGGTTTAGTGGAGCAGATCATACCCCATGTAACAGAAAGATAGAGGGTTTGGGTGTGGATTTATTAAGGACTAAAGGGATGGTATGTCTCATAAGTCCGAAGGGAAGTTCGTCGGACAGTACTAGCAGCCCAAATCAAACCGCCCCACAGGCAGCACCCAGAACAGAGCTGGCTAGGGAATTAGAGATCCCAAGACCGCAGCCCACAGCTCCGAGTTTTGAGGAGCTCTGGCAGCAAGAAGGGGTGGACAATGGGGTGGTAGGAGAGCGCCAGCAGGTCCCGCTAGGCAGGCGGGGACCAGGACCAGTGTACCCCCTCCGACAACGGAGGTATGGTCCACCCGTGAACGATAATGACCCAGGGGCTGTTCAGCACACCTATCTGGTACCCTATGATACCCAACAGCTCAGAGGCCTGGTGACACATATTCCCCTGCTCTCTGAAAAGGTAGACCCCTCAATTCACTTCCAAGGGATAGAACAGGCAGCCTGTGTTAACGGCTGTGATGACGAAGAGAAAGCCAAAATGTTGCTTTTCTCTGTAGATAGTAAGCTCTATCAGACCCTTTCAGATGAGGCTAAGAGAGGGCAGAAGGGTTTTGAGGACATAAAGGAGGGAATACTGGAAGCCATGGATGCGAACGACGGCAGTCCGTTCGATCGCATAGGGAAAGCACTGCAGAAGGAAGGGGAGACCCCACAGGCATTTGCAGACAGGCTGTGGCCAGTCTACAACAGCGCGTGTACAGGGGGACAAGATAGGGCACACCTGAGTCAGCGGCAGCGGACCCAATGGCTCCGTTGCCTGGTGTCCAATTGCCTGCCCCAGATAAAAGCAAAGGCTGATACTTGGTTTGACCACTGAGACCCCCTAGCAACCGAAGAGACTGTAATCCGGCAGCTCACGGTAACATATAGGAACGGTAGGAATAGCAGGACCCCCCAGCAAAAGGGTAAGGTCCACGAGATTAAACCTGGGGCTCAATACAAGAAAGAGTGGCGCCAGGAGGAGAGCTGTCCCTCCCAGAATAAGGTCACTTGTTACAGGTGTGGGGAGGATGGCCACTGGCGCAAGGATTGTAAAAAGCCTGGGAGAGACAATAAAGCCAGGACCCCCGCAGCCCCAACTCAGAAGGCAGAGACAGAAACTCCTCCCGATACAGTCGAGTCCGTCATGGAGTTGATAAAATCATTCCTCAGGGCCAATCAGGGAAAGGTAGCAGCCATCAGTGGTGCTGCAGCCCCCTCGCCCACCTCTGCCTCCCCACAATAACTGGAGCCCGCGCAGCCTGTCCGTCTGTGTAATCTCCGGTACGATGAATGGAAGAGACCGCTCGTACAGATGGAGGTAGAGAAGGTTACAGGGACTTATCTATTGGATACGGGGGCATTATGTACCGTGATCCATATGGATAATCCCACCACCTCACCTCTGTCTAATGGGCTTCCATACATACTATGGGATTCACCGGTCAGGAGCAGGCGGGGGTATATTCCAGACCCCTCTCAGTCCATCTGGGCACGCTCCAAACTAAGTGGACGTGCATCCTGGCAAAGTGGAATAAGGAGGAAGGAAAGGGGATCATAGAAACATAGAAACATAGAAGATAGGAGCAGGAGTAGGCCATTCGGCCCCTCGAGCCTGCTCCGCCATTCGATGAGATCATGGCTGATCATCCAAACTCAATACCCCGTACCTGCCTTGTGTAATCTCCTAGGGGCCGACTTCATGGTGAGCAATGGGATCCTCGTGGATCTCCGCAACCATTGCCTTTGGGGGGCTAGCACAGACAGGGAAGAAGGTGTATTGGTCATCCCGGGCAAGGAGGGTAAAGGGACCTTGTGTACTGTGAAGCCCAAAGAAGGTTACGACCTCGGGCTCATGGTAAATGGTGTCCCGGCGGCACTGCAGGCAGTCGTGCAGGCAAACCTCACAGTGTTTGCCACCCATAAACACGACTGCGGGAGGATCACAGGGTTTGAGGTTAAAATAGACGGGGACCCCATGGCCCGACCACAGAAGCAGTACAATTTCCCCAAGGAGGCAGAACCCGACATGGAGACAGCCATCACCTCCTCAGTTAAACAGGGAGTGTTGAGGCCCATAGCCACTCATGTTAATTCTCCACTTTGGCCGTTTAGGAAACCAGACAATTCATGGAGAGCCACAGTGGACTATCGGGTGCTTAACAGCAATATCCCCGCGTGTGCCCCCACAGTAGAAGCAGTGGCTAATCTTATTAGCAGTATCCCAGCATCTGCAAACACATTCACGGTGCTGGACATTTTGAATGGGTTTTGGTCCATCCCTTTAAAACGGGAGGACCAATATAAGTTTGCCTTCACCTTTAAGGGACAGCAGTATACCTGGAACTGTCTGCCACAGGGTTTCCACAACAGCCCCAGCATCTTCCACCAATGCATGAAGGATAGTTTAAAAGAGTTCAGTCAGCCCACTCAGTTACTGCAGCATGTGGATGACCTGCTCTTATTTAGCGACTCGATCGGGGAGCATGGCCCACTACTGACTGAGCTGCTGGAGCTGCTGCAGAGAAAGGGGTTTAAAGTTAACCCCAAGAAGGCGCAGATCGGTCAGCAAGAGGTTAAATTCCTGGGTCTGACTGTCCGCACAGGAGAGAGGGCCACAGATAAGGCAAGGAGGGAAGCGGTCCAGGAGTTACCGATTCCCAATTCAGTAAGAGGGGTGAGGTCGTTCCTGGGATTGACGGGGTACTGCAGGGATTTTATAGAGGACTATGCAGCCACAGCGGCCCCTCTGCTCCGTCTCCTACACAAGGGAGTGGAGTGGTCCTGGGATGAGGGACGCCAGGCGGCATTTGTTAAGTTAAAGGGAGACCTGCAGACCGCACCAGCCCTAGGAGCGATAGATGGGAAAAGGGAGTTTTTTCTGGAGGTAGCAGCCAGTGGGGATAGCCTGAGTGCTGTGCTGCTCCAAGAGCGGCACGGTAGGCTGAGACCCGTGGTCTATTCCTCCAGAATACTCACCGATGTAGAGAGGAGCTACTCAATATGTGAAAGGCACCTTTTAGCCACATATTGGGCTGTGAAGAAATCCCGGATCTTCGCAGGCACCTCGCCCATCACCCTCCTCACACACCACACACCCACTCAGATGCTTTTGGATGGGAGGATTAAAGATGGGACAGTCAGCAGCATCCGCATTGCACGCTGGACCCTTCTCCTCTGACAGATGGATCTGAAGGTAAAGGGCCTTTGCGAGCCAAAGCTTGTGGCCAATATGGTACATCCTGGAACAGCCCATCGATGTTCCATAGATGGGGTATGGGAAGTGAACATAGGTTTACAGGCTGGGATACATCCCACGGGCCGCGAGATCTATGTAGACGGTTCCAGCATGGTATCCGCTGGGGTACGACTCACGGGTTGCGGGATCTTTGACTCAACAGCAGACATTGCCTTGGCAATCAAGCTCCCTAACACCATGAGTGCCCAGCAGGCTGAACTGTCCGCGGTGATGTACGTGGTTACACACCCCGACATCTTCCCTACCCCGTATATGATTTGCTCTGACAGTATGTTCACTTGTAACTCGTGTATGGAGTACCTGGCCATCTGGTCCCGTCGTGGGTATACCTCCGCCGATGGGAAGCCCTTGACAGTAAAGCCCCTGCTGGAGAAAATCCTGGCAGCTGTGGGGGAGGAAGGTGCAGTTTTCACCCATAAGGTGAAAGCCCATTCCTCCACAGAACCCCGCAGCCAGGGCAACCAGCAAGCCGATATGCTGGCCAAGGAGGGTGCACGTGCAGGCACTTTCTGGGACCCATATGAGTCCAGGCCAGTGGCAGCGATTACAGACAGGGATGGGACACAGGGAAAATCAGGAATAGTGTTGGCCCCGGACCTTAAAACGGTCCAGGCACAGGACCCCGTCCTAAAGACACTAATTAGCGCAGTGATGGAGGGCAAAAGGATAGAGGGCCCCTACAGCACAGCCCCTCTCACCGTAAGGGAGGGCATGCTGTTCAAGGCAGAACAGTGGGTAGTACCCCAGCAACACCGGAGGGAGTTCCTTCAGCTGGCACATGAGGGACCGGGAGCGGGACACCCTGGACCTGAGACCACCTGGCAATGGGTGGAACAGGCGGGATGGTGGCCAGGACTCCGGGATGATGTCCGCGAGTTCTGTGCTAGCTGTCTTGTGTGTGCGGCAAATAATCCCGATCCCCACAAAAGGAAGGTGCCCATGGGACACATTAGGAGGGTGGAGGGACCATGGCAGTCGATCCAGCTCAACTATATAGGGCCCTTGCCCACCACCCAGGGAGGCTACAAATACTGCCTCGTCCTGGTGGATGTGTTTTCCAAGTGGGTGGAAGCCTTCCCCTGCAGGACGGCCACAGCAATGGGGACTGCAAAGATCTTGGTGAAGGAGGTGTTCTCGCAGTGGGGACTGCCCCAGTTCGTGGAGTCCGACCAGGGAAGCCACTTCACTGGCCAAGTCATGCAGAACACCCTCATGCTGCTTGGTATCAAAGGGAAGTGGCACGTAGCCTACAACCCGCGGTCCTCAGGGATTGTGGAGTGTATGAACCATACCCTTAAAGAAAGATTGAGGAAAGAGGCCGTGGGGTTGCCCCAAAAATGGGCAGAGACCCTACCTCTGATCCTCATGGGGATCCGGGCCAGCCAGTCCAAAAGTACAGGGCATTCACCACATGAGCTCATGACCGGCAGAGTTATGAGGACTCCCACTCATGTCCTTGCCCCAGTCCTCACCGAAGGACAACTGCAGGAAATAAACCAGGATAAATTCGCCCGAACCCTCCTAGAACACCTCAAACGAATTTATGGGCAGGCAGCAGACAGCATGGGGAAGCAGCATCGGAATGACCGGCTGCTGCTCGAGCCTAGCAAGAGCCACCAGTGGGAGATAGGAGACCTAGTGATGGTAAGAAACTATGCCCGGGTGGGAAGTTTAGAGCCACTCTACATGGGATCCTATAGTATAGTTGATAGGGCCAGCCCCATGGTCTATGCAGTAAAACTACCCCGGTGCACAAAGTGGTTCCACGCCAACCAATGTAAATTGTATAAATCTGACCATACAAGTTCAAGTTCACAGGCTGTAAAGACAGGCGCTGTGGCTTGTTTCAAGGGAAAAGTTGTCCGGCCCACCAATTGGGACACTTCCCGCCCCAGTGGGACCTAAGTTTTGGCCAAAGTTTAAATTTGAACCAGTTATTCAGTTCAGAAACAGAGAAACCGCAGCCTGAGAGTAGAAATCTGCAGGCTGCTGCGAGTTAATTCACAGAAAATCGCTTGGGGGGCTCCAGGGAGGAGCCGCCCTGCGAAGAGACTGCCCGCGCATGCGTAGTCGCTGGTCTGGAGACAGGAATTCCCCAGTCTTTTGAACGGTCTGTTCGCGCAGGCGCAGTTCCCTAGCCCGTGACCACAGTGGCTCCTCTTCAGTTTTCCCACGCAGGCGCAGTCACCTGTTTGAATACAGAGGTTTCACAGCCTCTGCCGTGGGACTCCAGGGAGGAGGTTCACGCAGGCGCAGTTCCCCAGCCCGTGACCACAGTGGCTCCTCTTCAGTTTTCCTGCGCAGGCGCAGTCGCCTGTTTGAATACAGAGGTTTCACAGCCTCTGCCGTGGGACTCCGGGGAGGAGGTTCGTGCAGGCGCTGTTCCCCAGCCCATGACCACAGCGGCTCCTCTTCAGTTTTCCCGCGCAGGCGCAGTCGCAGTCGCCTGTTTGAATACAGAGGTTTCACAGCCTCTGCCGTGGGATTCCGGGGAGGAGGTTCGCGCAGGCGCAGTTGCCTGTTTAAAGGGACAAGCTTCCCAGCCCGCTTCTAGAGTGGTTCCCCCTATGGTGTGGGACTCTGGGGAGGAAGGGATAGCAATTCCTCTTGCAGGGGACATATGGAAGGAGCCAGTACCAGGTTTTGGACCTGGAGAGGAAGCTTTTCAGCCACCAGCAGTGGCTGGTGAGTGGATACCTGCCCCCAGTACAGGAGTGGGTAGGGAAAAGGAGACAAACCCAGATTACTGGCAGGCTGCCAGGTATATTAAACAGTGCGGGCTCTTTGCATCAGGGGGAGAAGGTTCCCAGCCAGCTAGGGCTGTGACGCAGGCTCAGGGTCCATCAGCCAAAGTTTCCCCCACAGAGACGCCCCTCAGAAGGTCTCAGTGGGTCCGCAAGCCCAAGATAAGATGGTCACCAGAGTACCTGCCACAAAGCGCAATCTCCCGAGCCCGGGAGGAAACAGATCACAGAGGTCCCCAACTAGCAGCCATAAGCTGCCAGGGACAAGAAGCAGGAGGCAGTCCAGCTTCGCTGCAGGCAGCAGTAATCTGCAACAGTGACACCAGAGATTAGTCTGGCCATCCGGAGGTGGGCGGCATTTGTATTATAGCTTTGTGTTAAGTTACCAATGTTTATAGCGTGCTTTTAAGGTGTTTAAATTTTAAGTTTAGAATGTAGCTAGTAGTTTTGAGTTTAAGTTTAAAGTTTAAGTTTATAAGTGTGCCAAATGCTTGTATTTTGGTCCGAGGTCAAGGGACCCGACCATATCTCCACCTAAGGCAGCAGGTCAGTGAGAGACCTGGCTAAATGTCCTTTTAAGTTCTTTTGCAGGAGAGTGGACAAAGGAGCAGCCCTGTTTGTCCAGCCCGAGCTGGGCATCGAATGAAGATACAGAATGTTGGGGATCACCTCGCCACTGGACAAATCCAGGAGGAGACCCCGCAGCGACCTTCGGGAGAAACCGGACAGGGTCCGGAGGAACCTGCCTACTCATCCTACGCGGAAGAGATGGCCCCAGCTGGGTGGAACCCAGCACTATCTTGACCAAATTTCACTTGCGGGAGACCTCGTTATTGAGGAGTCATGGTGGGGAAGCGTGGGTGCCTTGTCAGATAGGGACGCGTTCCCCGGGAGTGGGTGGTGATGGCCCGGGAAATATTGTAAAGGGGAGGGGGAGATCCAAGAGTCACGTGGGTGCGTTCGGGGAAGAGGAACTCACCCGAGGCTCACGGGCAAAGTTAGAGTGTAAGTGTGGCTGGGAAGGATGAGTGGGTGGCCGGATCTGGGATCCAAGTTTGAGTGTGGGGCCAGTGAGAGCCGCCACACAGGCACCCATCATTTTCTGCAGCCAGTCGAGGGAAGACGGTAGGGGGTGGGACTGGGAGTCGCGATCCCATACTCCCTGGTCTCGGTCTACGAAACATGAAGGGTACTCCGACTCCACAAAGGGACAAGGGAACGGCTCGGGGCTGGCGGATCAGACTGTTCTGTAAAATCCATTCTGTATGTTTTAAAAGTTTAAGACCATTAAAGGGGGGGTGGAAGGAACATTTACTGCCCGGGTGGGAGGAGCAATACTCACTCGAATTTCGCGACCCATCATTGGCACGTGATGGTTGGGGTTTATTTCAGCATTTTGTTTCAAATGTTTATGAAGACTTTTGTATTTTGTTTCACAGTTCCAAGCAGTGCAGAGGCATAGGACCCTCTCTGTGCTTGGGATCATTTTGATTACATTGTATAACCAAGATTGCAACATTTTGTAATATGTTATAATGTAACAAGCGGTGCAGGGGTATGAGTCCCCCTATTGTAACATTTTGTAATTGATATATCTGTAGATGCCTACCGTACTGTGGTTTTTCTTGGATTTGAGGGGAATAGACGGGTCGGGGGATCAGTGATAGGTAGCTATAGGTAAATACAGGGGATGATTGTTCGTGGGGGTCAGAAAATTTTGCTCACTTCTTCAAGAGGATACTACAAGCAAGTTGGAAGTATCCAAGGGGGGAAAGTAGGGGTTCGCAAAATCCCCTCAGCCCCCGAAGATCGGGAAATATTAATCCACATCGTGGACAAAGACTTGTGTGATTTAAATTGTCTCTGGGTTGGGCAATGTTTTAAAACATACCCAGAACCGCAAAAGGCTCTGTTAAAAAGCTCGTAAGCTGGGCAGCACTTGAACACTGGAATCAAAGAACTTTGTGAAATCGCACACTTTAAGATTGTACATTTTTTAAAAAGATGTACTCTTGAGTTTTGGACTGTTAAAAATGGCTGAACAGACCTCATGGAAACAGAATCTAAAAGGACAGACAGGCTGTTAGCATATGAAACAGACAGGCTGTTAGCATATGAAAAAGCTCAGCGCTGCCCTGTAGTGGGTTTGAATGGAGCCCGAGCTGTCAGTCACCCTGTGCTATTGGGTGGGTACAGTAACCTACAAGCTGTTTGTTTACACTGGGGAGTAGCCCGTTTGAATCAGCCAATCATCGGACAGCAAGCACACTGGGTTGTTTACACACATCCATTCACTGAAATTGATTCTATGATCAAGTGCTTGAAACTGCCAGCATGAACAAAGGGACTTTGTTTGCTAAGCCCTCAAGACTGTCAATCAATTGTGGTTCCAGATGACCGCAGGACAATGCTTTGTTTACAAAGCAATTGAATGTTATTAGCATTTGTTTGTATATCAAGTGGACACATTGAAACTGAGGAGGAACCGTTTAAATGAATGGGAGAACACATTCAAACCACTGCAGCTTTATTCGAAAGCCATCACAGACAATGGACACATTTAAACTGCAACTTTATCCAAACCCATCCCAGACAAGTGGACAGTTTGGATCTCTTTTGTTTTAGCCCAGAAACACCAGATCTGGGTGGGCCCCCAAAAAAGGGGGATAAAAGATAGCTTCCCAGAAGCATCTCTCTCTTCTCTTTTACTCTTTGGACTGCAGGTGAGTAAGGCTTCTGACCCACTAGCAAGACAATCTAGTGAGAAGTAAAGGGGTGGTAATTTAAGGGAAATGTTGCTAAGATTGTAAGATTAACATTGTAGCCATTTATACCTCGTTTTTGCCATCTGCCTTCCCCTGTTAAGCAATTTTACCGTGATTACTTTGATCATGTGGTGTAGTTTCTTTTGTTTTAATAACATTTGACTTTCTTGCATCCAGACCATTTGTCTGTTTTTAATATATCATTAATTATAAGTTCCTCCAATCAGAACTGGAAGGAGGGTTTAGCGATTCGAAACCGCTGATTGGAATTGGTCACAGTGCAGTGGCAAGGCTGCCTGACCAGGTAAATTACCGTAAACCAGGTAAAGGATGCCCCCGTACAAAGTTAAATTAAGTGTGCCAGGACAAGTACGGAGAGAAACATAGAAACATAGAAGATAGGAGCAGGAGTAGGCCATTCGGCCCTTCGAGCCTGCTGCGCCATTCAATGAGATCATGTCTGATCATCCAAATTCAGTACCCTGTCCCTGCCTTCTCCCCATATCCCTTGATCCCTTTAGCCTCAAGAAATATATCCAACTCTTTCTTAAATATATTTAATGAACTGGCCTCCACTGCCCTCTGTGGCAGAGAATTCCACAGGTTCACCACTCTCTGGGTGAAGAAATTCCTCCTCATTTCAGTCCTAAATGGCTTACCCCTTATCCTTAGACTATGACCCCTGGTTCTGGACTCCCCGGCCATCAGAAACATCCTTTCTGCATCTAGCCTGTCCAGACCGGACAGAATTTTATAGGTTTTGATGAGATCCCCTCTCAATCTTCTAAACTCCAGTGAGTATAAGCCCAATTGACACAATCTCTCCTCGTACGTCATTTCTGCCATCCCAGGTATCAGCCTGGTGAATCTTCGCTGCACTCCTTCCATGGCAAGAACGTCCTTCCTCAGGTAAGGTGACCAAAACTGCACACAATACTCAAGGTGTGGTCTCACCAAGGCCCTGTACAATTGCAGCAAGACATCCTTGTTCTTGTACTCGAACCCTCTTGCTATGAAGGCCAACATATGATTTGCCTTCTTAACCGTCTGCTGCACCTGCATGCTTACCTTCAGCGACTGGTGCACAAGAACACCCAGGTCTCTTTGCACTTCCCCTTCTCCCAATCTATTGCAATTCAAATAATAATCTGCCTTCCTGTTTTTGCCACCGAAGTGGATAACCTCACATTTATCCACATTATAGTGCATTTGCCATATTTCTGCCCAATCACCCAACCTGTCCAAATCATACTGGAGTTTCATGACATCCTCCTCACAGCTTACCCTCCCACCCAGCTTTGTGTCACCTGCAAATTTGGAGATATTCCATCCAATTCCCTCGTCCAGATCATTAATATATATTGTGAACAGCTGGGGTCCTATTGTGAACAGCTGAGGTCCTAGGACCGATCCTTGCGGTACCCCACTAGTCACTGCCTGCCACTTGGAAAACAACCCGTTTATTCCAAGAAGATATGCAAGTACTGGGACTGACAGTGGGCAGTGATGCGCTAATCAGAAAAAATAATCAGAAGATACAGCATCTCTTAATTCTAATTTATTCACAAACTGGATTTTAAACCATTCAGCATAATTTCTAAACATGACGCGATTTAAAAATAATTAAACTCCATGTGAATTTAATTTGTCATTGGTTTTATAATTCCTCGATACTTAACGATCATTCAAAGACATCACCTTCTGGTGAGAGAAGAACCGGTTCATAGCCCTCATCAAATAGTTTCAGGATTGGGGTCCATTTAATGCTGCCGACCTGTTGGGGTGGGGGATGGCAGCACTGCCATTCTGCTCACATCACCTTCATGCTCCTCACTGCTGGCCCTCAAGGTGCTGCTTGAGACCCAGGGCAGGCCCTCTGCTGCATGTCGCTAGGGGAGGGGAGGAGGGCGAATTCCTGATCTCAAAATAGTTCTTACCAGATCAGGACCTCACCCTCAGCACGCGGCAGAGTCCAGCCCTGACATCTGGGGGGAAATTTTGACTTTGGGCGATAGTGTAAAACGAGCAATATCAATGGAAATGAAAATTGGGAGAGATGTATAGGCGGCAGCTGGCCAGATATGGCAACATAGTGGTTCTGTCACTAGGCTAGTAATCCAGAGGCCTGGACTTAATGATCCCGAGACATGAGTTGAAATCCCACCATGGCAAGTTGGGAATTTAAATTCAGCTAATTAAATAAATCTGGAATAAAAAGCTAGTATCAGTAATGGTGACAACAACAACTTGTATTTATATAGAGTCTTTAACATAGTAAAACATCCCAAGACATTTCACAGGAGTGTTATAAAACAAAATTTGACACTGAGCCACATAAGGAGATATTAGGACAAATAACCAAAGGCCAAAAGTAAGTTTTAAAGAGCATCTTAAAGGAAGAAAGAGAGGTAGAGAGATTTAGGGAGGGAACTCCAGAGCTGAGGGCATTGGCAGCTGAAGGCACGGCCGCCAATGGTGGAGCGATTAAAATCGGTGATGCACAAGAGGCCAGATTTAGAGGAGCACAGATATCTTGGAGGGTTGTGGGGCTGGAGGTGATTACAGACATAGGGAGGGGTGAGCCCATGGAGGGATTTGAAAACAAGGATGAGAATTTTAAAATCGAGGTGTTGCTTAACCGGGAGCCAATGTAGGTCAGCAAGCACAGGTGTGATGGAACCGTGAAACTACCGGATTGTTGTAAAATCCCATCTGGTTCACTAACATCCTTTAGGGATGGAAATCTGCTGTCCTTACCCGGTCTGGCCTATATGTGACTTCAGACTCACAGCAATGTGGTTGACTCTTAATCTTAATGGCCTAGCAAGCAACTCAGTTGTATCAAACCACTATGAAAAACAATAATAAGAATAAAACCATATGGGACCACCCAGCATCGACCTCGGCACTGGCTTCAGACACAACAAAGGTTTACCCAGCCCAGCCGACCCTGCAAAGTCCTCCTCACTAACATCTGGGGACTTGTGCCAAAATTGGGAGAGTTGTCCCACAGACTAGTCAAGCAACAACGTGACATTGTCATATTCACAGAATTATACCTTTCAACCAATGTTCCAGACTCCTCCATCACCATCCCTCGATATGTCCTGTCCCACTGGCAGGACAGAACCACCAGAGGTGGCGGCACAGTGGTGTACACTCGGGAAGGAGTGGCCCGAGTGGCCTTGGGAATGGTCCTCAACATTGACTCTGGACCCCATAAAGTCTCATGGCATCAGGTCAAACATGGGCAAGGAAGCCCCCTGCTGATTACCACCAATTGCCCTCCCTCAGTTGATGAATCAGTACTTCTCCATGTTGAACACCACTTGGAAGAAGCATTCAGGGCAGCAAGGGCACAGAATGTACTCTGGATGGGGGACTTCAATGTCCCTCACCAAGAGCAGCTTGGTAGCACCACTATTAATTTAATTTAAATTAAGTAAAGGGAAGGTCATGCCAGGTGAGCCCAGCCCCGTGATATGCTCCTCTTGCTCTATGTGGGAATTCAGGGACCCCGGTGCCCCTGATGACCACGTGTGCCAGAGTTGCATCCATCTGCAGCTACTAGCAGACCGCATTGAGGCGCTGGAGCTGCGGGTGGATGGGTTGTTGAGCATTCACGATGCTGAGAGGGTCGTGGATAGCACGTTTAGTGAGTTGGTCACACCGCAGGGAAGGGCTGCACAGGAAGACAGGAAATGGGTGACCACCAGGCGGAGCAATAGAAGCAGGCAGGTAGTGCAGGAGACCCCTGTGACCATTCCCCTCTCAAACAAGTATACCGCTTTGGATACTGTTGAGGGGGATGACTCACCAGGGGAAGGCAGCAGCAGCCAACTTCCTGGCACTGGGGGTGCTCCTGCTGCCCAGGAAGGGGGGAAAAAGAGTGGGAGAGCAATAGTGGTAGGGGATTCTATAGTAAGGGGAACAGACAGGCGTTTCTGTGGCCGTAGACGTGAATCCAGGATGGTTTGTTGCCTCCCTGGTGCCAGGGTCAAGGATAGCACTGAGCGGCTGCAGGGCATTCTGGAGGGGGAGGGTGAACAGCCAGAGGTCGTGGTCCACATTGGTACCAACGACATAGGTAAAAAGAGGGATGAGGTCCTGCAGCAAGAATTTAGGGAGCTAGGGGAAGGATTAAAGAGCAGGACCTCAAAGGTTGTAATCTCTGGATTACTCCCGGTGCCACGTGCTAGTGAGTATAGAAATAGGAAGATAGAACAGATGAATGCGTGGCTAAAGGGATGGTGCAGGAGGGAGGGCTTTAGTTTCCTGGATCACTGGGTCTGCTTCTGGGAAAGGTGGGACTTGTACAAGTCGGACGGTTTACACCTGAACCAGAGGGGAACCAATATCCTTGCGGGGAGGTTTGCTAGCACTGCTGGGGGGGGTTTAAACTAACTTGGCAGGGGGATGGGGTACAGAGTGGAGCTATAGTAGGGGGTGATTTACAGCCAAATACAGAGGAAAAAACAAGTCAGCTGGGAAGGCAGAGCAAATATGTGAAGGCAAAAGGGAATATGACAGGGCTGGAAGGCATTTATTTTAATGCAAGGAGTCTTGCAAATAAGGTGGATGAACTGAAGTTGTTGTTGAACACATGGGAGTACGATATTGTTGCCATCACGAGACATGGTTGAGGGAGGGTCAGGACTGGCAGCTCAATATTCCGGGGTATAGAATCTTCAGGCGAGACAGAGGGGGGGTGTAAAAGGGGAGGGGGTGTTGCAATATTAATTAAGGAGTCAATTACTGCTGTAAGGGGGGATGATATATTAGCGGGTTCCTCAAATGAGGCCATATGGGTAGAACTTAAAAACAAAAAGGGGGCAAGCACTTTGCTGGGAGTGTACTATAGGCCCCCAAACAGTCAGGGGGAGATAGAGGAACAGATATGTAGGCAAATCTCAGAGAAGTGTGAAAATAATAGGGTAATAATAGTGGGGTATTTCAACTTCCCCAATATAAATTGGGATAGTCAGAGTGTGAAAGGCTTAGAGGGTGCAGAATTCTTAAAGTGCATCCAGGAGAGCTTTTTGAGCCAACATGTAGAAAGTCCTACAAGAGAGGGGGCGGTACTGGACCTAATTCTGGGGAATGTAGCCGGGCAAGTGGTGGAAGTATCAGTAGGAGAGCATTTTGGCGACAGTGACCATAGTTCGGTGAAATTTAAGGTGGTCATGGAAAAAGACAAAGACGGCCCGGAAATAAGGGTTCTAAATTGGGGGAAGGCCGATTTTAATATGATAAGGCAGGATCTGGCCAAAGTGGACTGGGAGCAGCTACTTATAGGAAAATCCACGTCAAAACAGTGGGAGACTTTCAGAAGGGAAATAGAGAGAGTACAGCGCCAACAAGTTCCTGTAAAGGTCAAGGGTGGGACCAACAAGCAAAGGGAACCTTGGATGACAAGGGAGATACAAAAATGCATTAGAAATAAAAGGGGGGCTTTTGGCAGTTACAAAAGACTAAAGACGGAAGAAGCCCTAGAGGAGTATAAAAAGTGCAGGGGCATACTTAAAAAAGAAATTAGGAGGGCGAGAAGGGGCCATGAAATAACACTGGCGAGCAAAATAAAGGAAAATCCTAAATAACAACAGAAAATGCTGGAAAAACTCAGCAAGTCAGGCAACATCCGTGGAGAGAAATTTGAGTTGACGTTTCGGGTTTGACCCTTCTTCAAAACTGGAGAGAAAAGGAACTAGATCGAAGGCGGGGCTGCGATCGGACAAAAGAATAAAAGAACCAAAAGAAGTAAAAGAGATTAGAAGCTAGACGAGATGGTAATAGGCTGAGATTAGGTGTAAAGTGTACTGGCAGGGCAAAAGATAGCTGCCAGGTGTGAGAGAAACAAAAGGAAAGGGGGGGGGGGAAAGGAAAGGAGTGGAAAAATATAAGTGAAAATGAAATAGGGGCCGAGGTTGTGATCTGAAATTGTTGAACTCGATATTGAGACCGGAAGGCTGCAGAGTGCCTAATCGGAGGATGAGGTGCTGTTCCTCGAGTTTACGTTGAGCTTCCGTGGAACAGTACAAGAGGCCAAGGACGGTGAGGTCCGAGTGGGAATGGAGCGGTGAATTGAAATGACAGGCGACCGGAAGCTCGGGGTCACCCTTACGGACTGAACGGAGGTGTTCCGCAAAGCGGTCACCCAATCTGCGTTTGGTCTCCCCAATGTAGAGGAGACCGCATCGTGAGCAGCGAATACAGTATACTAGATTGCGAGAAGTACAAGTAAATCGCTGTTTCACCTGGAAGGGGTGTTTGGGGCCCTGGACAGTGGGGAGGGGGGAGGTATAGGGGCAGGTGATACATCTCCTCCGCTTGCATGGGAAGGTGCCAGGCGAAGGGGAAGGGCTGTTTGGGGTGATAGAGGAGTGGACTAGGGTGTCTCGGAGAGAGCGGTCCCTGCGGAATGCTGAAAGGGGAGGGGAGGGGAAGATACGTTTGGTGGTGGGATCACTTTGGAGGTAGCGGAAATGCCGGAGGATGATCCGTTGAATGTGGAGGCTGGTGGGGTGAAAGGTGAGGACAAGGGGAACCCTATCGTGGTTCCGGGAGGGAGGGGCAGGGGTGAGGGCAGAGGTGCGGGAGATAGAACTGACACAGTCGAGGGCAGTGTCAACCACGGTAGAGGGGAATCCTCGGTTGCGGAAAAAGGAAGACATGTCTGAAGCACTGGTGTGGAAGGTGGCATCGTCGGAGCAGATACGGCGGAGGCGGAGAAACTGGGAGAATGGAATAGAGTCCTTACAGGAAGCGGGGTGGGAGGAAGTGTAGTCCAGGTAGCTGTGGGAGTCAGTGGGCTTGTAGTAAATATTGGTCGATAACCTATCCCCAGAGATGGAGACGGAGAAGTCGAGGAAGGGAAGGGAAGAGTCAGAGATGGACCATGTGAAGCTGAGGGAAGGGTGGAAATTGGAGGCAAAGTGAATGAAATTGTCAAGTTCGGGGCGAGAGCAGGAAACGGCACCGATACAGTCATCAATGTATCGGAAAAAGAGGTGAGGGAGGGGACCTGAGTAGGACTGGAACAAAGAGTGTTCCACATAGCCCACGAAAAGGCAGGCATAGCTAGGACCCATGCGGGTACCCATGGCAACACCTTTGATTTGGAGGAAATGAGTGGAGTTAAAGGAGAAGTTGTTCAATGTGAGAACAAGTTCAGCCAGGCGGAGGAGGGTCGTGGTGGATGGGGACTGGTCGGGCCTCTGTTCGAGGAAGAAGCGGAGTGCCCTCAGGCCATCCGGGTGGGGGATGGAGGTATAGAGGGATTGTACGTCCATGGTGAAAAGGAAGCGGTTGGGGCCAGGAAACTGGAAACTGTTAAAGTGGCGGAGGGTGTCCGAAGAGTCGCGGATGTAGGTGGGAAGAGACTGGACAAGGGGAGAAAAGATAGAGTCAAGATAGGAAGAGATAAGTTCCGTAGGGCAAGAACAGGCTGAAACGATGGGTCTACCAGGGCAGTCCTGTTTGTGGATCTTGGGAAGGAGGTAGAAGCGGGCTGTGCGGGGTTGGGGAACTAAGATGTTTTATAAGTATATTAAGGGCAAGAGGATAACCAGGGAAAGGGTAGGGCCCATTAGGGACCAAAGTGGCAATCTGTGTGTAGAGCCAGATGATGTAGGCGGGGTTTTAAATGAATTTTTTGCATCTGTGTTCACTATGGAGAAAGACGATGCAGACATAGAAATCGGGCAAGGGGACTGTGACATACTTGAACATATTAGCATCGAGAGGGAGGAGGTGCTAGCGGTTTTAGCAGGCCAAAAATTGGATAAATCCCCAGGCTCGGACGAGATGTATCCCAGGCTGCTGTGGGAGGCAAAGGAGGAGATTGCAGGGGCTCTGACACAAATTTTCAGAACCTCTCTGGCCACAGGGGATGTACCAGAGGACTGGAGAACAGCTAATGTAGTACCATTATACAAGAAGGGTAGCAGGGATAAACCAGGGAATTACAGGCCAGTGAGCCTAACATCTGTGGTAGGGAAATTATTGGAAAAAATTCTGAGGGACAAAATTAGTCTCCACTTGGAGAGGCAAGGATTAATCGGGGATAGTCAGCATGGCTTTGTCAAGGGTAAATCATGTCTGACAAATCTGATTGAATTTTTCGAGGGGGTGACTAGGGAGGTGGATGAGGGAAATGCTGTGGATGTGGTTTACATGGACTTCAGTAAAGCTTTTGACAAAGTCCCGCATAGGAGACTGGTCTAGAAGGTAAGAGCCCATGGGATCCAGGGTGCCTTGGCGCGTTGGATCCTAAACTGGCTGAGTGGCAGGAGGCAGAGGGTGATGGTCGAAGGTTGCTTTTGTGACTGGGAGCCTGTGTCCAGTGGGGTACCTCAGGGATCGGTGCTGGGTCCCTTGTTGTTTGTGATCTACATAAATGATTTGGATGAGAATGTAAAAGGGATGATCAGTAAGTTTGCAGATGACACGAAAATTGGTGGGGTGGTAAATTGCAAGGAGGAAAGCCTCAGGCTACAGGACGATATAGACGGGTTGGTCAGTTGGGCGCAAAAGTGGCAAATGGAATTTAACCCTGAAAAGTGCGAGGTGATGCATTTTGGACGGACAAATAAGGCAAGGGAATACACAATGAGTGGTAGGACCCTAGGAAGTACAGAGGGTCAGAGGGACCTTGGTGTACATGTACATAGATCTCTGAAGGCAGCGGAACAGGTAGATAAGGTGGTTAAAAAGGCATATGGGATACTTGCCTTCATTAGCCGAGGCATAGAATATAAGAGCAGGGAGGTTAGGATGGAGCTGTACAAAACGCTGGTGAGGCCACAGCTGGAGTACTGTGTGCAGTTCTGGTCGCCTCACTATAGGAAGGATGTGATTGCTTTGGAGAGGATGCAGAGAAGATTCACCAGGATGTTACCTGGGATGGAGCGCCTCAGCTATGAAGAAAGACTAAACAGGCTGGGGTTATTTTCCTTGGAGCAAAGAAGGCTGAGGGGGGACCTGATTGAGGTGTACAAAATGATGAGGGGCATAGATAGGGTAGACAAAGAGGAACTTTTCCCCTTAGTAGGGGGGTCAATAACAAGGGGGCATAGATTCAGGGTAAGGGGCAGGAGATTTAGAGGGGATTTGAGGAGGAACTTTTTCACCCAGAGGGTGGTTGGAATGTGGAACTCAATGCCTAAAAGGGTGGTAGAGGCAGGAACCCTCACAACATTCAAGAAGCATTTGGATGAGCACTTGAAATGCCATTGCATACAGGGCTATGGACCAAATGTTGGAAAATGAGATTAGACTGGACAGGGATGGATGGGCGGCACAGACACGATGGGCCGAAGGGCCTCTTTCTGTGCTGTAAAACTCTATGACTCTATGACTATTGACCGAGCTGGCCGAATCCTGAACGACAGGAAGAAAGGAAATGGGTGACCACCAGGCGGAACAATAGAAGCAGGCAGGTAGTGCAGGAGACCCCTGTGACCATTCCCCTCTCAAACAGGTATACCGCTTTGGATACTGTTGAGGGGGATGACTCACCAGGGGAAGGCAGCAGCAGCCAACTTCCTGGCACTGGGGGTGCTCCTGCTGCCCAGGAAGGGAGGAAAAAGAGTGGGAGAGCAATAGTGGTAGGGGATTCTATAGTAAGGGGAACAGATAGGCGTTTCTGTGGCCGTAGACGTGAATCCAGGATGGTTTGTTGCCTCCCTGGTGCCAGGGTCAAGGATGTCACTGAGCGGCTGCAGGGCATTCTGGAGGGGGAGGGTGAACAGCCAGAGGTCGTGGTCCACATTGGTACCAACGACATAGGTAAAAAGAGGGATGAGGTCCTGCAGCAAGAATTTAGGGAGCTAGGTGGAAGATTAAAGAGCAGAACCTCAAAGGTTGTAATCTCTGGATTACTCCCGGTGCCACGTGCTAGTGAGTATAGGAATAGGAAGATAGAACAGATGAATGCGTGGCTAAAGGGATGGTGCAGGGGGGAGGGCTTTTGTTTCCTGGATCACTGGGTCTGCTTCTGGGAAAGGTGGGACTTGTACAAGTCGGACGGTTTACACCTGAACCAGAGGGGGACCAATATCCTTGCGGGGAGGTTTGCTAGCACTGTTGGGGGGGGTTTAAACTAACTTGGCAGGGGGATGGGATACAGAGTGGAGCTATAGTAGGGGGTGATTTACGGCCAAATACGGAGGAAAAAACAAGTCAGCTGGGAAGGCAGAGCAAATATGTGAAGGCAAAAGGGAATATGGCAGGGCTGGAAGGCATTTATTTTAATGCAAGGAGTCTTGCAAATAAGGTGGATGAACTGAAGTTGTTGTTGAACACATGGGAGTACGATATTGTTGCTATCACGGAGACATGGTTGAGGGAGGGTCAGGACTGGCAGCTCAATATTCCGGGGTATAGAATCTTCAGGCGAGACAGAGGGGGGTGTAAAAGGGGAGGGGGTGTTGCAATATTAATTAAGGAGTCAATTACTGCTGTAAGGAGGGACGATATATTAGCGGGTTCCTCTAATGAGGCCATATGGGTAGAACTTAAAAACAAAAAGGGGGCAAGCACTTTGCTGGGAGTGTACTATAGGCCCCCAAACAGTCAGGGGGAGATAGAGGAACAGATATGTAGGCAAATCTCAGAGAAGTGCGAAAATAATAGGGTAATAATAGTGGGGGATTTCAACTTCCCCAATATTAATTGGGATAGTCAGAGTGTGAAAGGCTTAGAGGGTGCAGAATTCTTAAAGTGCATCCAAGAGAGCTTTTTGAGCCAACATGTAGAAAGTCCTACAAGAGAGGGGGCGGTACTGGACCTAATTCTGGGGAATGTAGCCGGGCAAGTGGTGGAAGTGTCAGTAGGAGAGCATTTTGGCAACAGTGACCATAATTCGGTGAGATTTAAGGTGGTCATGGAAAAAGACAAAGACGGCCCGGAAATAAGGGTTCTAAATTGGGGGAAGGCCGATTTTAATATGATAAGGCAGGATCTGGCCAAAGTGGACTGGGAGCAGCTACTTATAGGAAAATCCACATCAAAACAGTGGGAGACTTTCAGAAGGGAAATAGAGAGAGTACAACGCCAACATGTTCCTGTAAAGGTCAAGGGTGGGACCAACAAGCAAAGGGAACCTTGGATGACAAGGGATATACAAAAATGCATTAGGAAAAAAAGGGGGGCTTTTGGCAATTACAAAAGACTAAAGATGGAGGAAGCCCTAGAGGAGTATAAAAAGTGCAGGGGCATACTTAAAAGAGAAATTAGGAGGGCAAGGAGGGGCCATGAAATAACACTGGCGAGCAAAATAAAGGAAAATCCTAAGATGTTTTCTAAGTATATTAAGGGCAAGAGGATAACCAGGGAAAGGGTTGGGCCCATTAGGGACCAAAGTGGCAATCTGTGTGTAGAGCCAGATGATGTAGGCGGGGTTTTAAATGAATTTTTTGCATCTGTGTTCACTATGGAGAAAGACGATGTAGACATAGAAATCGGGCAAGGGGACTGTGACATACTTGAACATATTAGCATCGAGAGGGAGGAGGTACTAGCGGTTTTAGCAGGCCAAAAAGTGGAAAAATCCCCAGGCCCAGACGAGATGTATCCCAGGCTGTTGTGTGAGGCAAAGGAGGAGATTGCAGGGGCTCTGACACAAATTTTCAGAACCTCTCTGGCCACAGGGGATGTACCAGAGGACTGGAGAACAGCTAACGTAGTACCATTATTCAAGAAGGGTAGCAGGGATAAACCAGGGAATTACAGGCCAGTGAGCCTAACATCTGTGGTAGGGAAATTATTGGAAAAAATTCTGAGGGACAAAATTAGTCACCACTTGGAGAGGCAAGGATTAATCGGTGATAGTCAGCATGGCTTTGTCAAGGGTAAATCATGTCTGACCAATCTGATTTAATTTTTTGAGGGGATGACTAGGTGTGTGGATGAGGGAAATGCTGTGGATGTGGTTTACATGGACTTCAGTAAAGCTTTTGACAAAGTCCCGCATAGGAGACTGGTCAAGAAGGTAAGAGCCCATGGGATCCAGGGTGCCTTGGCGCGTTGGATCCTAAACTGGCTGAGTGGCAGGAGGTAGAGGGTGATGGTCGAAGGTTGCTTTTGTGACTGGAAGCCTGCGTCCAGTGGGGTACCTCAGGGATCGGTGCTGGGTCCCTTGCTGTTTATGATCTACATAAATGATTTGGATGAGAATGTAAAAGGCATGATCAGTAAGTTCGCAGATGACACGAAAATTGGTGGGGTGGTAAATTGCGAGGAGGAAAGCCTCAGGCTACAGGACGATATAAACGGGTTGGTCAGATGGGCGGAAAAGTGGCAAATGGAATTTAACCCTGAAAAGTGCGAGGTGATGCATTTTGGACGGACAAATAAGGCAAGGGAATACACAATGAGTGGTAGGACCCTAGGAAGTACAGAGGGTCAGAGGGACCTTGGTGTACATGTACATAGATCCCTGAAGGCAGCGGAACAGGTAGATAAGGTGGTTAAAAAGGCATATGGGATACTTCATTAGCTGAGGCATAGAATATAAGAGCAGGGAGGTTATGATGGAGCTGTACAAAATGCTGATGAGGCCACAGCTGGAGTACTGTGTGCAGTTCTGGTCGCCTCACTATAGAAAGGATGTGATTGCTTTGGAGAGGGTGCAGAGAAGATTCACCAGGATGTTACCAGGGATGGAGCGCCTCAGCTATGAAGAAAGGCTAAACAGGCTGGGGTTGTTTTCCTTGGAGCAAAGAAGGCTGAGGGGGGACCTGATTGAGGTGTACAAAATGATGAGGGGCATCGATAGGGTGGATAAAGAGGAACTTTTCCCCTTAGTAGGGGGGTCAATAACAAGGGGGCATAGATTCAAGGTAAGGGGCAGGAGATTTAGAGGGGATTTGAGGAGGAACTTTTTCACCCAGAGGGTGGTTGGAATCTGGAACTCACTGCCTGAAAGGGTGGTAGAGGCAGGAACCCTCACAACATTCAAGAAGCATTTGGATGAGCACTTGAAATGCCATTGCATACAAGGCTATGGACCAAATGCTGGAAAATGGGATTAGACTGGACAGGGATTGATGGACGGCGCAGACACGATGGGCCGAAGGGCCTCTTTCTGTGCTGTAAAACTCTATGACTCTATGACATAGCTGCCAGACTTGGCTTGCGGCAGGTGGTGAGAGAACCAACACAAGGGAAAAACCTACTTGACCATGTCCTCACCAATCTACCTGTCACAGATGCAGCTGTCCATGACAGTATTGGTAGCAGTGACCACCGCACAGTCCTGGTGGAGTAAAAGTCTTGTCTTCACACTGAGGATGCCCGCCCGTGTTGTTTGGCACTGTGCTAAATGGGATAGATTCAGAACAGATCTAGCAGTTCAAAACTGTGCACCATCATCAGCAGCAGAATTCTATTCCACCACAATCTGTAACCTCATGGCCCTGCATATCCCTCACTCTACCATTACCATCAAGCCAGGGGACCAACCCTGGTTCAATGAGGAATGTAGAAGAGCATGCCAGGAGCAGCACCAGGTGTACCTAAAAATGAGGTGCCAACCTGTTGAAGCTACAACATAGGATTACATGCATGCTAAACAGCGGAAGTAGCATGCTACAGACAGAGCTATGCACTCCCAAAACCAACGAATCCGATCAAACCTCTGCAGTCCTGCCACATCCAGCCATGAGTGGTGGTGGACAATTAAACAACTAACGAGAGGAGGAGGTCCCATGAATATTCCCATCCTCAATGATGGTGCAGCCCAGCACGTGAGTGCAAAAGACAAAGCTGAAGCCTTTGCAACTATCTCCAGCCAGAAGTGCCGAGCAAATGATCCCTCTCGGCCTCCTCCTGAGGTCCCCACCATCACAGAAGCCAATCTTCAGCCAATATGATTCACTCTACATGATATCAAGAAATGGCACAACGCACCGGATACAGCAAATGCTATGGGCCCCGACAACATCCCGGCTATCGTACTGAAGACTTGTGCTCCAGAACTAGCCACGCCTCTAGCCAAGCTGTTCCAGTGCAGCTACAGCACTGGCATCTATCTGACAATGTGGAAAACTGCCCAGGTATGTTCTGTCCACCAAAAAACAGGACAAATCCAATCCGGCCAATTACCACCCAATCAGTCTACTCTCAATCATCAGCAAAGTGATGGAAGGTGTCGTCGGCAGTGCTATCAAGCAACAATTACTCACCAATAACCTGCTCACTGATGCTCAGTTTGGTTCTGCCAAGGCCACTAGGCTCCAGACCTCATTATAGCCTTGTTCCAAACATTGACAAAAGAGCTGGATTCCAGAGGTGAGGTGAGAGTGACTGCCCTTGGCATCAAGGCAGCAATTGATCAAGTGGCATCAAGAAGCCCTAGTAAAACTGAAGTCAATGGGAATCGGGGGAAAACTCTCCAGTGGCTGGAGTCATACCTAGCACAAAGGAAGACGGCTGTGGTTGTTGGAGGCCAATCATCACAGCCCTAGGACATCGCTGCAGGAGTTCCTCAGGGCAGTGTCCTAGGCCCAACCATCTTCAGCTGCTTCATCAATGACCTTCCCTCTATCATAAGGTCAGAAGTGGGGATGTTTGCTGATGATTGAATAGTGTTCAACTCCATTCGCAACTCCTCAGATATTGAAGCAGTTCATGCCTGCATGCAACAAGACCTGGACAACATTCAGGCTGATAAGTGGCAGGTAACATTCGCACCACACAAGTGCCAGGCAATGACTATCTCCAACAAGAGAGAGTCTAACCACTGCCCCTTGACATTCAACGGGATTACCATCACCGAATCCCCTACCATCAACATCCTGGGGGTCACCAATGACCAGAAACTTAACTGGACCAGCCACATAAATACTGTGGCTACAAGAGTGGGTCAGAGGCTGGGTATTCTGCGGCGAGTGTCTCACCTCCTGACTCCCCAAAATCTTTCCACCATCTACAAGGCACAAGTAAGGAGTGTGATGGAATACTCTCCACTTGCCTGGATGAGTGCAGCTCCAACAACACTCAAGAGGCTCGACACCATCCAGGACAAAGCAGCCCGCTTGATTGGCACCCATCCACCACCTTAAACATTCACTCCCTCCACCATCAGCGTACCGTGGCTGCAGTGTGTACCAGCTACAAGATGCACTGCAGCAACTCGCCAAGGTTCTTCGGCAGCACCTCCCAAACCTGTGACCTCTTCCACCAAGAAGGACAATGGCAGCAGGCGCATGGGAACACCAGCACCTCCAAGTTTCCCTCCAAGTTACACACCATCCTGATTTGGAAGTATATCGCTGATTTTTCATCGTCGCTGGGTCAAAATCCTGAAACTCCCTAACAGTACTGTGGGAGTACCTTCACCACACGGACTGCAATTGTTTAAGAAGGCGGCTCACCACCACCTTCTCAAGGGCAATTAGCGATGGGCAATAAATGCTGGCCTTGCCAGCGACACCTACATCCCATGAATGAAAAAAAAATTGATATCGCCCATTTTACATTATCATGTTGAGGCTGCCGCGGAACACGAATGGAGGCCGAACCGATCTGAGGAACACATGGCTTTTATTACATTCTCGAGAGATGGCTGCTCCAGCTCTTCTCTCTGCTAAACCCGAAAAACCGAATGAGGGCGATGCCCGCGCTTTTGAGTACACACTGTGGGCGACGCCCGCTCCTTTGTCATGCCTTAAAGGCAGCATGCTTCTTAAAGGCAAGGTGCCCGATTTATTGTCCACGGACGGAAAAGTGGATTGCGCCCGTTTAGGTGGCGATCCGCCACACAGCTCCCCCCAGAATCCGCTTAGGAGGTGTGGACGAGACGGTGCGGCGGTCTGATGGGCCGGCCGGAGCGGCTCTTCTAGGATGCCGGTGGACGTGGAATGGCCGGGCGTGGAGCAGCCGGGTGTACTGGCTTGAGGGCAGGTCGGCCACGTGGCGGTGGATGAGCTACTGGGACCTGCTCACCGGGCTCCGAGTGTGCTGGCTTGAGTCGGTCAACCGACACTTTTTCAGTCCTGTCGCCCACTTGTAGGTCGAAAAATTTGTCCCCAGCCTGTAGCACTTTGTAGGGCCCGTCATACGGGGGTTGAAGGGGTCCGCGGTGGGCGTCGTGCCGGACGAAAACAAACCATGCCTGGTGCAGGCTTAGCGGGACGTGTGAGGTAGATTCGCCGTGCCGGGCAATGGGCACCAGGGCGAACTGTAGCGCCGGTGAGGCGAAGTTGTGGCGTTGCTGGTCGGCTGACCAGGGTGTCGTGGCGGTGGGCAGGAACTCGCCGGGCACGCGCAGCGGCTGGCCATACACGAGCTCTGCTGCCGATGCGTGGAGGTCTTCTTTAACCGCGGAGCGCAGGCCGAGGAGGACCCATGGGAGTCGGCCGGTCCAGGCGCCGTCCTGGAGGCTGGCTCGAAGAGATGCCTTCAAGGATCTGTGGAACCGCTCACACAGTCCATTGGCTTGGGGGTGGTACGCTGTGGTGCGGTGAATGGTCACCCCGAGATTGCGTGCGATGGCGGTCCAGAGTTCAGAGGTAAATTGCGGACCTCTGTCCGACATCATGTCGGAGGGGACGCCGAACCGTGCGACCCAGGTGCTGACGAAGGCTCTGGCGATATCGGCGGTGGTGGTAGAGGTCAGTGGAATTGCCTCGGGCCAGCGCGTGGTGCGGTCAACGATCGTCAGCAAGTGCGTGTGGCCTTGCGACGGCGGCAGGGGCCCAACGATGTCCACGTGGATGTGGTCGAATCTACGTGAAGGGACGGTGAACTCCTCGAGGGGTGCTTTCGTGTGTTGCTGCACCTTGGCCCGTTGGCAGGCTAGGCAGGAGTTGGCCCAAGTACGCACATCCTTGCGAAGGCCGCGCCAGACAAAGCGGTTGGCTACCAATTTGATGGATGCGCGGGCGCCGGGGTGGGAGAGGTTGTGGAGAATCTCGAATACCCGGCGGCGCCAGGACGCTGGGACGACGGGCCGAGGTTGAGATAGGGATATGTCGCACTTGACCGTGACTGCGGTCGGGCCGCGGGCGACGTCGGCCAGGCGTAGCCCTGGTAGGTTGGTAGGTGCGGAGAGCAGATCAGGGTCCATGAGCTGGTCTGCTGCGAGTTGAGCGTAGTCAACTGCCAGGTGTGCGGCGTGGATGGCGGGGCGGGAGGCAGTCGGCTACCACGTTGTCTCGGCCGGAGACGTGTTGGATGTCCGTGGTGAACTCGGACACTGCCGCGAGCTGGCGCTGCTGCCTGGCGGACCAGGACTTCATACAGGGGCCTCATGAGGGACGCCGCTTTGGGGATGAAGCGGTTGTTGAAATTCACCATCCCGAGGAACTCCTGGAGTCCTTTGATGGTGGTGGGGCGGGGAAATTGCTGGACGGCCTGCACCTTGGTGGGCAGGGGAATGGCCCCAGCATGGGTGATGTGGTGGCCGAGGAAGTCGATCTTGTCCAGGCCGAACTGGCACTTGGCTGGGCTGAGGATGAGCCCGTGGTCGCTGAGGCGCCCGAACGGATGCGAAGGTGTTCGAGGTGTTCCTGCTTGGAGGAACTGGCTACCAGGATGTCGTCCAGGTAGACGAACAGGAACTTCAGGTCCCGAAGGACCGAGTCCATGAGCCGTTGGAATGCCTGGGTCGCATTTTTGAGGCCGAAGGGCATCCGCAGGAACTCGAAAAGCCCGAAGGGGGTGATTACGGCCGTCTTGGGGACGTCCGCGGGGTGGACGGGGACTTGGTGGTAGCCGCGCACCAGGTCGACTTTGGAAAAGACTGAGCGGCCGGCCAGTCTAGCCGAGAAGTCCTGAATGTGCGGCATGGGGTACCGATCAGGGGTGGTGGCATCGTTGAGGTGGCGGTAATCCCCGCAGGGGCGCCAACACCCGCCTGGTTTGGGGGCGATGTGGAGTGGGGAGGCCCAGGGACTGTTGGAGCGGCGGATGATGCCGAGTTGTTCCATAGTGGCAAACTCGGTCCGCGCGATCTCCAGTTTGGCCGGGTCCAGCCTGCGGGCGTGGGCGTACACTGGGGGGCCTGTGGTGGGGATGAAGTGTTCCACCCCATGTTTGGCGACCTCCGTGGAGAAGGTCGGGTTGGTGAGGGCCGGGAATTCGGCCAGGAGTGCCGAGTAGTCATCCGTGGCCCGGGCGTGGCACTGTGACGCCATGTCGGCGGGTTGACGGGGGGCCATGGCGCCCAGGATGGGGGACATGGTGTTCATGTCCACGAGGCGGTGTCGAGGGATGTCTACCAGTAGGCCGTGGGCGCACAGGAAATCTGCGCCGATGAGAGGGGAGGGTACCTTGGCAGTGATGAACTCCCATCGGTAGCGGCGACCAGCGAGGTCGAGGGTGACTGTGCGGGTGCCGTACGTCCGATGTCCGAGCCGTTAGCGGCAGCCAGCGCCTGTCCTCGTTCGCCCTTTTGGATGTTGAGGGCGGAGGCCGGGATGATGCTGTGCTGAGCTCCAGTGTCGCACAGGAACCGGCAGCTGGTTTTGTCATCCGTGACGTACAGCAGGGAGCCCGCGTGGCCCACGGCCATCGCGGGGGCTGGTATGGGAGCGGACTTGAAGGAGCAGGGAGGTGTGCACCGTTGTGCCCTGGCGCCGAACCGTGCGTGGTAGTAACAGTAGCCCGGGTTTGTGGGGCGCGAAGGCCCCGTGGGCCCCGTGGCTGGGCCTTGTGGCCGCATGGTGGCCGGTGAGGGGCGCGCCCAGGCTGTGGCTGCCAGGTCCGGAGCGACGTCGCGGCTGGAGTGAGCAGACAGCAGCTTGTCGGCCTCGTCGGCCAGGGCTTCTAGGTCCGTGAGGCCGGACGCCACGATCGCTGGGCGGATGCTGGGAGGTAGCTGGCGGATGAACAGCGTGCGGAAGAGTGACCCGGGTGGGCTCTCGTCGGTGAGTGAGAGCATGTGGGAGAGGAGGTCTGATGGTGAGGCGTCACCGAGGCCTGGAAGGTCGAGGAGGCGGCAGTTTCGCTGGTATGTCGAGGTCGTAAATTTTTTAAGGAGCGCGGCCTTAAGATGTGCATACTTGCCCTCCTCTGGTGAGTTCTGCAGCGCTATCCAGACCTTCGTGACTGTGGAGCTACCGAGTGATGCGACGAGGTAGTCATACTTCGTCCCATCTGTGGTGATGTGTCGCGGCCGGAATCGGGACTCAGCTTGGAGGAACCAGGCTTCGGGCTGGTTTTCCCAAAACTCCGGCAGTTTCACGGAAACTGCGTTCGTGTCCGCCATTGCAGTGCTCGGAATATGCTCTGAGCGCCGGGGTCACCAATGTTGAGGCTGCCGCGGAACACGAATGGAGGCCGAACTGATCTGAGGAACACATGGCTTTTATTACATTCTCTTGAGAGATGGCTGCTCCAGCTCTTCTCTCTGCTAAACCCGAAAACTGAATGAGGGCGACGCCCGCGCTTTTGTGTACACACTGTGGGCGACGCCCGCTCCTTTGTCATGCCTTAAAGGCAGCATGCTTCTTAAAGGCAAGGTGCCCGATTTATTGTCCACGGACGGAAAAGTGGATTGCGCCCGTTTAGGTGGCGATCCGCCACAATCACCCAAATTCAAAATAACCCCCAAAGTATCAGCTTCATGTAGGAGCCAATGGGAAACAAGCACAGGCAGCTGGATATATCAGGAGGAATACTGTAGGAGGAGGGAAAGTCAGGCTGGGAGCAGGGTATCAGGGACGAACACTTTCAGCAGATTGGCAGTGGGAGGGGCTTCTTTTCTAAGAGAAATTCTTTTCAGAAAAATTGCTCATAGACATTCTTGATATAAAAGTGAACTGCTGCCCACATCTGTACTAACCTGCAGGCCTTTATTACTATAGCTGCAATTCTTCTTCCACTGGGGGAGCTGGGATTGGAAGTCTAGGGGGAAAGAGAAGGGAGAAATAGATCTTTTTTTCATGTACACCTCTGTGAAGCACCTTGGGACATTTTCCTACATTAAAGGCACTATATAAATAGAAGTTATTGTTGTTGTTGTCTTCTCCCCACTTTAGGTTTACAATATTTGTCAAATAACATATTTTCCAGTTCATAAAGAGGAGGTCATGCCAATATAATTTACTGGTTTTGAGGGTGTGAGAAAGGAGCTTGATAGGGGTAAGGCAATGACAGTGATGTACTGGGAAGGCCTTTGATACAGTTCCTCTGGAAAGGCTGGCACTGAAAAGAAAGAACGTGGGAATCAGTGGAAATATATTACAATGGATACGTAATTGGGAGACCGATAGAACCTGGAGGTTAGTGGTACAGGGATTGTCAGCAGCCTAGGTGAGTGTTATTAGTGGGGTCCCACAGGGATCTGTTTTGGGCCCTCTTTTGATTAATATCTTTATAAATGATCTGGAGCTGGGGGTGGTGGAATTTTAACCCCAAAAAACAGGTGAGTTGGGATCGAGTGGGAGGTTGAAGCATTAAAAATGTGAATCCCAGCCCCAACCCACCCACTTATGGGTTTAGCGGAGGCAGGTTGTCCCTTTAAATATGATAATGAGGCTGGAAGCCTCTTGATTTAACCTGCTGTGCAGGCTTAACTGGAGATCCCGGGCCTTAGGATTCCCGACAGCTGCAGCGAGGCAAGGACAGCTTCAGGGAGCAATCCTTGTGGGCCGGGAGGAGCTGGAGTGCTTCCTCCTGGCCCCCCAAGCTCACCCACCATCAGCCCCCCCGCCTCCCTACAAATCCCCTCCCCCCACCCCCGGGTCAGGGATCGGACCCCCTCCCCGGGATCGGACTGCCCCCCCCCACCCGCGATCGACCTCCCTGGGATCAGGACCACCCCCGCCCCTCCCCCCGGTCTGGTGTCCTGATTGACGATAAGTTGAAACTATTGTAACTATTGTGTTTGTACCGCTATACACAACTACATAATATAATAAAGCAGCAGAGACTGAGAGTAACTTCAAGTGATCTTTACTGGGTAACTGGAACTTCGGCACGGACTGTACAAATCGATATGCGTCTGTTATATACGCTCGCAACTAAGGATGTACATCCGCAAAACAAAGTAGTCCCTTCAATGTTGTATACATTACACTTCCTCCCCCTTTAGTTTAATAGTATATTAATGCAAAATTTCTATAATTAACATACAGAGCCTGTCTTTACAGTAGCCTTTTTGTTTTCTTAAAAGTAACAAAATTCAAATTCCAACATAACATTTTATTTTGTCAACAGCCCTTTTACAAGTCAAGTCTCTGGGGAGGCCTCCTCTGCCCCTCTGGGTAACGTCTCTCCAGACTCTCTTGCTTTGGGGAATGAGACTGTACAGGTACAGGTGCATCAGGTGAGCTATCAGCACAGGTAGAGCTCTCAGCTGTGGATGAGGCTGGTGCTGATGCTGATGTATCAGGAGTGTCTGTTTCCATGTCAGGTGAGTCTGGGCGAGGTATAGGGGTGTTTTCCACCTGAACATCCAGAATTTGGTCTCAAAACGTTCTCTCCCACATCCACAGTATACATCAGTGGTCCCTCTCTTGTGGATATTGTCCCTGGTTGCCACTTTTCCGTCCGGAAATCACGAGCAAGAACTGACTGTCCCACACTGAAGCTTCTTGTTGGCTTAGCACTCAAATGTTTGAACTGTTTGTTCTCTACATCACGACGTACATTCGGTAAAAGAAGGTCCATGCGAGATCTCAGGTTTCTGTTCAGAAACATCATCGCTGGAGTCTGATTAGTGGCTGCGTGTACTGCGTTCCGATAAGCAAAGAGGAAATTGTCTATCTTGTGTTGCAGTGGTAGATTCTCACTGTACATTGCTTTGATGGCCTTCTTGAAAGTCTGTATGAATCTTTCTGCCAAGCCATTTGTAGCTGGATGGTACGGGGCAGATGTGTAGTGCTTGATTCCATTTTTCCTCATGAAACCTTGGAATTCGTCAGAGACAAATTGTCGTCCATTGTCTGTGCAGATTTGTCCTGGTAGGCCATTTCTAGCGAACATGGTCCTCAGAACTGAAACGGTCTTTTCAGATGTGGTTAATTTCATTTTAATGACCTCGGGCCATTTGGAATGTGCATCGACTGCAATCAAGAACATGGAGTCCATGAACGGTCCAGCAAAGTCGATGTGCACACATTGCCATGGTGATGAAGGCCATTCCCATGGATGGAGAGGGGCTTGTGGTGGTGCATTCTGGACCTTTTGACATCCTGAGCAGCTCTTTGTCAGGTCCTCGATCTGTTTGTCAATTCCCAGCCACCACACGTATCCACGGGCAAGACTTTTCATCTTTACCGTACCTAAGTGGCCTTCATGCAGTTCATCTAGCACTCGGTTACGAAGCTTGGGAGGAATCACAACTCGTGATCCGCACATCAGTGTTCCCCGACACACTGATAACTGCTCCCTCCTAGCTGAGAATGCTGGAAACAATGAGTCACCATGCGCTGGCCATCCCTTCACAGTGATGTCATAAACTTTTGACAATGTAGGGTCATTGCGTGTTTCTCTTTCAATGAGGGAGTTTGTCACTGGTAGCTGCTCAACTACTGTTGTGTGAAATACCTCTGCTGAGTCAACTGTTGTAGTTCTCTCTGAGGTCGGCAGTGGTAAATGTGACAAACCATCGGCGTTGCCATGTTGCTTGGTCCCCTTGTATTCAATGTCATACAGGTGAGCCCCTAGGAAGAGTGACCATCGCTGCAACCGTTGTGCCGTCATCACTGGAACGCCCTTCCTTGGGTTGAAGATTGAAATGAGAGGCTGGTGGTCAGTTAACAGTGTAAACTGTTGACCATACAAATAGTGGTTGAATTTCTTGACTCCACACACAAGGCTGAGGGCCTCTCGGTCAATCTGTGCATAATTGCGTTCAGCTGTAGTCAATGATCTTGAGGCAAAGGCTATTGGTCTTTCTGAGCCGTCTGGGAACTTGTGACAACACGGCACCAATGCCATGGGGTGAAGCATCACATGCCAGTCGAATAGGTAAGAATGGGTCAAAGTGAGCTAGCACCTCTTCTGAAGTAATGAGTCTTTTACTCTCTTGAAAAGCTTGTTCACAGCTGTCACTCCACTTCCATTGTGACCCTGTCTGTAGCAGTGCATTTAGTGGATGTAACACTGTGGATAGGTTGGGCAAGAACTTGTGACAGTAGTTCACCAGTCCAAGATATGATCTCAACTGAGACACATTTTCAGGTGTTGGTGCATTAATCACAGCTTCAATCTTGTCTGGAGACTTGTGTAAACCGTCCTTGTCAATCACATGTCCACAATTTGAGATTTCCTTCTTGAAAAACTCACACTTGTCTCGGTTTGCTCGGAGCCCATGCTTCCGTAACCTGATGAGCACCTGTTCGAGGTTGGAAAGGTGGTCGTTGTCATTCTTGCCAGTAATGATGATGTCATCAAGATAACACTGAGTACCTGGGATCCCCTGCAGGACTTGGGCCATTGCCCTTTGCCAGATTGCAGGAGCTGATGCTATTCCGAATACCAGCCAATTGTACTGGTAAAGCCCTTTGTGCGTATTTATTGTCAGGTACTTCTTTGATGCATCATCAATTTCCATTTGGAGATAGGCCTGGGCCAAGTCAATCTTTGTGAAGTGTTCCCCTCTTGACAGGGAAGCAAAGATGTCCTCAATGCGAGGCAATGGGTACTGTACTGTGTGGAGGACTGGTTTAACAGTTACTTTAAAGTCTCCGCAGATGCGCACTTTTCTTGGCTTTCCTGGTTTTGTGCTGGAGGTTTTCTTCATCACTGGAACTATAGGTGTGGCCCATTCACTCCAATCCACCTTGGACAGAACCCCTAACTGCTCCAAGTTCTCCAGCTCTGCTTCTACTGAAGGGTGAATTGCATAAGGCATTGGTCTGGCCTTGTGGAACTTTGGATTTGCGTTCTCCTCAATCTTAATTTTAGCTTTCATGCCCTTAAGTGTTCCTATTCCCTTCTTGAACACTTCCTGAGAGTCAGAGAGTATTTGTGACAGTCTCTCAGGAGTGGCGTTGCTGTCCTCCTTTGCTGACACAAACAGTGCTTGGATGGTGTGCCAATCCAACTGTATTTTCCTGAGCCATTCGCGTCCCAGCAATGGTGGTCCTCCATTTTTCAGTACATAGAGGTTCAATTGAGGTTTTTTTTTCTTTGTATGTCATTGTCACTTTCATTTTACCTTTGGGGCACACTCTTTGTCCTGTGTATGTCTTTAACAGTACTTTAGTTGGCCTTAGCGGTATGTGTGAAAACAGTCGTTTGTAGTCATGTACAGAGATCACTGTTAAAGCTGAGCCTGTGTCCAACTCCATTTTCAGCCTAACTCCTGCCACTTCTGGAGTAATCCATTTTATTCTGTGATCCTCTGTCTCTTTCACACTGTGTAGTTTTAGACAAGCCAGATCCTCTTCCTCTGAGTCTGTGTCACTTTTTTTTTATCTGACTGTTTCCAGTCACGTGGTGTACCTTTTTGTATCTTTCTTTGAAAGGTTTCTTGTTTTCAGTCACTTGATGTACCTTCTTGTTACTCTGTATTGTATCAGTTTTCTGCTTCTTATTTGCTTTGTAGACTCTTTCAATGTGCCCTTGTCTGCCACATTCTGTCTGCAGTCTTTGTCTTTAAACCAACAGTCATTGTGGTCTTGTGACATTTTGCCACAGCGACAGCACTTCTTTTCTTGTTTCAGTGACATTTTATTAGTTGAATATCCCAGGGATTTTTGTTGAATTTCTAAAGCGCCACGTGCTGCTGCTTCCATTGATATTGTGATACTCACAGCCTTCTCCAATGTGAGGTCTTTTTCAGACAGGAGCTTCTTTTGTGTGCTTTCATTTTGCATGCCACACACAAATCTGTCCCTCAATGCGTCTGATAAGCCCACTCCAAATTGGCAATGTTATGATAATTTGCGCAACTTTGCCAAATATTCAGAAATGCTTTCATTTTTGCTCTGGTTCCGTTTATGGAATTTTAATCTTTCGGCTATGAGCAGTGGTTTGGGGCTTAAATGGTCTTGGAGTGTGTCCACTATTTGTTTGAATGTTTTGATTGCTGGCTTTTCAGGGGTTAATAAACTACGTAACAGCCCATATGTCTTTGCGCCCATAACACACAGCAAAACAGTGGCTTTCTTTTCTACCTCCACTCCGTTAGCCTCACAGTACAACTCCACTCTTTCAATGTAAGTTGCCCAGTCTTCAATGCTGCTATCAAATGCTGCAATAGTGCCAATCATCGCCATTTTTTTTTTCCAAACCCGTTTTTCTTTCTTTACTAGTTAGCTAGTGTCATGCAAGTCACTGTGCACTTTTCACTTGACTTACGTATCCCCTGCCTAGCTTAGCAAGCGTGCTCCGTTTTCTCTGCCTTCTCACTCCTTTCTTCCAAGTTTCGGTGTCCTCTGGATGTGATGCCAGAATAGGAAGACGTAGGTTCATAATTCTCATCGCCAATTTGTTGTGTTTGTACCACTATACACAACTACATAAAACAATAAAGCAGCAGAGACTGAGAGTAACTTCAAGTGATCTTTACTGGGTAACTGGAACTTCGGCACTGACTGTACAAATCGATACGCGTCTGTTATATACGCTCGCAACTAAGGATGTACATCCGCAAAACAAAGTAGTCCCTTCAATGTTGTATACATTACAGTAACAATGCTCGATGGCAGTGAGTAAAGTAAATCAGATGTTGGGATGTATTAAAAAGTCAGTATTGAGCCAAAATAGTGAGGTAGCCCTGCCACTTTATCAACCATTGGTGCAGCCTCGCTTGGAATACTGCGCACAGCATATACATAAAGCAGAACATAAAGGATTTTGCAGTTATTGAAAAGATACACAAGAAGGCAACCAGAATGATTGAGGGGCTGGCAGGATTGGATTGTGAGGAGGGATTATGTAAATTGGGCATGTTCACACTGGAAAAGAGAAGGTTGAGAGGTGATACGATTGCTGTTGTTCTAGAACAATAAAGCCAGAGGACACAGTCTGCACTTGAAGGGGGGGGGGGGGTAAATTCAAAACTCCTCAAAATATCCTCCTGCTCAAAGTCTGATGGTAGAATATGCAAAAGCACAGCATGATTGAGCTTCACCTCTTTGAGTACGTGCCTTCATTTTACTTAAAGTGACAGGCACATCTTAACCTCAGTGTTGAAAATACAGTAATGTTAATTATAGCATCTGGTAATCAACCCAAACTAGTTCAATTTATGTCAATTTGGTGCTCATGTCTAGGCCATAAAAATGCAAACAAAGCACTGGGATTCATTTCTAGAAGAATAGAATTGAAAAACAGAGAAGTTATGTTAAACTTGTATAGAACCTTGCTTAGACCACACTCGGCGTACTGGGCACAGTTCTGGTCTTCATATTACAAAAAGGTTGTAGAGGCAATGGAGAGCTTCAAAAAATCATTTACACAGATGATACCAGAACTGAGAGGTTACAATTATCAGGAAATACTGAACAGGCTGTGGCTTTGTTCTCTAGAAAATAGAAGGCTGAGGGGTGACCCAATAGAGATTTTTAAAATTATGAATGGGCTACACAGGGTAGATGTAGAGAATGGTGTTTTCACTTGTGGAGAGTCCAAAACTAAGTGTCATTATAAATATAAGATAGTCACTAATAAATCAAATAAGGAATCCAGGAGAAACTTCTTTACTCAGAGAGTGGTGAGAATGTGGAACTCACTACCACAGGTGAATAGTATAGATGCATTTAAGGGGAAGCTAGATAAACACATGAGGGAGAAAGGAATAGAAGGATATGGTGATAGGGTGAGGTGAAGTAGGGTGGGAGGAGGCTCGTGTGGAGCATAAACACTGTCACAGACCTGTTGGGTTAAATGGCCTGTTTCTGTGTGGTAAACTCTATGCCATTCTATGTAAAGTGCAAGGAAACCAAGTTGGGATTCACCTCTCCGAGGCGCTGCATCTTGTAATGTGAACTCTACATCAGTCGGCTGTTGATAAGTGTGCGTGCAATACATTACCTGATACTGCCTCACAACAGATAGAAAACTGTGGTTGCAAATTGTGATATCCACTTGTGAATTCTCGATGTGCGCGTCTGTCAATGTTGGGAATGCTAAATAGTGAAACATACTCTTAAATACCTTATAGTATTTAAGTGAAACTCCTTTAGACCAGCCAAAAAAATCATGGCATTAAAAATGTCCACCTATTTTCCGATCCCCGAACACTTGTTCCACTTAGTGCCACGGGTCGTGGTGATTGGAAAATCAGCCCTGCTATATAGTTACTTAACAGTCTCCTTGTGAAGATCATACTTGATTGTTCTCCACGGAGATTAATCTCTTTGAACGATGTTCCAATTAACATTGGCTTGCTGCTGACAGCTAACATTTCCTCATTTGGTTACAGACGTGTATAAGTAATGCACAGAACCTTTGGGTTTCCTCCGATTAAAGGAAAAGACAACAAACAAAATCAATGTCTGACTGGGATGACTGCCCAGAGTAGTGGCCATAAATCAGCAGCACTGGTCACCAAGACAATGATTGAGATCCAGACCTCTTGAAACAGTAATACTGTCGGCATTCAACTCTCGCACCTCATTGTATTAGTGCAACTTGAAGTAACTTTCAAAAGGGAATTGGATATATACTTAGAAAGAAATAATTTGCAGGGCTATGGGGAAAGTGCGGGGAGCGAGACTCATTGGAGAGCTCTTTCAAAGAGCTGACACGGGCACAATGGGCCGAATGGCCTCCGTCTGTGTAGTAAGATTCCATGACTACAGTGACCTGCAGACCTGTGATGGATGAAACAGTGTCATACAAATGAAAAAGATATTAGGCAATTCAACTTTGACCTTTTTCCTTGCCTTCAATAACGATGTCGTTATTTTGCCCAACAGCTTCTGGATGGGATCCTCCTATTTTAATCCCACAAGCATTTCTTGTAGCTGTTACGGCCAAATAACCACTCGTGTTGGAGTGATAATAACTAGCTGCTTTCATTTTTTGTCTTATAACACTCCTGTGCAGCGCCTTGGAACGTTTTGCTATATAAAGGCGCTATATAAATACAAGTTGTTGTTGTTGTTGATAATAACTAGCTGCTTTTATTTCCAGGCCCTATAGTAGATTGTCGCATAAGAATAACAGAAGCAACACATGAAAAGACGTTGGTATGTAATAGCTTCAATTTGCTTACTCCCCCTCAGGGGGCTGTCTAGTGTTCAGCAAGTGACATGCAAGGACCATGCATATCACTATCCAGTCGTGAGGAGGAGGAGAGAAGACTTTTTAACCATCCCGACATCATTTTGTAATTTATTTACTTCAATTCTGTAGGTACACCTTGCTTCCCACCATACAGCAAACCCTGGCCTAGATGACCTTCCCAAAAGCTTCTGTCAGTTACATCACAAACATTTTGGAGAGGGCACTTCTTAAATTCCTTCTCTCCATACCCTTATTTTCACTTGGGGTCTTCCCAAATGTCCAGTATGAGACTCATACTTAGAGTACAGTGGAACAGGCTACACTACAGGCCTCTGGAGCAATGGAACCTTTAACTTCTTCATAATATTGGTACGCATTGAGTTTATTTTTAGTCCAACAAGAACTGGGCCATGACTACTTCTCGAAAAGTCAGCCAAGGTAGCATTGAGAGGCCTCCAAAAGTCGCTCAGAGTACTGTGTACAGTTCTGGTCTCCATATTACAACAAGGATATTGAAAAAGGATATCGAGGCACTGGAGCAAGTGCAAAAAAGGTTTATTAGAATGATACCAGAAGTGGCAGGTCATACCCAGCAGGAAAGGCTGAACAGGCTGGGGCTGTTTCTCTCGAACAGAGAAGTCCGAGGGATGACCTGATAGTGGTCTTTAAAATGATGAAGGAGTTCGGGATAGATGTAGAGAAGATGTTTCCACTTGTGGGGGAGTCCAAAATTAGGGGTCATAAATATAAGATAATCACTAATAAATCAAATAAGGAATTCAGGGGAAACTTCTTTATCCAGAGAGTGGTTAGAATGTGGAACTTGCTACCACAAGGAGTAGTTGAGATGAATAGATGCATTTAAGGGGAAGCCAGATAAGCACATGAGGGAGAAAGGATTAGAAGGATATGCTGATAGGGTCAGTTGAAGGGGGATGGGAGGAGGCTCGTGTGGAGCATAAACACCAACATGGAACAGCTGGGCTGAATGGCCTATTAGTGGTAAATTTAATGTAACCTATGTAATCATAGCTCCATTATTCCCATGAAAGAATTGGATGGATCAATGCGCAGTTGGTAGTGGAAATTCCCATGGTAAAATCGCTATAGTCTCAAACCAAGGGTAGTTCTGTGAGAAAATCTTCAGGAGATGGCAAAGTGATGGTAATGCAGCTTACAGAAGGAGGAAAGAAGTATTGGCCCGGCTAATATCATACATTATTCTGGGCATTCTGAGAGAGGAGCAGCATTGGTACTGCCTGGGAGCATGTGGCACCTGGCCATCAAATGGTGTGGCCATGAGGACCACGAAAGGATTTCATATTTTTTTTAAATGGCTAATCAAAAGAAATTAAATCTGAGCCTAAGCAGGTTTGTAGCTCTAATTGTAGAATATTGGCTACTTAGGGGTTGCAAGTTCAAATCCTATCCCAAAATACATTAATAATCATACTAGCTGTCTTGCTTGTGGTTTATTAATACTGCACTTTTGTCTTCTAGTTTTTTGCTCACAGTCCATGTTTATAGTCGCATTATCTATGCTCCTCTGCATTTTAAATGTGTCCTCCCTCAATCTTCTATTCTTCAGTGAAAATCAGTTAATTTCCGAGGAACATAGGAACAGGAGATGGCCATTTATCCCTCCAGCCTCTTCGCCATTCAGTTAGATCATGGCTGATCTGTACCTTAACTCCATTTACTCGTTCTGGTTCCGTAACCTTTAATACCTTTGCCAAACAAAAATCGATCAATCTCAGTTTTGAAATTTTCAAAGGGGTGGAGTTATGTTCCAGCTATGTCCCAGCCTCAACAGCTTTTTGGGGCAGAGAGTTCCAGATTTCCACTACCCTTTGTGTGAAGAAATGCTGCCTGAGATCACCCTGAACGGTCTAGCTCTAATTTTAAGGTTATGCTCCCTTGTTCTGGGCTCCCCACCAGAGGAAATAGTTTCTCTATCTACCCTATCAAATCCTTTAATCATCTTAAACACCTCAATTAGATCACCCCTTAATTTTCTATACTCAAGGCCAATACAAGCCTAGTCTATGCAACCTGTCCTCATAATTTAACCCTTTTAGCCCCGGTATCATTCTGGTGAATCTGCGCTGCACCCCCTCCAAGGACAATATACCCTTCCTGAGGTGCGGGGCCCAGACTTGAATGCAGTTCTCCAGACGGGGTCAAATCAGAGCTTTATATAACTGGAATATAGCTCCACCCCCTTTGTATTCTCTAAGTCTCTCCTCCTAACGAATACCCTAAATTCCAAAACCACCCTTGCCATTCTTCTCTCAACTCTCTGTATCTACACCTTTTTTGAAGTTAGAGGTTTAGAAATTTGATTGCGTCCAAAGCGGGTACTGGGAGGTGAGGCGCAGCGAATCTGTTCACACGGTCCTAGGCAGCATGTTACGTTTGTGCTGGAATCTCATTATAATGAATCTGGCATGCAGCCAGAGATACCCGCGCTATTCATTGGCAGCATGCCTGTCCAGGGCGGCCAGAAATCGGACATTTCTGACGTTACTTAAAGGCAGTCAGCGCCTCTTAAAGAAAGAAAGACTTGCATTTGTATAGCACCTTTCATGACCTCAGGATGTCTCAAAGTGTTTTACAGCCAATGAAGTACTTTTGAAGTGGAGTCAATGTTGTAATGTAGGAAACATAGTAGCCAATTTGCACACAGCAAGCTCCCACAAACAGCAATGTGATAACGATCAGATAATCTGCTTTTGTTATGTTGGTTGAGGGATAAATATTGACCAGGACAATGGGGATACCTAGAGTCATAGAGTCATAGAGTTATACAGCACAGACAGAGGCCCTTCGGCCCATCGCATCCACGCCGGCCATCAAGCCCTGTCTAATCTAATCCCATTTTCCAGCATTTGGTCCGTAGCCTTGTATGCTATGGCATTTCAAGTACTCATCCAAATGCTTCTTGAATGTTGTGAGAGTTCCTGCCTCTACCACCCTTTCAGGCAGTGAGTTCCAGATTCCAACCACCCTCTGGGTGAAAAAGTTTTTCCTCAAATCCCCTCTAAACCTCCTGCCCCTTACCTTGAATCTATGCCCCCTTGTTATTGACCCCTCTACTAAGGGGAAAAGTTCCTTTCTATCTACCCTATCTATGCCCCTCATAATTTTGTACACCTCAATCAGGTCCCCCCTCAGCCTTCTCTGCTCCAAGGAAAACAACCCCAGCCTGTCCATTCTTTCTTCATAGCTGAAGCACTC
This sequence comes from Somniosus microcephalus, assembly GCF_052327205.1. NCBI lineage: Eukaryota > Metazoa > Chordata > Chondrichthyes > Squaliformes > Somniosidae > Somniosus > Somniosus microcephalus. The sequence goes on from NC_140989.1 coordinate 189,678,013, forward strand.
CAGTCCAGCTAACATCCTGGTAAATATCCTCTACACCCTCTCCAAAGCAATCACATCCTTCCTATAGTGTGGTGACCAGAACTGCACACAGTACTCCAGCTGTGGCCTTACCAGCGTTTTGTACAGCTCCATCATAACCTCCCTGCTCTTATATTCTATGCCTCAGCTAATGAAGGCAAGTATCCCATATCCCTTTTTAACCACCTTATCCACCTGTTCTGCTGCCTTCAGGGATCTATGTACATGCACACCAAGGTCCCTCTGATCCTCTGTCTTTCCTAGGGTCTTACCATTCATTGTGTATTCCCTTGCCTTGTTAGTCTGTCCAAAATGCAGCACCTCACACTTTTCAGGGTTAAATTCCATTTGCCACTGTTCCGCCCATCTGACCAACCCATCTATATCGTCCTGTAGCCTGAGGCTTCCCTCCTCGCTATTTACCACCCCACCAATTTTTGTGTCATCTGCAAACTTACCGATCATACCTTTTACATTCACATCCAAATCATTAATGTAGACCATAAACAGCAAGGGACCCAGCACCGATCCCTGCGGTACCCCACTGGACACAGGCTTACAGTCACAAAAACAACCTTCCACCATCACCCTCTGCCTTCTGCCACTAAGCCAGTTTTGGATCCAATGTGCCAAGGCACCCTGGATCCCATGGGCTCTTACCTTCCTGACCAGTCCCCTATGCGGGACTTTATCAAAAGCCTTACTGAAATCCATGTCAACCACATCCACTGCTCTACCCTCATCCACACACCTAGTCACCCCCTCAAAAAATTCAATCAAATTGGTCAGACATGATCTTCCCTTGACAAAGCCATGCTGGCTATCCCTAATTAATCCTTGCCTCTCCAAGTGGAGACTAATTCAGTCCCTCAGAATTTTTTCCAATAATTTCCCTACCACTGATGTTAGGCTCACTGGCCTGTAATTCCCTGGTTTATCCCTACTACCCTTCTTGAATAATGGTACTACGTTAGCTGTTCTCCAGTCCTCTGGCACATCCCCTGTGGCCAGAGAGGTTCTGAAAATTTGTGTGAGAGCCCCTGCAATCTCCTCCTTTGCCTCACATAGTAGCCTGGGATACATCTCGTCCAGGCCTGGGGATTTATCCACTTTTAAGCCTGCTAAAACCGCTAGTACCTCCTCCCTTTCGATGCTAATATGTTCAAGTATATCACAGTCCCCCTGCCCGATATCTGTGTCCACATCGTCCTTCTCCATAGTGAACACAGATGCAAAAAATTCATTTGAAACCCCACCTACATCTTCTGGCTCTACACACAGCTTGCCACTTTGGTCCCTAATGGGCCCTACTCTTTCCCTAGTTATCCTCTTGCCCTTAATACACTTATAAAACATCTTAGGATTTTCCTTTATATTGCTCACCAGTGTTATTTCATGGCCCCTCCTCGCTCTCCTAATTTCTTTTTTAAGTATCCCCCTGCACTTTTTATACTCCACTAGGCCTTCCTCTGTCTTTAGTCCTTTGTATCTGCCAAAAGCCCCCCTTTTTTTCCTAATCCATTCTCGTATATCCCTTGACATCCAAGGTTCCCTGGGCTTGTTGGTCCCACCCTTGACCTTTACGGGAACATGTTGCCATTGTACTCTCTCAATTTACTTTCTGAAAGACTCCCATTGCTCCGATGTGGATTTTCCTTCAAGTAGCTGATCCCAGTCCACATTGGCCAGATCCTGCCTTATCACATTAAAATCGGCCTTCCCCCAATTTAGAACCTTTATTTCCGATCCATCCTTGTTCTTTTCCATGACTACCTTAAATCTCACCGAATTATGGTCACTGTCACCAAAGTGCTCACCTACTAAAACTTCTACCACTTGCCCGGCCACATTCCCTAGAATTAGGTCCAGTACTGCCCCCTCTCTTGTAGGACTTTCTACATGCTGGCCCAAAAAGCTATCCTGGATGCACTTTAAGAATTCTGCACCCTCTAAGCCTTTCACACTCTGACTATCCCAGTTAATATTGGGGAAGTTGAAATCCCCCAGTATTATTTCCCTATTATTTGCACACTTCTCTGAGATTTGCCTACATATCTGTTCCTCTATCTCCTCCTGACTGTTTGGGGGCCTATAGTACACTCCCAACTAAGTGCTTGCCCCCTTTTTGTTTTTAAGTTCAACCCATATGGCCCCATTAGAGGAACCTGTTAATATATCATCCCTCCTTACAGCAGTAATTGACTCCTTAATTAATATTGTGACACCCCCTCCTCTTTTACTCCCACCCCCTCTGTCTCGCCTGAAGTTTCTATACCCCGGAATATTGAGCTGCCAGTCTTGCCCCTCCCTCAACCATGTCTCCGTGATAGCAACAATATCATACTCCCATGTGTTCATCAACAACTTCAGTTCATCCACCTTATTCGCAAGACTCCTTGCATTAAAATAAATGCCATTCAGCCTTGCCCTACTCCCTTGTGCTGCTACATATTTACTCTGCCTTCCATTCTGACTTGTTTTTTCCTCTATATTTGGCTGTACATCACCCCTTATTATAGCTCCACTCTGTATCCCATCCCCCTGCTAAGTTAGTTTAAACCCCCCCGAACAGTGCTAGCAAACCTCCCCGCAAGGATATTTGTCCCGTTCTGGTTCAGGTGCAACCCGTCCGACTTGTACAAATCCCACCTTCCCCAGAAGCAGACGCAGTGATCCAGGAAACTAAAGCCCTCCCTCCTGCACCAACTCTTTAGCCACGCATTCATCTGCTCTATCCTCCTATTCCTATACTCACTAGCACGTGGCACCGGGAGTAATCCAGAGATTACAACCTTTGAGGTCCTGCTCTTTAATCTGCTACCTAGCTCCCTCAATTCTTGCTGCAGGACCTCATCCCTCTTCCTACCCATGTCGTTGGTCCCAATGTGAACCACGACCTCTGACTGTTCACCCTCCCCCTTCAGAATGCCCTGCAGCCGTTCAGTGACATCCTTGACCCTGGCACCAGGGAGGCAACAAACCATCCTGGAGTCACGTCTACGGCCACAGAAACGCCTATCTGTTCCCCTTACGATAGAATCCCCTACCACTATTGCTCTGCCACTCTTTTTCCTCCCTTCCTGAGCAGCAGAAGCACCCCTGGTGCCAGGAAGTTGGCTGCTGCTGCCTTCCTCTGGTAAGTCATCCCCCTCAACAGTATCCAAATCGGTATAACAACAGAGAATGCTGGAAAATCTCAACAGGTCAGGCAACATCCGTGGAGAGAAATTTGAGTTGACGTTTCGGGTTGAAACCCTTCTTCAAAACTGGAAAGAAAATAAAAAGATCGAAGGCAAAGCTGCGATCGAACAAAAGAAGCTGCCAGGTGAAAGAGAGAAAAACAGAAGGAAAGGAGCTGTCCTTATCCTGCCAGTACACTTCACACTTATCTCAGCTGCCTTTTGTCTCCACGGGCCCATTACCATCTCATCTGGCTTCTAATACCTTTTATTGTCTCCTTTTCTTCTTTTGTTCAATCGCAGCTTTGCCTTCGATCATTTTATTTTCTTTCCAGTTTTGAAGAAGGGTTTCAACTCGAAACGTCAACTCAAATTTCTCTCCACGGATGTTGCCTGACCTGCTGAGTTTTTCCAGCATTCTCTGTTGTTATTTTGGATTTCCAGCATCTGCAGTATTTTGCTATCGTCCAAATCGGTATACCTGTTTGAGAGGGGGTTGGCCACAGGGGTCCCCTGCATTACCTGCCTGCCTCTACTGCTCTGCCTGATGGTTACCCATTTCCCTTCTGCCTGTGCAGCCCTTACCTGTGGTGTGACCAACTCACTAAACGTGTTACCCACGACCCTCTCAGCATTGCGAATGCTCCAAAACTCATCCATCCGCAGCTCCAGCGCCGCAATGTGGTCTACTAGTAGCTGCAGCTGAATACATTTCTGGCACACATGGTCATCAGGGACACAGGCAGTGCCCCTGAATTCCCACATAGAGCAAGAAGGGCATAACACAGGACTGGGCTGTCCTGACATGATTACCCTTTAATTAATTTAAATTAAATCAATACCACCAATTAAATGATATACTCAAGGGCGCTTGCCTGCCAGCAGTCCCTGCTATACCACAGAGACCCTAGAAACTATAAACCACAGAATTTTTGTAAAGAAGGAGAAAGAGTAAATACTTACCAACCAATCACTTACCCGCTTTCTGGTGACGTCACACTTGGATTACTTTTTACCTCTCTCCTTCCCTCTGAGTTCCGAGATTGGAGATTGGTACGCCTTACCTGGTCTCTTGGAGCCTTTTATACTTACTCCACCGCTCCGAGATTCCCGCCGAATCTCGCGCTCCGGACTGAGGCCTTACCTGGTCTCCACTGCTTTTCTTCAAAATAGTGCCATGGGATCTTTTATATCCACCTGAAAGAGCAGACGTGGCCTTGGTTTAACGTCTTATCTGAAAGACAACACTTGTGACAGTTCAGAACTCCCTCAGCACTGCACTAGAGTGTCAGCCTAGTTTTATGTGCTCAAGTGGGACTTGAACCCACAACCTTCTGACTACAAAGGTGAGGATGCTACCCACTTTTTTTTTAATGATACTTTATTGAACATTAAGAACATTTACAACATTGTGATCATTACATTGTATGATACAAATCAATTCCACCGCTCTGCACAGCTATTCCGCCACCACATTTTAACATCAAAACCTAAAGTTTAATTTATCACCTGTAACATATATTAATCGATTGTACTTTAAAAAATGGTTGTAAAATACTGTCCTTAAATTCCTTTCTGAATAAAACATCCACAGAGCCTTATAAGGGTCTTTTAGCTTATATTTAAAATACTCTTTTAGATTGATTCTCCTCCCCTTAAAAAACAGAGCATTCCTTCTTTGCACAATCACGAATCTAGCCAAACTGAACATTAAATTAATTCCCGCTCCACTAGACTCTGGCAGACTCTCCTGCAATCCCCATCTCAAAATTGAGTCCCACGGGATTCCCATTCTCGCTGTTCGGTCCGCACCCAGCAAAAAAGCTTCACACAACTGTCGAACATAGTACTTAAAGTCATTTAACTGCAGACATAACACCAGTAAATGGGACAGAGTCTCATCCTGTGTCCCACACATTGGGCAAGTTGCCGACTCCACTCGTCCAATCTTGCACAAGACCGTCATGGTAAAAATCCGGTTATGAGCCAATTTGAAATCCAGTTCAATCCATTCTGGGCATTTAAAATTCACCCACACTCCCTTCCAAATCCTGTTGAAGTCCAGCTGTGGGTATATACTCTGCCAAAACTCCTGACCAGCAGGTGTCTTGAATCTCCATTCTCTGAATACCTCATAGAAATCTCGAGTATTACAGATGTCAAATTGGACTAACTCTCCCCCTTTCTCCAGTACAAAGCTTGGAAAAGCAGGACGCATTTTACTTCCTTTGGAGATTTCCACATTTATTTCTTCCATCCAATCCTGTGGCATTGCCCTCACAATCTTCTCATACATGATTCCTATTGCTTTTCCTTCTACCTCCTGATCCTCCTCCCACACCATGTCCCTCACTATCGCTTTCGGCAACCAACCTGGAATCACCTCGTATAATACATCTTTCACCGATATAATCCCAGCTTTTATAAAAGCTTGATTAAATAAAACCTCTCCTTCGATGTTGACCCACCTATTCAAAAATAAGGGCTGTTCTAAAAATTCCTCAGCCCCCTTGGGCGTAAACTGCACACTTTTAAAAAATTGAGCCCAAGTCTCTACAACCCCCTTATAAAACCTAGGGAGAAGCTTAATCTATTTCAAAAACATATTATTGTATTCCATATACAATATCCCCTGCCCTCCTATCCCACTTCGTTTTAAAAAATGCTCAAAACAACTCTTCCAAAAACTTGAATTTGACTCTTGAAGAAATCTCTTCACCCATTTGATTCTAAAGGATTTTTTCTTCAAATCAATATCAGGGAAGTTGAGTCCTCCCTGATTTCTCCGTCCAATGATGGTATTGTAAGCCACCAAGGCTGGTTTCCCTTCCCATAAAAACCTCACACAAGCCTCTCGGATGGACTTTTCTGCCCACTCAGGAATATCCTCCACCGTCAATAAGTACCATAGCTTAGATAGCAGGAGAGCAGACACCACTGTCGCTCTTCCTTGCACTTTCAACCACCTTCTTTCCCATCTTCCCAAAGTCTTTTTAATTTTCATAACCTTCGGTTCCCAATTTAATTGATCCACTTCTTCCCTGTCTTTCTTGCACCCCATATGCACCCCCAGAACTTCCAAAACCTCCACCACCTTAAAGGGACATACCCCCAACCATTCCCCCCTACCCCTCCCTGCAACCAGGCATTGGGACTTACTATAATTCACTCTGGCACCTGAAGCTCTACAATATTCCTCCACTACCTCCATAGCTTTCCTCACTGACTCCCCATTTCTCAATGTTAAGGTTGTGTCATCTGCATATTGGTCCATCACCGACACCAGCCCAGAACTGGGGACCACAATCCCAACTACACCTTGTTTCTTTCGCATCATGTAGCCTAATGGTTCTGCTACCAATGTGTACAGCAGTGGGGACAGGGGACAACACTGTCTCACTGATCTCTGTATCGGAAAATACTTAGATAAAAAACCATTACATTTAACACAGCTAAATATGTTTGAATAAAAAATCCTTATCCACTAAATGAAATTTTCCTTGAAACCAAATGCTTCCAAAACCTTCAATAAAAACTCATGAGAGACCCTATCAAAGGCTTTCTCTTGATCTATCTTTAATACATAAGCCTCCCTCCCACTCTCTTCCATGAGCTCTATCGCATCTTGGATTGAGACCACAGAGTCTGCGATGTCCCGGCCTATGACTCCATAGGACTGAGGGGGCCAAACTATCTCCGGTAACACCTCCTTCAAACGATTTGCCATAACCCTCGCCAAGATCTTATAATCCACATTTAATAGTGTGATGGGCTTCCAATTCTTCAGATCCCATCTATCCCCTTTATTTTTATAAGCTAAGCTTATGATACCTCTCCTCATAGATGGGGCCAGGCTTCCCTCAATTTTAATTTCCTTAAAAACTTCTAAGAGCAATGGACTTAAAATCTCGAAAAATTCCTTATAAAATTCTGCACTTAGTCCATCGGACCCTGGGCTTTTCCCCCCCCCTTCATTCCACTTATTGCTATTTTTATTTCCGCTAATCCTACTTCTTTATCACACATGCTTCTCTCATCCTCCTTTAAACCCTTTTCAATAAAAGCAGTAACCTTCTCCATCTCCATATTGGAAATGTCTTCTTTTGTATATAGCTCTTGATAAAAGCTGCTAGCCGCCTCCAAAATCTCCTCACTTTCATGAATGATCTTCTCCCCAACCTTCAACTCCTCAATTAACGATAATCTCTGTCGCAGCTTCTCTTGCTCTAGAAAATATCTAGTGCATCTTTCGCCCTCCAATGCATCTCTAGCCTTTGCACGGAGAATGGCCCCCTTGCATTTTTCAGCTTGCAATAATTCCCATTCTTCCTTTAGCACCCGGAACTTAGTCTCAGCTCCCTTATCCCCTCCGTCAACTGCTTTACAGACATCCGTAAACCTTTTGTTTATATTCTCTTCTCGATGCCGGTTAGCTGCCGCCCTCTTTTTCCCATAACGTACCGAAAAAACTTTTACCTCATATTTGAAATTGTCCCACCAAACTCTTCTTTCTTTCAAGAACAAAAGTTCCTTCTGAGCATTCTTTATTATTTTTATAATCCCTTCTTTATAAGCACTTCCCTTCAGGTATTGATTGTTTAAAATCCACACCCCTGAACCAATCTTAACTCTGCTGTTCCTAATTCTAAGAACCAAAGCTGAGTGATCACTAAAAAATACTTTTTTTATAATAAATCTCCATCACCTCCGAACTTAACCCTTCCCGCATTAACACAAAATCTATTCGGCTCTGTTTTAAAACATCACCCACCCAACCTGCTCTGGAGAACTCCCTTTTTATGGGGTTCCGGTCCCTCCATAAGTCTCTCAAATTTAAATTTGCCATCATTTTTATAATCATCCCTCTGGAGTTATCCTCTTTAAAGGTCATCTGGGCTGAAATGTCCATCCAAGATAAAAATACATTAAAATCCCCCACTATACAAGGATATTCCACCTCTGCCACTTCAGTGAATAACCGCCGAAAAAACTCGCGACGCTTGCAATGGTCGTTCGGTGCATAGATATTAAAAAGATCACAATTAAATCCGTCCAATTTTACCCTTAGCCGTAAAAATCTCCCCTCAGTGTCCTTGTCCACCAAGGCAACGTTCTCTTCTATGGACGGACTCACCAAAACAGCCACCCCTCTACGGTTATTGTTTGCACAACTTGCAAACACCTCTCCCTTCCAAACCTTCTGAACTCTTTCTAGAATATCCTCATCCCAAAAGGTTTCTTGCAGACACAACAAGTCCATGCCTTTAAAACCCTGCAACAACTGCTGCAATTTCTTCTCACCCCTCAGTCCGTTCACATTGATCGAGACCAATGTAATCATGGCTCCAAAGAAGGGAAGTATGCCTGATAATCTCCCCATCATTTAATCTCAGGCTCTTCCCTCCTCTCATGCTCCTTCTCAACTTTTCAGGCAGCTGTTGCTTTTTCCTGCAGCCTCCGGCTCTTTTTCCCCTCCTGTTTGACCCCTCCCAGCTGTTTCAGCCTCTTCCTTGCCTTAAGTTTGGACACAGGAGCTGCCCTTTCTCCCTCCTTCTGCCCCTCACTAACCTTTCCCTTTCCACATGATGCCACCGCATCCCCGACTTCCATGTCTCTGTCCCCCTCTAATTCCTCACACTCAAGCTCTTCTGCAACCCCCTGTGTCTGCTCCTCGTCAGATACATAATCCTGCTCCCCGTCAGATACTTCATCTCCCATAGTCTTCCTGCTATCGCAGTTTCTCCCACTGTGCCGCCCCCTTCGACCACATCTCTACTTCTGACCCTTGCACCTTGTTCCCTCACTCCATGGGACAATGGCGCACCTAAATTGTTCCCTTCTGACGTCTCTATCTCACCGATCCCATTCTGCTGTCCCTTTAAGGCTCCTGCCTCTTGCACCCTCTCCCCGCCCTGCCCCCTCCCGCTCACCAAAATATCCAACTCCCCACCTCTCCCCGGAGCACTCGCTTCCACCACACACCCCACTCCTGCCTCCTCTCCCCCCACAGACACCAGACTCCCCAGGGGGAGCCGAACTGCACTAAGGCTCGAGTCTGCACTCGACCCTTGCTGCCCGCTGCTGTCTTTGTTCCCCTCCATAGCACTCGCCGTGTTTTCCGCCATCTCCATCGCGATCTCCACTCCGCCAACCTCTGCCTCTTCCTGTGCACCTTTTTTCTTCATTTTACCGGCTGTGTCCTCCGACAGCACCGCACCTCCGGCTGTTCCACATTCCTCTCCTGCTCCTTCTCCCATCTCCTCATCACTCATTTCGCTACCTTCTGCCACACACTCACAGCGGGTGGGGCCTTTACGACACACCCCACAGCTCTCCGCCTTGCAGCTCTGCGCGATATGTCCCGACTCACCACAATTGTAACAATACAAATCAGGACAGTTTCTTACGAGATGGTCATGTCCCAGACAATAGTAACACACCTTTACTTGGTTATCGTGCAGCACATGAAAGTACTGTACTCCTTCCAGTGTCTCAAATTTCATACTGTAAGGCAAAGACCTCATCCCCTCTGGGAACCGCACCTTTACATACCGGGTTCCGTCTGCTACCCGTGTTCCCGGATAGTACCTCCTCTTTATTTCGGAACAGATTTTAATGTCCCACGACTCCAACCTTTTGCTCAGCACTTCGTCCTCGATGTACACAGGCAAGTTCAAAAATGAAACCACCACCTCCTCTGAATATAGCAGAGTCACCTCCAAAAATTTCTCCCAACTTTCAGGCTGAGCAGCAGTTTTTCCACCTCCTCACGGCCACTGACCGTCACCTCAAATCCCACATTTGGTTTTGGTCGGCAGGCAAAACAGCTTCCCTCACCACAGTCCTCATGAACTGCCTGGATTATATCCCAGGCTCGAATCTTCTTATCTTCACATTGCACCACCACTGTATTTTCTTTACCAAACCTCCTGAGGTCCCGGCCCAAATCTTTGGGCCTTTTTTCTCCCCTTCCCACCACAGTTTCTTCCCTAATAAAATTCCTCTCGGGAACATTGTCCTCTGAGGGGCCCGGCACTCCAGACCCCTCAGCAGCCATCTGGCTGTTTTTTGTGGGCCAAAAAGGCCCTAAAACCTGAAAACAACACCCCAAAACCCTCCACCAACTTTTTACAAAACTTCCTCCAACACCCAGCTGCAATTAGGCAACCAGTCACACCTGGCTGACTCCTAGCCACTCCCACCTAGAGAGAGCTACCCACTGAGCCACAGCTGACTGCAAATAGTAAAGAAACTTTGCAAGTGGACAAATGGCTGCAAGAGCTCCATAGAAGCATAGAAACATAGAAGATAGGAGCAGGAGTAGGCCATTCGGCCCCTCAAGCCTGCTCCGCCATTCAATGTGATCATGGTTGATCATCCAAGTTCAGTACCCGGTCCCTGCTTTCTCCCCATACCCCTTGATCCCTTTAGCCTTAAGAAATATATCCAAATCCTTCTTGAATATATTTAATGTATTGGCCTCTACTGCTTTCTGTGGTAGAGAATTCCACATGTCCACACTCTCTGGGTGAAGAAATTCCTCCTCATTTCTGTCCTAAATGGCCTACCCCTTATCCTTAGACTGTGACCCCTGGTTCTGTACTCCCCGACCATCGGGAACATCCTTCCTGCATCTAGTCTGTCCAGTCCTGTCAGAATTTTATAAGTTTCAATGAGATCCCCTCTCATTCTTCTAAACTCCAGCGAGTACAAGCCCAATCGACCCATTCTCTCCTCATACGTCATTCCTGCCATCCCAGGTATCAGCCTGGTGAATCTTCGCTGAACTCCCTCCATGGCAAGAACATCCTTCCTCAGATAAGGTGACCAAAACTGCACACAATACTCAAGATGTGGTCTCACCAAGGCCCTGTACAACTGCAGCAAGACATCCTTGTTCCTGTACTCAAACCCTCTCGCTACGAAGGCCAACATACCATTTGCCTTCTTAACCGCCTGCTGCACCTGCATGCTTACCTTCAGCGACTGGTGTACAAGGACGCCCAGGTCTCGTTGCACTTCCCCTTCTCCCAATCTATCGCCATTCAGATAATAATCTGCCTTCCTGTTTTTGCCACTAAAGTGGATAACCTCACATTTATCCATGTTATAGTGCATCTGCCATGCTTTTGCCCAATCACCCAACCTGTCCAAATCATCCTGGAGTTTCTCGGCATCCATCCTCACAACACACACGCCCACCCAGCTTTGTGTCGTCTGCAAATTTGGAGATATTACATCTAGTTCCCTCGTCTAGATCATTAATATATATTGTGAATAGCTGGGGTCCAAGGACTGATCCCTGCGGTACCCCACTAGTCACTGTCTGCCACTCGGAAAAAGACCCGTTTATCCCAACTCTTTGCTTTTTGTCCGCCAACCAGTTCTCTATCCAAGTCAATACCTTGCCCCCAATCCCATGTGCCTTAACTTTACATGCTAATCTCTTATGCGGGAGCTTATCGAAAGCCTTCTGAAAGTCCAAATACACCACATCCACTGGTTCTCCCTTATCTATTTTACCAGTTACATCCTCAAAAAATTCCAGTAGATTAGTCAAGCATGATTTACCTTTTATAAATCCATGTTGACTTCGTCCGATCCTGTCACTGTTTTCCAAGTGCTCTGCTATTACATCTTTTATAATGGACTCTAGCATTTTCCCCACTACCGATGTCAGGCTTACTGGTCTGGAGTTCCCCGCTTTCACTCTACCAAATTTATTGAATAGTAGGGTAACATTAGCTACCCTCCAATCCATGGGTACTGTTCCAGATTCCATCGAATGTTGGAAGATGATCAGCAATGCATCTACTATTTCTAGGGCCACTTCCTTAAATACCTTAGGATGTAGATTATCAGGGCCTGGGGATTTATTGGCCTTCAATCCCATCATTTTCCCTACCACCATTTCCCTACAAATACTGATTTCTTTCAGTTCCTTCCTTTCATCAGACCCTATGTTCCCCGACATCTCTGGGAGGTTATTTGTGTCCTCCTTTGTGAAGACAGAACCAAAATATGTTTTTAATCGGTCTGGCATTTCTTTGTTCCCCATTATAAATTCCCCTGATTCTGACTGCAAGGGACCCACGCTTGACTTCACCAATCTTTTTCTCTTCACATATCTATAAAAGCTTTTACAATCAGTTTTTATGTTCCCCGCAAGCTTACTCTCATATTCTATTTTCCCTTTCTTAATTAATCCCTTTGTCCTCCTTTGTTGAATCCTAAACTGCTCCCAATCCTCAAGTTTGCTGCTTTTTCTGGCCAATTTATATGTCCTCTCCTTGGATCTTATGCTATCCCTAATTTCCCTCATTAGCCACGGTTGAGTCACCTTTTTTGTTTTATTTTTATGCCAAACTGGGATGAACAAATTCTGTAGTTCATCCATGCAGTCTTTGAATGCTTGCCATTGCCTATCCACCATCAACCCTTTGAGTGACATTCCCCAATCAATCCTACCCAACTTGCGCCTCAGACCATCGTAGTTTCCTTTATTTAAATTTAGGACCCTAGTCTCTGAGACAACTACTTCATTCTCCATCTTAATGAAGAATTCGATCATATTATGATCGCTCCGACCAAAGGGGCCTCATACAACAAGATTGCTAATGAATCGTTTCTCATTACATAATACCCAGTCTAAGATCGCCTGATCTCTGGTTGGTTCCTCGACATATTGGTCCAGGAAACCATCCCGTAAACACTCCAGGAATTCCTCCTTCACAGTATTGTTACTAATGTGGCAAAGCCACTAAGAGACTCTCACAGTGACTTGTATAATTGCCTCTAATCATGTTTATTACCTTTCAATGTTGGCTCTGGTTAAACAGAGCTAGATCGACAAAATCGCGATCTGACACGATGACGTCATCACGTGGGTCATGTGACGTCCCCAACGGCGGGAAACGTGATGACGTCATGACGTCAGAGGTAGAGGGCGTGGCCAACCAGTCCTCGTGTGGAGTGATAGAGAAAAGACCTATTTAGAGCTTCTCCTGCATTTTTTTGTTTTGTAAAGTTTTAATACATTAAACTCAGTTTGCTAACTTCCAGTGAGTTTATAGATTCTTTGCTAGGAGTGCAGAGACTCCTACACTAATTTGATTAGCCGAATCTATATGTAGATTAAAGTCACCCATGATGACTGCTGTGCCCTTATTGCACGCTTCTCTAATTTCCCTTTTAATGCCATCCCCAACCTCAGCATTACTGTTTGGAGGTCTATATACCACTCCCACTAACGTTTTCTGCCCCTTGGTATTTCTCAGTTCTACCCATACAGATTCCACATCATCAGAGCTAATATCCTTCCTTACAATTGTGTTAATCCCTTCTTTAACTCGCAATGCTATCCCACCTCCCTTTCCTTTTTGCCTATCTTTCCTGAATATTGAATACCCCTGGATGTTGAGTTCCCAGCCTTGGCCACCCTGGAACCATGTTTCTGTAATCCCAAACAAATCATATTTGTTTACCTCTATTTGCACAGCTAATTCATCCACCTTATTACGAATGCTCCTCGCATTAAGACACAAAGCCTTCAAGCTTGTTTTTTTAACGCTCTTAGACCTATTAGAATTATTATTTACTGTGGCCATGATGGATTTAAATCGTTGATTTCTCTGACTGCCACTTTTATTTTTCTCCTTCCCTACTTTTGCTTTTATCCTTGTTTCCCTTTCCTCTGTCCCGCTGCTCAGGTTCCCAACCCCCTGCCATTTTAGTTTAAACCCTCCCCCAGAGCACTAGCAAACACACTCCCTGGGACATTGGTCCCTGCCCTGCCCAGGTGCAAACCATCCGGTTTGAACTGGTCCCACCTCCCCCAGAACCAGTTCCAATGTCCCAGGAATTTGAATCCCTCCCGCTCGCACCATTCCTCTAGCCACGTATTCATCTGAAATATCCTTCTATTTCTACTCTGACTAGCACGTGGCACTGGTAGCAATCCTGAGATTACTACCTTTCAGGTCCTATTTTTTAATTTACCTCCTAACTCCCTATATTCAGCTTTTAGGACCTCATCCCACTTTTTACCTATATCGTTGGTACCTATATGCACCACGACAACTGGCTGTTCACCCTCCCCTTCCAAGATGTTCTGCAGCCGCTCTGAGACATCCTTGACCCTTGCACCAGGGAGGCTACACACCATCCTGGAGTCCTGTTTGCGGCTGCAGAAACGCCTATCTATTCCCCTTATAATAGAATCCACTATTACTATAGCTCTCCTCCTCTTTTTCCTCCCGTCCTGTGCAGCAGAGCCACCCCTGGTGCCAGGAAGTTGGCTGCTGCTGCCTTCCTCTGAAAAGCCATCCCCCCCAACAGTACTCAAAGTGGTGTATCTGTTTGAGAGGGGGATGTCCACAGGGGACCCCTGCACTACCTGCCTGTGCCTAGTACTCTTTCTGTTGGTCACCCATTCCCTTTCTGCCTGTCCAACCTTTGCCTGCGGTGTGACCAACTGATCAAATGTGATATCCACGACGTCCTCAGCCTCGTCCTCGGCTACTGCTTTGGGGACCCTGTTCCAGGCTACTGACAGGGGGAGTGAGATCTTGTTCCCTCGGGGTGGGGGAGTGGGTGGGGCAGAAAGCTCTCCAGGCAACACCTCCACCATCCAGTGCGAAGAGATCACTGAGGAAGTCAATGTCAGCGATTAGCGCCAAAGACATGGCAGCATCATAGAAAACATTCAATGACCACACCAGAGTTGTCAAAGTAAGATAACTGCTCCCTTTCTCTCTGCTCACTGCAGCATCTCCTCCAACCTTAATTCCCACAATAGTCCCCTCCACTTCTTCCCTTCGCACTCCTGCAATCACTGTATCACACTTCACTTCACCTACTTCTCATACTCACACACGCACTACTATTGAACCCTCACTTCCCCACACCTCATGTCTGACAAACTGCTATTCATCCATGACATGCACACTCTCTAAACACCTCAGAAGACTGTTACTGACACATCCTTCTTTCATGCAGGAGAAGTTTACGCACAACTCCAGATAGAAGGCTGCCATCGGAGGAGGCTGAGCCCATCTGCACACCCTGTTCCCCATCGAAGAACACGTGCTGACAATCACAGACAGGGGGCGAGTCATGGCCGTGGCGAGCCATAGGTGCTGGAGGTGACGTTATGCAGAGTTTCTTCCCACCTTATCCTCTTTACCCCTTCTCACTTCTAAATGGCCCCACACGCTGTGCATGATAAACTGCAGTTTCTATCACCAGCTACTCATCCCTCTTCACTCGCCCTTCAAAGTAAAAGCTAATCCTTGTACCCTCTCAGATGCTCAGGGCCTGGAGATAACTCAGTCAATTCAGGAAGAAAAGGCCAGCCTGCCTGGAGATGTAGCATCACTCGAACTGACCCTTGCAAGTACCAGCTAAGATACTGGCACCACGGGTACTTTATAGGGCAGGTTAGAGGAGGGGGTCGTCAGCTGGTGAATCAGCAGGCACATGCGTGCAGGAGTTAAGGCAGGGGGATAGAATGCCATAGGTGCCAGCTCACCAGAGGGCAAGATCACATACTAGCTCTGCTGCAGAGGGCTCTGATGCTGACTTTGAGGGCCCAGACTACCGAATAAGGCTGATGGGCTACACCGGAAAATGTTAGATGTACTGGGCAGCTTGCCAGCGAGCCTGTGCACAATGTCGTAGAGTCTAGCTCCAACTTGTGTTAAAGCTTCATGCAGAGCATGGAAAACATTCTGTCCAACATGGACTGAGTGGTCATTATTAAATCCGTGAATCTTAAGGTATGGTGTTCTTCAATAAATAGACGGAGACTGCAGATCAACAATCAACAGGTGTTTACTGGATGAGGGTAGTCTAAAAACTAACAGTACAGATGCCTGCTCAGGGCTTATATACAGGTGTGGTCACTGCCGGTACTACAGTATACAGGAGCTGTAAAAGTAGTTCTCTCTTAAAGGTACATACACTACAATTCCTCCCCTTTTAGATTAACAGTACCATAACATTCAAATAACAGTTAACACTTTTAACATGCACAGTAACTGAAATAGTCCATTTCTAGATTCAGTCTTCGGGGCGGCTTCCTGATCCTTTCTGGATAGCGCCTTTCCTGAGTGTCTTGTTCTTGGTGCGGAGGCGATTCTGGCCCCTGTCGTTGGTTAGTTCATCAGTTTCCGATGCTACTGTTTCTGGGGTAGATACTACCGGTATGTCGGGTTCATCACCAGGTATGCTAGACATGGGGTTGACTCGTTCCTGTGACCCTAGGATCTGGTCGACATGGCGTCTCACAATGTTCTCCCCGGCATCCACTGTATACATTAGTGGCCCCTGCCGTGTGCATATCGTGCCGGGTTGCCATTTCTCTGTTTGGTAGTCGCGGGCCAAGAATGGTTGTCCTACATTGAAGCTCCTTGTTGGCCTCTCATTGATGTGCTGGAATTGCTTATTCTCAACATTTCTTCGCACATTTGGTCTGAGCAAATCCAGACGAGATCTCAACCTTCGGTTAAAGAACATCATGGCCGAGGTCTGGTTGGTAACTGCATGTGTCGCATTTCTGTAGGCTAACAGGAAATTGTCCACCTTATGCTGCAGTGGAATGTCGTCATCGCACATGGCCCTTACTGCCTTTTTAAAGGTTTGTACGAACCTCTCAGCCAATCCATTTGTGGCTGGATGATACGGGGCGGATGTGTAATGCCTTACCCCATTCCTTCTCATAAATTTCCGAAATTCTTCGGACACAAACTGTGGTCCGTTATCAGAGCAAATCTGCCCTGGCAAGCCGTTCCTGGCAAATATGGTCCGTAGGACTGCAATCGTTTTCTCTGTAGTGGTGAAGGACATTTTGATCACCTCAGGCCATTTCGAGTGCGCATTCACTGCTATTAAGAACATTGAGTCCATGAATGGACCAGCAAAATCAATATGCACCCGTTGCCATGGAGAGGAGGGCCACTCCCATGGGTGTAGAGGGGCATGTGGTGGTGCATTTTGGACCTTCTGGCATCCTGAGCAGCTCTTTGTTAGGTCCTCGATTTGTTGATCGATTCCCGGCCACCACACATAAGCCCTAGCAAGGCTTTTCATTTTCAGCCCTCCCAGATGGCCTTCGTGAAGCTCATTGAGCACTCTCTCCCTTAACTTGGGTGGAATTACCACTCGGGATCCACACATCACTGTCCCCTGGCATACTGACAGCTGTTCTCTTCTGGATGAGAATGCTGGCAACAGTGAGTCGCCATGTGTTGGCCATCCCTTCACAGTCAAATCATATACCCGAGACAGTGTCGGATCATTTCGGGTCTCCTTCTCTATATCCGCGTTAGTTACTGGCAAGCGTTCAATTATCGACGAATTAAATATTTCGACAGGGTCCACTGCTGGTGCTTCCTCCGCAGTCGGCAATGGCAGGCGTGATAGCCCATCAGTGTTTCCATGCTGTTTCGTGCCCTTATACTCTATTTCATATTGGTTCGCCCCTAGAAAAAGGGACCATCTTTGTAGCCGTTGCGCAGTCATCACCGGAGCACCCTTCTTTGGATTAAAGATGGAGACAAGTGGTTGGTGGTCAGTCAGCAAAGTGAACTTCTGCCCGTGCAGATAGTGGTTGAACTTTTTTACTCCCCATACTAGTCTGAGGGCCTCCCTGTCAATCTGGGCGTAGTTGCGCTCGGCTGAGGTTAGTGACCGAGACGCAAAGGCTACTGGCCTCTCCAACCCGTCTGGGAATTTGTGCGACAGCACCGCTCCAATACCATAGGGTGATGCATCACACGCCAACCGAATTGGTAGTGCTGGGTTGAAATGGGCCAACACCTCTTTTGATGTGATCAATTCTTTGCACTTCTGGAAAGCTCGTTTACATTCGTCATTCCACTTCCATGGCACCCCCGTCTGCAGTAGGGTGTTCAGTGGGTGTAATACTGTAGACAAATTTGGTAAGAACTTATGGTAGTAGTTCACCAGCCCAAGGAACGACCTCAGTTGTGACACATTTTCCGGTGCTGGAGCCTTGACTACTGCCTCAATCTGCTCAGGGGACTTATGTAACCCCTCTTCATCAATAACATGGCCACAATACGAGATCTGCTTCTGGAAAAACTCGCATTTGTGGCGATTAGCTCGTAGCCCATATTCCTTCAATCTAGTGAGCACCTGCTCCAGGTTGGCGAAGTGATCACTGTCATTTTTGCCTGTGACCAGGATGTCGTCCAAATAACACTGGGTCCCTGGAATCCCTTGCAGGACTTGATCCATTGCCCTTTGCCAAATAGCCGGAGCTGATGCTACCCCGAACAACAGCCGGTTGTATTGGTAGAGACCTTTGTGAGTGTTGATCGTGAGGTATTGTTTCGAGGCTTCTTCTACCTCCATTTGCAGGTACGCCTGGGCCAGATCAATCTTAGTGAAGCGTTTTCCTCCAGATAGCGAGGCGAAAATATCTTCAATCCGCGGAAGCGGATATTGTACCATGTGAAGGACTGGGTTCACTGTCACCTTAAAGTCCCCACAGATGCGAACCTTCTTTGGTTCCCCAGGCGTACTACTCAACGACCTCTTCATTACAGGAACGATGGGTGTAGCCCACTCACTCCAGTCCACTTTGGACAGTACTCCTGAACGTTCCAAACCTTCCAGCTCTGCTTCGAACGGCTGGGCGGATCGCATGAGGCACCGGTCTGGCCTTAAAAAACTTTGGGCTTGCATTTTCCTCTATTTTAATCATCGCTGTTATGCCTTTTAGTGTTCCGAGTCCCTCCTGGAACACTTCTTGTGCGTCAGTTAGCATTTTTGACAGTCGTCCAGGTGTGACGTCGTCATCCTTTTTGGCCTCTACCGTCAGTGCCTGTATGGAATGTCAATCTAATTGTATCTTTCGGATCCATTCACGTCCTAGTAGTGGTGGTCCTCCATCTGGCAATGCATATAGGTCCATTTTTGGTATTTCCTGGCCGTTGTATATCACGTTCACCCTTATTTTTCCTTTGGGGTAGACTTTTTGCCCCGTGTACGTCTTCAAGACAATCTCTGTAGCTCTCAAGGGTATATGTGAGAATAGCCGCTTGTAGTCCCTTCGGTTTATAACTGTTAGGGCTGATCCTGTGTCCAATTCCATTTTCACTTGGACTCCGTCTATCTTGAGCGTGACCCAGATAGTCTGGTGATCCTCCATTTTGATTCCATTATGTAGTTTCAGACAACCCAGCTCCTTGCTTCCGGAGTCTGTATCACTTTTCTGTTCGTCTGAACTACTCTCCGTCACCTTATGTACATTTTTGTACTTCTCTTGTGGAGATTTCTTGCTGCTGGTTTTCTTCCCCGACCTGCAGACTCTTGCTCTGTGTCCTGCTTTTCCACACTGTCTGCACACTTGGTCCTTGAACCAACAATCCTTCTGGTCGTGTGTTGTTCTGCCGCAGCGATAACACTTCCCTGCTCCATATGACATTTCATTGGTGCCATATTCTTGCGGTCTCCGTTGTATCTCTGCAGCGCCCCGTGCGGCTGCTTCATATGATACTGCCATGCTGAAAGCCTTGTCCAGCGTAAGATCCTTTTCTGATAGAAGCCGTTTCTGGGTTCCTTCACTTTGAAGCCCACACACAAACTTGTCCCTTAACGTATCTGCTAGTCCCATTCCAAACTGGCAGTGTTTCGATAGCTTGCGCAGTTCCGTTAAATACTCAGCATTACTTTCATCTTTATGCTGGTTCCTTTTGTGAAACTTAAATCTTTCTGCTATCAGCAGCGGTGTGAGGTTTAAGTGGTCCTGTAGGATTTCCACTATGTTTTCGAAATCCTTATCCACTGGCTTCTCCGGGGTTATTCGGTTTCGCAGTAAGCCATACGTTTTTGCACCCATGGAATTCAACAAAGCCAGTGCTTTCCTGGCATCTGGCACTTCATTCGCCTTGCAGTACACCTCAATGCGTTCCACATATGTCGCCCAATCTTCGACTTCATTGTCGAACGCTGTGACACTGCCACTCTTCGGCATCCCTGGGTGTGGTTAGACTGGCTAAAATGGCGTCTCCCGCGCTCTCCCTTCTTCTCCGCTGGCTCAAAATGGCATCTCCCGCGCTTCCCTTTCTTCCCGTGCTCTCCCTTCTTCTCCGCGGCTCAAATGGTGTCTCCCGTGCTTCCTTTCTTCCCCCGCGGATGCTGCTCAGCCCTTGAGCCCTGGCTGCGCTCTGCGCATTTTCCTGTGCGCCTCTCTCATTGCCGCTGCTCAGTCCTGAACCCCGGCTGTGCTTTACCCTCTCTCTCTTTTTGTTTTCCGTCGACGCCGCTCGGTCTTCAACCCCCAGCTGCGCCCTGTGCGCTTTACCCTCTCTCTTACCCCGTCGACACTGCTCGGCCTTTTCTGTGCCGTCGGTCGGCTCCAGCCGCCGCTGTCCGGGAAGGGTCTGCGCTGTACCTGTTGCCAGCCTGTTGCTGGATCGTCGTGGCTGGAGAACCAAGCCCAGCTCTCAACAGCCTCCCCTGCGATGCTCACTTTCTGCCGGATGACTGGGCGGTTGCTTGTGGTCGACGCCCGTGCTTCCGGCCTCGACTTTCTTCCACTGTCCTCCAGGAGCGAATCCTTGGGAGGAAATACAGAGTTGCAGGTAGGTTCGAATCGACCTCGTCGCCACTATTAAATCCGTGAATCTTAAGGTATAGTGTTCTTCAATAAATAGACGGAGACTGCAGATCAACAATCAACAGGTGTTTACTGGATGAGGGTAGTCTAAAAACTAACAGTACAGATGCCTGCTCAGGGCTTATATACAGGTGTGGTCACTGTCGGTACTACAGTATACAGGAGCTGTAAAAGTAGTTCTCTCTTAAAGGTACATACACTACAGTCATCATCCATCAACATGTGATGCCCACCATCATGGAACCTTTCCTGACATCTCTCACAGCTACCATGGGTGCTCAGATGGCTGCTATCTTGTCTTTGGGGACCAGTGTTGACAGGGGCGTCCAGAGCGTCACCTCACTCCTGCACTCTGTACTCATGCTGAGCAGTAGGGGTGCTGAGGCGCTGTCCCAGGAGAGTGGCCTTAGCTCTATGGGAGAGGTCCCTGCTGTCCTTTCACAGGATGACACCATGCCAGCTGCCCGACTATCCGCTCCACCAGTGCCTTTGTTAATGCCACGCAGCTAGCTGGGCCAGGTTGCCTGGGCCCATGCTGAGATTCTGCAGTCTGCAGCCAGGCTCTTGAGGCCCACAGATGCTCAAGGTCATCCACTGCAGCCATATGAAGTGTCCTCACTGAAAGCTCAGCAGCTTCCACCTCCCAAGCTTTAACCACTGGGGGAAACACTTCATAGGAGCATGAGGATTAGTAAATGAGCACGAAAGAGAGGCACTACGGGCTTGCATAAGATTGAGAAAGATGCCAAGCTGGTGATGGGGTACACACAAGTCAATATGGGCGCAGTCTATGGCACCTTGACCCTGGGGAAGCCTTTGATTTTATGATTTTGAAAATACATCACATCGTCGCATTCAGACTTCTCGTTTGGAATCCTATTCGATTATCTTTTTGTTTTTCACTTACCCTGGCCAGTAACAGACCATTTATCATGTACACATCACAATTTGATTGTGTCGTGTCAATCTCTCAAACTACTTGTTTTATGACAAACAAATTGCGCCACATCAATCATCTGAACTTCCTTTTACCTCACAGCCAACTAATATTAAATAAAGTGACATCCTGTATAATTGTTATCCTGAATGTAATATTTATCTTTGCTTTCAAGATATGTAACCACAGTGGTACAATGTTTTGTTTACATTACAGACTCGAGGAATAAAGGCACTTGGCATAAATGCTGGTTCAGTATTGGCCTGTAAAACCTACCATCTCTTTAGATGTTAATGTCATAGGTCCATTGTTGTCTATCAGGACAGGCAGATAGGAGCAGAAGGATGACACTTTCTGCAGTGCTTCTTAACACTGCACTCAAGTGTGAGTATGAGGTTTAAGATGAAGCCACTCAGATGGTAGAGTCCACAGTCTTATAAACTAAGCCAAGAATGCTACCGATTGACATCTACCTTTCAGAAGATCTGGATATCGTCTGAGCTCACATCAAGCAGCTCGTATTTGGTTTCAAGGTTGCTACAACTCAGTTGAGAGGTGGGTGGAAATGCTTTGGTTGATAAGGAAGCTCAAACAACCAAAAGGAAAGTGAAGCTTCAAATCGCAATATGTAAAGACCCTGTCATTGGGTCACCACAGATATTGGCCCCACATTGCATCAGATCAGTTCACGCAAAAATGATCTCCTCAACCAGGACTTCCAGAACCAATCCACTCCAGCGCTGATCCACTCCATCACCGATCCACTCCATCACCGATCCACTCCATCACCAATCCACTCCATCACCAATCCACACCTTCACCAATCCACTCCATCACCGATCCACTCCAGCTCCGATCCACTTGCTCACCAATCCACTCCAACACCAATCCACTCCTTCACCGATCCACTCCATCACCAATCCACTCCATCACCGATCCACTCTATCACTGATCCACTCCATCACCGATCCACTCTATCACCAATCCACTCCAACACCAATCCACTCCTTCACCGATCCACTCCATCACCGATCCGCTCCATCACGGATCCACTCCATCAACAATCCACTCCATCACTGATCCACTCCATCACCGATCCACTCCATCACCGATCCACTCCATCACCGATCCAGTCCATCACCGATCCACTCCATCAACAATCCACTCCATCACCGATCCACTCCTTCAACGATCCACTCCTTCAATGATCCACTCCATCACCGATCCACTCCATCACCAATCCACTCCATCACTGATCCACTCCAGCTCCGATCCACTTGATCACCGATCCAATCCATCACCGATCCACTCCTTCACCGATCCACTTATCACCAATCTACTCTATCACCGATCCAGTCAATCACCGATCCACTCCATCACCGATCCACTCCATCACCAATCCACTCCATCACCGATCCACTCCATCACCAATCCACTCCATCACTGATCCACTCCAGCTCCGATCCACTCCATCACCGATCCACTCCATCACCGATCCACTCCATCACTGATCCACTCCATCACCGATCCACTCCATCACCGATCCACTCCATCACCGATCCACTCCAACACCGATCCACTCCATCACCGATCCACTCCATCACCTATTCACTCCATCACCGATCCACTCCATCACCGATCCACTCCATCACTGATCCACTCCATCACCGATCCACTCCATCACCGATCCACTCCATCAACGATCCACTCCATCACTGATCCACTCCATCACCGATCCACCCCATCACCGATCCACTCCATCACCGATTCACTCCATCACCAATCCACTCTATCACTGATCCACTCCTTCACCGATCCACTCCATCACCGATTCACTCCATCACCAATCCACTCCATCACCGATCCACTCCATCACCGATCCACTCCATCACCGATCCACTCCATCACCGATCCACTCCATCACCGATTCACTCCATCACCGATCCACTCCATCACCGATCCACTCCATCACCGATCCACTCCAACACCGATCCACTACATCACCGATCCACTCCAACACCGATCCACTCCATCACCGATCCACTCCATCACCGATCCACTCCATCACCGATCCACTCCATCACCGATCCACTCCATCACCGATCCATTACATGACCGATCCATTCCATCACCGATCCACTCCATCACCAATCCACTCCTTCACCGATCCACTCCATCACCATTCCACTCAATCACCGATCCACTTCATCACTGATCCACTCCATCACCGATCCACCCCATCACCGATCCACTACATGACCGATCCACTCCATCACCGATCCACTCCATCACCGATCCACTCCATCACCAATCCACTCCATCACCGATCCACTCCATCACCGATCCACTACATGATCGATCCACTCCATCACCGATCCACTCCATCACCAATCCACTCCTTCACCGATCCACTCCATCACCATTCCACTCAATCACCGATCCACTTCATCACCGATCCACTCCATCACCGATCCACTCCATCACCGATCCACTCCATCACCGATCCACTCCATCACCGATCCACTCCATCACCAAACCACTCCATCACCGATCCATTACATGACCGATCCATTCCATCACCGATCCACTCCATCACCGATCCACTCCATCACCAAACCACTCCATCACCGATCCACTCCATCACCGATCCACTCCATCACCAATCCACTCTGACACTGATCCACTCCATCACCAATCCACTGCATCTCCAATCCACTCCATCACCGATCCACTCCAACACCAATCCACTCCATCACCAATCCACTGCATCACCAATCCACTCCATCACTGATCCACTCCAGCGCCGATCCACTCCATCACCAATCCACTCCATCACCAAATCCACTCCAGGGCCAATCCACTCCAGCACCGATCTGCTCCAGCACTGATCCACTCCAGCACCAATCCACTCCAGCACCGATCCACTCCAGCACTGATCCACTCCATCACCGATCCATTCCATCACCAGTCCACTCCATCACCAACCCACACCAGTGCCAATCCAGGAGAAGTGGATAGTCTGAGCAAGGTTTTGTCACCAGAACACAAGGGAGATGGAGGAGTGTGGAGTTGATCAGGATGTGTCAACTTCCCAGTGGATGCAGAGGAGATGGCTGCCCTTGACTTGAGTGTTATAAGTTATGGGTACTCGCCTATGAGTTCAGGTAGCATCACACCTATGTGCAGGCTCTGAGGCCAGTCTCCTAGGCCATGCAACAACTGATAGGAGTGAGATAGGAGTCTGCATGCCTCATTTGTGCAAATATCATGGAAGGTTTTCCCAGTTGCTGGTATCAATGAAGTTTGTGAAAGCTTCTTTGGAATCTCCCTCATTCTCCTACCTAGGAAATGGCCCAGGACCATTCAGTGCCTCCTCCCCATCAGAAAGAAAGAAAAGAAAGACAAGAAGAACTTACATTTATATAGCACACTTAATGGGGCAGAAATTCCTCCCCAAACGCGTGAGTACGGAAGGGGTACTCACGCGTCTGGCCGGAGGAAATGCCGGTTTTCAGCATGCACAGCGCATGCGCTGAAAACCGGCATTTCCTCTCCTCTAACCCAAGAGGTGAAGAGGCTAGCGCATGCGCTGTAGGGGGCAATGCGTGCGTCTTGGATTTCCTCTGTTTTGGGGGATTTGCGCATGTCTAAAGGCCTCCGGTCTTTACGCTTGTAAAAAGCACACGTAAGTATTTATTTTTACAGGTAAGTGGTGTTTTAGTGTAATTTAGAATTTTTTTTCCCACAGGTTTATTATTTTAATGAATCTACAATAAGCTAAGTTTAGTTTTAGACCCTTTTTATTAAAAATTTATTTTTTTCAAAAAAAAATTATTGTTTAAATTATTTTTTTAAACTTATTTATACTTAATTTAATGATTGGGATGTTTTTTAAATTTTTATTTAAAGTTTAAATAGTGTTTTGGGCCCCCGTAGTTTTCATGAGTTTGACAGTTCTTACTCTCAAACTCATGAATGAACCTTCCCCTCCCCTGATTGGTTGTACAGTGCTCACCTGATCCTAGCCGGCACATCGCACTAACTACGCCGCTGGATCAGGTAAGCACTACGCGCTGACATCTGAACCGGGCCTGTGACAGGAAATGCAAGCAGGCCCGGGCTTCAGATGTCAGCGCGCAGGGTGAGTGCAGATCGGGGGCTTGCACCCGCGGGAAGCCCCCGACACCAAGTTCTGGGCCATTGTATCTAAACGTCCCAAGGCACTAACAAGAGTGATATCAATAAAAACGTTTTTGACACCAAGCCACAGAAAGAGATATTAGGACAGATGACCAAAAGCTTGGTCAGAGAGGTAGATTTTAAGGAGCATCTTAAAGGAGGAGAGAGAGGTAGAGAGGTGAAGAGGTTTAGGGAGGGAATTCCAGAGCTTAGGGCCTCGGCAGCTGAAGACACGGCCGCCAATGGTGGAGTGATTAAAATCGGAGATGTTCAAGAGGCCAGAATTGGAGGAGCGTAGAGATCTCGAAGGCTTGTAGGGCTGGAGGAGGTTACAGAGATAGGGAGGGGCGAGGCCCTGGAGGGATTTGAAAACAGAGATGAGAATTTTTTAATTGAGGTGTTGTCGGACCAGGAGCCGATAGTGTACGTCAGCAAGCACGGGGTGATGGGTGTACGAGATTTGGAGCGAGTTAAGATAAAGGCAGCGGAGTTTTAGATGAGCACAAGTATATCTAGGGTGGAAGATGGGAGGCCAGCCAGGAGTGCATTGGAATAGCACCTTTCATGTTCTCAGGATATCCCAAAGCACTTCATAGACAATGAAGTACTTTTTGAAGTGTAGTTATTTTTTGTAACGTAGGAAACGCGGGAGCCAATTTGTGCACAGCAAGGTCCCACAAACAGCAATGTGATAATGACCAGGTAATCTGTTTTAATGATGTTGATTGAGGGTTAAATGTTGGCCCAGGACACTAGGGAGAACTCCCCTGCTCTTCTTCATAATAGTGGAGTGGGATCTTTTAGGTCCCCCTGAGAGGGCAGACGGGGCCTTGGTTTAATGTCTCATCCGAAAGATGGCACCTCCGACAATGCAGCACTCCCTCAGCACTGCACTGGAGTGTCAGCCTAGATTATGCGCTCAAATCTCTGGAGTGGGACTTGAGCCCACGACCTTCCGACTCAGAGGCGAGAGAGTGCTACCCACTAAGCCACAGCTGACACTTCAGCAGACTGCTATCCTGGTGGCAGTTAGAGCTCAGGCTGACAGAAACTTGCATACCTGCTTTCAACACTTGGGGCCTGGGATGCAAGCCGGTGTCTCTCAGAGGTCTGATAGCTGCTGTTGGATGAGCCATCCCACTGATCAGTGAACAAACAGGTCCAGAGGCCAGTAGAATGGTGCCGGCTGGAGGTGACCTGCCTGAGGCGCCTGTCTCTCAGAATGGATGTGCATGCCAGGCATTTGTCCTATCCCCTCACAGCACCATGCAAGTGACACATAGCAGGTGACACCAGGCTGCTCAGGCAGAAGCTTCAGAGAGGCAGCCAGCATTGTCTCAACCTGAAGAGGTAGTTAAAGGGGATAAGGGAATGGAGTTCCTACAATGTGTACAGGACTCCTTTCTAGTCCAATATGTAAAAAGCCCAACAAGGGAGGATTTGCTATTGGATCTAGTAATGGGGAATGAGCCAGAGCAGATAAGAGAAGTAAAAGTAGGAGAACATCTAGGCAATAGTGACCATAATATAATACGCTCTTAAATGATAATTGAGAAGGACATAAGTGTGACAAAGACCCTGGTAATAGATTGGAGAAAAGCTGATTTTGAGGGGCTGAGAATAGAACTTGGGAAAATAAAATGGTGAACAATCTTGGCAAACAATGATGTAGAACAGCAATGGGAAATATTTAAAACAGTTTTCAACAGAGTCTGGGAAAAATATATTCCGCTAAAAAACAAGAACAAGCTAAAAACTAATGAAGCACCATGGATGAATAAAACCATAAGGGAAAAATTGAGTGTAAGGATTGAGGCATACATTAAGTACATGGGCAGCAGGGGAGAGCATGACGAAGGAGAACATGAAGAGATTAGGAGAGAAGTAAAAAAAACAATTAGGAAGGCAAAGAGAAACTATGAAATTAAATTATCAAGAAACATAAAACAAAATAGTAAAATATTCTACAGGCATATAAATAAAAAAAGGAAAGTCAGCATGGGAATAGGGCCACTAAGGGATGGACAGGATAAAATCACAGGCAGCAATAGCAAAATGGCAGTGATATTAAATAATTATTTTGCTTCAGTATTTACCTGCAGAGTACTGCAACAAATTAAAGGAGGACATTAATAAATTTGCAGAATGGGCATATAATTGGAAAATGAAGGTCAACACAGATAACTGCGAGGTATTACATTTTGTTAAGAAAAATAAGGAGGTCATATATTACTTGGAAAATAAGAATCTAAATGGGTAGAAGAGCAAAGGGATCTGGGAGTACAAATACACCAATCACTAAAAGTATCGACACAGGTTAACAAGGCCATAAAAAAAGCAAAACAAGCACTGGGGTTTATTTCTAAAGGGATAGAATTGAAAAGTGGAGAGGTTATGCTAAACTTGTATCGAACCTTGGTTAGACCACACTTGGAGTACTGCGTACAATTCTGGTCGCCATATTATAAAAAGGATATAGAGGCACTGGAGAGGATGCTGAGAAGAGTTACAAGAATGATACCAGAAATACGAGGGTATACCTATCAGGAAAGGATCATTTAAACATTAAAAAACCTGTCCAATAAGGTAAGTTTATTTTTAGCCCCTTTAAAACATTTAAATTTTCAAAAAATTACATTTTTGTTTTAAATATTTAATTAAACGCCATTTAAATTAATTTTAAATACGTGATTTGTTTTTTTATTTATTTGATGTCTAGGTGTATTTTTTGGGAATTCCGATTCATGCTTAGGGGGTTTTCTGTACATACAGAATCCCCATAAGTATGAATGGGGATCCCCCTTCTATCAATCGTTGGGCCAGCCCACGTGATCTCAGGGGTGCTCGCGAACCGCCTGTGCCCCTGGGGATATGTGGGTCTCTACCCGCGGGTACCCAGGACCGCGAGTCTCTGTACCTCCCGGACCACCAGGTAGGCGGGCATTTTATTTGCGGATCGGAGGCTTTTTCCCATGGGAAGCCTCTGACCACAAATTCAAGGCCAATACCATGTTAATAGAAACATAGAAACATAGAAAAATAGGAGCAGGAGTAGGCCATTCGGCCCTTCAAGCCTGCTCCACCATTCAATATGATCATGGCTGATCCTCTATCTCAATACCATATTCCCGCTCTCTCCCCATACCCCTTGATGCCTTTTGTGTCTAGAAATCTAGCTATCTCCTTTAATAATCTATTACAGTTGATTGACTGTGGTCTTAGAGACGAGTTACATTTTGAGATACACCCTATAGAATTGAAGAAGGGAAGAAAGGGCAAAAGTTAGGGCAAGAGCACGTTGGCTAAAACGGATGAAAACACTATTTGGGGCAGTTGTTGGGATGAACTTCTTCATGCAAAGAGCAATCAGATTTGAAGTAGGGTAATGGAGATAAAAGCCTCAGACTCATTCAAGATATAGTTATATGATTTGATGGGGGTGGGGGGGGGAATGTAAGTTCTATGAATTCTGGATGGACAAGTTGAGATGGGCCAAATGGCCTCCATTATTTGAATTTGTGATAACTTCAAGGAAGCATTGAGTGGAATATAAGTTTTGTTCCTTTTTTAGTCAGATTTTAAGGGTTTATTTAAAAAGAAACAGATTTCCCACTGTGCCTTGTAGCTTTACAAACTATGTAAAATCCAGCAAATTGTGGTGAAGTAGCTCAAGAACAACAAAGTTAATTTTCAGCATTTACACCTGCTGTGTCAGTCTGAAGACTCAACCAGCAGGAAGATTAAAAACAGCGGGAATGTCCAGCACCACCGGTTAAAAGCAATGGTTGGCATTGTCAGCAGCGAGTGAGATGTGGCGGGGCCGAGGAATCAGAGCTAAGTGTTTAATCTATCTTTTATCTAAATATTGTGAGCATAGCATCCTTTAGGTAAACAACTAGACCTAACAAGCTAAATAGCATAAATAGACCTAAGGGGACAAAATAAACTAAGTGGATGAAACCAGCAGTACACAGATCCAATTTGCATTAAATAAGTATCTGTTATACATAAATAATAAATAATCAGTAATTAATTACGAATTAAATTTAAATCAAACTAATCGATCAGCTAATTAATGCTAGATCTCCAGTGATTCTATTCCTTCTAAATATAAATGACTGCTAATTCACAAATAAATAAAGATTTGAAATGGCAGTGTAGGTTGTGTTTCAGGACTGTAATATGTGAGAGTTTGTGGACAGTGAGATTGTCCCGGATTGCCACATCTGCAATAAATGTCTCTGGCTTGAGACACCCCGGCTCAGAGCCTTTGAGCTGGAGTGTGAGTTAGAGACATTCCGACGCATAAGGGAGGGGGGAGGAATTGTTGGAAAGTTTTCTCTATGGAGCAGTCACATCTCAGAGGAAAGCACAAGTGTAGGAAGGGAATAGTGTGACTGTTAGTCAACAGGGTAAGCAAAACCAAGGTGAGATAGAGAAGGAGGTCCCACATACACTGATCCTGTCCAACAGGTACAATGTACTTGCTGCCTGCAAGAATAAGAATGTAGGCTGCGGTGTGGATAGCCAGAATGCTAACCATGGCATCTTGGAGCAGCAGACAGTCCAAAGGGGGCAAGAGTGGAACAGAAAATTTGTAGTAATGGGGGATTCATAATTAGGGGGATAGATAGTGTCCTCTGCATTCACAACCGAGAGTCCGGAAGCACGAGTTGCCTACCTGGTGTAAAGGTAAAGGATATCTCAGAGCAAATGGAGAGGAACTCAGAAAGGGATGGGTCCATGTTGGGACCAATGATATAGGGACGAAAAAGGAGGAGTGCCTGCTAAGGGGTATAAGGCATTAAGAACCAAATTAAAAACAAGACCTCATGGTGGTAATCTCGGGATTTCTGCCTGAGCCACATGTTAATTGGCATAGGGTTAGACAGCTCAGGAAGAGTGGCTGAAAGAGTGATGTGGGATGGAGGGGTTCCATCTCATGGGACACTGGCTCCAGTACTGGGACAGGAAGGAGCTGTACCATTGGGATGGGCTCCACCTGAACTGGAGTGGGACTAGTGACCGAGTGGAAATGATAAGTAGGGCTGCGGTTAGCACTTTCAACTAGTAAGACCAGTAAGGGGGGCGTTGGGGGGAAGAAATCTGGTGAAAATAATCCAAGTCTGAAGATAAAAGAAATAGGAGATGAGAGTAAAGGTTAGACCAAAGTAAGGGACAAAGGTAACATAAATGCTCACAGAACAAACACAATTATAGAACAGAAGTGTAAAAGGACTATTAAAAATAAAGTAAAAGTAACAACTATTAAAAAAGAATTAAACTGCCTGTACAGCAATGTACACAACATTCAAAAATAAAATGGCATCCAAATAAAATGGGGGAACTGGAGGCAATAATCCATAGCAAGGAATCAGGTGGAGTAGGAATAACTGAAACATGGCTGCATAAAAACAGGACTGGCAACTAAATATTGCAGGTTATAACAATCAGAAAGTATAATTAAAGATAACATGATGGCAGTGGAAAAAAGGGACATAACTAACAGAATGATAGAAACAGAATCCATATGGATTGAAATATAAAATGTTGTGGTAAAACCACCAATGAACTCCTGTAGAAATGAATAACTGCCTTTAAAGCAATGTTACAGCACCTATGTCCGTTTGCTGAGTGTAAACAAGTTTTCTGTAAAAACCCTGAAAGAACGCGATGACGTCATCACGTTGGTCACGTGGTGCCCCGAGTGGCGGGAAACATGATGACATCATGACGTCAGAGGTGGGAGGCTCTGAGTTCAGACCTCGTGGAACAAGCTACTGCATAGACCTGTTTGCTGTTGCTCCTGCATGTTTTTGTTTTGTTCACCAGTTTAATTAAATTCGGTTAATTTACTGAACTGACTCGACCTCGGTGATTTAGATAGGAATCCGTTGATTCCTACATTGGTGACCCCGAAGCTTCACGGACGATTTTCGCGGAGGCAAGCTCGAGAACAAGATGGATGTAAATGCAGCGAGTTTGAAGCTCCCTCAATTTTGGGAACAACAGGCAGCCTCCTGGTTCATTCAAGCGGAGGCTCAGTTCCAACTGCGAAACATAGTGCTGGGTCAGACCCGTTACCTGTATGTGGTCTCCGCACTGGACAGCTCGACGGCTTCCCGCTTTATCAGCCTGCTGGAGACCCCGCCCGTGGAGAACAAGTACGAAACGCTCAAGGCGCGCCTCATGCAAGTATTCGCTCTCACAAAGGCGGAGTGCGCACGACACTTGCTCGCACTCCCCGGGTTAGGCGATGCTAAGCCTTCCGAGTTGATGAGCCACATGCTCACCCTCCTCAGGTCTGAGCCGCAGTGTTTTATATTTCGTGAACTGTTCCTGAGCCAGCTCCCTGAGCAGGTACAAGCAGCCCTGGCCAGGTCGACGGCTACGGACGGTGTGGCGCTCGCGGCCGAAGCCGACATCATTTACGCGGTGATGCAACAGTATTGCACCACCTCAACGCGCCCCGCCTCCAAGAACCCCGCCTCAGCACCTCCACAGACCGGCCTTTGCTACTACCATGCCCGTTTCGGTCAGAAAG
Source organism: Somniosus microcephalus (assembly GCF_052327205.1). NCBI lineage: Eukaryota > Metazoa > Chordata > Chondrichthyes > Squaliformes > Somniosidae > Somniosus > Somniosus microcephalus. The sequence goes on from NC_140989.1 coordinate 189,710,514, forward strand.
CCAGATGCTGCCGACCCCCGTGTAAATTCGTGCCGCCGGCACCGAGAAAGCAGCAACACCGATTGCGCCACCGGAAGGGAAGCCCCGAGGTCGGTTTCGTCTCCACAATGACAGTTGGTGATTCCGGGAAATTGTTGTACATCACCGACTCCATTTCGGGCCGGCGTTTCTTATGCGACACGGGCGCTCAGTGCAGCATCCTCCCCACTTCGGTTCTCGACGTCCGATCTGGGCGGCGCGGTCCTCCACTACAGGCCACCAATGGCAGCGCCATCCATACGTACGGGAAGCGGCGTATCCGATTGTGTCTCAGCGGCCAGCTCTTCTACTGGGAGTTTATCACCGCCACGATACCACTGGCAATCCTCGGTGCCGATTTTTTCTGCACGCATGACCTACTGGCCGACGTACGTAATCGCCGCCTGATCCATGCCGCCTCACAAGCCCCCATCCCCTGTTTTCGGGGCTCCGGCGCGACCCACGCGGTTGCCCGCACCGAGTCGCCGCCCGACGAGTTCGCCCGCCTGCTCAAGGAATTTCCGGAGCTCGCTCGACCCACTTTCTCTGCGACGACCGCCAAACACGGTGTTGAACACCACATCGCAATGACCGGCCCCCCGGTTTATGCCCGGGCTCGGCGATTAGAGGCCAGTAAACTCGAGGCCGCGAAGGCGGAATTTGCCACTATGGAGCGGTTGGGCATCGTTCGCCGATCTGATAGTCCCTGGTCATCTCCGCTACACACCGTGCCAAAGCCCGGCGGTGGGTGGCGGCCCTGTGGTGAATATCGGCGTCTCAACGAGGTCACAACTCCAGACCGGTACCCGATACTGTATATTCAAGATTTCTCCGCCCATTTGGCCGGCATGTCGTGGTTCTCCAAGATCGACCTCGTCCGCGGATACCACCAGGTGCCCGTCCACCCTCAGGACGTCCAGAAAACTGTGGTCATTACCCCATTTGGCCTTTTTGAATTTTTACGGATGCCTTTCGGGCTTAAAAATGAGGCGCAGGCGTTCCAACGCCTCATGGATTCGGTGCTCTGGGATCTCAAACTCCTTTTCGTATACCTCGATGACATCCTCGTCGCCAGCGCGTCAAAGGAAGAACACCTACGTCACCTGCGCGTCCTTTTCCGCCGTCTCCAGGAGCATGGCCTTATAGTTAACCCAAACAAGTGCCAATTTGGACTGAGGCAGATCGATTTTCAGGGCCACCGCATCACTGCGGAAGGGGCACTACCACTCAGGGCGAAAGTGGCAGCCGTCGCGGCATTCCCACGGCCGCAATCCGTCAAGGCGCTCCAAGAATTTCTCGGCATGGTAAACTTTTACCATCGCTTTATCCCCCGGGCCGCCCAGCTCATGCGGTCGCTCTACGAGGCACTCCGAGGGAAACCGGGGAAAAAAACGGTGATCTGGTCGTCGGTCATGGACTGCGCATTTGGGGACACGAAGGAGGCCCTCGCCAATGCGACGATGTTAGCGCACCCGCTGCCTGGCGCCACCATCGTGCTCACGACAGATGCGTCGGACTACGCCATCGGCGCCGTGCAAGAGCAATGGGTCGATGGGGCATGGCAACCGCTGGCGTTTTTTAGCCACCAGTTACGTAGTAACGAACGTAGCTATAGCACATTTGACCGAGAGCTGTTGGCGTTGTTGCTGGCCATCCGCCACTTTCGTTTTTTTATTGGAAGGACGCCAATTCGTCGCTTTCGTAGATCACAAGCCCCTGACATTTGCCATGGTCAAGACGACTGAGCCGTGGTCGGCCCGACAGCAACGGCAACTCACTTTCATCTCCGAGTTTACCACCGACATCCGTCATGTGGCCGGCAAGGACAACGTGGTTGCCGACTGCCTTTCGCGTGCGGCCGTCCAGGCTGTCCAACTGGGTCTCGACTATTCACTAATGGCGGTCGACCAAGCGGCTGACCCAGAGATGCATGCTTTCCGTTCCGGTTCGTCCGGCCTGCGGCCAGTGGACGTACTTTTCCACTCAGACGGCACATCCTTGCTCTGCGATGTCTCCCTGGGAGGCCCATGCCCGATCATTCCGTCATCCTGGCGCAGGAAAGTCTTCGATATCATGCACAACCTCACCCACCCGGGTGTGCGGGCTTCACAGAAGTTGTTAGCATCCAAGTTTGTCTGGAAGGGAATGCGAAAAGATGTGCGCGACTGGGCCAACACCTGTGTCGTGTGCCAGAGAGCGAAGGTGCAGCGCCACATTAAAGCTCCTGTCACCGTTTTCAAGGTACCGGTGCGGCGATTCGATCATGTTCATATCGACCTCGTGGGCCCACTACCACCATCACATGGGTTCATGCATCTGCTGACGATCGTCGACCGTACCACCAGATGGCCGGAGGCCATTCCATTGACGTCCACCACCTCCGCGGACATCGCCCGGTCTTTTCTTTCATCCTGGGTTGCCCGTTTCGGCGTGCCGTCGGGCATTTCATCGGACCGCGGGCCGCAGTTCTCCTCTGCTTTGTGGAACGCCGTGGCTTCAGAATTGGGTGCCAAGCTCCATCGCACCACGGCTTACCACCCGCAGGCCAATGGGTTATGCGAACGCTTCCATCATTCTCTGAAAGTATCTCTGCGGGCCACCCTCCAAGGGACCGCGTGGATGGATAAGTTGCCATGGGCAATGCTCGGGTTGCGCACGGCGCCTAAAGAGGACCTGCAGGCGTCGGCCGCCGAACCGGTCTATGGCCAGCCGCTCAGGGTCCCCGGCGAGTTTCTCCCATCGCCGACGCATCCGTGGTCCGCCACTGAACAACTGGAGGCTCACCGAGCCGCGGCGCACGCTTTCCAGCATGGACTGCCTGCGTCACATGTTCCGCCAATGCTCATGAGGGCTAAATTCATTTTTGTACGGCATGATGCCCACCGTAGTCCCCTTTTGCCTCCATACATGGGCCCCTTCCGGGTACTGAAGGCGGGCGGCAAGAGTTTCCTGGTAGACGTCGGCGGGACGCCTGACTACATTTCTGTGGACCGCCTCAAGGCTGCACACCTGGACCTCGGCCAGCCAGTCGAAACAGCGCAGCCGCCGCGTCGTGGGCGACCACCCATGGCCGCTACGCCTGGCCCATTAGCCCCGCGGCCCAGCTCCTCTCCTGCACCGTCCATTCCTCTCCGGGAATATCGGAGTCGCTCCAACAGGATTGTTCGACCTCCTCTGTGATTGACTTTGATGATTAAAGACACTTCTGGGGGGGGGCGCATGTGGTAAAACCACCAATGAACTCCTGTACAAATGAATAACTGTCTTTAAAGCAATGTTACAGCACCTATGCCCATTTGCTGAGTGTAAACAAGCTTTCTGTAAAAACCCTGAAACAACGCGATAACATCAACACGTTGGTCAGGTGGTGCCCCGAGTGGTGGGAAACGTGATGACGTCATGACGTCAGAGGTGGGAGGTTCTGAGTTCAGACCTCGTGGAACAAGCTACTGTATAGACCTGTTTGCTGTTGCTCCTGTATGTTTTTGTTTTGTTCACCAGTTTAATTAAATTCGGTTAATTTACTGAACTGACTCGACCTCAGTGATTTAGATAGGAATCCGTTGATTCCTACAAGGTAAGAAGGGATCGATCTTGCTAATAGGGATATACTACAGGCCACCTAATAGTGGAAAGGAGGTGGAGGAAGAAATATGCAAACAAATATATGAAATCAGTGCAGGACATGTAATAATAATGGGAGATTTTAACTACCCCAAATAAACTGGCAAGAAGAGGTAGCAAAAAGGGTCCAGGAAATTGAGTTTTTAACAATGTGGTTTAGGGAACGATCAGCAGTCAGAGGAGTGGGAGAGAGATGGAGGAGCGGGGGCGCGGGCTAAATGACTCTTTTTTTACCCAGTATATAAAAAGCCCAATAAGAGAGGGAGCACTGCTGGATCTAATAATGGGAAGTGAACCAGAACAGATAAGAGAAGTAAGCATAGAGGAACATCTAGGCAATAGCAATCACATCAAAATAAAGATTTGAGATAAAGATTGAGAAGGACACAGGTAATGACAGCGAAATGGCAGAAATATTGAATAGTTACTTTGCCTCAGTATTTACCAGGGAGACTAACAAAGTGGGCATGACATTAGAAGAAGAGATCAAAAAGATATAAAGATACTTAAGATAAAAAGGGGGGAGATAATTGCTAAACTAACCGAACTTAGAGAGGATAAACCCCTGGTCCGGATGGATTGTATCTGCGCATAGTTAGGGAAGAGATACAGAGGCACTGTTACATATACATAAAAATTTCTATCTGGAGTCATCCAGGGATCTCACCTTGGCCCTTTTCTTGATTTACACGCAGCTCCTCATTAACATCATCTACAGACATGAGGTAAATTTTAACCCCAATAAAGGGTGGTTATGGATCAGGTGTGATGTTAAAGTGTATAAAGTCTGACTCCCAACCAGAACCCATCTCCAACCCTCCTACTTCCGGGTTTAATGGAGGCGGGATTGGGGCGGGCAGCCAACCCACTCCCAGGAGGCGGGTCACCCATTTAAACATTATAAGGAGGCTGCCATGCCTCTGCTTTAACCTCCATTTCAAATTTAACTCTGCCTAGTTGGGTTTTGCAGGCCTCGTGAAAACTGCCAGCTAAAGTAAGGCGAGACCCTTACACTTACCTCCTGGATCCAGTGACCCTGCCTTACCCACCCCCCACGATCAGAGAACCCCCCCACAATGACGCCCCGCCACCCCCCATGCTGTTCCCCACCTTCCGATGCTCACCTGGCCCCCCACTGCTATTCCGGCTGTAAGGGGTGGTGTGTGGGTCAGCTCTACCTCTGACTTATGAGCGGTTTGAATCGCTCCTGCTCCCTTGGTTCTAGACATGGGACTTATTTTGGGGTTGTGATGAAAAGTGCAGCAGACAACTGAATTTTGGTGAAAGGAATAAGATCTTTATTGAGAAAGAAAATACACAATACAATAATCTTAACACTCTAAATTGAGGGAACACTTCGGAATATGCGAGGGAAAATAACAATAGACAGAATACTACACCCCTCCTAATCTCACTTCAGTAGCTAAGTTGGGCTCCAGAGGACCAAGGATAATGCTCACCAAAACGACTTGTTTTGGCAGTTGTAGAGGTTTGCGATTTTGGGGTGCTCTAGATGTGTCGGTTGGGGCCTGCCGTACCCCGGACGTGGTAGAGGACTTCACCTGCGTGGCTGGTCAGTCTTCGTGAGTCCGCTGATGCAGCAGGGTGCGTATTGGATCTATCAGATAAGTACCCAATTTCTTTTGGTCAGAAGTAGGGTTTAGAGCCTTTTCAGTAAAATCTTACCCAGGGGTAAGTCAGGATAGATTGTAGAGTGGAAAAACTTTCGGATCTTCGGTTTTCTTCTGAGTTGGGTTTTGTTAGTCGCAGTGGCCCAATATTACCCAGTTGCTGGTAATATTTGGTTGTTTGTTTCGTGGGGTTCTGGTCCGCCGTGAGGTCTCCGATGGTGTGTTACTTCTTCGAGAGGGAGCTTCTTTCCTCTCACTCAACTGCTTGAACCGCTTGACCCGAACTGGACCCACACTCCTTGAACCGAACTCTGGAACCGCACTGCACCTTTGTTGAACTTGTCTTCTTCTTCGAACTGAACTGCTCCAAACTGTAAAAACAGGTGCTCAATTATACTGTTTGAGGCCTACTAATCTGTGCGCCAAATCAGTTCTGTCTCTTTGTTAGTTTTGGCGGGTTCATTAACATTGATGGGTTAAAAATTGTTTAATATGTTTCAGGATGGTCCCATCGATCTTAATTGGTTTTAAGATTGCGTGAAGTGGTTTCGGGGTGGTCCCATCGATTCTTAATTGGTTTAAGCGATTGGTTAACCTCTTGCTTAATTGCAGTAACATTTGTCTTTTCCTGTGGGGCCCAAGGTTCTTTTGTTGGTTGGTGGCATGTTCTGCATTATGTATGTTTTGGATGGTTCTATAATTTTGGGAGGGAACTGCTTTTCTGTAGGTCTATTATCATTATGTAAAATGACTGAGACAGTTCAGATAGTCCCCAGACAGCTTGGCTAAATGCCAATACTCAAAACTGTCCATTTACAGAGGCCAATCCCAATTCCTTTGTTGCAGCCCCCTTTTCTTCCATAGGCTCGAACATGCTTTTAAAATAAAACCCAAAATCCTGGGGTCCTTGATTTTTAAATCTCCCTATAGGCCCAATATTCTTATACCATTCTGACATGGTTTATTAACAGTCCAAAAATCCCTTCTTTAGGGTAATCTTCTTGGTTTTTGGGGAATCTTTTGAATTTTGCAAATCTTACATTCCTTCCTGTGATACTCTATCCGCTAGAGTATCATACTGGGTGAGCAAAATTTCTGATCTCCGAGAGCCAACCTTACCCATTTTATCTATCTAAAACCCAAAAACATTCCCCTTTTTGGTGTAGTGTTCAAAACATATACAAGGTACGAAAATCCGGTTACATTCACATCCAAGCACGGAGGGCGTCCAAAACCACTGCACCACTTACAGAAACATAGTACACACATAGAGAGAAAAATAATCACACATAGTCACGAAACTTTATTTTAGTAATGGTTACGGTTTGTTTTATACTTGGTCATAGACTTTATTTTTATGTTTGTCCCAAAATCTCTCATGTTGAGATCGGAGCACCCTGTCTCTCCCCTTGCACTTTGTGCACAGTAAACAGAAAACTATACCAAGCTGGCAGACTACTAAAATGTCTACATTGGCAAAATCGAATTCATAAAATTTTCTAAACATTTCCTTCAGCAAGGCCTGGTATAGCTGTTCTGTCTCCTTAGGGCACCATTCAGGTAAGTGTACCTCGGTCAGGTTCAGGATCACTGAAGCTACCGCATAGTGTACCCCCTGGTGCAGCAAATTGTCAGTCGGCACTTATACTAACCCATTCCCTGGTCCCTTGGTGGTGGTAGGACACCTCTGTACTATGGTCCATGACGTTGTGGTCATGGGCAGGGGCTTTCGGGGGCATGCTACGAGTTCGGTGGCATTGACTGGGATTGGGGAGTGTGGGACCGCGCACGCATGCAGGCTAGAATCCCACCCCATCCCCTCCCCGGCATCTTGCCATTTTCTGTGGAAGATGATGGATATGTCTGTGGGGCAGACTTTCTCTGACCCCCACATACAAACATAAATTCCCTGTTCCGACTTCCACCACTTATCCCAACACACACTCACTCCCCCTGTGATCATACGGTGGGTGTCATTCCCCAATCATTCCCAGTCCCCTATGTCCCTGCTCAGCTTTCTGAGCCACCACCACCTATCCAGGGGAATCTGTCCATTGCATGTCAAGCACACACGTTTCCCCTCAGTGGCACTGAACCTTGTAGCAACGACCTGTACCCTGGGGCACGGGATGGAGGCCTCCCCGTATGTGAACCCGGTCTGGCTGGAGTATTGTGTAGAGTTAGACCCCAGACACCCTGGCCACCTTCCCTCATGAAAATAAATAGCGAGCTCCTCCACATCCCGTTCGCCTCCCCCAGCAGTAACGATCGGTGCTTTCTCTCCCGAGCACCCATAGATGTGGGGGTCCTCCACGTCTCCTCGGTCACCGATGCTCACCCACACCAGGGCGAGCAGGAGCAGAACCCTCCTCGTGCCGATTTCCTCTCTGTAGGGACACACAAAACAGATAGCCATGTCCTGAGAAGGTTCTCTGGCTTGACACAGTTATCGAGTTTTGAAAACTTAAACCTTTCATCAACTAAAATTAAACAATAATAATTCCTAAAACTACCAAACTGTAAAACACACTTAAGAATTTACCAGAAAGCTATATACATAGAAACATAAACATAGAAACATAGAAACATAGAAGATAGGAGCAGGAGTAGGCCATTCGGCCCTTCGAGCCTGCTCCGCCATTCAATGAGATCATGGCTGATCATCCAAATTCAGTACCCTGTCCCTGCCTTCTCCCCATATCTCTTGATCCCTTTAGCCTTAAGAAATATATTCAACTCTTTCTTGAATATACTTAATGAACTGGCCTCCACCGCCCTCTGTGGCAGAGAATTCCACAGGTTCACCACTCTCTGGGTGAAGAAATTCCTCCTCATTTCAGCCCTAAATGGCTTACCCCTTATCCTTAGACTATGACCCCTGGTTCTGGACTCCCCGGCCATCAGAAACACCCTTCCTGCATCTAGTCTGTCCAGGCCTGACAGAATTTTATAGGTTTCGATGAGATCCCCTCTCAATCTTCTAAACTCCAGTGAGTATAAGCCCAATCGTCACAATCTCTCCTCATACGTCATTCCTGCCATCCCAGGTATCAGCCTGGTGAATCTTCGCTGCACTCCTTCCATGGCAAGAACGTCCTTCCTCAGGTAAGGCGACCAAAACTGCACACAATACTCAAGGTGCGGTCTCACCAAGGCCCTGTACAACTGTAGCAAGACATCCTTGTTCCTGTACTCGAACCCTCTTGCTACGAAGGCCAATATACCATTTGCCTTCTTAACCGCCTGCTGCACCTGCATGCTTACCTTCAGCGACTGGTGCACAAGAACACCCAGGTCTCTTTGCACTTCCCCTTCTCCCAATCTATTGCCATTCAAATAATAATCTGCCTTCCTGTTTTTGCCACCAAAGTGGATAACCTCACATTTATCCACGTTATAGTGCATTTGCCATGTTTCTGCCCAATCACCCAACCCGTCCAAATCGTACTGGAGTTTCACGACATCCTCCTCACAGCTTACCCTCCCACCCAGGTTTGTGTCGTCTGCAAATTTGGAGATATTACATCCAATTCCCTCGTCCAGATCATTAATATATATTGTGAACAGCTGGGGTCCTAGGACCGATCCTTGCGGTACCCCACAAGTCACTGCCTGCCACTCGGAAAACGACCCGTTTATTCCAAATCTTTGCTTTATGTCCGCCAACCAGTTCTCTATCCAAGTCAATACCTTGCCCCCAATCCCACGTGCCTTAATTTTGCACGCTAATCTCTTATGTTGGACCTTATCGAAAGCCTTCTGAAAGTCCAAATACACCACATCCACTGGTTCTCACTTATCTATTTTACCAGTTACATCCTCAAAAAATTCCAGTAGATTAGTCAAGCATGATTTACCTTTTGTAAATCCATGTTGACTTTGTCCGATCCTGTCACTGCTTTCCAAGTGCTGTGCTATTACATCTTTTATAATAGACTCTAGCATTTTCCCCACTACTGATGTCAGGCTTACCGGTCTATAATTCCCCGCTTTTTCTTTACCACCTTTTTTGAATAGTGGGGTAACATTAGCTACCCTCCAATCCATGGGTATTGCTCTAGAGTCTATCGAGTTCTGGAAGAAGACCAGCAATGCATCTATTATTTCTAGGGCCACTTCCTTAAGTACCCTGGGATGTAGATTATCAGGCCCTGGGGATTTATCGGCCTTCAGTCCCATCAATTTTCCTAACACCATTTCCCTATGAATACTGATTTCTTTCAGTTCCACCCTTTCATCAGACCCTATGTTCCCTGCATCTCTGGGAGGTTATTTGCATCCTCCTTTATGAAGACAGAACCAAAGTATGAATTTAGTTGGTCTGCCATTTCTTTGTTTCCCATTATAAATTCCCCTGATTCTGACTGCAAGGGACCTACGCTTGACTTCACCAATCTTTTTCTCTTCACATATCTATAAAAGCTTTTACAGTCAGTTTTTATGTTCCCTGCAAGCTTACTCTCATATTCTATTTTCCCTTTCTTAATTAATCCCTTTGTTCTCCTTTGTTGAATCCTAAACTGCTCCCAATCCTCAGGATTATTGCTTTTTCTGGCCAATTTATATGTCGCCTCCTTGGATATTATGCTATCCCTAATTTCCCTTGTTAGCCACGGTTGAGTCACCTTTTTTGTTTTATTTTTATGCCAAACTGGGATGAAGAAATTCTGTAGCTCATCCATTCGGTCTTTGAATGTTTGCCATTGCCTATCCACCGTCAACCCTTTGAGTGCCATTCCCCAATCAATCCTACCCAACTTGCTCCTCAGACCATCGTAGTTTCCTTTATTTAAATTGAGGACCCTAGTCTCTGAGTCAACTACTTCATTCTCCATCTTAATGAAGAATTCGATCATATTATGATCGCTCCGACCCAAGGGGCCTCATACAACAAGACTGCTAATTAATCCTTTCTCGTTACATAATACCCAGTCTAAGATCGCCTGATCTCTGGTTGGTTCCTCGACATATTGGTTCAGGAAACCATCCCGTAAACAATCCAGGAATTCCTCCTCCACAGTATTGTTACTAATTTGGTTGGCCCAATCTATATGTAGATTAAAGTCACCCATGATGACTGCTCTGCCCTTATTGCACGCTTCTTTAATTTCCCTTTTCATGCCATCCCCAACCTCCGCCTTACTGTTGGGAGGCCTATATACAACTCCCACTAACGTTTTTTTCCCATAGTATTTCTCAATTCTACCCATACAGATTCCACATCATCAGAGCTAATATCCTTCACTACAATTGTTTTAATCCCTTCTTTAACCAGTAATGCTACCCAACCTCCCTTTCCTTTTTGCCTATCTTTCCTGGATATCGAATACCCCTGGATGTTGAGTTCACAGTCTTGGCCATCCTTGAGCCACGTTTCCGCAATCCCAACCAAATCATATTCGTTTACCTCTATTTGCGCAGCCAATTCGTCCACCTTATTACAAATGCTCCTCGCATTAAGACACAAAGCCTTCGGGCTTGTTTTTTTAACGCTCTTAGGCCTATTAGAATTATTATTTACTGTGGCCACATTTGATTTAAACCATTGATTTCTCTGACTGCCACTTTTGTTTTTCTCCTTCCTATCTTTTGCTTTTATCCCTGTTTCCCTTTCCTCTGTCTCCCTGCTCAGGTTCCCAACCCCCTGCCATTTTAGTTTAAACCCCCCCGAACAGTGCTAGCAAACCTCCCCGCAAGGATATTTGTCCCGTTCTGGCTCAGGCATAACCCGTCCGACTTGTACAAGTCCCACCTTCCCCAGAAGCAGGCCCAGTGATCCAGGAAACTAAAGCCCTCCCTCCTGCACCAACTCTTTAGCCACGCATTCATCTGCTCTATCCTTCTATTCCTATACTCACTAGCACGTGGCACCGGGAGTAACCAGAGATTACAACCTTTGAGGTCCTGCTCTTTAATCTGCTACCTAGCTCCCTCAATTCTTGCTGCAGGACCTCATCCCTCTTCCTACCCATGTCATTGGTCCCAATGTGAACCACGACCTCTGACTGTTCACCCTCCCCCTTTAGAATGCCCTGCAGCCGTTCAGTGACATCCTTGACCCTGGCACCAGGGAGGCAACAAACCATCCTGGAGTCATGTCTACAGCCACAGAAACACCTATCTGTTCCCCTTACGATAGAATCCCCTACCACTATTGCTCTGCCACTCTTTTTCCTCCCTTCCTGAGCAGCAGAAGCACCCCTGGTGCCAGGAAGTTGGCTGCTGCTGCCTTCCTCTGGTAAGTCATCCCCCTCAACAGTATCCAAATCGGTATAACAACAGAGAATGCTGGAAAATCTCAACAGGTCAGGCAACATCCGTGGAGAGAAATTTGAGTTGACGTTTCGGGTTGAAACCCTTCTTCAAAACTGGAAAGAAAATATAAAGATCGAAGGCAAAGCTGCGATCGAACAAAAGAAGCTGCCAGGTGAAAGAGAGAAAAACAGAAGGACAGGAGCTGTCCTTATCCTGCCAGTACACTTCACACCTAATCTCAGCTGCCTTTTGTCTCCACGGGCCCATTACCATCTCATCTGGCTTCTAATACCTTTTATTGTCTCCTTTTCTTCTTTTGTTCGATCGCAGCTTTGCCTTCAATCATTTTCGAGCAGCAGAAGCACCCCTGGTGCCAGGAAGTTGGCTGCTGCTGACTTCCTCTGGTGAGTCATCCCCCTCAACAGTATCCAAATTGGTATACCTGTTTGAGAGGGGGATGGCCTGCACTACCTGCCTGCCTCTACTGCTCTGCCTGATGTTCACCCATTTCCCTTCTGCCTGTGCAGCCCTTACCTGCGGTGTGACCACCTCACTAAACATGTTATCCACGACCCTCTCAGCATCGTGAATGCTCCAAAGCCCATCCATCCGCAGCTCCAGCACCGCAATGCGGTCTGCTAGTAGCTGCAGCTGGATGCATTTCTGGCACACATGGTCATCAGGGACACAGGCAGCGTCCCTGAATTCCCACATAGAGCAAGAGGAGCATAACACGGGGCTGGGTTGTCCTGACATGACTTACCCCTTAATTAATTTAAATTAATTCACTATCACCAATTAAAGATAAACTCTAAGGCGCTTGTATGGTTTACCAACATTCCCCGCTACACCAGAAAATACATTAGCAACTATAAACCACAGAGTTAAAGTTTAAAAAAGAGAAATACTCAACAACCAATCACTTACCTGCTCCCTGGTGACACCACACTCTGATTACTTTTTACCTCTCTCCCCACTGCTGAGTTGGTACGCCTCGCTGCTCCCTGGAACTGGTTGGGCCTCATTTGTTCTCTGTCTTCTGTGGCCTCTGGGCAGCTTGTACACCTGGGCGTAAGGTGGCCTGTGCCACCAGACTCGGAGAGTCCTCCTTAAAAGACCTGGGAGTTTCCCTGAATCCCAGTTGATCGGGGGAGTGTGCCCTCCTCTGATGCAACACACTACCCCCTTCGGTGTGGCTGCTGGCTCCCTGTCCTGTCCTGTGGGTTCCGTGCAGCCTGATGCCGCAGGCTGGGGACCCTTGTCTCTCTCTCTGCCCAACGCTACCTCTCCTGTGAGTCCCTCGCCGTTGGAGGTGGTAGGCTGGGGATCCCTATTTTTAGGCTGATCCCTTACCTTGGGCATTCCCTTTTGGGTTGTGGCCCTCCCGGGGCTGGACCGTTTAAACTGGTGCACAGGCAACAATGGTAGTTTAGGCTGTGGAGACCTCCTTAGGGCTCTGGTTACTGGGGGTGTGTCCCAAATAATTGGTGGGAGGGCCCCTCCAGTAACACAAGCCACTGCTCCCACCGGTGCGGTCTGTGAGTCTGCCACAGCTGCAGGCTGATGATCTCTATCTTTAGGGCGGTTCACCCTTGCTGGCCGTTCCCCTCTCTCAGGTTTAAACAATTTACACTGGTTAATGTGTAACCACTTGGTGTGGCGGGGCATCTTTATGGCATAGACCATGGGGCTTGCCTTGTCCACAATGCTGTACGGCCCCATGTACAATGGTTCAAAATTCCCTAACCGGGTAAAGTTCCTCACCATGACCTGATCCCCTATCTCCCACCCGTGGTTGCTGTTGGGTCCTAGCAGCAGTCGGTTACTCCGGTGCTGTTTTCCCATGTTGCCAGCAGCCTGCCAGTGAATCTGCTTAAGGTGTTCAAACAGATTCCTGACGAAGCTGTCCCGGTTCACTTCTCTGAGCTGACCTTACATAAGAACATAAGAACATAAGAAATAGGAGCAGGAGTAGGCCAATTGGCCCCTCGAGCCTGCTCCGCCATTCAATAAGATCATGGCTGATCTGATCCTAACCGCCAATCCACTATGACAGGACTATCTCCTGAATCTAACAGAATTAGACACACGAAACAGGAGCAGGATCAGGCTACACGGCCCCTGGGCCCGCTCCGCTACCCACAGGGCCATGACCGATCCGCACCTAAACTCATGTCCAAATTCCTGCCCGCTCCCCGTAACCCTTAATTCCCTTTTCTTCTAGGAAACTGTCTATTTCTGTTTTAAATTTATGTAATGATGTAGCTTCGACAGCTTTTTGGGGCAGCATATTCCATGGACCTACCACCCTCTGAGTGAAGTAGTTCCTCCTCATCTCAGTTTTGAAAGAGCAGCCCCTTATTTTAAGACTATGCCCCCTAGTTCTAGTTTCACCCATCATCTGGAACATCCTCCCCGCATCCACCCGATCCAACCCCTTCACAATCTTATATGTTTCAATAAGATCGCCTCTCATTCTTCTGAACTCCAATGAGTAGAGTCCCAATCTACTCAACCTCTCCTCATATGTCCATCCCCTCATCCCCGGGATTAACCGAGTGAACCTTCTTTGTACTGACTCGAGAGCAAGTATGTCTTTTCTTAAGTATGGACACCAAAACTGTATGCAGTATTCCAGGTGCGGTCTCACCAATACCTTGTACAACTGAAGCAATACCTCCCTATTTTTATATTCTATCCCCCTAGCAATGAAAGCCAACATTCCATTGGCCTTCTTAATCACTTGCTGCACCTGCATACTAACCTTTTGAGTTTCGTGCACCAGGACCCCCAGATCCCTTTGTACTTCAGTACTTTCCAGTTTCTTGCCATTAAGATAATAAATTGCTCTACGATTTTTCCTGCCAAAGTGCATAACCTCACACTTTCCAGTATTATATTCCATCTGCCAAGTCTCTGCCCACTTACTTAGCCTGTCTATGTCCCCTTGCAGGTTTTTTATGTCCTCCTCTCTCACTACTTTCCCTCCCATCTTAGTATCATCTGCAAACTTTGATATGTTACACTCGGTCCCCTCCTCCAAAATGTTAATATAGATTGTAAAGAGTTGGGGACCCAGCACTGACCCCTGCGGAACACCACTGGTTACTGATTGCCAGTCTGAGAATGAACCATTTATCCCAACTCTCTGCCTTCTGTTAGATAGCCAATCCTCTATCCATGCCAGAATATTACCCCCAATCCCGTGATTTTTTATCTTAAGCAATAATCTTTTGTGTGGCACCTTGTCAAATGCCTTTTGGAAGTCTAAATACACTACGTCCACTGGTTCACCTTTATCCACCCTGTATGTTACTTCCTCAAAGAACTCCAGCAAATTTGTCAAACATGACTTCCCCTTCATAAAACCATGCTGACTTTGTCTTATTGAACTATGATTATCCAAATATCCTGTTACTGTCTCCTTAATAATGGACTCCAAAATTTTACCTACCACAGATGTTAGGCTAACCGGTCTATAGTTTCCAGCCTTCTGTCTACTGCCCTTTTTAAATAAGGGTGTTACATTAGCAGTTTTCCAGTCTGCTGGGACCTTTGCTGAGTCCAGGGAGTTTTGGAAGATTATTACCAATGCATCCACAATCCCTACCGCCACTTCCCTCAAGACCCTTGGATGTAAGCCATCAGGTCCAGGCAATTTATCCGCCTTGAGTCCCATTATTTTACCGAGTACCACTTCCTTAGTGATTTTGATCGTGTTTATCTCCTCCCCCCCTATAGCCCCCTGCTTGTCCATTGTTGGGATATTCTTGGTGTCCTCTACTGTAAAGACTGATACAAAATATTCATTCAGTGTTTTTGCCATCTCCATATTTCCCACCATTAATTTCCCGGTCTCATCCTCGAAGGGACAAACGTTTACTTTAGCCACCCTTTTTCTTTTTATATAACTATAAAAACTCTTACTATCTGTTTTTATATTTTTTGCTAATTTACTTTCATAATCTATCTTCCCTTTCCTAATCAATCTTTTTGTTATTTTTTGCTGTCTTTTAAAGTTTTCCCAATCCTCTACCCTCCCACTAGATTTGGCTACCTTATATGCCCTTGTTTTTAGTCGAATACTATCCTTAATTTCTTTACTTAGCCATGGATGGCTGTCTTTTCTTTTACACCCTTTTCTTCTCAGTGGAATATACTTTTTTTGGAAGTTGTAAAATAACTCCTTAAATGTACACCACTGGTCATGTATCGTCTTACCCTTTAATCTATTTTCCCAATCCACTTTGCTCAATTCTGCTCTCATACCTTCATAGTCTCCTTTATTCAAGCTTAGCATGCTTGTTTGAGATACAACCTCCTCACCCTCTAATTGAACATGGAATTCAACCATGTTATGGTCACTCATTCCAAGGGGATCCTTTACTAAGACATTTTTAATTAATCCTGTCTCGTTACACAGGACCAGATCTAAGGTTGCTAGCCCCCTGGTCGGTTCAGTTACATACTGCTCAAGAAACCCATCCCTAATACACTCAATGAACTCATCCTCAAGGCAGCCCTGCCCAATTTGATTTGTCCAGTTAATATGATAGTTAAAATCCCCCATAATTATAGATGTTCCCTTATTACAAGCTTCAACTATTTCCTGATTGATACTCCGTCCAACCGAGTTGCAACTGTTCGGAGGCCTATAGACTACGCCCACTGGTGTTTTTTTCACCTTCTGTGAGCACCGGGGCTAGCACATGGGTGGGGGTCCGCATAACCCTACCAGTCATGAGCTCGTGTGGGGAATACCCCGAGCTTTTTGACTGGCTGGCTTGGATCCCCATTAGGACCAACGGTAAGACTTCTACCCACTTCTTGGGTGAGTCTCCCGTCTCCTTACGCAGCCTTTCTTTGATGGTACGGTTTAAACGCTTTTGTGAGCGCGTTCAGGACGGCTCTGAGGACGGGATCCCGTACCTGGGCCTGCTTTAGGTCCGGGACCAAAGCTACCCCCTGTGTGCCTCCCTTGTCCCGGATTGCGGCTACCAGACCTGCTCTACAGGGATCCCAGAACTCTCCTTCCCTGGCCCCCTGCTTGGCCACCTCATTGGTCTTTTGGTTGCCCTCCCGCATGGTATGGAGGGATCCTAAATCTATGGCCAAAGGTTTGGACATTTCCCCAGCCTGCTCATTCCCTGTGAATCCCATTAGGCTAAATGGGACCTTGTTAGACCTGGGTGAATTGGTCGGGTGTTCCGAATGGACCACCATGCTGGAAGCTCCAGTGTCCACCAAATATCTCCCCTGCACCATCTCCACCCCCATCTTAACACAGGGCCTGCCCCCCTCATCATATTCAAGGGGACACAAGTCGACAGACTGTGCTGGTTCTAGTCATAGGTCTGGGTTGTATGGGGCAGATGGGGTTAAAGCACCAGTGGCGGTGGCTACCTTCCCTGGGTCAGTTAATAAAACTCGGAGCGCAGCTGCTATTGAATCAAGCGTGGGGGGAGAGATCGGTGTCTCTGTTTTTGGGGCAGGAGCTGGGGAGTTCTTTCCTACATTATCCTTCCATGGATTTCTACAGTCCCTTCTCCAATGCCCATTCTTCCCGCACCCGAAGCAGTTACGCCTCGTATCGGAAGGGTTACCCCTTTCCTGATGCCACTCTTTCTTACTCTGGCTCGGTTTTATTTCATATACTTCTCCTTTTGGTGGGTGCTCTTCGACCCCTCTACCGTTCCGGTAGGCCAGGGTCAGTTGTCTGAACACTGTCTCCTCAGTGACCTGGGGGTCATTCCGGTCAAACCAAAGCTCAGCCTTAGCTCTGATCCACGGCAAGCTGTTTGCCACCAGGCTTCGGAGCCAGTGGGCCAGCTCATTCTGGTTCAGGTGAGCCCGGTTGAGAACTCCATTACAGGCACTCCTGTACACAGGCCACAGCCTGTCTGCGAAAGCCTGTGGGATCTCCCCTGCTAACTGTGTAGTCTTCTCCACCCGGGAGAAAGGACTACCATCGTTCATACCCATGGCCTCCAGAACTTCCTCCCGGATGGCAGCGTACCCCCCTTGCCCCTTCATGCTCTCCGCAGGGAGGGACTGGTAGAGGTTGCCATCCAGGGAGAACAGGAGCATTTTAGCTGTCTCAGAGTCATCGCACTCGTTGATGCCTGCTGCCTGTTCCACTTCCATGAAGTGGACCGAGGGGTCTCCCTTTTGGGTGGGTTTGTTCAGGTGGCTTACCATAGCCCTAAGCTGTTGGGTACCATGGGGAATCACGAATTGCCTTTCAAGGGGTCCCTGACCCCCACCACCACTGGGCGGGCCAAACTTTTGCTGCCGAGCCGGGCACATCGGCCCTGGCTCCGACCTTTCCTGCATTGGCTTGCCCCCTTCTCCCTGCTGCCAAAATTAGTTAAAACCCGGCGCCACAGGTGGTGGTGGTGGGCATTCCTCCCTGCCTTCCTTACAGATTGCCTGTCCTTCCTGCTGCCCAACTGAGTCGATCCCCGGCGCCACAGGTGATGTCTGAACAGTTTCTCCTTCTACTTCTAGGCCCAGCCGGGCCACACCCAGGCTCACTAGGCATACCATGCCTTTTGCCCTGGACAGAGCAAGGTTTAAGCTGTCGATCTGCTTTTGGCAGGGGCCGTGATCTCTCGCTTCAAAGCCCCTAGTGCTTGCTACCTTATAAGCTGCCTGCACTTCTCTTAACCTCTCTTCCTGTTATTTTAATTGCCTGGTAAGGCGGGTGTTCTCTTCTCGTAACACCAACTCATTACCCTTTGCCTTGGTGACTTGACACCGAAAACATTCATGTCGGTTGCGGTGTTTTTCCGCTATCTGTAATTTCTCCTGACTTTGGTTCTTTAATTCCTGCAATAGTCCTTCCCCTGCTAGAGCCCTTGCTTGAGACAGCTGAGCTGATTCCTGCAGCTCTGCTGTTAGTGCCTTAATTCTCTGATCATAAAGCTGGATCTGTCGCAGGGAGCAGACCAACCATACGGCTTTCTCCACAGGCTTTTTGTGGTCTTTGCTCTCAGTCCATTTGGCTGCAGCATCCATGGGACGCTTAGCGCGCAACAGACTGGTCACCCATTTCTTGGTGATATTCACCTTCTCAAACACATAAGAGGAAATCCTCTCTTCCATATTATTTCTCTCTTCAAAAACTGTCTACTGCATCACATCCCTTTTGCCAACGTCCTGTCGTGGTCGCCATTTCTGTAAGGGGTGGTGTGTGGGTCAACTTCACCTCTGACTTATGAGTGGTTCAAACTGCTCCCGCTCCCTTGGTTCTAGGCCTGGAACTTATTTCAGTGTTGTGATGGAAAGTGCAGCAGACTACTGAATTTTGGTGAAAGGAATAAGATCTTTATTGAGAAAGAAAATACACAATACAATAATCTTAACACTCCAAATTGGGGGAACACTTCAAAATATATGAGGGACAATAACAATAGACAGAATACTTCACCCCTCCCAATCCCACTTCACTAGCTAAGTTGGGCTCCAGAGGACCAGGGATAATGCTTACCAAAACGACTTGTTTTGGCAGTTGTAGAGGTTCGCAATTTTGGGGTTCTCTAGATGTGTCGGTTGGGGCCTACCATACCCCAGACACGGTAGAGGACTTCACCTGCATGGCTGGTCAGTCTTCGCGAGTCCGCTGATGCGGTAGGGTGTGTATTGGATCTATCAGGTAAGTACCCAATTTCTTTTGGTCAGAAGTAGGGTTTAGAGTCTTTTCAGTAAAATCTTATGCAGGGGTAAGTCAGGATAGATTGTAGAGTGGAAAAACTTTCGGATCTTCGGTTTTCTTCTGAGTTGGGTTTTGTTGGTCACGATGGCCAAATATTACCCGGTTGCTGGTAATATTTGGTTGTTTGTTTCGTGGGGCCCTGGTCTGCCGCGAGGTCTCCGACGGTGTGTTACTTCTTCGAGAGGGAGCTTCTTTCCTCTCACTCAACTGCTTGAACCGCTTGACCCGAACTGGAACCGCTTCTGAGCTCCGTATCTGTCAACAAACCCTGTTGCTTAGCAACAGCTTCTAAACAGTCCAAGCGTCTCTGTAGTGTCTCTGTAGCTTAGCAACAGCTTCAGCAGATCTTACAGAGCTTGACTGTTAAGGAAAAAAGCAACGAGAAGAAAAAAAACCCTAACAAAAACGGCACCTGATTTTTGCCGGTGGCTCGAGCATTCCGGACAGTTAGCCTTTGGATAACACAAAGTTTCCTGTACTTGGTCTGATCCGCATCGATGTTCCTCAGGGCGAACTGGGCCTCGACCTGAATAAACCACGAGGGCGCTTGCTGCTCCCAGAACTGCGGTAGCTTTAGCGAAACGGCATTTGCTTCTATGCTGTGCTCTTCTTATGTGAAAACGTTCTCAAAAAACGGGGTCACCAATGTAGGAATTAACGAATTCCAATGAATAACGGAGATCAACACAAGAGAACAACTAAACAGGTCTTTACTCAACGGAGATGCCAAAAGGACTGCTTGGGCAGCCCCGTGGTTTGCGACGTGACGTCATCGCGTTTGCCCACGTTTTCCCGCACTCTTAAAGGGGCCACGCCCCGTACATGCTAACTCTATATACAAAACACAGTAATGCCTAACACAATGGTACAGGTTTAGGCTGGTGTTAGAACATCATTAAAGAGAATTATATACAGTTAGCCAGAGTCATTCAGTGCTTCTGCTGCATTATAATATTTAAAGTGCCAACCCGCATCCTGAGAGCGGGTTGGCTGCCCGCCCCCTTGACCCATCTCCGTTAAAATGGAAATGGGCGGGTTGGAGATGTGATGGGGTCGGAATTCAGTTTTTTAACACTTTAACCTGCCACCTGACCTAAACCCACCTCCCAATACACTTCTCCTTGCTTAATTGAAGGTAGGTGTCGGAAGACCCTCGGAGGGTAAGGCCTCCTGTTGAGAGCCCTGATGGCCCTCCTCCTCATTCTGCACACATGTTCCCGTCTTTCTCGCTGCCTCTGCTCCCTCCGCCGTAGATCCTGGAGGCCAAGGTCGACTGACAGTACAGCCCCCATAACTTTTAACAAGTGTTTGAAGCGTTTCAAAAATGAGGGGGTTTTGTACTTGCCAGAACACTCCCTGATACCAAATAACCTTGAAATGACAATATTTGTCCCACACCTTACCTTCCCTCTGTTACTGACCATCGCAGCATCCTCTTGGCCATGATGCTGAAATAAAAGCCACCACAAAGCAACTTTATACATCTATCCACCCAATATGACATCAAGAAATCAACTCATCACCCTTATGCATTCCGTAAGTGACTGTCTTGTGTGTACCTTTGCCTATCCTACTGATGTCACACAGTGCTACCCCAGTGGCTGCAGTATGGCTGGTGGAAGGATGCTGACTTTCAGTGGGGGACACTGTAAATGGCCTTGCTGGTCGACTTTGAGGAACTGGTGGCTGGGAGTGTGAAATTGATTGCTTCTTCTTCATCTTCTTCTTCTCCACTCTCCTCTCCCTCCTCTTGGTCAATCACTGGCTGGGCAGGCCGCATTTCTTGGGTGTGTGAAATGAGGAAGGCACAAGGGTGGAGTTGTGGTGATGGGAGGGCAGGGAAGCAAGAGGTGCATGCCAGAAAGAAGATAATGTATAAGGATACCAGCATCTTGTATCCTTTCAGCTCCGCCGCTGGCCAATGGCTCAGACATGCTCCTGCCAAGAATGGCCTGCACCGTCTCCTCCAAGGGGGTGAAGTGAGGCTAGGAATGGAAGATGTGCCTTGTGATTGGTAGAGATTGTTGGTTAGTGAGTGATGGGGGGGTTGGAGTCATGCATTGAGCAGTGTGTGAGGCTAGTGGTGCAGTAGGTAGGAGACGGCTTTTGTAGATGCATTCACTGACCTTGTCCAGTGGTCTGAGGTCATGAAGCTTCTTTGGGCACTGGAGCCAGGTAGTGGGGGGCGACACTGCTGGCAGTGATAGCCTCAGTGATCTGGCTCCACATCGTTCTTTCTGGAGGGCCTCCTGGCCCCTGTCGGTAGAGGACCTCTCTTGCAGTGTTGACCCCCTACACAAAGCTGGAGTGCTATGCGAGAGACCATGGGTGACCCTTCCCTGGCTTGCTGAACCATTTGTGATAGTGATGAAGCACTTTTCCCATTTTTTTGGATGCGGACGGCAATTCAGCTTTAAGAGCTGAAGATTCCCTTTTAGGAATTCATTTTAATGTTAATTTTTTTTCAGAAGGTAGTTGAGCTGTGAGTGCTGAAAACTGCCTATTTTTTGCCTGTTTTTCATTTTAGAAGGCAGTTCCCCTTTAAGAGACTGAACTACCTTCTGAAATGACAGCCTTGCTTTAACAGAAGGCTGTTCTTGCTGCAATGCTGCTAAGGCCATGCTACAATGGGGCCTCCTGCCGGGACAAATGCCACCAGAACAGCCTTGCATAGTAAGTTTAGCACTGGGTTAATGTTAATTAGCAACCAGCGCCAATTTACCGACCATGCCAGCGTCACCATCTTCGGAGGCTGTTAACTCCAGCCGCGGTGGCACCGGCAGGTTTGTACCGAAATCGTATTTCTAGGCCTACGTATTTAAACCCGAGGTATCTCTGCTGATCCACACTCTGCAGCAGCTTCCCATTGAGTGTCTACTCTCAATCCTTGTTTTTTCTCCCAAAATGTGTTGCCTCACACTAAACCACATTAAACTGCATGTGCCACCTCTCTGCCCATTCTACTGACTTGTCTGTGTTTTTCTGAAATCCATTAAATTCCTTCTCACTCTTTGCCAAAACTTCTACTTATACTTACTCAGGAGGATGTAGTTTGTGAATCAGGGTTTTTACTGGGTGAAGCACCGAGTGCTTGTGAGCATGGAAGAAAGTGAAGAATGCTGTTGTTCCTCAGAAGAGTGTAACAAAACTATTGCCCTGGGCTGAGAAACCGAGTTGTAGTGTCCGTGTGTTGATAAAGACACTGAAGACAGGAATTGGTTCATAGGTGTTTACTAAGCAAAGTCTGGGGGGGGGGGGGTTCTAACGGATATACACAATATACAGGCTTATATAGCCCGAGTGGCCATTACCGGCATTACAGCACACCTGGGGCTCTTAAAGGCACATACACTACAATTCCTCCCCTTTTAGCTAACCAGTACATCATATTTTAAGTAATTATTAATTACATGTTATAAGAAAAATAATATACACATTGCTGTAGTTAATTAATTATAAGTCAGTCTCTCAGGAGGCTTCCTGACTCGGTCCGGATAATGCCTCGGGGGTGTAGTAGTTTCTGGTGGTGTAGTAGGTTCTTTTGGCAAGGCTGATTCGGCTTGAATGCCAGTGTCGGGTTCATCGGGTTCCAGTATCACCGGATCGGAGGTAGATATGGGTATCTCTACTTCATCGTTAGATGTATAGAGTTGTGGTGTAGGTTGTCCCTTTTTGGATGACTTTATGATTTGGTCAGCATGTGGTTCGCCATGTGCTGGCCATCCCTTCACTGTTAAATCGTAGACCCGTGAGAGAGTCGGGTCATTTCTCGTCTCCCTTTCAATGGCAGAATTTGTTACTGGTAGACATTCCACTATGGTAGAGTGGAACATTTCTATTGGGTCTACTGTAGGTGCCTCTTCTACCGTTGGCAACGGTAGGCGCGATAAACTGTCAGCATTCCCATGCTGTTTTGATCCTTTGTATTCTATGTTGTATTGGTGTGCCCCTAGAAAAAGGGACCACCTCTGTAGCCTTTGCGCTGTCATAATGGGAACACCCTTTTTAGGGTTGAATATGGAGATGAGGGGTTGATGGTCAGTCAACAAGGTAAATTTTTGTCCGTGTAGGTAATGGTTGAATTTCTTCACTCCCCATACCAGGCTGAGTGCTTCCCTGTCGATTTGGGCATAGTTACGCTCAGCTGAGTTTAATGAGCGTGACGCAAAAGCTATCGGCCGTTCTGAGCCATCAGGGAATTTATGGGATAATACTGCTCCTATGCCGTAAGGGGATGCATCGCACGCCAGTCTGATTGGCAGTGATGGGTTGTAATGAGCCAAAACTTCTTCGGATGTGATTAAGTCTTTGCATTTATGGAAGGTACGTTTACAGTCTTCGTTCCATTTCCAAATCACTCCTGTTTGTAGAAGTTCATTAAGAGGGTGTAGAAGAGTTGATAAGTTCGGTAAAAATTTATGATAGTAATTTATTAATCCCAGGAACGACCTTAATTGTGAAACATTTTCAGATGCTGGGGCTTTTATGACCGCTTCAATTTTTTCAAGTGACTTATGCAACCCTTCCTTATTAATTATGTGGCCACAATATGATATCTGATTTTGGAAAAATTCGCACTTGGGGCGATTTGCTCGTAGGCCCCGTTCTTTCAGCTTAGTGAGCACCTGCTCCAAATTGGCAAGGTGCTCGTTGTCATTTTCTCCTGTTACAAGGATGTCGTCTAGGTAGCATTGAGTCCCCGGAATCCCTTGCAGGACTTGCTCCATAGCTCTTTGCCAGATAGCTGGAGCTGATGCTACTCCAAAAACTAGTCGATTGTACTGGTACAGGCCTTTGTGTGTGTTTATCGTGAGATACTTTTTAGAGGCCTCCTCAACCTCCATCTGTAGATATGCCTGTGCCAAGTCAATTTTGGTGAAACGTTTCCCTCCGGATAGTGAGGCGAAAATATCTTCTATCCTCGGAAGAGGATACTATACTGTGTGAAGGATTGGGTTTACAGTCACCTTGAAGTCTCCACAGGTGCGAATTTTTCTCTGTTCTTCAGATTTATCATTATTTAATGCTTTTTTCATGACTGGAACGATGGGTGTTGCCCACTCGCTCCAATCTATTTTGGATAATACGCCTGCCTTTTCCAAATTTTCCAGCCCTGCCTCGACTGCTGGACGAATTGTGTATGGCACCGGTCTTGCCTTAAAAAATTTGGGAATTGCTGCATCTTCCACTTTTATTGAGGCGGTGATGCCTTTCAAGGTTCCTAGTTTCTCTTGAAACACTTCTTTGGCGTTGGCCGAGATGTCTTTTAATCGTTCAGGTATGATGTCATCATTGTTTATTTTCTTACTGGTCACCGTCAGTGCCTGAATGGAGTGCCAGTCTAAACGTATCTTTCTGATCCATTCACGTCCCAACAATGGTGGACCACCATCTTGTAGAATGTATAAATACAACTTTTGTATTTCTTTGCCGTTGTATACAACAGGCACCCTTATTTTTCCTTTGGGGTATACTTTCTGCCCCGTATATGTTTTTAAGATAATGGATGTGTCTTTTAGAGGTATATGTGAAAATAGCCTCTCGTAATCCCGTCGATTTATTACGGTTAGAGCTGATCCTGTATCTAGCTCCATTTTAACAGGGGACCCTGCTATCGTGAGGGTAACCCAAATGGTTTGGTAATCATCTTTGGCAAGTACATTATGTAATTTGAGACAGCTTAGTCTCTTGTTTTCGGAGTCGCTATCGCTCTTCTGGTCTTTGGAGCTACTGTCCGTCATCATTTGTACCTTCCTGTACTTTCCTTTATTGATTTTTTTTTTTCTGTCTGTGGATTTATTTTGTCCAGATCGGCATACCTGTGCAATGTGTCCAATCTTTCCGCATTGCCTGCATGCTTTGTCCTTGAATCAGCAGTCCTTCTGGTTATGGGTGGATCTGCCGCAGCGATAACATCTTTCGAAACCCTGTGTCATTTCATGGGTGCCGAAGTCCTGTGTCTTTTGTTGTGTCTCTGCAGCTCCTGTTGCTGCTGCTTCGTATGAATCAGCCATACTGAAAGCTTTGCCCAATGTTAAATTTTTTTCAGAAAGCAGCCTTTTTTGTGTTCCTTCACTTAAGAGACCGCAAACGAATTTGTCTCGAAGATAATCTGCTAGTCCTGCCCCGAATTGGCAGTACTTTGATAGCTTTCTTAATTCGGTTAGGTAAGCAGCGTTACTTTCATTCTTGTGTTGATTTCTCTTGAAGAATTTGAATCGTTCCGCTATCAGCAGCGGTGTTGGGTTTAAGTGCTCCTGCAGGGTATCAACAATTTCTTTAAAATTCTTGTCCTTTGGTTTGGCTGGAGTGATTAAATTTTGTAACAGCCCGTATGCCTTTGCGCCCATTAGGTTCAGCAGTACTGAAGCTTTTTTTTCATCTTCTATTCCATTTGCAGTGCAATATACCTCTACTCTTTCCACGTATGTGGTCCAATCCTCTATTTCGCTATCAAAAGCATCAATATTGCCAGACTTAGGCATTTCAGAAAAGATATGGCGCTTCCCGCGCTTTTCTGCCGCTGCTGCCGATGACAACGCTGTTTCCCGCGGTTTCCGTTCTTTGTTTTTTTAATTTTTTTTTATTTGTTTACAGTTGGAGACTCGTTCCCGCCGGACTTTCTCTGCAGGTCTGAACGCTGACCTGTTTGCCGCGCCGGCCGTCTCCCGAGTGCTCCCTCCCAGTCCGTTATTGCTTGCCTCCGATTTCGCTGCCTGTCTCAGCTGTAGAGCCAGCCGCTGGAGCCCCAGCCTGATGCCCAGGAAGGATTAGCACAGTACCTGCCACCAGCTTGGCCAGCTGGTGAAACCACGGCTTCTCTCACTTTCTTGAGTCTTCTGGACGCCCGAGGAATCGATGTCCTGGAGGTGCTGCCGAATTGCAGGTAAGTCCATTTCCACTTCGTCGCCACTGTCGTGTCCGTGTGTTGATAAAGACACTGAAGACAGGAGTTGGTTCATAGGTGTTTACTAAGCAAAGTCTGGCGGGGGGCTCTAACAGATATACACAATATACAGGCTTATATAGCCCGAGTGGCCATTACCGGCATTACAGCACACCTGGGGCTCTTAAAGGCACATACACTACACTAGTGACCCAGTTCTCAAGGGGCCAGTCTTCAAGCAGAGAATGATTTGGGAGCTTAGATCTTGTGCAAGTAGTGGAGACAGTTTCTTTCATGTGGTTGAGATGATGGAAAAGTAGGAGGAATCCACTACACACACCTACAACACATTGCAGAATGTTTCTCTTGAGGCACAGGACATTTTGGAGAGAGTAATAGTCCAAGGGATTTCTACAGCAAGATGCCAAGTGGAAGTTCCAAGGACATTGGTGGCTTTTGGACTGGGGGCTATCCCTGCTCCCATAGATGTTCTGAGCATCAGTTTAAACATAACACATTCACAGGGCTTCAAGACTTAATTGGGCTATTTAGTCTGTAGTGACACTGACCAGTAGCACATCTTAGCCAGTGGGCTACAAGCAGCAGCGGCAGTGCGGACCTGGGAGGAGCGGCGAGGCGGCAGTGGCGATAAAAGGAGAGCCCGAGGCGCAGGTAGGCCCCACAGCAGCAGCAGCGGCAGTGTGGACCTGGGAGGAGCGGCGAGGCGGCGGTGGCAATAAAAGGTGAGCCCGAGGCGCAGGTAGGCCCCACAGCAGCAGCAACGGCAGTGCGGACCAGGGAGGAGCGGCAGCGGTGATAAAAGGTGAGCCCGAGGCGCAGGTAGGCCCCACAGCAGCAGCAGCGGCAGTGAGGACCTGGGAGGAGCGACAAGGCGGCAGCGGCAATAAAAGGCGAGCCCGAGGCGTAGGTAGGCCCCACAGCAGCAGCAGCGGCAGTGCGGACCTGGGAGGAGCGGCGAGGCGGCGGCGGTGATAAAAGGAGAGTCCGAGGCACAGGTAGGCCCCACAGCAGCAGCAGCGGCAGTGTGGATCTGGGAGGAGCGGCAAGGCGGCGGCAGTGATAAAAGGAGAGCCCGAGGCACAGGTAGGTCCCAGAGCAGCAGCAGAGGCAGTGTGGACCTGGGAGGAGCGGCGAGGCGGCGGCAGCGATAAAAGGAGAGCCCGAGGCACAAGTAGGCCCCACAGCAGCAGCAGCGGCAGTGCGGACCTGGGAGGAACGGCGAGGCAGCGGCGGCGATAAAAGGCAAGCCCGAGGTACAGGTAGGCCCCACAGCAGCAGCAGCGGCAGTGCAGATCTGAGAGGAGCGGCAAGGCGGCGGCAGCGATAAAAGGCGAGCCCGAGGCGCAGGTAGGCCCCACAGCAGCAGCAGAGACAGTGCGGACCTGGGAGGAGCGGCGAGGCGGCGGCGGCGATAAATGGAGAGCCCGAGGTGTAGGTAGGCCCCACAGCAGCAGCAGAGACAGTGCGGACCTGGGAGGAGCGGCGAGGCGGCGGCGGCGATAAATGGAGAGCCCGAGGTGTAGGTAGGCCCCACAGCAGCAGCAGAGACAGTGCGGACCTGGGAGGAGTGGCGAGGCGGCGGCAGCGATAAAAGGCGAGCCCGAGGTGCAGGTATACCCCACAGCAGCAGCAACGGCAGTGCGGACTTGGGAGGAGTGGCGAGGCGGCGGCAGCAATAAAAGGAGAGCCTGAGGCACAGGTAGGCCCCACAGCAGCAGCAGAGACAGTGCGGATCTGGGAGGAGTGGCGAGGCGGTGGCAGCGATAAAAGGCGAGCCCGAGGTGCAGGTAAGCTTACCAATCTCAGAGCTCGGAGAGTGGGAGAGACAAGTAAAAAGTAATCGAAGTGTGACATCACCAGAAAGCAGGTAAGTGATTGGTTGGTGACTATTTCTCTCTTTATCGTTTTTTCCAAACTTAAATTTTGTGATTTATAGTTTCTAGGGCCTCTGTTGTGTAGCGGGGACTGCTGTTAAACAAGGGCCCTTGAGTATATTATTTAATTGTAGTGTAATTGGTGGGATTGATTTGATATAATTTAATTTGAATTAATTAAAGGGTAAGTCATGGCAGGACAGCTCGGTGCCGTGATATGTTCCTCCTGCACTATGTGGGAAATCAGGGACACTTCCTGTGTCCCTGACGACCATGTATGCGGGAAGTGTATCCAGCTGCCGCCACTGGCAGACCGCATTGCGGCGCTGGAGCTGTGAATGGATGCATACTGGAGCATTTGCGATGCTGAGGATGTCGTGGATGGCACATTTAGGGAGTTGGTCACCCCGCAGGTAAAGACTGCACAGGCAGTAAGAGAATGGGTGACCACCAGGCGGTGTAGTAGGTGCAGGCAGGTAGTGCAGTGGCCTCCTGTGTCCATCCATCTCTCAAACAGATATACCGCTTTGGATATTGGTGAGGGAGATGGCTTTCCAGAGGAAGGCAGCAGCAGCCAACTTCCTGGCACCGTGGGTGGTTCTGCTGCACAGGATGGGAGGAAAAAGAGCGGGAGAGCTATAGTGATAGGGGATTCCATTGTAAGGGGAATAGATAGGTGTTTCTGCGGCCGCAAACGAGACTCCAGGATGGTATGTTGCCTCCCTGGTGCAAGGGTCAAGGATGTCTCGGAGCGGCTACAGAGCATTTTGGAAGAGGAGAGTGAACAGCTAGTTGTCATGGTGCATATAGGTACCAACGATATAGGTATAAACTGGGATGAGGTCCTAAATGCTGAATATAGGGGGTTAGGAGGTAAATTAAAAAATAGGACCTCAAAGGTAATAATTTCAGGATTGCTACCGGTGCCATGTGCGAGTCAGAGTAGGAATAGAAGGATATTTCAGATGAATACATGGCTAGCGGTTCTGGGGGAGGTGGGACCAGTACAAAACATACGGTTTGCACCTGGGCAGGATTGGGACCGATGTCCTAGGGGGAGTGTTTGCTAGTGCTGTGGGGGAGGGTTTAAACTAAAATGGCAGGGGGTTGGGAACTTGTGCAGGGAGACAGAGGAAAGGGAAACAAGGATAGAAGCAAAAGACAGGAAGGAGAAAAGCAAAAGTGGCAGCCAGAGTAATCAAGGTTTAAATCAAACATGGCCACAGTAAATAATAATTCTAAAAGCTCTAAGAGTGTTAAAAAAACAAGCCTGAAGACTTTGTGTCTTAATGCAAGGAGCATTCGTAATAAGGTGGATGAATTAGCTGCGCAAATAGATGTAAACGGATATGATATAATTGGGATTACGGAAACATGGCTCCAGGGTGACCAAGGCTGGAAACTCAACATCCAGGGGTATTCAATATTCAGGAAAGACAGGCAAAAAAGAAAAGGAGGTGGGGTAGCATTGCTGGTTAAAGAGGAGATTAACACAAATGTAAGGAAGGATATTAGCTCTGATGATGTAGAATCTGTATGGGTAGAGCTGAGTAATACCAAGGGACAGAAAACGTTGGTGGGAGTTGTGTACAGACCCCCAAACATTAATGCAAAGGTTGGGGATGGCATTAAATGGGAAATTAGAGATGTGTGCAATAACAACACAGCAGTTATCATGGGTGACTTTAATCTACATATAGATTGGGCTAACCAAATTAGTAACAATACTGTGGAGGAGGAAATCCTGGAGTGTATACAGGATGGTTTCCTGGACCAATATATCGAGGAACCAACTAGAGATCAGGCCATCTTAGACTGAGTATTATATAATGAGAATGGAACAATTAACAATCTTGTTGTGCGAGGCCCCTTGGGGCGTAGCGATCATAATATGATAAAATTCTTCATAAGATGGAGAGTGAAGTATTTGACTCAGAGACTAGGGTCCTGAATTTAAATAAAGGAAACTACGATGGTATGAGGCGCGAGTTGGATAGGATTAATTGGGGAATTTTACTCAAAGGGTTGACGGTGGATAGGCAATGGCAAACATTTAAAGATCGCATGGATGAACTACAGAATTTGTTCATCCCTGTTTGGCATAAAAATAAAACAACAAAGGTGAATCAACCGTGGCTAACACGGGAAATTAGGGATAGCATAAGATCCAAGGAGAGAACATATACATTAGCCAGAAAAAGCAGCAAACCTGAGGATTGGGAGCAGTTTAGGATTCAACAAAGGAGGACAAAGGGATTAATTAAGAGCGGGAAAATAGAGTATGAGAGTAAGCTTTCAGGGAACATTTAAACATACTGTAAAATCTTCTATAGATATGTGAAGAGAAAAAGATTGGTGAAGTCAAGCGTAGGCCCCTTGCAGTCAGAATCAGGTGAATTTATAATGGGGAACAAAGAAATGGCAGACCAATTAAATACATACTTTGGTTCTGTCTTCACAAAGGAGGACACAAATAACCTCCCAGAAATGTTGGGGAACATAGGGTCTAATGAAAGGGAGGAACTGAATGAAATCAGTATTTGTAGGGAAATGGTGTTAGGGAAATTGACTGGATTGAAGACCGATAAATCCCCAGGGCCTGATAATCTACATCCTAGGGTACTCAAGGAAGTGGCCCTAGAAATAGTAGATGCATGGCTGGTCATCTTCCAAAATTCTATAGACTCTGGAATAGTTCCCCTGGATTGGAGGGTAGCTAATGTTACCCCACTATTCAAAAAAGGTGGTAGAGAGAAAATGGGGAATAATATCCTAACATCGGTAGTGGGGACAATGCTACAGTCCATTATAAAAGATGTAATAGCAGAGAACTTGGAAAACAGTGACAGGATCGGACAAAGTCAACATGGATTTACAAAAGGTAAATCGTGCTTGACTAATCTACTGGAATTTTTTGAGTATGTAACTGGTAGAATAGATAAGGGAGAACCAGTGGATGTGGTGCATTTGGACTTTCAGAAGGCTTTCGATAAGGTCCCGCATAAGAGATTAGCATTCAAAGTTAAAGCACATGGGGTTGGGGGTAAGGTACTGTCTTGGATAGAGAACTAGTTGGCAGACAGAAAGCAAAGAGTTGGAATAAACAGGCCTTTTTTTGAGTGGCAGGCACTGACTAGTGGGGTACCGCAGGGATCGGTCCTTGGACCCCAGCTATTCACAATATATATTAATGATCTAGACGAGGGAACTAGATGTAATATTTCCAAGTTTGCAGATGACACAAAGCTGGGTGGGCGTGTGTGTTGTGTTGTAAGGATTTCCGGGGGCTTCTTTTAAACTGGTTTAAGGTCATCTACCTGGCCAGCAGTCTTTTTGCTGCTGCACTCTAAACCAATTTACAAACAACGGTTTCGAATCGCTACCCCTCCTTTAGTTCTGAGTGGAGGAACTTATAATTAATGATATTAAAACGGAACACGTGGTTTGGATGAGAGAACAAAATCAAGCTTTATTAACTAAAAGAAACTATAATCACAATATCAAACTATCCCACACGAACACAGTAAAATTGTAAAACTATACAGCAGGGGGGTTGCAGACGGCGAAAATGAGGGATACAATGGCTATAATGTTATTTAAACAATCTTAGCAATTCCCTTAAATCACCATCCCCCCTTAACTCCTGCTAGGTTGCCTTGTTGAGGAGTCAGAAACTCTGCTCACATGTGGTCCAGCGAAGTAAGAGAGAGACAGAGAGAGAGAGAGAGGGAGAGACTCACCTATGGTCCCAGGAAGTCAAGAGAGAGCGAGATAGCTTCAGCATCTATCTTTATACCTGTGAGCCCCCCTGCCATTCTGCCTTGCAAGGGCTGTGTGCAAAATTCCCCACCCAAAAGGGTCCAATAACACAAGAGAAAGCTGTGATAGGCTAACTCAAAGTGGTTAGATTGAGTTAATGTGATTTTCGGAGCTCCCTGTGCTGAAACAAAAGGGAGATACACTGCTCTATTGTCCAGTACTGGGGTGATTTAAAATCCATTCAAATGTTAACGCTTCCCATTCAAGATACAAAAAGTCTCTTCTGCAGTTTAGATGTCCTTTGTCTTCCAAGCCTCTTTTGTCATTCGGCCATGTGGTGCGACTGCCATTTTTATCCCTGGAAATTTAAAAGCACAACGCTCAGGGATACTTTAATCAAAAAAATGAATCTTCAGAACTGTAAATCATTGCGAATTCTTACAGTCCGCCCTTGGATACTTCCAGCTTGCTTGTAGTATCCTCTTGAAGAAATGAGCAATGATTTCTGACCCCCCACAAACAACCATCCCCTGTATTCCTGTTTCTGGCTTAAACAGCTTATTCTGAATATGAATGGCTCCTCCCCCCACACAAGCCACAGTGCTTGCCTGTGAACTCGAACTTGCTGTGGGCTGAGGATTCCTATTCTCAGGCTCACTCCTCACGGGCGGACCGTACCTCCGATGTTGGAGGGGATACCATGGTCCTGGTCCCCGCCTGCCTAGCAGGACCTGCTGGTGTTCTCCTACCACCCCATTGTCCACCCCTCCTCGCTGCCAGAGCTCCTCAAGACTCGGAGCTGTGGGCTGCGGTCTCGGGGTCTCTAATTCCCTAGCCAGCCTTTCCCTGGGTGTTGCCTGTGGGATAGTTCTACTTGGGCTGCCAGTAAAGTCCAGCTGACCTGCCTTCAGGCTGATCATGCAAATCATCCCCTTAAATGCATTTAAAGCCATGTTAAGGCTTTCTATCTCTGCCCTACAGGGGCCATGATCTGCTCTCTCAAACCTTAGGGCGCAGGCCAGCTTATAAGCTGCCTTTGCTTCCCTAAACCTTTCCTCCTGCTCTCTCTTCACACCCTTCCTAACGCAGCCACCTATACCCCGACAGGTCAGCCTACACGCTGCTGCTAACATCCGCAGGGCTACCCACATACTGCAAACAACGAGAGAATCAAGAGCTGATGCTTTCTCCAGATCCAGACCACTTATTAAATCAAAAACTGCCTCCACTCCTACCTGGCTCGCCATTGTAAGGATTCCGGGGGCTTCCTTTAACTGGTTTAAGGTAATCTACCTGGCCAGCAGTCTTTTTGCTGCTGCACTCTAAACCAATTTTCAAACAGTGGTTTCGAATCGCTACCCCTCCTTTAGTTCTGAGTGGAGGAACTTATAATTAATGATATTAAAACGGAACACGTGGTTTGGATGAGAGAAAAAAAATCAAGCTTTATTAACTAAAAGAAACTACAATCAAAATATCAAACTATCCCACACGAACACAGTAAAATTGTAAAACTATACAGCAGGGGGGTTGCAGACGGTGAAAACGAGGGATACAATTGCTACAATGTTATTTAAACAATCTTAGCAATTCCCTTAAATCACCATCCCCCCTTAACTCCTGCTAGGTTGCCTTGTGTGGAGTCAGAAACTCTGCTCACATGTGGTCCAGCGAAGAGAGAGAGAGAGAGAGAGAGAGCTCACCTATGGTCCCAGGAAGTCAAGCGAGAGCGAGCTGGCTTCTCAGCCCTATCTTTATATCTGGTGAGCCCCTCCCGTCTTGCCTTGCAGGCTGTGTGCAAAATTCCCCACCTAAAAGCGTCCAATACACAAGAGAAAGCTGTGATAGGCTAACTCAAAGTGGTTAGATTGAGTTAATGTGATTTTCAGAGCTCCCTGTGCTGAAACAAAAGGGAGATACACTGCTCCATTGTCCAGTACTGGGGTGATTTAAAATCCATTCAAATGTTAACGCTTCCCATTCAAGATACAAAAAGTCTCTTCTGCAGTTTAGATGTTCTTTGTCTTCCAAGCCTCTTTTTGTCATTCGGCCATGTGGTGCGACTGCAATTTTAATCCCTGGAAATTTAAAAGCACATCTCCCAGGGATGCTTTAATCAAAAAAATGAATCTTCAGAACTGTAAATCATTGCGAATTCTTACACCTCGGCCTGATGAGTTATCGAAGACATTCGCTCCCTCACCCTGACGAGTTAATGTGGACATTCGCTCCCTCGTCCTGACGAGTTAGTGGGGACATTTGCTCCCACACCCTGAAGAGTTATCGGAGACATTTTCTCCCTCACCCTGAGTTAGTGGGGAGATTCGCTCGCTCACCATGACGAGTTAGTGGGGACATTCGTTCCCTCGCCCTGTCGAGTTATCGGAGACATTCGCTCACTCACCCTGAGGAGTTAGTGGGGACATTCGCTCTCTCACCTTGACGAGTTAGTGGGACATTCGCTCCGTCAACCTGATGAGTTATTGAAGACATTCGCTCCATCACCCTGATGAGTTAGTGACGACATTCGCTCCCTCGCCCTGACGAGCTAGTGGGGACATTTGCTCTCTCACCCTCACGAGTTAGTGGGGACATTCGCTCCCTCGCCCTGACGAGTTAGTGGGGACATTCGCTCGCTCACCCTGTCGAGTTAGTGAGGACATTCGCTCCCTCGCCCTGATGAGTTAGTGGGGACAATCGCTCCCTCACCCTGACGAGTTATCGGTGACATTCGCTCCCTCGCCCTGACGAGTTATCGGAGATATTCGCTCCCTCAGCCTGACGAATTATTGGGGACATTCGCTCCATCACCCTGACGAGGTAGTGCGGACATTCGCACCATCGCCCTGACGAGTTAGTGGGGAGATTCGCTCACTCACGCTGACGAGTTAGTGGGGGCATTCGCTACCCCGCCCTGACGAGTTAGTGGGGACATTCGCTCGCTCACTCTGACGAGTTAGTGGGGACATTCGCTCCCTCACCCTGAGGAGTTAGTGGCGACATTCGCTCCCTTACCCTGACGAGTTATCGGAGACATTCGCTCCCTCGCCCTGACGAGTTAGTGGGGACATTCTCTCCCTCACCCTGACGAGTTATCGGAGACATTCGCGCCCTCGCCCTGACGAGTTAGTGGGACATTTGCTCCCTCTCCCTGACGAGTTAGTGGGCACATTCTCTCCCTCACCCTGACGAGTTATCGGAGACATTCGCGCCCTCGCCCTGTCGAGTTAGTGGGGACATTCGCTCCCTCACCCTAACGAGTTATCGGAGACATTCCCTTCCTCACCCTGAGGAGTTACTCGGGACATTTGCCCCCTCACCCTGACGAGTTAGTTGGGACATTCGCTCCCTCACCCTGACGAGTTATCGGAGATATACGCTCCCTCACCCTGACGAGTTATTGGGGACATTCGCTCCCTCGGCCTGACGATTTATCGGAGCCATTCGCTCCCTCACCCTGACCAGTTAGTGTGGACATTCGCTCCATCGTCCTGACGAGTTAGTGGGGACATTTGCTCCCTCACCCTGCCGAGTTATCGGAGACATTCTCTCCCTCAACCTGATGAGTTAGTGGGGAGATTCGCTCCCTCACCCTGATGAGTTAGTGGGGACATTCGCTCCCTCGCCCTGACAATTTAGTGGGTATATTTGCTTCCTCACCCTGACGAGTTATCGGAGACATTCGCTCCCTCACCCTGAGGAGGTAGTGGGGACATTCGCTCCCTCACCCTGACGAGTTTGTGGGGCCATTCGCTCCCTCACCCTGACCAGTTAGTGGGGACATTCGCTCCCTCACCCTGACGAGTTATCGGAGACATTCGCTCCCTCGACCTGACGAGTTAGTGGGGACATTTGCTCCCTCACCCTGACGAGTTATCGGAGACATTCGCTCCCTCGCCCTGACGAGTTAGTGGGGACATTCGCTCCCTCACCCTGACGAGTTATCGGAGATATTCGCTCCCTCGACCTGACGAGTTAGTGTGGACATTCGATCGCCACCCTGTCGAGTTAGTGGGGACATTCGCTCCCTCACCCTGACGAGTTAGTGGGTACATTCTCTCGCTCACCCTGAGGGGTTAGTGGGGACATTCGCTCCCTCACCCTGACGAGTTAGTGGGGACATTCGCTCCCTCACCCTGACTAGTTATCGGAGACATTCGCTCCCTCACCCTGACTAGTTATTGGGGACATTCGCTCCCTCACCCTGACCAGTTAGTGGGGACATTCGCTCCCTCACCCTGACTAGTTATTGGGGACATTCGCTCCCTCACCCTGACCAGTTAGTGGGGACATTCGCTCCCTCACCCTGACTAGTTATCGGAGACATTCGCTCCCTCACCCTGACTAGTTATTGGGGACATTCGCTCCCTCACCCTGACGAGTTATCGGAGACATTCGCTCCCTCACCCTGACGGGTTATCGGAGACATTCGCTCCATCACCCTGACGAGTTATCAGAGACATTCGCTCCCTCGCCCTGACGAGTTAGTGGGGACATTCGCTCCCTCACCCTGACGAGGTATCGGAGACATTCGCTCCCTCGCCCTGACGAGTTAGTGGGGACATTCGCTCCCTCACCTTGACGAGTTAGTGGGACATTCGCTCCGTCAACCTGACGAGGTATCGGAGACATTCGCTCCATCACCCTGATGAGTTAGTGACGACATTCGCTCCCTCGCCCTGACGAGCCTGTGGGGACATTTGCTCTCTCACCCTCACGAGTTAGTGGGGACATTCGCTCCCTCGCCCTGACGAGTTAGTGGGGACATTCGCTCGCTCACCCTGTCGAGTTAGTGGGGACAATCGCTCCCTCACCCTGACGAGTTATCGGTGACATTCGCTCCCTCGCCCTGACGAGTTATCGGAGATATTCGCTCCCTCAGCCTGACGAGGTAGTGCGGACATTCGCTCCATCGCCCTGACGAGTTAGTGGGCACATTCGCTCCCTCACCCTGTCGAGTTAGTGGGGACATTCGCTCCCTCACCTTGACGAGTTATCGGAGACATTCGCTCCCTCGCCCTAACGAGTTATCGGAGACATTCCCTTCCTCACCCTGAGGAGTTACTCGGGACATTTGCCCCCTCACCCTGACGAGTTAGTTGGGACATTCGCTCCCTCACCCTGACGAGTTATCGGAGACATTCGCTCCCTCACCTTGACGAGTTATCGGAGACATTCGCTCCCTCGCCCTAACGAGTTATCGGAGACATTCCCTTCCTCACCCTGAGGAGTTACTCGGGACATTTGCCCCCTCACCCTGACGAGTTAGTGGGGACATTCGCTCACTCACCCTGACGAGTTATCAGAGACATTCGCTCCCTCACCCTGACGAGTTATCGGAGATATACGCTCCCTCACCCTGACGAGTTATTGGGGACATTCGCTCCCTCGGCCTGACGATTTATCGGAGCCATTCGCTCCCTCACCCTGACCAGTTAGTGTGGACATTCGCTCCATCGTCCTGACGAGTTAGTGGGGACATTCTCTCCCTCAACCTGATGAGTTAGTGGGGAGATTCGCTCCCTCACCCTGACGAGTTTTCGGAGACATTCGCTCCCTCGCCCTGTCGAGTTAGTAGGGACATTCGCTCCCTCACCCTGATGAGTTAGTGGGGACATTCGCTCCCTCACCCTGATGAGTTAGTGGGGACATTCGCTCCCTCGCCCTGACAATTTAGTGGGTATATTTGCTTCCTCACCCTGACGAGTTATCGGAGACATTCGCTCCCTCGCCCTGACGATTTATCAGAGACATTCGCTCCCTCACCCTGACGAAGTAGTGGGGATATTCGCTCCCTCACCCTGACGAGTTAGTGAGTACATTCGCTCACTCACCCTGTGGAGTTAGTGGGGTTATTTGCTCCCTCACCCTGACGAGTTAGTGGGGACATTCGCTCCCTCACCCTGACGAGTTATCGGCCACAATCTCTCCCTCACCCTGATGAGTTAGTGAGTACATTCGCTCACTCACCCTGACGAGTTATCAGAGACATTCGCTCCCTCGCCCTGACGAGTTATCGGAGACATTCGCTCCCTCACCCTGACGAGTTATCGGAGACATTCGCTCCCTTGCCCTGAAGCGTAAGTGGGAACATTCGCGCGCTCACCCTGACGAGTTAGTGGTTACATTCACTCGCTCACCCTGACAAGGTAGTGGGGACATTCGCTCCTTCACCGTGACGAGTTAGTGGGGACATTCGCGCCCTCGCCTTGACGAGTTAGTGGGGACATTCGCGCGCTTACCCTGAGGAGTTAGTGGGACATTCGCCCCCTCACCCTGACGAGTTAGTGGGGAAATTCACTCCCTAACCCGGACGAGGTTTCGGAGACATTCGCTCCCTCAACCTGAAGAGTTAGTTGGGACATTCGCTCCCTCACCATGACGAGTTATCGGAGACATTCGCTCCCTCACCCTGACGAGTTATTGGGGACATTCGCTCCCTCGGCCTGACGAGTTATCGGAGCCATTCGCTCCCTCACCCTGACGAGTTAGTGTGGACATTCGCTCCCTCGTCCTGAGGAGTTAGTGGGGACATTCGCTCCCTAACCCTGACGAGTTATCGGAGACATTCGCTCCCTCGCCTTGACGAGTTAGTGGGACATTTGCTCCCTCACCCTAACGAGTTATTGGAGACATTCGCTCCCTCACCCTGACGAGTTAGTGGGGATATTCGTTCCCTCGCCCTGACGAGTTAGTGGGGAAATTCGCTCACTCACCCTGACGAGTTAGTGGGGACATTCGCTCCCTCGCCCTGACGAGTTAGTGGGGAAATTCGCTCGCTCACCCTGACGAGTTAGTGGGGACATTCGCTCCCTCGCCTTGACGAGTGATCGGAGACATTCGCTCCCTCACCCTGAGGAGTTAGTGGGGACATTCGCTGCCACACCCTGACTAGTTAGTGGGGTCATTCGCTCCCTCACCCTGACGAGGTGGTGGGGACATTCGCTCCCTCGCCCTGAAGAGTTAGTGGGGACATTCGCTCCCTCACCATGACGTGTTATCGGAGACATTAGCCCCCTCGCCCTGACGAGTTAGTGGGGACATTCGCTCCCTCACCCTGACGAGTTATCGGAGACATTATCTCACTCGCCCTGATGAGTTCGTGGGGACCATCGCTGCCTCACCCTGACGAGTTAGTGGGGACATTCGGTCCCTCGCCCTGATGAGTTAGTCGGTACATTCGCTCCCTCACCCTGACGAGTTATCGGAGACATTCGCTCACTCACCCTGATGAGCTAGTGGGGACATTCACTCCATCGCCCTGACGAGTTAGTTGGGACATTCGCTCCCTCACCCTGACGAGTTACTGGGGACATTTGCTCCCTCACCCTGACGAGTTATGGAAGACATTCGCTCCCTTGCCCTGCCGAATTATCGGAGACATTCGCTCGCTCACCCTGACGAGTTATTGGGGACATTCGCTCCCTCGGCCTGACGAGTTATCGGAGCCATTCGCTCCCTCACCCTGACGAGTTAGTGTGGACATTCGCTCCCTCATCCTGACGAGTTAGTGGGGACATTCGCTCCCTCGCCCTGTCGAGTTATCGGAGCCATTCGCTCACTCACCCTGAGGAGGTAGTGGGGACATTCGCTCCCTCACCCTGACGAGTTAGTGGGGACATTCGCTCCCTCAACCCGACGAGTTACTGGGGACATTCGCTCCCTCAACCTGATGAGTTAGTGGGTACATTCTCTCGCTCACCCTGAGGGGTTAGTGGGGACATTCGCTCCCTCACCCTGACGAGTTTGTGGGGACATTCGCTCCTCACCCTGACCAGTTAGTGGGGACATTCGCTCCCTCACTCTGACGAGTTATCGGAAACATTCGCTCCCTCACCCTGATGAGTTATCGGAGACATTCGCTCCCTCACCCTGACCAGTTATTGGGGACATTCGCTCCCTCGCCTTGACGAGTGATCGGAGACATTCGCTCCCTCACCCTGAGGAGTTAGTGGGGACATTCGCTCCCTTGCCCTGACGTGTAAGTGGGGACATTCGCTCGCTCACCCTGACGAGTTAGTGGGGACATTCACTCCCTCACCCTGACAAGGCAGTGGGGACATTCGCGCCCACACCCTGATGAGTTAGTGGGGACATTCGCTCCTTCACCGTGATGAGTTAGTGGGGATATTCGCGCCCTCGCCCTGACGAGTTAGTGGGGACATTCGCGCGCTCACCCTGAGGAGTTAGTGGGACATTCGCCCCCTCACCCTGACGAGTTAGTGGGGAAATTCGCTCCCTAAACCCGACGAGGTTTCGGAGACATTCGCTCCCTCAACCTGACGAGTTAGTTGGGACATTCGCTCCCTCACCATGACGAGTTATCGGAGACATTCGCTCCCTCACCCTGACGAGTTATTGGGGACATTCGCTCCCTCGGCCTGACGAGTTATCGGAGCCATTCGCTCCCTCACCCTGACGAGTTAGTGTGGACATTCGCTCCCTCGTCCTGACGAGTTATTGGGGACATTCGCTCCCTCGGCCTGACGAGTTATCGGAGCCATTCGCTCCCCCACGCTGACGAGTTAATGTGGACATTCGCTCCCTCACCCTGACGAGTTATCGGAGACATTCTCTCCCTCACCCTGACGAGTTATCGGAGACATTCGCTCCCTCGCCTTGACGAGTTAGCGTGGCAATTCGCTCCCTACCCTGACGAGTTAGTGGGACATTTGCTCCCTCACCATAACG
This sequence comes from Somniosus microcephalus, assembly GCF_052327205.1. Classification (NCBI taxonomy): domain Eukaryota; kingdom Metazoa; phylum Chordata; class Chondrichthyes; order Squaliformes; family Somniosidae; genus Somniosus; species Somniosus microcephalus. Next base: position 189,750,987 of record NC_140989.1, read on the forward strand.
ATTTATTGGAGACATTCGCTCCCTCACCCTGACGAGTTAGTGGGGATATTCGTTCCCTCGCCCTGACGAATTAGTGGGGACATTCGCTCACTCACCCTGACGAGTTAGTGGGGACATTCGCTCCCTCGCCTTGACGAGTGATTGGAGACATTCGCTCCCCCACCCTGAGGAGTTAGTGGGGACATTCGCTGCCACACCCTGAAGAGTGAGTGGGGACATTCGCTCCCTCACCCTGACGTGTTATCGGAGACATTAGCTCCCTCGCCCTGACGAGTTAGTGGGGACATTCGCTCCCTCACCCTGACGAGTTATCGGAGACATTAGCTCCCTCGCCCTGATGTGTTCGTGGGGACCATCGCTCCCTCACCCTGACGAGTTAGTGGGGACATTCGGTCCCTCGCCCTGATGAGCTAGTGGGGACATTCGCTCCCTCACCCTGACGAGTTATCGAAGACATTCGCTCCCTCGCCCTGACGAGTTATCGAAGACATTGGCTCCCTCGCCCTGACGAGTTATCGGAGACATTTGCTCCCTCACCCTGACAAGTTACTGGGGACATTCACTCCATCGCCCTGACGAGTTAGTGGGGACATTCGCTCCCACACCCTGACGAGTTAGTGGGGACATTCGCTCACTTAACCTGAGGAGGTAGTGGGGACATTTGCTCCCTCACCCTGACGAGTTAGTGGGTACATTCGCTCCCTCACCCTGACGAGTTTGTGGGGACATTCGCTCCCTCACCCTGACCAGTTAGTGGGGACATTCGCTCCCTCACTCTGACGAGTTATCGGAGACATTCGCTTCCTCACCCTGACCAGTTATTGGGGACATTCGCTCCCTCACCCTGACCAGTTATTGGGGACATTCGCTCCCTCACCCTGACGAGTTATCGGAGACATTCGCTCCCTCGACCTGACGAGTTAGTGGGGACATTTGCTCCCTCACCCTGACGAGTTATCGGAGACATTCGCTCCCTCGCCCTGACGAGTTAGTGGGGACATTCGCTCCCTCACCCTGACCAGTTAGTGGGGACATTCGCTCCCTCAATCTGACGAGTTATCGGAGACATTCGCTCCCTCACCCTGACCAGTTATTGGGGACATTCGCTCCCTCACCCTGACCAGTTATTGGGGACATTCGCTCCCTCACCCTGACGAGTTATCGGAGGCATTTGCTCCCTCACCCTGCCGAGTTAGTGTTTACATTCGCTCCCTCACCCTGACGTTTTATCGGAGATATTCGCTCCCTCGCCCTGACGATTTATCAGAGACATTCGCTCCCTCACCCTGACGAGTTATCGGAGACATTCGCTCCCTCGACCTGACGAGTTAGTGGGGATATTCGCTCCCTCACCCTGACGAGTTAGTTGGGACATTCGCTCCCTCACCCTGATGAGTTATTGAGTACATTCGCTCACTCACCCTGAGGAGTTAGTGGGGTTATTTGCACCCTCACCCTGACGAGTTAGTGGGGATATTCGCTCCCTCACCCTGACGAGTTATCAGAGACATTCGCTCCCTCACCCTGACGAGTTATCGGAGACATTCGCTCCCTCGCCCTGACGAGTTATTGGGGACATGCGCTCCCTCACCTTGACGAGTTATCGGAGACATTCGCTCCCTTGCCCTGAAGTGTAAGTGGGGACATTCGCTCGCTCACCCTGACGAGTTAGTGGGGACATTCACTCCCTCACCCTGACAAGGCAGTGGGGACATTCGCGCCCACACCCTGATGAGTTAGTGGGGACATTCGCTCCTTCACCGTGATGAGTTAGTGGGGATATTCGCGTCCTCGCCCTGACGAGTTAGTGGGGACATTCGCGCGCTCACCCTGAGGAGTTAGTGGGACATTCGCCCCCTCACCCTGACGAGTTAGTGGGGAAATTCGCTCCCTAAACCCGACGAGGTTTCGGAGACATTCGCTCCCTCAACCTGACGAGTTAGTTGGGACATTCGCTCCCTCACCATGACGAGTTATCGGAGACATTCGCTCCCTCACCCTGACGAGTTATTGGGGACATTCGCTCCCTCGGCCTGATGAGTTATCGGAGCCATTCGCTCCCTCACCCTGACGAGTTAGTGTGGACATTCGCTCCCTCGTCCTGACGAGTTATTGGGGACATTCGCTCCCTCGGCCTGACGAGTTATCGGAGCCATTCGCTCCCTCACCCTGACGAGTTAATGTGGACATTCGCTCCCTCACCCTGACGAGTTATCGGCGACATTCTCTCCCTCACCCTGACGAGATATCGGAGACATTCGCTCCCTCGCCTTGATGAGTTAGCGTGGCAATTCGCTCCCTACCCTGACGAGTTAGTGGGACATTTGCTCCCTCACCATAACGATTTATTGGAGACATTCGCTCCCTCACCCTGACGAGTTAGTGGGGATATTCGTTCCCTCGCCCTGACGAATTAGTGGGGACATTCGCTCACTCACCCTGACGAGTTAGTGGGGACATTCGCTCCCTCGCCCTGAGGAGTTAGTGGGGAAATTCGCTCGCTCACCCTGACGAGTTAGTGGGGACATTCGCTCCCTCGCCTTGACGAGTGATTGGAGACATTCGCTCCCCCACCCTGAGGAGTTAGTGGGGACATTCGCTGCCACACCCTGACGAGTTAGTGGGGTCATTCGCTCCCTCACCCTGACGAGGTGGTGGTGGGGACATTCGCTCCCTCGCCCTGAAGAGTTAGTGGGGACATTCGCTCCCTCACCCTGACGTGTTATCGGAGACATTAGCTCCCTCGCCCTGACGAGTTAGTGGGGACATTCGCTCCCTCACCCTGACGAGTTATCGGAGACATTAGCTCCCTCGCCCTGATGAGTTCGTGGGGACCATCGCTCCCTCACCCTGACGAGTTAGTGGGGACATTCGGTTCCTCGCCCTGACGAGTTAGTGGGTACATTCGCTCCCTCACCCTGACGAGTTATCGGAGACATTCGCTCCCTCACCCTGATGAGCTAGTGGGGACATTCGCTCCCTCAACCTGACGAGTTATCGAAGACATTCGCTCCCTCGCCCTGACGAGTTATCGAAGACATTGGCTCCCTCGCCCTGACGAGTTATCGGAGACATTTGCTCCCTCACCCTGACAAGTTACTGGGGACATTCACTCCATCGACCTGACGAGTTAGTGGGGACATTCGCTCCCTCACCCTGACGAGTTAGTGGGGACATTCGCTCCCTCGCCCTGACGAGTTAGCGGGTACATTCGCTCCCTCACCCTGACGAGTTATCGGAGACATTAGCTCCCTCGCCCTGATGTGTTCGTGGGGACCATCGCTCCCTCACCCTGACGAGTTAGTGGGGACATTCGGTCCCTCGCCCTGATGAGCTAGTGGGGACATTCGCTCCCTCACCCTGACGAGTTATCGAAGACATTCGCTCCCTCGCCCTGACGAGTTATCGAAGACATTGGCTCCCTCGCCCTGACGAGTTATCGGAGACATTTGCTCCCTCACCCTGACAAGTTACTGGGGACATTCACTCCATCGCCCTGACGAGTTAGTGGGGACATTCGCTCCCACACCCTGACGAGTTAGTGGGGACATTCGCTCACTTAACCTGAGGAGGTAGTGGGGACATTTGCTCCCTCACCCTGACGAGTTAGTGGGTACATTCGCTCCCTCACCCTGACGAGTTTGTGGGGACATTCGCTCCCTCACCCTGACCAGTTAGTGGGGACATTCGCTCCCTCACTCTGACGAGTTATCGGAGACATTCGCTTCCTCACCCTGACCAGTTATTGGGGACATTCGCTCCCTCACCCTGACCAGTTATTGGGGACATTCGCTCCCTCACCCTGACGAGTTATCGGAGACATTCGCTCCCTCGACCTGACGAGTTAGTGGGGACATTTGCTCCCTCACCCTGACGAGTTATCGGAGACATTCGCTCCCTCGCCCTGACGAGTTAGTGGGGACATTCGCTCCCTCACCCTGACCAGTTAGTGGGGACATTCGCTCCCTCAATCTGACGAGTTATCGGAGACATTCGCTCCCTCACCCTGACCAGTTATTGGGGACATTCGCTCCCTCACCCTGACCAGTTATTGGGGACATTCGCTCCCTCACCCTGACGAGTTATCGGAGGCATTTGCTCCCTCACCCTGCCGAGTTAGTGTTTACATTCGCTCCCTCACCCTGACGTTTTATCGGAGATATTCGCTCCCTCGCCCTGACGATTTATCAGAGACATTCGCTCCCTCACCCTGACGAGTTATCGGAGACATTCGCTCCCTCGACCTGACGAGTTAGTGGGGATATTCGCTCCCTCACCCTGACGAGTTAGTTGGGACATTCGCTCCCTCACCCTGATGAGTTATTGAGTACATTCGCTCACTCACCCTGAGGAGTTAGTGGGGTTATTTGCACCCTCACCCTGACGAGTTAGTGGGGATATTCGCTCCCTCACCCTGACGAGTTATCAGAGACATTCGCTCCCTCACCCTGACGAGTTATCGGAGACATTCGCTCCCTCGCCCTGACGAGTTATTGGGGACATGCGCTCCCTCACCTTGACGAGTTATCGGAGACATTCGCTCCCTTGCCCTGAAGTGTAAGTGGGGACATTCGCTCGCTCACCCTGACGAGTTAGTGGGGACATTCACTCCCTCACCCTGACAAGGCAGTGGGGACATTCGCGCCCACACCCTGATGAGTTAGTGGGGACATTCGCTCCTTCACCGTGATGAGTTAGTGGGGATATTCGCGTCCTCGCCCTGACGAGTTAGTGGGGACATTCGCGCGCTCACCCTGAGGAGTTAGTGGGACATTCGCCCCCTCACCCTGACGAGTTAGTGGGGAAATTCGCTCCCTAAACCCGACGAGGTTTCGGAGACATTCGCTCCCTCAACCTGACGAGTTAGTTGGGACATTCGCTCCCTCACCATGACGAGTTATCGGAGACATTCGCTCCCTCACCCTGACGAGTTATTGGGGACATTCGCTCCCTCGGCCTGATGAGTTATCGGAGCCATTCGCTCCCTCACCCTGACGAGTTAGTGTGGACATTCGCTCCCTCGTCCTGACGAGTTATTGGGGACATTCGCTCCCTCGGCCTGACGAGTTATCGGAGCCATTCGCTCCCTCACCCTGACGAGTTAATGTGGACATTCGCTCCCTCACCCTGACGAGTTATCGGCGACATTCTCTCCCTCACCCTGACGAGATATCGGAGACATTCGCTCCCTCGCCTTGATGAGTTAGCGTGGCAATTCGCTCCCTACCCTGACGAGTTAGTGGGACATTTGCTCCCTCACCATAACGATTTATTGGAGACATTCGCTCCCTCACCCTGACGAGTTAGTGGGGATATTCGTTCCCTCGCCCTGACGAATTAGTGGGGACATTCGCTCACTCACCCTGACGAGTTAGTGGGGACATTCGCTCCCTCGCCCTGAGGAGTTAGTGGGGAAATTCGCTCGCTCACCCTGACGAGTTAGTGGGGACATTCGCTCCCTCGCCTTGACGAGTGATTGGAGACATTCGCTCCCCCACCCTGAGGAGTTAGTGGGGACATTCGCTGCCACACCCTGACGAGTTAGTGGGGTCATTCGCTCCCTCACCCTGACGAGGTGGTGGTGGGGACATTCGCTCCCTCGCCCTGAAGAGTTAGTGGGGACATTCGCTCCCTCACCCTGACGTGTTATCGGAGACATTAGCTCCCTCGCCCTGACGAGTTAGTGGGGACATTCGCTCCCTCACCCTGACGAGTTATCGGAGACATTAGCTCCCTCGCCCTGATGAGTTCGTGGGGACCATCGCTCCCTCACCCTGACGAGTTAGTGGGGACATTCGGTTCCTCGCCCTGACGAGTTAGTGGGTACATTCGCTCCCTCACCCTGACGAGTTATCGGAGACATTCGCTCCCTCACCCTGATGAGCTAGTGGGGACATTCGCTCCCTCAACCTGACGAGTTATCGAAGACATTCGCTCCCTCGCCCTGACGAGTTATCGAAGACATTGGCTCCCTCGCCCTGACGAGTTATCGGAGACATTTGCTCCCTCACCCTGACAAGTTACTGGGGACATTCACTCCATCGACCTGACGAGTTAGTGGGGACATTCGCTCCCTCACCCTGACGAGTTAGTGGGGACATTCGCTCCCTCGCCCTGACGAGTTAGCGGGTACATTCGCTCCCTCACCCTGACGAGTTATCGGAGACATTCGCTCCCTCACCCTGACGAGTTGTGGGGACATTTGCTCCCTCACCCTGACGAGTTATCGAAGACATTCTCTCCCTCACCCTGACGAGTTAGTGGGGACATTCGCTCCCTCGGCCTGACGAGTTATCGGAGCCATTCGCTCCCTCACCCTGACGAGTTAGTGTGGACATTCGCTCCCTCGTCCTGACGAGTTAGTCGGGACATTCGCTCCCTCACCCTGTCGAGTTATCGGAGACATTCGCTCACTTAACCTGAGGAGGTAGTGGGGACATTTGCTCCCTCACCCTGACGAGTTAGTGGGTACATTCGCTCCCTCACCCTGACGAGTTTGTGGGGACATTCACTCCCTCACCCTGACCAGTTAGTGGGGACATTCGCTCCCTCACCCTGACGAGTTACTGGGGACATTTGCTCCCTCACCCTGACGAGTTATGGAAGACATTCACTCCCTTGCCCTGCCGAATTATCGGAGACATTCGCTCGCTCACCCTGACGAGTTATTGGGGACATTCGCTCCCTCGGCCTGACGAGTTATCGGAGCCATTCGCTCCCTCACCCTGACGAGTTAGTGTGGACATTCGCTCCCTCGTCCTGACGAGTTAGTGGGGACATTCGCTCCCTCGCCCTGTCGAGTTATCGGAGCCATTCGCTCACTCACCCTGAGGAGGTAGTGGGGACATTCGCTCCCTCACCCTGACGAGTTAGTGGGGACATTCGCTCCCTCAACCCGACGAGTTACTGGGGACATTCGCTCCCTCAACCTGATGAGTTAGTGGGTACATTCTCTCGCTCACCCTGAGGGGTTAGTGGGGACATTCGCTCCCTCACCCTGACGAGTTTGTGGGGACATTCGCTCCTCTCCCTGACCAGTTAGTGGGGACATTCGCTCCCTCACTCTGACGAGTTATCGGAGACATTCGCTCCCTCACCCTGATGAGTTATCGGAGACATTCGCTCCCTCACCCTGACCAGTTATTGGGGACATTCGCTCCCTCGCCTTGACGAGTGATCGGAGACATTCGCTCCCTCACCCTGAGGAGTTAGTGGGGACATTCGCTCCCTTGCCCTGACGTGTAAGTGGGGACATTCGCTCGCTCACCCTGACGAGTTAGTGGGGACATTCACTCCCTCACCCTGACAAGGCAGTGGGGACATTCGCGCCCACACCCTGATGAGTTAGTGGGGACATTCGCTCCTTCACCGTGATGAGTTAGTGGGGATATTCGCGCCCTCGCCCTGACGAGTTAGTGGGGACATTCGCGCGCTCACCCTGAGGAGTTAGTGGGACATTCGCCCCCTCACCCTGACGAGTTAGTGGGGAAATTCGCTCCCTAAACCCGACGAGGTTTCGGAGACATTCGCTCCCTCAACCTGACGAGTTAGTTGGGACATTCGCTCCCTCACCATGACGAGTTATCGGAGACCTTCGCTCCCTCACCCTGACGAGTTATTGGGGACATTCGCTCCCTCGGCCTGACGAGTTATCGGAGCCATTCGCTCCCTCACCCTGACGAGTTAGTGTGGACATTCGCTCCCTCGTCCTGACGAGTTATTGGGGACATTCGCTCCCTCGGCCTGACGAGTTATCGGAGCCATTCGCTCCCCCACGCTGACGAGTTAATGTGGACATTCGCTCCCTCACCCTAACGAGTTATCGGCGACATTCTCTCCCTCACCCTGACGAGTTATCGGAGACATTCGCTCCCTCGCCTTGACGAGTTAGCGTGGCAATTCGCTCCCTACCCTGACGAGTTAGTGGGACATTTGCTCCCTCACCATAACGATTTATTGGAGACATTCGCTCCCTCACCCTGACGAGTTAGTGGGGATATTCGTTCCCTCGCCCTGACGAATTAGTGGGGACATTCGCTCACTCACCCTGACGAGTTAGTGGGGACATTCGCTCCCTCGCCTTGACGAGTGATTGGAGACATTCGCTCCCCCACCCTGAGGAGTTAGTGGGGACATTCGCTGCCACACCCTGAAGAGTGAGTGGGGACATTCGCTCCCTCACCCTGACGTGTTATCGGAGACATTAGCTCCCTCGCCCTGACGAGTTAGTGGGGACATTCGCTCCCTCACCCTGACGAGTTATCGGAGACATTAGCTCCCTCGCCCTGATGTGTTCGTGGGGACCATCGCTCCCTCACCCTGACGAGTTAGTGGGGACATTCGGTCCCTCGCCCTGACGAGTTAGTGGGTACATTCGCTCCCTCACCCTGACGAGTTATCGGAGACATTCGCTCCCTCACCCTGATGAGCTAGTGGGGACATTCGCTCCCTCACCCTGACGAGTTATCGAAGACATTCGCTCCCTCGCCCTGACGAGTTATCGAAGACATTGGCTCCCTCGCCCTGACGAGTTATCGGAGACATTTGCTCCCTCACCCTGACAAGTTACTGGGGACATTCACTCCATCGCCCTGACGTGTTAGTGGGGACATTCGCTCCCACACCCTGACGAGTTAGTGGGGACATTCGCTCACTTAACCTGAGGAGGTAGTGGGGACATTTGCTCCCTCACCCTGACGAGTTAGTGGGTACATTCGCTCCCTCACCCTGACGAGTTTGTGGGGACATTCGCTCCCTCACCCTGACCAGTTAGTGGGGACATTCGCTCCCTCACTCTGACGAGTTATCGGAGACATTCGCTTCCTCACCCTGACCAGTTATTGGGGACATTCGCTCCCTCACCCTGACCAGTTATTGGGGACATTCGCTCCCTCACCCTGACGAGTTATCGGAGACATTCGCTCCCTCGACCTGATGAGTTAGTGGGGACATTTGCTCCCTCACCCTGACGAGTTATCGGAGACATTCGCTCCCTCGCCCTGACGAGTTAGTGGGGACATTCGCTCCCTCACCCTGACCAGTTAGTGGGGACATTCGCTCCCTCAATCTGACGAGTTATCGGAGACATTCGCTCCCTCACCCTGACCAGTTATTGGGGACATTCGCTCCCTCACCCTGACCAGTTATTGGGGACATTCGCTCCCTCACATTGACGAGTTATCGGAGGCATTTGCTCCCTCACCCTGCCGAGTTAGTGTTTACATTCGCTCCCTCACCCTGACGTTTTATCGGAGATATTCGCTCCCTCGCCCTGACGATTTATCAGAGACATTCGCTCCCTCACCCTGACGAGTTATCGGAGACATTCGCTCCCTCGACCTGACGAGTTAGTGGGGATATTCGCTCCCTCACCCTGACGAGTTAGTTGGGACATTCGCTCCCTCACCCTGATGAGTTATTGAGTACATTCGCTCACTCACCCTGAGGAGTTAGTGGGGTTATTTGCACCCTCACCCTGACGAGTTAGTGGGGATATTCGCTCCCTCACCCTGACGAGTTATCAGAGACATTCGCTCCCTCACCCTGACGAGTTATCGGAGACATTCGCTCCCTCGCCCTGACGAGTTATTGGGGACATGCGCTCCCTCACCTTGACGAGTTATCGGAGACATTCGCTCCCTTGCCCTGAAGTGTAAGTGGGGACATTCGCTCGCTCACCCTGACGAGTTAGTGGGGACATTCACTCCCTCACCCTGACAAGGCAGTGGGGACATTCGCGCCCACACCCTGATGAGTTAGTGGGGACATTCGCTCCTTCACCGTGATGAGTTAGTGGGGATATTCGCGTCCTCGCCCTGACGAGTTAGTGGGGACATTCGCGCGCTCACCCTGAGGAGTTAGTGGGACATTCGCCCCCTCACCCTGACGAGTTAGTGGGGAAATTCGCTCCCTAAACCCGACGAGGTTTCGGAGACATTCGCTCCCTCAACCTGACGAGTTAGTTGGGACATTCGCTCCCTCACCATGACGAGTTATCGGAGACATTCGCTCCCTCACCCTGACGAGTTATTGGGGACATTCGCTCCCTCGGCCTGATGAGTTATCGGAGCCATTCGCTCCCTCACCCTGACGAGTTAGTGTGGACATTCGCTCCCTCGTCCTGACGAGTTATTGGGGACATTCGCTCCCTCGGCCTGACGAGTTATCGGAGCCATTCGCTCCCTCACCCTGACGAGTTAATGTGGACATTCGCTCCCTCACCCTGACGAGTTATCGGCGACATTCTCTCCCTCACCCTGACGAGATATCGGAGACATTCGCTCCCTCGCCTTGATGAGTTAGCGTGGCAATTCGCTCCCTACCCTGACGAGTTAGTGGGACATTTGCTCCCTCACCATAACGATTTATTGGAGACATTCGCTCCCTCACCCTGACGAGTTAGTGGGGATATTCGTTCCCTCGCCCTGACGAATTAGTGGGGACATTCGCTCACTCACCCTGACGAGTTAGTGGGGACATTCGCTCCCTCGCCCTGAGGAGTTAGTGGGGAAATTCGCTCGCTCACCCTGACGAGTTAGTGGGGACATTCGCTCCCTCGCCTTGACGAGTGATTGGAGACATTCGCTCCCCCACCCTGAGGAGTTAGTGGGGACATTCGCTGCCACACCCTGACGAGTTAGTGGGGTCATTCGCTCCCTCACCCTGACGAGGTGGTGGTGGGGACATTCGCTCCCTCGCCCTGAAGAGTTAGTGGGGACATTCGCTCCCTCACCCTGACGTGTTATCGGAGACATTAGCTCCCTCGCCCTGACGAGTTAGTGGGGACATTCGCTCCCTCACCCTGACGAGTTATCGGAGACATTAGCTCCCTCGCCCTGATGAGTTCGTGGGGACCATCGCTCCCTCACCCTGACGAGTTAGTGGGGACATTCGGTTCCTCGCCCTGACGAGTTAGTGGGTACATTCGCTCCCTCACCCTGACGAGTTATCGGAGACATTCGCTCCCTCACCCTGATGAGCTAGTGGGGACATTCGCTCCCTCACCCTGACGAGTTATCGAAGACATTCGCTCCCTCGCCCTGACGAGTTATCGAAGACATTGGCTCCCTCGCCCTGACGAGTTATCGGAGACATTTGCTCCCTCACCCTGACAAGTTACTGGGGACATTCACTCCATCGACCTGACGAGTTAGTGGGGACATTCGCTCCCTCACCCTGACGAGTTAGTGGGGACATTCGCTCCCTCGCCCTGACGAGTTAGCGGGTACATTCGCTCCCTCACCCTGACGAGTTATCGGAGACATTCGCTCCCTCACCCTGACGAGTTGTGGGGACATTTGCTCCCTCACCCTGACGAGTTATCGAAGACATTCTCTCCCTCACCCTGACGAGTTAGTGGGGACATTCGCTCCCTCGGCCTGACGAGTTATCGGAGCCATTCGCTCCCTCACCCTGACGAGTTAGTGTGGACATTCGCTCCCTCGTCCTGACGAGTTAGTCGGGACATTCGCTCCCTCACCCTGTCGAGTTATCGGAGACATTCGCTCACTTAACCTGAGGAGGTAGTGGGGACATTTGCTCCCTCACCCTGACGAGTTAGTGGGTACATTCGCTCCCTCACCCTGACGAGTTTGTGGGGACATTCACTCCCTCACCCTGACCAGTTAGTGGGGACATTCGCTCCCTCACCCTGACGAGTTACTGGGGACATTTGCTCCCTCACCCTGACGAGTTATGGAAGACATTCACTCCCTTGCCCTGCCGAATTATCGGAGACATTCGCTCGCTCACCCTGACGAGTTATTGGGGACATTCGCTCCCTCGGCCTGACGAGTTATCGGAGCCATTCGCTCCCTCACCCTGACGAGTTAGTGTGGACATTCGCTCCCTCGTCCTGACGAGTTAGTGGGGACATTCGCTCCCTCACCCTGACCAGTTAGTGGGGACATTCGCTCCCTCAATCTGACGAGTTATCGGAGACATTCGCTCCCTCACCCTGACCAGTTATTGGGGACATTCGCTCCCTCACCCTGACCAGTTATTGGGGACATTCGCTCCCTCACCCTGACGAGTTATCGGAGGCATTCGCTCCCTCACCCTGCCGAGTTAGTGTTTACATTCGCTCCCTCACCCTGACGTTTATCGGAGTCGCTCCCTCGCCCTGACGATTTATCAGAGACATTCGCTCCCTCACCCTGACGAAGTAGTGGGGATATTCGCTCCCTCACCCTGACGAGTTAGTTGGGACATTCGCTCCCTCACCCTGATGAGTTATTGAGTACATTCGCTCACTCACCCTGAGGAGTTAGTGGGGTTATTTGCACCCTCACCCTGACGAGTTAGTGGGGACATTCGCTCCCTCACCCTGACGAGTTATCAGAGACATTCGCTCCCTCACCCTGACGAGTTATCGGAGACATTCGCTCCCTCGCCCTGACGAGTTATTGGGGACATGCGCTCCCTCACCTTGACGAGTTATCGGAGACATTCGCTCCCTTGCCCTGAAGTGTAAGTGGGGACATTCGCTCGCTCACCCTGACGAGTTAGTGGGGACATTCACTCGCTCACCCTGACAAGGTAGTGGGGACATTCGCGCCCACACCCTGATGAGTTAGTGGGGACATTCGCTCCTTCACCGTGACGAGTTAGTGGGGACATTCGCGCGCTTACCCTGAGGAGTTAGTGGGGACATTCGCCCCCTCACCCTGACGAGTTAGTGGGGAAATTCACTCCTTAACCCGGACGAGGTTTCGGAGACATTTGCTCCCTCAACCTGAAGAGTTATTTGGGACATTCGCTCCCTCACCATGACGAGTTATCGGAGACATTCGCTCCCTCACCCTGACGAGTTATTGGGGACATTTGCTCCCTCGGCCTGACCAGTTATCGGAGCCATTCGCTCCCTCACCCTGACGAGTTAGTGTGGACATTCGCTCCCTCGTCCTGAGGAGTTAGTGGGGACATTCGCTCCCTCACCCTGACGAGTTATCGGCCACTATCTCTCCCTCACCCTGATGAGTTAGTGGGGAGATTCGCTCCCTAACCCTGACGAGTTATCGGAGACATTCGCTCCCTCGCCTTGACGAGTTAGTGTGGCAATTCGCTCCCTACCCTGATGAGTTAGTGGGACATTTGCTCCCTCACCCTGACGAGTTAGTGGGGACATTCGCTCCCTCAACCCGACGAGTTACTGGGGACATTCGCTCCCTCACCCTGACGAGTTAGTCGGTACATTCTCTCGCTCACCCTGAGGGGTTAGTGGGGACATTCGCTCCCTCACCCTGACGAGTTAGTCGGTACATTCTCTCGCTCACCCTGAGGGGTTAGTGGGGACATTCGCTCCCTCACCCTGACCAGTTAGTGGGGACATTCGCTCCCTCAATCTGACGAGTTATCGGAGACATTCGCTCCCTCACCCTGATGAGTTATCGGAGACATTCGCTCCCTCACCCTGACCAGTTATTGGGGACATTCGCTCCCTCGCCTTGACGAATGATCGGAGACATTCGCTCCCTCACCCTGAGGAGTTAGTGGGGACATTCGCTCCCTTGCCCTGACGCGTAAGTGGGGACATTCGCTCCCTTGCCCTGACGCGTAAGTGGGGACATTCGCTCGCTCACCCTGACGAGTTAGTGGGGACATTCACTCCCTCACCCTGACAAGGAAGTGGGGACATTCGCGCCCACACCCTGATGAGTTAGTGGGGACATTCTCTCCTTCACCGTGACGAGTTAGTGGGGATATTCGCGCCCTCACCCTGAGGAGTTTGTGGGGACATTCGCTCCCTTGCCCTGACGTGTAAGTGGGGACATTCGCTCGCTCACCCTGACGAGTTAGTGGGGACATTCACTCCCTCACCCTGACAAGGCAGTGGGGACATTCGCGCCCACACCCTGATGAGTTAGTGGGGACATTCGCCCCCTCACCCTGACGAGTTAGTTGGGACATTCGCTCCCTCACCCTGACGAGTTATTGGGGACATTCGCTCCCTCGGCCTGACGAGTTATCGGAGCCATTCGCTCCCTCACCCTGACGAGTTAGTGTGGACATTCGCTCCCTCGTCCTGACGAGTTAGTGGGGACATTCGCTCCCTCACCCTGACGAGTTATCGGCGACATTCTCTCCCTCACCCTGATGAGTTAGTGGGGAGATTCGCTCCCTAACCCTGACGAGTTATCGGAGACATTCGCTCCCTCGCCTTGACGAGTTAGTGGGACATTTGCTCCCTCACCCTAACGATTTATTGGAGACATTCGCTCCCTCACCCTGACGAGTTAGTGGGGATATTCGTTCCCTCGCCCTGACGAATTAGTGGGGACATTCGCTCACTCACCCTGACGAGTTAGTGGGGACATTCGCTCCCTCGCCTTGACGAGTGATTGGAGACATTCACTCTCTCACCCTGAGGAGTTAGTGGGGACATTCGCTGCCACACGCTGAAGAGTTAGTGGGGTCATTCGCTCCCTCACCCCGACGAGGTGGTGGTGCGGACATTCGCTCCCTCGCCCTGAAGAGTTAGTGGGGACATTCGCTCCCTCACCCTGACGTGTTATCGGAGACATTAGCTCCCTCGCCCTGATGAGTTCATGGGGACCATCGCTCCCTCACCTTGACGAGTTAGTGGGGACATTCGGTCCCTCGCCCTGACGAGTTAGTGGGTACATTCGCTCCCTCACCCTGACGAGTTATCGGAGACATTCGCTCCCTCACCCTGACGAGTTATCGGAGACATTTGCTCCCTCACCCTGACAAGTTAGTGGGGACATTCACTCCATCGCCCTGAAGAGTTAGTGGGGACATTCGCTCCCTCACCCTGACGAGTTAGTGGGGACATTCGCTCCCTCGCCCTGACGAGTTAGTGGGTACATTCGCTCTCTCACCCTGACGAGTTATCGGAGACATTCGCTCCCTCACCCTGACGAGTTATCGGAGACATTCGCTCCCTCAACCTGACGAGTTAGTTGGGTCATTTGCTCCCTCACCATGACGAGTTATCGGAGACATTCTCTCCCTCACCCTGACGAGTTATCGGAGACATTCGCTCACTTAACCTGAGGAGGTAGTGGGGACATTCGCTCCCTCGTCCTGACGAGTTAGTGGGGACATTCGTTCCCTCACCCTGACGAGTTAGTGGGGACATTCGCTCCCTCAACCCGACGAGTTAGTGGGTACATTCTCTCGCTCACCCTGAGGGGTTAGTGTCGACATTCGCTCCCTCACCCTGACGAGTTTGTGGGGACATTCGCTCCCTCACCCTGAGCAGTTAGTGGGGACATTAACTCCCTCACTCTGACAAGTTATCGGAGACATTCGCTCCCTCACCCTGACGAGTTATTGGAGACATTCGCTCCCTCACCCTGACCAGTTATTGGGGACATTCGCTCCCTCACCCTGACTATTTATCGGAGACATTCGCTACCGCACACTGACGAGTTATCAGAGACATTCGCTCCCTCGCCCTGATGAGTTAGTGGGGACATTCGCTCCCTCGCCTTGACGAGTGATCGGAGACATTCGCTCCCTCACCCTGAGGAGTTAGTGGGGACATTCGCTCCCTTGCCCTGACGCGTAAGTGGGGACATTCTCTCGCTCACACTGACGAGTTAGTGGGGACATTCGCGCCCACACCCTGATGAGTTAGTGCGGACATTCGCTCCTTCACCGTGACGAGTTAGTGGGGACATTCGCGCCCTCGCCCTGACGAGTTAGTGGGGAAATTCGCTCCCTAAGCCGGACGAGGTTTCGGAGACATTCGCAACCTCAACCTGACGAGTTAGTTGGGACATTCGCTCCCTCGTCCTGACGAGTTATTGGGGACATTCGCTCCCTCACCCTGACGAGTTATCGGCGACATTCTCTCCCTCACCCTGATGAGTTAGTGGGGAGATTCGCTCCCTAACCCTGTCGAGTTATCGGAGACATTCGCTCCCTCGCCTTGACGAGATAGTGTGGCAATTCGCTCCCTACCCTGACGAGTTAGTGGGACATTTGCTCCCTCACCCTAACGAGTTATTGGAGACATTCGCTCCCTCACCCTGACGAGTTAGTGGGGATATTCGTTCCCTCGCCCTGACGAGTTAGTGGGGACATTCGCTCACTCACCCTGACGAGTTAATGGGGACATTCACTCCCTCGCCCTGACGAGTTAGTGGGGAAATTCGCTCGCTCAATCTGACGAGTAGTGGGGACATTCGCTCCCTCGCCTTGACGAGTGATCGGAGACATTCGCTCCCTCACCCTGAGGAGTTAGTGGGGACATTCGCTGCCACACCCTGCCGAGTTAGTGGGGTCATTCGCTCCCTCACCCTGACGAGGTGGTGGGGACATTTGCTCCCTCGCCCTGAAGAGTTAGTGGGGACATTCGCTCCCTCACCCTGACGTGTTATCGGAGACATTAGCTCCCTCGCCCTGACGAGTTAGTGGGGACATTCGCTCCTTCACCCTGACGAGATTTCGGAGACATTAGCTTCCTCGCCCTGATGAGTTTGTGGGGACCATCACTCCCTCACCCTGACGAGTTAGTGGGGACATTCGCTCCCTCGTCCTGACGAGTTACTGGGGGCATTTGCTCCCACACCCTGAAGAGTTATCGGAGACAATCTCTCCCTCACCCTGAGTTAGTGGGGAGATTCGCTCCCTCACCCTGACGAGTTATCGGAGACATTCGCTCCCTCGCCCTGACGAGTTAGTGGGGACATTCACTCACTCACCCAGACGAGTTAGTGGGGACATTCGCTCCCTCGCCCTGAGGAGTTACTGGGTACATTCGCTCACTCACCCTGACGAGTTATCGGAGACATTCGCTCCCTCACCCTGACGAGTTAGTGGGGACATTCGCTCCCTCGCACTGACGAGTTATCGGAGACATTCGCTCGCTCACCCTGACGAGTTAGTGGGGACATTCGCTCCATCAGCCTGACGCGTTAGTTCGGACATTCGCTCCCTCGCCCTGACGTGTTAGTGGGGACATTCGCTCCCTCACCCTGACCAGTTATTGGGGACATTCGCTCCCTCACCCTGACTATTTATCGGAGACATTCGCTACCGCACACTGACGAGTTATCAGAGACATTCGCTCTCTCGCCCTGATGAGTTAGTGGGGACATTCGCTCCCTCGCCTTGACGAGTGATCGGAGACATTCGCTCCCTCACCCTGAGGAGTTAGTGGGGACATTCGCTCCCTTGCCCTGACGCGTAAGTGGGGACATTCTCTCGCTCACCCTGACGAGTTAGTGGGGACATTCACTCCCTCACCGTGACAAGGTAGTGGGGACATTCACGCCCACACCCTGATGAGTTAGTGGGGACATTCGCTCATTCACCGTGACGAGTTAGTGGGGACATTCGCGCCCTCGCCCTGACGAGTTAGTGGGCCATTCGCTCCCTCACCCTGGCGAGTTATCGGAGACATTCGCTCCCTCGCCCTGATGAGTTAGTGGGGACATTCGCTCCCTCACCCTGACGAGTTAGTGGGACATTCGCTCCGTCAACCTGACGAGTTATTGGAGACATTCGCTCCCTCGCCCTGACGAGTTAGTGGGCCATTCGCTCCCTCACCCTGGCGAGTTATCGGAGACATTCGCTCCCTCGCCCTGATGAGTTAGTGGGGACATTCGCTCCCTCACCTTGACGAGTTAGTGGGACATTCGCTCCGTCAACCTGACGAGTTATTGGAGACATTCGCTCCATCACCCTGATGAGTTAGTGCGGACATTCGCTCCCTCGCCCTGAAGAGTTACTGGGGACATTCGCTCTCTCACCCTGTCGAGTTAGTGAGGACATTCGCTCCCTCGCCCTGATGAGTTAGTGGGGACAATCGCTCCCTCACCCTGACGGTTTATCGAAGACATTCGCTCCATCACCCTGACGAGTTATCAGCGACATTCGCTCCCTCGCCCTGACGAGTTAGTGGGCCATTCGCTCCCTCACCCTGGCGAGTTATCGGAGACATTCGCTCCCTCGCCCTGATGAGTTAGTGGGGACATTCGCTCCCTCACCTTGACGAGTTAGTGGGACATTCGCTCCGTCAACCTGACGAGTTATTGGAGACATTCGCTCCATCACCCTGATGAGTTAGTGCGGACATTCGCTCCCTCGCCCTGAAGAGTTAGTGGGGACATTCGCTCTCTCACCCTGCCGAGTTAGTGAGGACATTCGCTCCCTCGCCCTGATGAGTTAGTGGGGACAATCGCTCCCTCACCCTGACGAGTTATCGGTGACATTCGCTCCCTCGCCCTGACGAGTTAGTGCGGACATTCGCTCCCTCGCCCTGACGAGTTAGTGGGGACATTCGCTCGCTCACTCTGACGAGTTAGTGGGGACATTCGCTCCCTCACCCTGAGGAGTTAGTGGGACATTTGCTCCCTTGCCCTGACGAGTTAGTGGGCACATTCGCTCCCTCACCCTGACGACTTATTGGAGACATTCGCTCCCTCACCCTGTCGAGTTAGTGGGGACATTCGCTCCCTCACCCTGACGAGTTATCGGAGACATTCGCTCCCTCGCCCTAACGAGTTATCGGAGACATTCCCTTCCTCACCCTGAGGAGTTACTCGGGACATTCGCTCCCTCACCCTGACGAGTTATCGGAGACATTCGCTCCCTCGGCCTGAGGAGTTACTCGGGACATTCGCTCCCTCACCCTGACGAGTTAGTGGGCCATTCGCTCCCTCACCCTGGCGAGTTATCGGAGACATTCCCTTCCTCACCCTGAGGAGTTACTCGGGACATTCGCTCCCTCACCCTGACGATTTAGTGGGGACATTCGCTCCCTCACCCTGACGAGTTAGTGGGTACATTCTCTCGCTCACCCTGAGGGGTTAGTGGGGACATTCGCTCCCTCACTTTGACGAGTTATCGGAGACATTCGCTCCCTCACTCTGACGAGTTATCGGAGACATTCGCTCCCTCACCCTGACCAGTTATTGGGGACATTCGCTCCCTCACCCTGACTATTTATCGGAGACATTCGCTACCGCACACTGACGAGTTATCAGAGACATTCGCTCTCTCGCCCTGATGAGTTAGTGGGGACATTCGCTCCCTCGCCTTGACGAGTGATCGGAGACATTCGCTCCCTCACCCTGAGGAGTTAGTGGGGACATTCGCTCCCTTGCCCTGACGCGTAAGTGGGGACATTCTCTCGCTCACCCTGACGAGTTAGTGGGGACATTCACTCCCTCACCGTGACAAGGTAGTGGGGACATTCACGCCCACACCCTGATGAGTTAGTGGGGACATTCGCTCATTCACCGTGACGAGTTAGTGGGGACATTCGCGCCCTCGCCCTGACGAGTTAGTGGGGACATTCGCGCGCTCACCCTGACAAGTTAGTGGGGAAATTCGCTCCCTAACCCGGACGAGGTTTCGGAGACATTCGCTCCCTCAACCTGACGAGGTAGTTGGGACATTCGCTCCCTCACCATGACGAGTTATCGGAGACATTCGCTCCCTTGGCCTGACGAGTTATTGGGGACATTCGCTCCCTCGGCCTGACGAGTTATCGGAGCCATTCGCTCCCTCACCCTGACGAGTTAGTGGGGACATTCGCTCCCTCACCCTGACGAGTTATCGGCAACATTATCTCCCTCACCCTGATGAGTTAGTGGGGATATTCGCTCCCTAACCCTGATGAGTTATCGGAGACATTCGCTCCCTCGCCTTGACGAGATAGTGTGGCAATTCGCTCCCTACCCTGACGAGTTAGTGGGACATTTGCTCCCTCACCCTAACGAGTTATTGGAGACATTCGCTCCCTCACCCTGACGAGTTTGTGGGGCTATTTGTTCCCTCGCCCTGACGAGTTAGTGGGGAAATTCGCTCGCTCAACCTGACGAGTAGTGGGGACATTCGCTCCCTCGCCTTGACGAGTGATCGGAGACATTCGCTCCCTCACCCTGAGGAGTTAGTGGGGACATTCGCTGCCACACCCTGACGAGTTAGTGGGGTCATTCGCTCCCTCACCCTGACGAGGTGGTGGGGACATTCGCTCCCTCGCCCTGAAGAGTTAGTGGGGACATTCGCTCCCTCACCCTGACGTGTTATCGGAGACATTAGCTCCCTCGCCCTGACGAGTTAGTGGGGACATTCGCTCCCTCACCCTGACGAGTTATCGGAGACATTAGCTCCCTCGCCCTGATGAGTTTGTGGGGATCATCGCTCCCTCACCCTGACGAGTTAGTGGGGACATTCGCTCCCTCGTCCTGACGAGTTAGTGGGGACATTTGCTCCCACACCCTGAAGAGTTAGTGGGGACATTCACTCACTCACCCTGATGAGTTAGTGGGGACATTCGTTCCCTCGCCCTGAGGAGTTACTGGCTACATTCGCTCCCTCACCCTGACGTGTTAGTGGGGACATTAGCTTACTCACCCTGACGAGTTAGTGGGGACATTCGCTCCCTCGCCCTGACGAGTTAGTGGGGACATTCGCTCGCTCACCATGACGAGTTAGTGGGGACATTCGTTCCCTCGCCCTGTCGAGTTATCGGAGACATTCGCTCACTCACCCTGAGGAGTTAGTGGGGACATTCGCTCCCTCACCCTGACGAGTTAGTGGGGACATTCGCTCCCTCAACCCGACGAGTTAGTGGGGACATTCGCTCCATCACCCTGATGAGTTAGTGCGGACATTCGCTCCCTCGCCTTGACGAGCAAGTGGGGACATTTGCTCTCTCACCCTCACGAGTTAGTGGGGACATTCGCTCCCTCGCCCTGACGAGTTAGTGGGGACATTCGCTCGCTCACCCTGTCGAGTTAGTGAGGACATTCGCTCCCTTGCCCTGATGAGTTAGTGGGGACAATCGCTCCCTCACCCTGACGGGTTATCGGTGACATTCGCTCCCTCGCCCTGACGAGTTATCGGAGATATTCACTCCCTCATCCTGACGAATTATTGGGGACATTCGCTCCATCACCCTGACGAGTTAGTGCGGACATTCGCTCCCTCGCCCTGACGAGTTAGTGGGGAGATTCGCTCACTCACCCTGACGAATTAGTGAGGACATTCGCTACCCCGCCCTGACGAGTTAGTGGGGACATTCGCTCGCTCACTCTGACGAGTTAGTGGGGACATTCGCTCCCTCACCCTGAGGAGTTAGTGGGGACATTCGCTCCCTCACCCTGACGAGTTTTCGGAGACATTCGCTCCCTCGCCCTGACGAGTTAGTGGGGACATTCTCTCCCTCACGCTAACGAGTTATCGGAGAAATTCGCGCCCTCGCCCTGACGAGTTAGTGGGACATTTGCTCCCTCGCCCTGACGGGTAAGTGGGCACATTCGCTCCCTCACCCTGACGACTTATCGGAGACATTCCCTTCCTCACCCTGAGGAGTTACTCGGGACATTCGCTCCCTCACCCTGACGAGTTAGTTGGGACATTCGCTCCCTCACCCTGGCGAGTTATCGGAGATATACGCTCCCTCACCCTGACGAGTTATTGGGGACATTCGCTCCCTCGGCCTGACGAGTTAGTGGGGACATTCGCTCCCTCACCCTGATGAGTTCGTGGGGACATTCGCTCCATCGCCCTGACAAGTTAGTGGGTATATTTGCTCCCTCACGCTGACGAGTTATCGGAGACATTCGCTCCCTCACCCTGACGAGTTAGTGGGGACATTCGCTCCCTCACCCTGACGAGTTAGTGGGGACATTCGCTCCCTCGCACTGACGAGTTATCGGAGACATTCGCTCGCTCACCCTGACGAGTTAGTGGGGACATTCACTCCCTCACCCTGACAAGGTAGTGGGGACATTCCCGCCCAAACCCTGATGAGTTAGTGGGGACATTCGCTCCTTCACCGTGACGAGTTAGTGGGGACATTCGCGTCCTCGCCCTGACGAGTTAGTGGGGACATTCACGGGCTCACCCTGAGGAGTTAGTGGGACATTCGCCCCCTCACCCTGACGAGTTAGTGGGGAAATTCGCTCCCTAACCCGGACGAGGTTTCGGAGACATTCGCTCCCTCAACCTGACGAGTTAGTTGGGACATTCGCTCCCTCACCATAACGAGTTATCGGAGACATTCGCTCCCTCACCCTGATGAGTTAGTGGGGAGATTCGCTCCCTAACCCGGACGAGGTTTCGGAGACATTCGCTTCCTCATCCTGACGAGTTAGTGTGGACATTTGCTCCCTCGTCCTGACGAGTTAGTGGGGACATTCGCTCCCTCACCCTGACGAGTTATCGGCGACATTCTCTCCCTCACCCTGATGAGTTAGTGGGGAGATTCGCTCCCGAACCCTGACGAGTTCGTGGGGACCATCGCTCCCTCACCCTGACGAGTTAGTGGGGACATTCGGTCCCTCGCCCTGACAAGTTAGTGGGTACATTCGCTCCCTCACCCTGATAAGTTATCGGAGACATTCGCTCCCTCACCCTGATGAGCTAGTGGGGACATTCGCTCCCTCAACCTGACGAGTTATCGAAGACATTCGCTCCCTCGCCCTGACGAGTTATCGGAGACATTCGCTCCCTCACCCTGACGAGTTAGTGGGGACATTCACTCCATCGCCCTGACGAGTTAGTGGGGACATTCGCTCCCTCACCCTGACGAGTTAGTGGGGACATTCGCTTCCTCGCCCTGACGAGTTAGTGGGTACATTCGCTCCCTCACCATGACGAGTTATCGGAGACATTCGCTCCCTCACCCTGACGGGTTATTGGGGACATTCGCTCCCTCGGCCTGACGAGTTATCGGAGCCATTCGCTCCCTCACCCTGACGAGTTAGCGTGGACATTCGCTCCCTCATCCTGACGCGTTAGTGGGGACATTCGCTCCCTCACCCTGACGAGTTAGTGGGTACATTCTCTCGCTCACCCTGAGGGGTTAGTGGGGACATTCGCTCCCTCACCCTGACGAGTTAGTGGGTACATTCTCTCGCTCACCCTGAGCAGTTAGTGGGGACATTCGCTCCCTCACTCTGACGAGTTATCGGAGACATTCGCTCCCTCACCCTGACGAGTTATCGGAGACATCCGCTCCCTCACCCTGACCAGTTATTGGGGAAATTCGCTCCCTCACCCTGACTGTTTATCGGAGACATTCGCTACCGCACACTGACGAGTTATCAGAGACATTCGCTCCCTCGCCCTGATGAGTTAGTGGGGACATTCGCTCCCTCGCCTTGACGAGTGATCGGAGACATTCGCCCCCTCACCCTGCGGAGTTAGTGGGGACATTCGCTCCCTTGCCCTGATGCGTAAGTGGGGACATTCGCTCGCTCACCCTGACCAGTTAGTGGGGACATTCACTCCCTCACCCTGACAAGGTAGTGGGGACATTCGCGCCCACACCCTGATGAGTTAGTGGGGACATTCGCTCCTTCACCGTGACGAGTTAGTGGGGACATTCGCTCCCTCACCCTGACGAGTTAATGGGGACATTCGCTCGCTCACCCTGATGAGTTAGTGGGGTCATTCGCTCCCTCGCCCTGACGAGTTATCGGTGACATTCGCTCACTCACCCTGAGGAGTTAGTGGGGACATTCGCTCACTCACCCTGACGAGTTAGTGGGGACATTCGCTCGCTCACCCAGACCAGTTAGTGGGGACATTCACTCCCTCACCCTGACGAGTTATCAGAGACATTCGCTCCCTCACCCTGACGAGTTATCGGAGACATTCGCTCCCTCGCCCTGACGAGTTAGTTGGGACATTCGCTCCCTCACCCTGACGAGTTAGTGGGGACATTCACTCCCTCGCCCTGACGAGTTAGTGGGGACATTCGCTCCCTCACCCTGACGAGTTATCGGAGACATTCGCTCCCTCGCCCTGACGAGTTATCGGAGACATTCGCTCCCTCATCCTGACGAGTTAGTGGGGACATTCGCTCCCTCACCCTGACGAGTTAGTGGGGACATTCGCTCCCTCACCCTGAC
This sequence comes from Somniosus microcephalus, assembly GCF_052327205.1. Taxonomy (NCBI): domain Eukaryota; kingdom Metazoa; phylum Chordata; class Chondrichthyes; order Squaliformes; family Somniosidae; genus Somniosus; species Somniosus microcephalus. The sequence goes on from NC_140989.1 coordinate 189,774,824, forward strand.
GAGTTAGTGGGGACATTCGCTCCCTTACCCTGACGTGTTAGTGGGTACATTCGCTCGCTCACCCTGAGGAGTTAGTGGGGACATTCGCTCCCTCACCCTGACGAGTTAGTGGGGACATTTGCTCCCTCACCCTGACGAGTTATCGGAGACATTCGCTCCCTCACCCTGACGAGTTATCGGAGACATTCGCTCCCTCACCCTGACCAGTTAGTTGGGACATTCGCTCCCTCGGCCTGACGTGTTAGTGGGGACATTCACTCCCTCACCCTGACGAGTTAGTGGGGACATTCCCTCCCTCACACTGACGATTTAGTGGGGACATTCGCTCCAGCACCCTGACGAGTTATCGGAGACATTCGCTCCCTCGCCCTGACGAGTTAGTGTGGACATTCGCTCCCTCACACTGACGATTTAGTGGGGACATTCGCTCCAGCACCCTGACGAGTTATCGAAGACATTCGCTCCCTCGCACTGACGAGTTATCGAAGACATTCGCACTCTCGCCCTGAAGAGTTATTGGAGACATTCGCTCACTCACCCTGAGGAGTTAGTGGGACATTCGCCCGCTCACCCTGACGAGTTAGTGGGGACATTCGCTCCCTAACGCGGACGAGGTTTCGGAGAAATTCGCTCCCTCACCCTGACGAGTTAGTGGGGACATTCGCTCCCTAACCCGGACGAGGTTTCGGAGACATTCGCTCCCTCACCCTGACGAGTTAGTTGGACATATGCTCCCTCAACCTGACGAGTTATTGGAGACATTCGCTCCCTCACCCTGACGAGTTAGTGGGGATATTCGCTCTCTCGCCCTGACAAGTTAGTGGGGACATTCGCTCCTTCGCCCAGACGAGTTAGTGCGGAAATTCGCTCACTCACCCTGACGAGTTAGTGGGGACATTCGCTCCGTCGCCCTGACGAAATATCGGAGACATTCGCTCCCTCACCCTGAGGAGTTAGTGGGGACATTTGCTGCCTCACCCTGACGAGTTCGTGGGGTCATTCGCTCCTTCACCCTGACGAGTTAGTGGGGACATTCGCTCCCTCGCTCTGATGAGTTAGTGGGGACATTCGCTCCCTCACCCTGACGATTTAGTGGGGACATTCGCTCCCTCACCCTGACGAGTTAGTGGGTACATTCTCTCGCTCACCCTGAGGGGTTAGTGAGGACATTCGCTCCCTCACTTTGACGAGTTATCGGAGACATTCGCTCCCTCACTCTGACGAGTTATCGGAGACATTCGCTCCCTCACCCTGACCAGTTATTGGGGACATTCGCTCCCTCACCCTGACTATTTATCGGAGACATTCGCTACCGCACACTGACGAGTTATCAGAGACATTCGCTCTCTCGCCCTGATGAGTTAGTGGGGACATTCGCTCCCTCGCCTTGACGAGTGATCGGAGACATTCGCTCCCTCACCCTGAGGAGTTAGTGGGGACATTCGCTCCCTTGCCCTGACGCGTAAGTGGGGACATTCTCTCGCTCACCCTGACGAGTTAGTGGGGACATTCACTCCCTCACCGTGACAAGGTAGTGGGGACATTCACGCCCACACCCTGATGAGTTAGTGGGGACATTCGCTCATTCACCGTGACGAGTTAGTGGGGACATTCGCGCCCTCGCCCTGACGTGTTAGTGGGCCATTCGCTCCCTCACCCTGGCGAGTTATCGGAGACATTCGCTCCCTCGCCCTGATGAGTTAGTGGGGACATTCGCTCCCTCACCTTGACGAGTTAGTGGGACATTCGCTCCGTCAACCTGACGAGTTATTGGAGACATTCGCTCCATCACCCTGATGAGTTAGTGCGGACATTCGCTCCCTCGCCCTGAAGAGTTAGTGGGGACATTCGCTCTCTCACCCTGTCGAGTTAGTGAGGACATTCGCTCCCTCGCCCTGATGAGTTAGTGGGGACAATCGCTCCCTCACCCTGACGGTTTATCGAAGACATTCGCTCCATCACCCTGACGAGTTATCAGCGACATTCGCTCCCTCGCCCTGACGAGTTAGTGGGCCATTCGCTCCCTCACCCTGGCGAGTTATCGGAGACATTCGCTCCCTCGCCCTGATGAGTTAGTGGGGACATTCGCTCCCTCACCTTGACGAGTTAGTGGGACATTCGCTCCGTCAACCTGACGAGTTATTGGAGACATTCGCTCCATCACCCTGATGAGTTAGTGCGGACATTCGCTCCCTCGCCCTGAAGAGTTAGTGGGGACATTCGCTCTCTCACCCTGTCGAGTTAGTGAGGACATTCGCTCCCTCGCCCTGATGAGTTAGTGGGGACAATCGCTCCCTCACCCTGACGAGTTATCGGTGACATTCGCTCCCTCGCCCTGACGAGTTAGTGCGGACATTCGCTCCCTCGCCCTGACAAGTTAGTGGGGACATTCGCTCGCTCACTCTGACGAGTTAGTGGGGACATTCGCTCCCTCACCCTGAGGAGTTAGTGGGACATTTGCTCCCTCGCCCTGACGAGTTAGTGGGCACATTCGCTCCCTCACCCTGACGACTTATTGGAGACATTCGCTCCCTCACCCTGTCGAGTTAGTGGGGACATTCGCTCCCTCACCCTGACGAGTTATCGGAGACATTCGCTCCCTCGCCCTAACGAGTTATCGGAGACATTCCCTTCCTCACCCTGAGGAGTTACTCGGGACATTCGCTCCCTCACCCTGACGAGTTATCGGAGACATTCGCTCCCTCGGCCTGAGGAGTTACTCGGGACATTCGCGCCCTCACCCTGACGAGTTAGTGGGCCATTCGCTCCCTCACCCTGGCGAGTTATCGGAGACATTCCCTTCCTCACCCTGAGGAGTTACTCGGGACATTCGCTCCCTCACCCTGACGATTTAGTGGGGACATTCGCTCCCTCACCCTGACGAGTTAGTGGGTACATTCTCTCGCTCACCCTGAGGGGTTAGTGGGGACATTCGCTCCCTCACTTTGACGAGTTATCGGAGACATTCGCTCCCTCACTCTGACGAGTTATCGGAGACATTCGCTCCCTCACCCTGACCAGTTATTGGGGACATTCGCTCCCTCACCCTGACTATTTATCGGAGACATTCGCTACCGCACACTGACGAGTTATCAGAGACATTCGCTCTCTCGCCCTGATGAGTTAGTGGGGACATTCGCTCCCTCGCCTTGACGAGTGATCGGAGACATTCGCTCCCTCACCCTGAGGAGTTAGTGGGGACATTCGCTCCCTTGCCCTGACGCGTAAGTGGGGACATTCTCTCGCTCACCCTGACGAGTTAGTGGGGACATTCACTCCCTCACCGTGACAAGGTAGTGGGGACATTCACGCCCACACCCTGATGAGTTAGTGGGGACATTCGCTCATTCACCGTGACGAGTTAGTGGGGACATTCGCGCCCTCGCCCTGACGAGTTAGTGGGGACATTCGCGCGCTCACCCTGACAAGTTAGTGGGGAAATTCGCTCCCTAACCCGGACGAGGTTTCGGAGACATTCGCTCCCTCAACCTGACGAGGTAGTTGGGACATTCGCTCCCTCACCATGACGAGTTATCGGAGACATTCGCTCCCTCGCCCTGATGAGTTAGTGGGGACATTCGCTCCCTCACCTTGACGAGTTAGTGGGACATTCGCTCCGTCAACCTGACGAGTTATTGGAGACATTCGCTCCATCACCCTGATGAGTTAGTGCGGACATTCGCTCCCTCGCCCTGAAGAGTTAGTGGGGACATTCGCTCTCTCACCCTGTCGAGTTAGTGAGGACATTCGCTCCCTCGCCCTGATGAGTTAGTGGGGACAATCGCTCCCTCACCCTGACGGTTTATCGAAGACATTCGCTCCATCACCCTGACGAGTTATCAGCGACATTCGCTCCCTCGCCCTGACGAGTTAGTGGGCCATTCGCTCCCTCACCCTGGCGAGTTATCGGAGACATTCGCTCCCTCGCCCTGATGAGTTAGTGGGGACATTCGCTCCCTCACCTTGACGAGTTAGTGGGACATTCGCTCCGTCAACCTGACGAGTTATTGGAGACATTCGCTCCATCACCCTGATGAGTTAGTGCGGACATTCGCTCCCTCGCCCTGAAGAGTTAGTGGGGACATTCGCTCTCTCACCCTGTCGAGTTAGTGAGGACATTCGCTCCCTCGCCCTGATGAGTTAGTGGGGACAATCGCTCCCTCACCCTGACGAGTTATCGGTGACATTCGCTCCCTCGCCCTGACGAGTTAGTGCGGACATTCGCTCCCTCGCCCTGACGAGTTAGTGGGGACATTCGCTCGCTCACTCTGACGAGTTAGTGGGGACATTCGCTCCCTCACCCTGAGGAGTTAGTGGGACATTTGCTCCCTCGCCCTGACGAGTTAGTGGGCACATTCGCTCCCTCACCCTGACGACTTATTGGAGACATTCGCTCCCTCACCCTGTCGAGTTAGTGGGGACATTCGCTCCCTCACCCTGACGAGTTATCGGAGACATTCGCTCCCTCGCCCTAACGAGTTATCGGAGACATTCCCTTCCTCACCCTGAGGAGTTACTCGGGACATTCGCTCCCTCACCCTGATGAGTTAGTTGGGACATTCGCTCCCTCACCCTGACGAGTTATCGGAGACATTCGCTCCCTCGGCCTGAGGAGTTACTCGGGACATTCGCTCCCTCATCCTGACGAGTTAGTGGGCCATTCGCTCCCTCACCCTGGCGAGTTATCGGAGACATTCCCTTCCTCACCCTGAGGAGTTACTCGGGACATTCGCTCCCTCACCCTGACGAGTTAGTGGGGACATTCGCTCCCTCACCCTGGCGAGTTATCGGAGACATTCGCTCCCTCGTCCTGACGAGTTAGTGGGGACATTCGCTCCCTCACCCTGACGAGTTATCGGAGACATTCTCTCCCTCACCCTGATGTGTTAGTGGGGAGATTCGCTCCCTCACCCTGACGAGTTTTCGGAGACATTCGCTCCCTCACCCTGACGAGTTAGTGGGGACATTCGCTCCCTCGCCCTGACGAGTTAGTGGGGACATTCGCTCCCTCACCCTGACGAGTTATCGGAGACATTCGCTCCCTCACCCTGACGAGTTGTGGGGACATTTGCTCCCTCACCCTGACGAGTTATCGAAGACATTCGCTCCCTCACCCTGACGAGTTAGTCGGGTCATTCGCTCCCTCACCATGACGAGCTATCGGAGACATTCTCTCCCTCACCCTGACGAGTTATTGGGGACATTCGCTCCCTCGGCCTGACGAGTTATCGGAGCCATTCGCTCCCTCACCCTGACGAGTTAGTGTGGACATTCGCTCCCTCGTCCTGACGAGTTAGTGGGGACATTCGCTCCCTCACCCTGTCGAGTTATCGGAGACATTCGCTCACTTAACCTGAGGAGGTAGTGGGGACATTCGCTCCCTCACCCTGACGATTTAGTGGGGACATTCGCTCCCTCACCCTGACGAGTTAGTGGGTACATTCTCTCGCTCACCCTGAGGGGTTAGTGGGGACATTCGCTCCCTCACTTTGACGAGTTATCGGAGACATTCGCTCCCTCACTCTGACGAGTTATCGGAGACATTCGCTCCCTCACCCTGACCAGTTATTGGGGACATTCGCTCCCTCACCCTGACTATTTATCGGAGACATTCGCTACCGCACACTGACGAGTTATCAGAGACATTCGCTCTCTCGCCCTGATGAGTTAGTGGGGACATTCGCTCCCTCGCCTTGACGAGTGATCGGAGACATTCGCTCCCTCACCCTGAGGAGTTAGTGGGGACATTCGCTCCCTTGCCCTGACGCGTAAGTGGGGACATTCTCTCGCTCACCCTGACGAGTTAGTGGGGACATTCACTCCCTCACCGTGACAAGGTAGTGGGGACATTCACGCCCACACCCTGATGAGTTAGTGGGGACATTCGCTCATTCACCGTGACGAGTTAGTGGGGACATTCGCGCCCTCGCCCTGACGAGTTAGTGGGCCATTCGCTCCCTCACCCTGGCGAGTTATCGGAGACATTCGCTCCCTCGCCCTGATGAGTTAGTGGGGACATTCGCTCCCTCACCTTGACGAGTTAGTGGGACATTCGCTCCGTCAACCTGACGAGTTATTGGAGACATTCGCTCCATCACCCTGATGAGTTAGTGCGGACATTCGCTCCCTCGCCCTGAAGAGTTAGTGGGGACATTCGCTCTCTCACCCTGTCGAGTTAGTGAGGACATTCGCTCCCTCGCCCTGATGAGTTAGTGGGGACAATCGCTCCCTCACCCTGACGGTTTATCGAAGACATTCGCTCCATCACCCTGACGAGTTATCAGCGACATTCGCTCCCTCTCCCTGACGAGTTAGTGGGCCATTCGCTCCCTCACCCTGGCGAGTTATCGGAGACATTCGCTCCCTCGCCCTGATGAGTTAGTGGGGACATTCGCTCCCTCACCTTGACGAGTTAGTGGGACATTCGCTCCGTCAACCTGACGAGTTATTGGAGACATTCGCTCCATCACCCTGATGAGTTAGTGCGGACATTCGCTCCCTCGCCCTGAAGAGTTAGTGGGGACATTCGCTCTCTCACCCTGCCGAGTTAGTGAGGACATTCGCTCCCTCGCCCTGATGAGTTAGTGGGGACAATCGCTCCCTCACCCTGACGAGTTATCGGTGACATTCGCTCTCTCGCCCTGACGAGTTAGTGCGGACATTCGCTCCCTTGCCCTGACGAGTTAGTGGGGACATTCGCTCGCTCACTCTGACGAGTTAGTGGGGACATTCGCTCCCTCACCCTGAGGAGTTAGTGGGACATTTGCTCCCTTGCCCTGACGAGTTAGTGGGCACATTCGCTCCCTCACCCTGACGACTTATTGGAGACATTCGCTCCCTCACCCTGTCGAGTTAGTGGGGACATTCGCTCCCTCACCCTGACGAGTTATCGGAGACATTCGCTCCCTCGCCCTAACGAGTTATCGGAGACATTCCCTTCCTCACCCTGAGGAGTTACTCGGGACATTCGCTCCCTCACCCTGACGAGTTATCAGAGACATTCGCTCCCTCGGCCTGAGGAGTTACTCGGGACATTCGCTCCCTCACCCTGACGAGTTAGTGGGCCATTCGCTCCCTCACCCTGGCGAGTTATCGGAGACATTCCCTTCCTCACCCTGAGGAGTTACTCGGGACATTCGCTCCCTCACCCTGACGATTTAGTGGGGACATTCGCTCCCTCACCCTGACGAGTTAGTGGGTACATTCTCTCGCTCACCCTGAGGGGTTAGTGGGGACATTCGCTCCCTCACTTTGACGAGTTATCGGAGACATTCGCTCCCTCACCCTGACCAGTTATTGGGGACATTCGCTCCCTCACCCTGACTATTTATCGGAGACATTCGCTACCGCACACTGACGAGTTATCAGAGACATTCGCTCTCTCGCCCTGATGAGTTAGTGGGGACATTCGCTCCCTCGCCTTGACGAGTGATCGGAGACATTCGCTCCCTCACCCTGAGGAGTTAGTGGGGACATTCGCTCCCTTGCCCTGACGCGTAAGTGGGGACATTCTCTCGCTCACCCTGACGAGTTAGTGGGGACATTCACTCCCTCACCGTGACAAGGTAGTGGGGACATTCACGCCCACACCCTGATGAGTTAGTGGGGACATTCGCTCATTCACCGTGACGAGTTAGTGGGGACATTCGCGCCCTCGCCCTGACGAGTTAGTGGGGACATTCGCGCGCTCACCCTGACAAGTTAGTGGGGAAATTCGCTCCCTAACCCGGACGAGGTTTCGGAGACATTCGCTCCCTCAACCTGACGAGGTAGTTGGGACATTCGCTCCCTCACCATGACGAGTTATCGGAGACATTCGCTCCCTCGGCCTGACGAGTTATTGGGGACATTCGCTCCCTCGGCCTGACGAGTTATCGGAGCCATTCGCTCCCTCACCCTGACGAGTTAGTGGGGACATTCGCTCCCTCACCCTGACGAGTTATCGGCAACATTATCTCCCTCACCCTGATGAGTTAGTGGGGATATTCGCTCCCTAACCCTGATGAGTTATCGGAGACATTCGCTCCCTCGCCTTGACGAGATAGTGTGGCAATTCGCTCCCTACCCTGACGAGTTAGTGGGACATTTGCTCCCTCACCCTAACGAGTTATTGGAGACATTCGCTCCCTCACCCTGACGAGTTTGTGGGGCTATTCGTTCCCTCGCCCTGACGAGTTAGTGGGGAAATTCGCTCGCTCAACCTGACGAGTAGTGGGGACATTCGCTCCCTCGCCTTGATGAGTGATCGGAGACATTCGCTCCCTCACCCTGAGGAGTTAGTGGGGACATTCGCTGCCACACCCTGACGAGTTAGTGGGGTCATTCGCTCCCTCACCCTGACGAGGTGGTGGGGACATTCGCTCCCTCGCCCTGAAGAGTTAGTGGGGACATTCGCTCCCTCACCCTGACGTGTTATCGGAGACATTAGCTCCCTTGCCCTGACGAGTTAGTGGGGACATTCGCTCCCTCACCCTGACGAGTTATCGGAGACATTAGCTCCCTCGCCCTGATGAGTTTGTGGGGATCATCGCTCCCTCACCCTGACGAGTTAGTGGGGACATTCGCTCCCTCGTCCTGACGAGTTAGTGGGGACATTTGCTCCCACACCCTGAAGAGTTAGTGGGGACATTCACTCACTCACCCTGATGAGTTAGTGGGGACATTCGCTCCCTCGCCCTGAGGAGTTACTGGCTACATTCGCTCCCTCACCCTGACGAGTTATCGGAGACATTCGCTCCCTCACCTGACGAGTTAGTGGGGACATTCGCTCCCTCACCCTGACGAGTTAGTGGGGACATTCGCTCCCTCGCACTGACGAGTTATCGGAGACATTCGCTCGCTCACCCTGACGAGTTAGTGGGGACATTCACTCCATCAGCCTGACGAGTTACTTCGGACATTCGCTCCCTCGCCCTGACGTGTTAGTGGGGACATTAGCTTACTCACCCTGACGAGTTAGTGGGGACATTCGCTCCCTCGCCCTGACGAGTTAGTGGGGACATTCGCTCGCTCACCATGACGAGTTAGTGGGGACATTCGTTCCCTCGCCCTGTCGAGTTATCGGAGACATTCGCTCACTCACCCTGAGGAGTTAGTGGGGACATTCGCTCCCTCACCCTGACGAGTTAGTGGGGACATTCGCTCCCTCAACCCGACGAGTTAGTGGGGACATTCACTCCATCACCCTGATGAGTTAGTGCGGACATTCGCTCCCTCGCCTTGACGAGCAAGTGGGGACATTTGCTCTCTCACCCTCACGAGTTAGTGGGGACATTCGCTCCCTCGCCCTGACGAGTTAGTGGGGACATTCGCTCGCTCACCCTGTCGAGTTAGTGAGGACATTCGCTCCCTTGCCCTGATGAGTTAATGGGGACAATCGCTCCCTCACCCTGACGGGTTATCGGTGACATTCGCTCCCTCGCCCTGACGAGTTATCGGAGATATTCACTCCCTCATCCTGACGAATTATTGGGGACATTCGCTCCATCACCCTGACGAGTTAGTGCGGACATTCGCTCCCTCGCCCTGACGAGTTAGTGGGGAGATTCGCTCACTCACCCTGACGAATTAGTGAGGACATTCGCTACCCCGCCCTGACGAGTTAGTGGGGACATTCGCTCGCTCACTCTGACGAGTTAGTGGGGACATTCGCTCCCTCACCCTGAGGAGTTAGTGGGGACATTCGCTCCCTCACCCTGACGAGTTTTCGGAGACATTCGCTCCCTCGCCCTGACGAGTTAGTGGGGACATTCTCTCCCTCACGCTAACGAGTTATCGGAGAAATTCGCGCCCTCGCCCTGACGAGTTAGTGGGACATTTGCTCCCTCGCCCTGACGGGTAAGTGGGCACATTCGCTCCCTCACCCTGACGACTTATCGGAGACATTCCCTTCCTCACCCTGAGGAGTTACTCGGGACATTCGCTCCCTCACCCTGACGAGTTAGTTGGGACATTCGCTCCCTCACCCTGGCGAGTTATCGGAGATATACGCTCCCTCACCCTGACGAGTTATTGGGGACATTCGCTCCCTCGGCCTGACGAGTTAGTGGGGACATTCGCTCCCTCACCCTGATGAGTTAGTGGGGACATTCGCTCCATCGCCCTGACAAGTTAGTGGGTATATTTGCTCCCTCACGCTGACGAGTTATCGGAGACATTCGCTCCCTCACCCTGACGAGTTAGTGGGGACATTCGCTCCCTCACCCTGACGAGTTAGTGGGGACATTCGCTCCCTCGCACTGACGAGTTATCGGAGACATTCACTCCCTCACCCTGACAAGGTAGTGGGGACATTCGCGCCCAAACCCTGATGAGTTAGTGGGGACATTCGCTCCTTCACCATGACGAGTTAGTGGGGACATTCGCGTCCTCGTCCTGACGAGTTAGTGGGGACATTCACGCGCTCACCCTGAGGAGTTAGTGGGACATTCGCCCCCTCACCCTGACGAGTTAGTGGGGAAATTCGCTCCCTAACCCGGACGAGGTTTCGGAGACATTCGCTCCCTCAACCTGACGAGTTAGTTGGGACATTCGCTCCCTCACCATGACGAGTTATCGGAGACATTCGCTCCCTCACCCTGATGAGTTAGTGGGGAGATTCGCTCCCTAACCCGGACGAGGTTTCGGAGACATTCGCTCCCTCATCCTGACGAGTTAGTGTGGACATTTGCTCCCTCGTCCTGACGAGTTAGTGGGGACATTCGCTCCCTCACCCTGACGAGTTATCGGCGACATTCTCTCCCTCACCCTGATGAGTTAGTGGGGAGATTCGCTCCCGAACCCTGACGAGTTATCGGAGACATTCGCTCCCTCACCCTGCTGAGTTCGTGGGGACCATCGCTCCCTCACCCTGACGAGTTAGTGGGGCATTCGGTCCCTCGCCCTGACAAGTTAGTGGGTACATTCGCTCCCTCACCCTGATAAGTTATCGGAGACATTCGCTCCCTCACCCTGATGAGCTAGTGGGGACATTCGCTCCCTCAACCTGACGAGTTATCGAAGACATTTGCTCCCTCGCCCTGACGAGTTATCGGAGACATTCGCTCCCTCACCCTGACGAGTTAGTGGGGACATTCACTCCATCGCCCTGACGAGTTAGTGGGGACATTCGCTCCCTCACCCTGACGAGTTAGTGGGGACATTCGCTTCCTCGCCCTGACGAGTTAGTGGGTACATTCGCTCCCTCACCATGACGAGTTATCGGAGACATTCGCTCCCTCACCCTGACGGGTTATTGGGGACATTCGCTCCCTCGGCCTGACGAGTTATCGGAGCCATTCGCTCCCTCACCCTGACGAGTTAGCGTGGACATTCGCTCCCTCATCCTGACGCGTTAGTGGGGACATTCGCTCCCTCACCCTGACGAGTTAGTGGGTACATTCTCTCGCTCACCCTGAGGGGTTAGTGGGGACATTCGCTCCCTCACCCTGACGAGTTAGTGGGTACATTCTCTCGCTCACCCTGAGCAGTTAGTGGGGACATTCGCTCCCTCACTCTGACGAGTTATCGGAGACATTCGCTCCCTCACCCTGACGAGTTATCGAAGACATCCGCTCCCTCACCCTGACCAGTTATTGGGGAAATTCGCTCCCTCACCCTGACTGTTTATCGGAGACATTCGCTACCGCACACTGACGAGTTATCAGAGACATTCGCTCCCTCGCCCTGATGAGTTAGTGGGGACATTCGCTCCCTCGCCTTGACGAGTGATCGGAGACATTCGCCCCCTCACCCTGCGGAGTTAGTGGGGACATTCGCTCCCTTGCCCTGATGCGTAAGTGGGGACATTCGCTCGCTCACCCTGACCAGTTAGTGGGGACATTCACTCCCTCACCCTGACAAGGTAGTGGGGACATTCGCGCCCACACCCTGATGAGTTAGTGGGGACATTCGCTCCCTTGCCCTGATGCGTAAGTGGGGACATTCGCTCCCTCACCCTGACGAGTTAGTGGGGACATTCGCTCGCTCACCCTGATGAGTTAGTGGGGTCATTCGCTCCCTCGCCCTGACGAGTTATCGGTGACATTCGCTCACTCACCCTGAGGAGTTAGTGGGGACATTCGCTCACTCACCCTGACGAGTTAGTGGGGACATTCGCTCGCTCACCCAGACCAGTTAGTGGGGACATTCACTCCCTCACCCTGACGAGTTATCAGAGACATTCGCTCCCTCACCCTGACGAGTTATCGGAGACATTCGCTCCCTCGCCCTGACGAGTTAGTTGGGACATTCGCTCCCTCACCCTGACGAGTTAGTGGGGACATTCACTCCCTTGCCCTGACGAGTTAGTGGGGACATTCGCTCCCTCACCCTGACGAGTTATCGGAGACATTCGCTCCCTCGCCCTGACGAGTTATCGGAGACATTCGCTCCCTCATCCTGACGAGTTAGTGGGGACATTCGCTCCCTCACCCTGACGAGTTAGTGGGGACATTCGCTCCCTCACCCTGACGAGTTAGTGGGGACATTCGCTCCCTTACCCTGACGTGTTAGTGGGTACATTCGCTCGCTCACCCTGAGGAGTTAGTGGGGACATTCGCTCCCTCACCCTGACGAGTTAGTGGGGACATTTGCTCCCTCACCCTGACGAGTTATCGGAGACATTCGCTCCCTCACCCTGACGAGTTATCGGAGACATTCGCTCCCTCACCCTGACCAGTTAGTTGGGACATTCGCTCCCTCGGCCTGACGTGTTAGTGGGGACATTCTCTCCCTCACCCTGACGAGTTAGTGGGGACATTCCCTCCCTCACACTGACGATTTAGTGGGGACATTCGCTCCAGCACCCTGATGAGTTATCGGAGACATTCGCTCCCTCGCCCTGACGAGTTAGTGTGGACATTCGCTCCCTCACACTGACGATTTAGTGGGGACATTCGCTCCAGCACCCTGACGAGTTATCGAAGACATTCGCTCCCTCGCACTGACGAGTTATCGAAGACATTCGCACTCTCGCCCTGAAGAGTTATTGGAGACATTCGCTCACTCACCCTGAGGAGTTAGTGGGACATTCGCCCGCTCACCCTGACGAGTTAGTGGGGACATTCGCTCCCTAACGCGGACGAGGTTTCGGAGAAATTCGCTCCCTCACCCTGACGAGTTAGTGGGGACATTCGCTCCCTAACCCGGACGAGGTTTCGGAGACATTCGCTCCCTCACCCTGACGAGTTAGTTGGACATATGCTCCCTCAACCTGACGAGTTATTGGAGACATTCGCTCCCTCACCCTTACGAGTTAGTGGGGATATTCGCTCTCTCGCCCTGACAAGTTAGTGGGGACATTCGCTTCTTCGCCCAGACGAAATATCGGAGACATTCGCTCCCTCACCCTGAGGAGTTAGTGGGGACATTTGCTGCCTCACCCTGACGAGTTCGTGGGGTCATTCGCTCCTTCACCCTGACGAGTTAGTGGGGACATTCGCTCCCTCGCCCTGATGAGTTAGTGGGGACATTCGCTCCCTCACCCTGACGAGTTATCTGAGACATTAGCTCCCTCGCCCTGACGAGTTAGTGGGGACATTCACTTCCTCACCCTGACGAGTTATCGGAGACATTAGCTCCCTCGCCCTGAGGAGTTCGTGGGGACATTCGCACCATCAATCTGAAGAGTTAGTGGGGACATTCGCTCCCTCGCACTGACGAGTTAGTGGGTACATTCGCTCATTCACCATGATGAGTTATCGGAGACATTCGCTCCCTCACCTTGACGAGTTATCGAAGACATTCGCTCCCTCGCACTGACGAGTTATCGGAGACATTCGCTCCCTCACCCTGACGAGTTAGTGGGGACATTCGCTCCATCACCCTGACGAGTTAGTGCGGACATTCGCTCCCTCGCCCTGACGAGTTAGTGGGGACATTAACTTACTCACCCTGACGAGTTAGTGGGGACAATCGCTCCCTCGCCCTGACGAGTTAGTGGGGACATTCGCTCGCTCACCCTGACGAGTTAGTGGGGACATTCGCTCCCTCGCCCTGACGAGTTATCGGAGACATTCGCTCACTCACCCTGAGGAGTTAGTGGGGACATTCGCTCCCTCACCCTGACGAGTTAGTGAGGACATTCGCTCCCTCACCCTGACCAGTTAGTGGGGACATTCACTCCCTCACCCTGACGAGTTTTCAGAGAAATTAGCTCCCTCGCCCTGACGAGTTCGTGGGGACCTTCGCTCCATCACCCTGATGAGTTAGTGGGGACATTCGCTCCCTCGCCCTGACGAGTTAGTGGGTACATTCGCTCCATCACCCTGACGAGTTATCGGAGACATTCGCTCCCTCACCCTGATGAGTTAGTGGGGACATTCGGTCCCTCAACCTGACGAGTTATCGAAGACATTCGCTCCCTCGCCCTGACGAGTTATCGGAGCCATTCGCTCCCTCACCCTGACGAGTTAGTGGGGACATTCACTCCCTCACCCTGACAAGGTAGTGGGGACATTCGCGCCCAAACCCTGATGAGTTAGTGGGGACATTCGCTCCTTCACCGTGACGAGTTAGTGGGGACATTCGCGTCCTCGTCCTGACGAGTTAGTGGGGACATTCACGCGCTCACCCTGAGGAGTTAGTGGGACATTCGCCCCCTCACCCTGACGAGTTAGTGGGGAAATTCGCTCCCTAACCCGGACGAGGTTTCGGAGACATTCGCTCCCTCAACCTGACGAGTTAGTTGGGACATTCGCTCCCTCACCATGACGAGTTATCGGAGACATTCGCTCCCTCACCCTGATGAGTTAGTGGGGAGATTCGCTCCCTAACCCGGACGAGGTTTCGGAGACATTCGCTCCCTCATCCTGACGAGTTAGTGTGGACATTTGCTCCCTCGTCCTGACGAGTTAGTGGGGACATTCGCTCCCTCACCCTGACGAGTTATCGGCGACATTCTCTCCCTCACCCTGATGAGTTAGTGGGGAGATTCGCTCCCGAACCCTGACGAGTTATCGGAGACATTCGCTCCCTCACCCTGCTGAGTTCGTGGGGACCATCGCTCCCTCACCCTGACGAGTTAGTGGGGCATTCGGTCCCTCGCCCTGACAAGTTAGTGGGTACATTCGCTCCCTCACCCTGATAAGTTATCGGAGACATTCGCTCCCTCACCCTGATGAGCTAGTGGGGACATTCGCTCCCTCAACCTGACGAGTTATCGAAGACATTTGCTCCCTCGCCCTGACGAGTTATCGGAGACATTCGCTCCCTCACCCTGACGAGTTAGTGGGGACATTCACTCCATCGCCCTGACGAGTTAGTGGGGACATTCGCTCCCTCACCCTGACGAGTTAGTGGGGACATTCGCTTCCTCGCCCTGACGAGTTAGTGGGTACATTCGCTCCCTCACCATGACGAGTTATCGGAGACATTCGCTCCCTCACCCTGACGGGTTATTGGGGACATTCGCTCCCTCGGCCTGATGAGTTATCGGAGCCATTCGCTCCCTCACCCTGACGAGTTAGCGTGGACATTCGCTCCCTCATCCTGACGCGTTAGTGGGGACATTCGCTCCCTCACCCTGACGAGTTAGTGGGTACATTCTCTCGCTCACCCTGAGGGGTTAGTGGGGACATTCGCTCCCTCACCCTGACGAGTTAGTGGGTACATTCTCTCGCTCACCCTGAGCAGTTAGTGGGGACATTCGCTCCCTCACTCTGACGAGTTATCGGAGACATTCGCTCCCTCACCCTGACGAGTTATCGGAGACATCCGCTCCCTCACCCTGACCAGTTATTGGGGAAATTCGCTCCCTCACCCTGACTGTTTATCGGAGACATTCGCTACCGCACACTGACGAGTTATCAGAGACATTCGCTCCCTCGCCCTGATGAGTTAGTGGGGACATTCGCTCCCTCGCCTTGACGAGTGATCGGAGACATTCGCCCCCTCACCCTGCGGAGTTAGTGGGGACATTCGCTCCCTTGCCCTGATGCGTAAGTGGGGACATTCGCTCGCTCACCCTGACCAGTTAGTGGGGACATTCACTCCCTCACCCTGACAAGGTAGTGGGGACATTCGCGCCCACACCCTGATGAGTTAGTGGGGACATTCGCTCCCTTGCCCTGATGCGTAAGTGGGGACATTCGCTCCCTCACCCTGACGAGTTAGTGGGGACATTCGCTCGCTCACCCTGATGAGTTAGTGGGGTCATTCGCTCCCTCGCCCTGACGAGTTATCGGTGACATTCGCTCACTCACCCTGAGGAGTTAGTGGGGACATTCGCTCACTCACCCTGACGAGTTAGTGGGGACATTCGCTCGCTCACCCAGACCAGTTAGTGGGGACATTCACTCCCTCACCCTGACGAGTTATCAGAGACATTCGCTCCCTCACCCTGACGAGTTATCGGAGACATTCGCTCCCTCGCCCTGACGAGTTAGTTGGGACATTCGCTCCCTCACCCTGACGAGTTAGTGGGGACATTCACTCCCTTGCCCTGACGAGTTAGTGGGGACATTCGCTCCCTCAGCCTGACGAGTTATCGGAGACATTCGCTCCCTCGCCCTGACGAGTTATCGGAGACATTCGCTCCCTCATCCTGACGAGTTAGTGGGGACATTCGCTCCCTCACCCTGACGAGTTAGTGGGGACATTCGCTCCCTCACCCTGACGAGTTAGTGGGGACATTCGCTCCCTTACCCTGACGTGTTAGTGGGTACATTCGCTCGCTCACCCTGAGGAGTTAGTGGGGACATTCGCTCCCTCACCCTGACGAGTTAGTGGGGACATTTGCTCCCTCACCCTGACGAGTTATCGGAGACATTCGCTCCCTCACCCTGACGAGTTATCGGAGACATTCGCTCCCTCACCCTGACCAGTTAGTTGGGACATTCGCTCCCTCGGCCTGACGTGTTAGTGGGGACATTCTCTCCCTCACCCTGACGAGTTAGTGGGGACATTCCCTCCCTCACACTGACGATTTAGTGGGGACATTCGCTCCAGCACCCTGATGAGTTATCGGAGACATTCGCTCCCTCGCCCTGACGAGTTAGTGTGGACATTCGCTCCCTCACACTGACGATTTAGTGGGGACATTCGCTCCAGCACCCTGACGAGTTATCGAAGACATTCGCTCCCTCGCACTGACGAGTTATCGAAGACATTCGCACTCTCGCCCTGAAGAGTTATTGGAGACATTCGCTCACTCACCCTGAGGAGTTAGTGGGACATTCGCCCGCTCACCCTGACGAGTTAGTGGGGACATTCGCTCCCTAACGCGGACGAGGTTTCGGAGAAATTCGCTCCCTCACCCTGACGAGTTAGTGGGGACATTCGCTCCCTAACCCGGACGAGGTTTCGGAGACATTCGCTCCCTCACCCTGACGAGTTAGTTGGACATATGCTCCCTCAACCTGACGAGTTATTGGAGACATTCGCTCCCTCACCCTTACGAGTTAGTGGGGATATTCGCTCTCTCGCCCTGACAAGTTAGTGGGGACATTCGCTTCTTCGCCCAGACGAGTTAGTGCGGAAATTCGCTCACTCACCCTGACGAGTTAGTGGGGACATTCGCTCCGTCGCCCTGACGAAATATCGGAGACATTCGCTCCCTCACCCTGAGGAGTTAGTGGGGACATTTGCTGCCTCACCCTGACGAGTTCGTGGGGTCATTCGCTCCTTCACCCTGACGAGTTAGTGGGGACATTCGCTCCCTCGCCCTGATGAGTTAGTGGGGACATTCGCTCCCTCACCCTGACGAGTTATCTGAGACATTAGCTCCCTCGCCCTGACGAGTTAGTGGGGACATTCACTTCCTCACCCTGACGAGTTATCGGAGACATTAGCTCCCTCGCCCTGAGGAGTTCGTGGGGACATTCGCACCATCAATCTGAAGAGTTAGTGGGGACATTCGCTCCCTCGCACTGACGAGTTACTGGGTACATTCGCTCATTCACCATGATGAGTTATCGGAGACATTCGCTCCCTCACCTTGACGAGTTATCGAAGACATTCGCTCCCTCGCACTGACGAGTTATCGGAGACATTCGCTCCCTCACCCTGACGAGTTAGTGGGGACATTCGCTCCATCACCCTGACGAGTTAGTGCGGACATTCGCTCCCTCGCCCTGACGAGTTAGTGGGGACATTAACTTACTCACCCTGACGAGTTAGTGGGGACAATCGCTCCCTCGCCCTGACGAGTTAGTGGGGACATTCGCTCGCTCACCCTGACGAGTTAGTGGGGACATTCGCTCCCTCGCCCTGACGAGTTATCGGAGACATTCGCTCACTCACCCTGAGGAGTTAGTGGGGACATTCGCTCCCTCACCCTGACGAGTTAGTGAGGACATTCGCTCCCTCACCCTGACCAGTTAGTGGGGACATTCACTCCCTCACCCTGACGAGTTTTCAGAGAAATTAGCTCCCTCGCCCTGACGAGTTCGTGGGGACCTTCGCTCCATCACCCTGATGAGTTAGTGGGGACATTCGCTCCCTCGCCCTGACGAGTTAGTGGGTACATTCGCTCCATCACCCTGACGAGTTATCGGAGACATTCGCATTCGCTCCCTCACCCTGATGAGTTAGTGGGGACATTCGGTCCCTCAACCTGACGAGTTATCGAAGACATTCGCTCCCTCGCCCTGACGAGTTATCGGAGCCATTCGCTCCCTCACCCTGACGAGTTAGTGGGGACATTCGCTCCCTAACCCGGACGAGGTTGCGGAGACATTCGCTCCCTCAACCTGACGAGTTATTGGAGACATTCGCTCCCTCACCCTGACGAGTTAGTGGGGATATTCGTTCCTCCGCCCTGACGAGTTAGTGGGGACATTCGCTCACTCACCCTGACAAGTTAGTGGGCACATTCGCTCCTTCGCCCAGACGAGTTAGTGGGGAAATTTGCTCCTTCACCCTGACGAGTTAGTGCGGATATTCGCTCCGTCGCCCTGACGAGTTATCGGAGACATTAGCTCCCTCGCCCTGAGGAGTTCGTGGGGTCATTCGCACCCACACCCTGAAGAGTTAGTGGGGACATTCGCTCCCTCGCCCTGACGAGTTAGTCGGTACATTCGCTCATTCACCCTGACGAGTTATCGAAGACATTCGCTCCCTCACCCTGACGAGTTAGTGGGGACATTCGCTCCCTCACCCTGACAAGTTATCGAAGACATTCGCTCCCTCGCCCTGACGCGTTATCAGAGACATTCGCTCCCTCACCCTGACGAGTTAGTGGGGACATTCGGTCCATCACCCTGACGAGTTAGTGCGGACATTCGCTCCCTCGAACTGACGAGTTAGTGGGGACATTAACTTACTCACCCTGACGAGTTAGTGGGGACATTCGCTCCCTCGCCCTGACGAGTTAGTGGGGACATTCGCTCGCTCACCCTGACGAGTTAGTGGTGACATTCGCTCCCTCGCCCTGACGAGTTATCGGAGACATTCGCTCACTCACCCTGAGGAGTTAGTGGGGACATTCGCTCCCTCACCCAGACGAGTTAGTGAGGACATTTGCTCCCTCACCCTGACCTGTTAGTGGGGACATTCACTCCCTCACCCTGACGAGTATTCAGAGACATTAGCTCCCTCGCCCTGACGAGTTCGTGGGGACCTTAACTCCCTCACCCTGACGAGTTAGTGGGGACATTCGCTCCCTCGCCCTGACGAGTTAGTGGGTACATTCGCTCCCTCACCCTGATGAGTTATCGGAGACATTCGCTCCCTCACCCTGACGAGTTAGTGGGGACATTCGCTCCCTTACCCTGATGAGTTATCGAAGACATTCGCTTCCTCGCCCCGATGAGTTATCGGAGACATTCTCTCCCTCACCCTGACGAGTTAGTTGGGACATTCACTCCTTCACCCTGACGAGTTAGTGCGGACATTCGCTCCCTCGCCCTGACGAGTTAGTGGGGACATTAGCTTACTCACCCTGATGAGTTAGTGGGGACATTCGCTCCCTCACCCTGACCAGTTAGTGGGGACATTCACTCCCTCACCCTGACAAGTTATCAGAGACATTCGCTCCCTCACCCTGACGAGTTATCGGAGACATTCGGTCCCTCGCCCTGACGAGTTAGTGGGGACATTCGCCCCCTCACCCTGACGAGTTAGTTGGGACATTCGCTCGCTCGGAATGACGAGTTAGTGGGGACGTTCACTCCCTCACCCTGTCGAGTTAGTGGGGACATTCTCTCCCTCACCCTGACGATTTAGTGGGGACATTCGCTCCAGCACCCTGACGATTTATCGGGGACATTCGCTCCCTCGCCCTGACGAGTTAGTGTGGACATTCGCTCCCTCACCCTGACGAGTTATCGGAGACATTCGCTCCCTCACCCTGACGAGTTAGTGGGGACATTCGCTCCCTCACCCATACGAGTTAGTGGGACATTCGCTCCCTCACCCTGACGAGTTATTGGAGACATTCTCTGCCTCATCCTGACGAGTTAATGGCGACATTCGCTCCCTCGCCCTGACGAGTTAGTGGGGACTTTCGCTCACTCACCCTGAGAATGTAGTGGGGACATTCGCGCCCGCACCCTGACGAGTTAGTGGGGACATTCGCCCGCTCGCCCTGACGAGTTCGTGGGGACATTCGCTCGCTCACCCTGAGGAGTTAGTGGGACATTCGCCCCCTCACCCTGACGAGTTATCGGAGACATTCGCTCCCTCACCCTGACGAGTTAGTGGGGACATTCGCTCCCTCACCCATACGAGTTAGTGGGACATTCGCCCCCTCGCCCTGATGAGTTAGTGGGGACATTCGCTCGGTCACCCTGATGAGTTAGTGGGACATTCGCTCCCTCGCCCTGACGAGTTAGTTTGGACATTCGCTACCTCACCCTGATGAGTTATCGGAGACATTCGCTCCCTCATCCTGACGAGCTTTTGGGGACATTCGCTCCCTCGGCCTGACGAGTTATCGGAGCCATTCGCTCCCTCACCCTGACGAGTTAGTGGGGACATTCGCTCCCTAACCTGGGCGAGGTTGCGGAGACATTCGCTCCCTCACCCTGACGGGTTAGTGGGGATATTCGTTCCTCCGCCCTGACGAGTTAGTGGGGACATTCGCTCACTCACCCTGACAAGTTAGTGGGGACATTCACTCCCTCACCCTGACGAGTTAGTGGGGAAATTTGCTCCTTCACCCTGACGAGTTAGTGGGGATATTCGCTCCGTCGCCCTGGCGAGTTATCGGAGACATTAGCTCCCTCGCCCTGAGGAGTTCGTGGGGTCATTCGCACCCACACCCTGAAGAGTTAGTGGGGCCATTCGCTCCCTCGCCCTGACGAGTTAGTCGGTACATTCGCTCATTCACCCTGACGAGTTATCGAAGACATTCGCTCCCTCACCCTGACGAGTTAGTGGGGACATTCGCTCCCTCACCCTGACGAGTTATCGAAGACATTCGCTCCCTCGCCCTGACGAGTTATCAGAGACATTCGCTCCCTCACCCTGACGAGTTAGTGGGGACACTCGGTCCATCACCCTGACGAGTTAGTGCGGACATTCGCTCCCTCGACCTGACGAGTTAGTGGGGACATTAACTTACTCACCCTGACGAGTTAGTGGGGACATTCGCTCCCTCGCCCTGACGAGTTAGTGGGGACATTCGCTCGCTCACCCTGACGAGTTAGTGGTGAAATTCGCTCCCTCGCCCTGACGAGTTATCGGAGACATTCGCTCACTCACCCAGAGGAGTTAGTGGGGACATTCGCTCCCTCACCCAGACGAGTTAGTGAGGACATTTGCTCCCTCACCCTGACCAGTTAGTGGGGACATTCACTCCCTCACCCTGACGAGTTTTCAGAGACATTAGCTCCCTCGCCCTGACGAGTTCGTGGGGACCTTCGCAACCTCACCCTGACGAGTTAGTGGGGACATTCGCTCCCTCGCCCTCACGAGTTAGTGGGTACATTCGCTCGCTCACCCTGACGAGTTATCGGAGACATTCGCTCCCTCACCCTGATGAGTTATCGAAGACATTCGCTTCCTCGCCCCGATGAGTTATCGGAGACATTCTCTCCCTCACCCTGACGAGTTAGTGGGGACATTCACTCCTTCACCCTAACGAGTTAGTGCGGACATTCGCTCCCTCGCCCTGACGAGTTAGTGGGGACATTAGCTTACTCACCCTAATGAGTTAGTGGGGACATTCGCTCCCTCACCCTGACCAGTTAGTGGGGACATTCACTCCCTCACCCTGACAAGTTATCAGAGACATTCGCTCCCTCACCCTGACGAGTTATCGGAGACATTCGGTCCCTCGCCCTGACGAGTTAGTGGGGACATTCGCTCCCTCACCCTGACGAGTTAGTTGGGACATTCGCTCCCTCGGCCTGACGAGTTAGTGGGGACATTCACTCCCTCACCCTGACGAGTTAGTGGGGACATTCTCTCCCTCACCCTGACGATTTAGTGGGGACATTCGCTCCAGCACCCTGACGATTTATCGGAGACATTCGCTCCCTCGCCCTGACGAGTTAGTGTGGACATTCGCTCCCTCACCCTGACGAGTTATCGGAGACATTCGCTCCCTCACCCTGACGAGTTAGTGGGGACATTCGCTCCCTCACCCATACGAGTTAGCGGGACATTCGCTCCCTCACCCTGACGAATTACTGGAGACATTCTCTGCCGCATCCTGACGAGTTAATGGCGACATTCGCTCCCTCGCCCTGACGAGTTAGTGGGGACTTTCGCTCACTCACCCTGAGAAGGTAGTGGGGACATTCGCTCCCTCACCGTGACGAGGTAGTGGTGACATTCGCGCCCTCACCCTGACAAGTTATCAGAGACATTCGCTCCCTCACCCTGACGAGTTATCGGAGACATTCGGTCCCTCACCCTGACGAGTTAGTTGGGACATTCGCTCCCTCGGAATGACGAGTTAGTGGGGACGTTCACTCCCTCACCCTGTCGAGTTAGTGGGGACATTCTCTCCCTCACCCTGACGATTTAGTGGGGACATTCGCTCCAGCACCCTGACGATTTATCGGGGACATTCGCTCCCTCGCCCTGACGAGTTAGTGTGGACATTCGCTCCCTCACCCTGACGAGTTATCGGAGACATTCGCTCCCTCACCCTGACGAGTTAGTGGGGACATTCGCTCCCTCACCCATACGAGTTAGTGGGACATTCGCTCCCTCACCCTGACGAGTTATTGGAGACATTCTCTGCCTCATCCTGACGAGTTAATGGCGACATTCGCTCCCTCGCCCTGACGAGTTAGTGGGGACTTTCGCTCACTCACCCTGAGAATGTAGTGGGGACATTCGCGCCCGCACCCTGACGAGTTAGTGGGGACATTCGCCCGCTCGCCCTGACGAGTTCGTGGGGACATTCGCTCGCTCACCCTGAGGAGTTAGTGGGACATTCGCCCCCTCACCCTGACGAGTTAGTGTGGACATTCGCTCCCTCACCCTGACGAGTTATCGGAGACATTCGCTCCCTCACCCTGACGAGTTAGTGGGGACATTCGCTCCCTCACCCATACGAGTTAGTGGGACATTCGCCCCCTCGCCCTGATGAGTTAGTGGGGACATTCGCTCGGTCACCCTGAGGAGTTAGTGGGACATTCGCTCCCTCGCCCTGACGAGTTAGTTTGGACATTCGCTACCTCACCCTGATGAGTTATCGGAGACATTCGCTCCCTCATCCTGACGAGCTTTTGGGGACATTCGCTCCCTCGGCCTGACGAGTTATCGGAGCCATTCGCTCCCTCACCCTGACGAGTTAGTGGGGACATTCGCTCCCTAACCTGGGCGAGGTTGCGGAGACATTCGCTCCCTCAACCTGACGAGTTATTGGAGACATTCGCTCCCTCACCCTGACGGGTTAGTGGGGATATTCGTTCCTCCGCCCTGACGAGTTAGTGGGGACATTCGCTCACTCACCCTGACAAGTTAGTTGGGACATTCACTCCCTCACCCTGACGAGTTAGTGGGGAAATTTGCTCCTTCACCCTGACGAGTTAGTGGGGATATTCGCTCCGTCGCCCTGGCGAGTTATCGGAGACATTAGCTCCCTCGCCCTGAGGAGTTCGTGGGGTCATTCGCACCCACACCCTGAAGAGTTAGTGGGGCCATTCGCTCCCTCGCCCTGACGAGTTAGTCGGTACATTCGCTCATTCACCCTGACGAGTTATCGAAGACATTCGCTCCCTCACCCTGACGAGTTAGTGGGGACATTCGCTCCCTCACCCTGACGAGTTATCGAAGACATTCACTCCCTCGCCCTGACGAGTTATCAGAGACATTCGCTCCCTCACCCTGACGAGTTAGTGGGGACACTCGGTCCATCACCCTGACGAGTTAGTGCGGACATTCGCTCCCTCGACCTGACGAGTTAGTGGGGACATTAACTTACTCACCCTGACGAGTTGTGGGGACATTCGCTCCCTCGCCCTGACGAGTTAGTGGGGACATTCGCTCGCTCACCCTGACGAGTTAGTGGTGACATTCGCTCCCTCGCCCTGACGAGTTATCGGAGACATTCGCTCACTCACCCAGAGGAGTTAGTGGGGACATTCGCTCCCTCACCCAGACGAGTTAGTGAGGACATTTGCTCCCTCACCCTGACCAGTTAGTGGGGACATTCACTCCCTCACCCTGACGAGTTTTCAGAGACATTAGCTCCCTCGCCCTGACGAGTTCGTGGGGACCTTCGCTCCCTCACCCTGACGAGTTAGTGGGGACATTCGCTCCCTCGCCCTCACGAGTTAGTGGGTACATTCGCTCGCTCACCCTGACGAGTTATCGGAGACATTCGCTTCCTCGCCCCGATGAATTATCGGAGACATTCTCTCCCTCACCCTGACGAGTTAGTGGGGACATTCACTCCTTCACCCTAACGAGTTAGTGCGGACATTCGCTCCCTCGCCCTGACGAGTTAGTGGGGACATTAGCTTACTCACCCTAATGAGTTAGTGGGGACATTCGCTCCCTCACCCTGACCAGTTTGTGGGGACATTCACTCCCTCACCCTGACAAGTTATCAGAGACATTCGCTCCCTCACCCTGACGAGTTATCGGAGACATTCGGTCCCTCGCCCTGACGAGTTAGTGGGGACATTCGCTCCCTCACCCTGACGAGTTAGTTGGGACATTCGCTCCCTCGGCCTGACGAGTTAGTGGGGACATTCACTCCCTCACCCTGACGAGTTAGTGGGGACATTCTCTCCCTCACCCTGACGATTTAGTGGGGACATTCGCTCCAGCACCCTGACGATTTATCGGAGACATTCGCTCCCTCGCCCTGACGAGTTAGTGTGGACATTCGCTCCCTCACCCTGACGAGTTATCGGAGACATTCGCTCCCTCACCCTGACGAGTTAGTGGGGACATTCGCTCCCTCACCCATACGAGTTAGCGGGACATTCGCTCCCTCACCCTGACGAGTTACTGGAGACATTCTCTGCCGCATCCTGACGAGTTAATGGCGACATTCGCTCCCTCGCCCTGACGAGTTCGTGGGGACTTTCGCTCACTCACCCTGAGAAGGTAGTGGGGACATTCGCTCCCTCACCGTGACGATGTAGTGGGGACATTCGCGCCCTCGCCCTGACGAGTTAGTGGGGACATTCGCTCCCTAACCCGGACGAGGTTTCGGAGACATTCGCTACCTCACCCTGACGAGTTAGTGGGGACATTCGCTACCTAACCCTGATGAGTTATCGGAGACATTCGCTCCCTCAACCTGACGAGTTATTGGAGACATTCGCTCCCTCACCCTGACGAGTTAGTGGGGATATTCGTTCCTCCGCCCTGACGAGTTAGTGGGGACATTCGCTCACTCACCCTGACAAGTTAGTGGGGACATTCGCTCCTTCGCCCTGACAAGTTATCGGAGACATTAGCTCCCTCGCCCTGAGGAGCTCGTGGGGTCATTCGCACCCACACCCTGAAGAGTTAGTGGGGACATTCGCTCCCTCGCCCTCACGAGTTATCGAAGACATTCGCTCCCTCGACCTGACGAGTTAGTGGGGACATTAACTTTCTCACCCTGACGAGTTAGTGGGGACATTCGCTCCCTCGCCCTGACGAGTTAGTGGGGACATTCGCTCGCTCACCCTGACGAGTTAGTGGTGACATTCGCTCCCTCGCCCTGACGAGTTATCGCAGACATTCGCTCACTCACCCTGAGGAGTTAGTGGGGACATTCGCTCCCTCACCCAGACGAGTTAGTGAGGACATTTGCTCCCTCACCCTGACGAGTTAGTGGGGACATTCACTCCCTCACCCTGACGAGTTTTCTGAGACATTGGCTCCCTCGCCCTGACGAGTTCGTGGGGACCTTCGCTCCCTCACCCTGACGAGTTAGTGGGGACATTCGCTCCCTCGCCCTGACGAGTTAGTGGGTACATTCGCTCCCTCACCCTGACGAGTTATCGGAGACATTCGTTCCCTCACCCTGACGAGTTAGTGGGGACATTCGCTCCCTCGCCCTGACGAGTTAGTGGGGACATTAGCTTACTCCCCCTGATGAGTTAGTGGGGACATTCGCTCCCTCGCCCTCACGAGTTAGTGGGTACATTCGCTCGCTCACCCTGATGAGTTATCGAAGACATTCGCTTCCTCGCCCTGATGAGTTATCGGAGACATTCTCTCCCTCACCCTGACGAGTTAGTGCGGACATTCGCTTCCTCGCCCTGACGAGTTAGTGGGGACATTAGCTTACTCACCCTGATGAGTTAGTGGGGACATTCGCTCCCTCACCCTGACCAGTTAGTGGGGACATTCACTCCCTCACCCTGACAAGTTATCAGAGACATTCGCTCCCTCACCCTGACGGGTTATCGGAGACATTCGCACCCTCGCCCTGACGAGTTAGTGGGGACATTCGCTCCTTCACCCTGACGAGTTAGTGGGTACATTCGCTCCCTCGCCCTGACGAGTTAGTGGGGACATTTGCTCCCTGAAGCTGACGAGTTATCGGAGACATTCGCTGCCTCAGACTGACGAGTTAGTGCGGACATTCGCTCCCTCGCCCTGACGAGTTAGTGGGGAAATTCGCTCCCTCACCCTGACGAGTTAGTGGGGACATTCGCTCCCTCACCCTGACGTGTTAGTGGGTACATTCGCTCGCTCACCCTGAGGAGTTAGTTGGGACATTCGCTCCCTCACCCTGACGAGTTAGTGGGGACATTTGCTCCCTCACCCTGACGAGTTATCGGAGACATTCGCTCCCTCACCCTGACGAGTTATCGGAGCGATTCGCTCCCTGACCCTGCCGAGTTATCGGAGACATTCGCTCCCTCACCCTGACGAGTTAGTTGGGACATTCGCTCCCTCGGCCTGACGAGTTAGTGGGGACATTCACTCCCTCACCCTGACGAGTTAGTGGGGACATTCTCTCCCTCACCCTGACGATTTAGTGGGGACATTCGCTCCAGCACCCTGACGATTTATCGGAGACATTCGCTCCCTCGCCCTGACGAGTTAGTGTGGACATTCGCTCCCTCACCCTGACGAGTTATCGGAGACATTCGCTCCCTCTCCCTGACAAGTTATTGGAGACATTCTCTGCCTCATCCTGACGTGTTAGTGGCGACATTCTCTCCCTCGCCCTGACGAGTTAGTGGGGACTTTCGCTCACTCACCCTGAGAAGGTAGTGGGGACATTCGCGCCCGCACCCTGACGAGTTAGTGGGGACATTCGCTCCCTCACCGTGACGAGGTAGTGGTGACATTCGCGCCCTCGCCCTGACAAGTTAATGGGGACATTCGCTCGCTCACCCTGAGGAGTTATTGGGACATTCTCACCCTCACCCTGACGAGTTAGTGGGGTCATTCGCTCCCTAACCCGGACGAGGTTTCGGAGACATTTGCTCCCTCACCATGACGAGTTAGTTTTGACATTCGCTACCTCACCCTGATGAGTTATCAGAGACATTCGCTCCCTCACCCTGACGAGCTTTTGGGCACATTCGCTCCCTCGGCCTGACGAGTTATCGGAGCCATTTGCTCCCTCGCCCTGACGAGTTGGTGGGGACATTCTCTCACTCTCCCGGAGGAGTTAGTGGGACATTCGCCCCCTCACCCTGACGAGTTAGTGGGGACATTCGCTCCCTAACCCGGACGAGGTTTCGGAGACATTCGCTCCCTCACCCTGCCGAGTTAGTTTGGACATTCGCTACCTCACCCTGATGAGTTGTCGGAGACATTCGCTCCCTCATCCTGACGAGCTTTTGGGGGCATTCGCTCCCTCGGCCTGACGAGTTATCGGAGCCATTCGCTCCCTGACCCTGACGAGTTAGTGGGGACATTCGCTCCCTCGCTCTGACGAGTTAGTGGGGACATTCGCTCCCTCAACCTGATGAGTTAGTGGGTACATTGGCTCCCTCGCTCTGACGAGTTAGTGGGGACATTCGCTCCCTCAACCTGACGAGTTATCGGAGACATTCGCTCTCTCACCCTGACGAGTTAGTGCGGACATTCGCTCCCTCACCCTGACGAGTTAGTGGGGAAATTCGCTCCCTCACCCTGACGAGTTAGTGGGGACATTCGCACCCTCACCCTGACGTGTTAGTGGGTACATTCACTCGCTCACCCTGAGGAGTTAGTGGGGACATTCTCTCCCTCACCCTGACGATTTAGTGGGGACATTCTCTCCAGCACCCTGACGATTTATCGGAGACATTCGCTCCCTCGCCCTGACGAGTTAGTGGGGACATTCGCTCCCTCGCCCTGACGAGTTAGTGGGGACATTCGCTCCCTCGCCCTGACGAGTTAGTGGGGACTTTCGCTCACTCACCCTGAGAAGGTAGTGGGGACATTTGCGCCCGCACCCTGACGAGTTAGTGGGGACATTCGCTCCCTCACCGTGACGAGGTAGTGGGGACATTCGCGCCCTCACCCTGACGAGTTAATGGGGACATTCGCTCGCTCACCCTGAGGAGTTAGTGGGACATTCGCTCCCTCACCGTGCCGAGGTAGTGGGGACATTCGCGCCCTCACCCTGACGAGTTAATGGGGACATTCGCTCACTCACCCTGAGTAGTTAGTGGGACATTCTCACCCTCACCCTGACGAGTTAGTGGGGTCATTCGCTCCCTAACCCGGATGAGGTTTCGGAGACATTTGCTCCCTCACACTGACGAGTTAGTTTTGACATTCGCTACCTCACCCTGATGAGTTATCAGAGACATTCGCTCCCTCACCCTGACGAGCTTTTGGGGACATTCGCTCCCTCGGCCTGACGAGTTATCGGAGCCATTCGCTCCCTGACCCTGACGAGTTAGTGGGGACATTCGCTCCCTAACCCGGACGAGGTTTCGGAGACATTCGCTCGCTCACCCTGAGTAGTTAGTGGGACATTCTCACCCTCAACCTGATGAGTTATTGGAGACATTCGCTCCCTCACCCTGACGAGTTAGTGGGGATATTCGCTCCCTCGCCCTGACGAGTTAGAGGGGACATTCGCTCACTCACCCTGACGAGTTAATGGGGACATTCGCTCGCTCACCCTGAGTAGTTAGTGGGACATTCTCACCCTCAACCTGACGAGTTAGTGGGGAAATTCGCTCGCTCACCCTGACGAGTTAGTGGGGACATTCGCTCCGTCGCCCTGACGAGTTATCGGAGACATTCGCTCCCTCACCCTGAGGAGTTAGTGAGGACATTCGCTTCAGCACCCTGACGATTTATCGGAGACAGACATTCCCTCCCTCGCCCTGACGAGTTAGTGCGGACATTCGCTCCCTCACCCTGACGAGTTATCGGAGACATTCGCTCCCGCACCCTGACGAGTTAGTGGGGATATTCGTTCCCTTGCCCTGACGAGTTAGTGGGGACATTCCCTCACTCACGCTGACGAGTTAATGGGGACATTCACTCCCTCGCCCTGACGAGTTAGTGGGGAAATTCGCTCGCTCACCCTGACGAGTTAGTGGGTACATTCGCTCCCTCGCCTTGACGAGTGATCGGAGACATTCGCTCCCTCGCCCTGAGGAGTTAGTGCGGACATTCGCTCCCTTACCCTGACGAGTTATCGGAGACATTCGCTCCCTCACCCTGACGAGTTCGTGGGGACCTTCGCTCCCTCACCCTGACGAGTTAGTGGGGACATTCGCTCCCTCGCCCTGACGAGTTCGTGGGCACTTTCGCTCCCTCACCCTGACGAGTTATCGGAGACATTCGCTCCCTCACCCTGACGAGTTAGTGGGGAGATTCGCTCCCTCACCCTGACGAGTTATCGAAGACATTCGCTCCCTCGCCCTGACGAGTTATCGGAGACATTCTCTCCCTCGCCCTGACGAGTTAGTGGGGACTTTCGCTCACTCACCCTGAGAAGGTAGTGGGGACATTTGCACCCGCACTCTGACGAGTTAGTGGGGACATTCGCTCCCTCACCGTGACGAGGTAGTGGGGACATTCGCACCCTCACCCTGACGAGTTTATGGGGACATTCGCTCGCTCACCCTGAGGAGTTAGTGGGACATTCGCTCCCTCACCGTGACGAGGTAGTGGGGACATTCGCGCCCTCACCCTGACGAGTTAATGGGGACATTCGCTCGCTCACCCTGAGTAGTTAGTGGGACATTCTCACCCACACCCTGACGAGTTAGTGGGGTCATTTGCTCCCTAACCCGGATGAGGTTTCGGAGACATTTGCTCCCTCACACTGACGAGTTAGTTTTGACATTCGCTACCTCACCCGGATGAGTTATCAGAGACATTCGCTCCCTCACCCTGAAGAGCTTTTGGGGACATTTGCTCCCTCGGCCTGACGAGTTATCGGAGCCATTCGCTCCCTGACCCTGACGAGTTAGTGGGGACATTCGCTCCCTAACCCGGACGAGGTTTCGGAGACATTCGCTCCCTCACCCTGACGAGCTAGTTGGACATATGCTCCCTCAACCTGACGAGTTATTGGAGACATTCGCTCCCTCACACTGACGAGTTAGTGGGGATATTCGCTCCCTCGCCCTGACGAGTTAGAGGGGACATTCGCTCACTCACCCTGACAAGTTAGTGGGGACATTCGCGCCCTCACCCTGACGAGTTAATGGGGACATTCGCTCGCTCACCCTGAGGAGTTAGTGGGACATTCGCTCCCTCACCATGACGAGGTAGTGGGGACATTCGCGCCCTCACCCTGACGAGTTAATGGGGACATTCGCTCGCTCACCCTGAGTAGTTAGTGGGACATTCTCACCCTCACCCTGACGAGTTAGTGGGGTCATTCGCTCCCTAACCCGGATGAGGTTTCGGAGACATTTGCTCCCTCACACTGACGAGTTAGTTTTGACATTCGCTACCTCACCCTGACGAGCTTTTGGGGACATTCGCTCCCTCGGCCTGACGAGTTATCGGAGCCATTCGCTCCCTGACCCTGACGAGTTAGTGGGGACATTCGCTCCCTAACCCGGACGAGGTTTCGGAGACATTCACTCGCTCACCCTGAGTAGTTAGTGGGACATTCTCACCCTCAACCTGATGAGTTATTGGAGACATTCGCTCCCTCACCCTGACGAGTTAGTGGGGATATTCGCTCCCTCGCCCTGACGAGTTAGAGGGGACATTCGCTCACTCACCCTGACGTGTTAATGGGGACATTCGCTCGCTCACCCTGAGTAGTTAGTGGGACATTCTCACCCTAAACCTGACGAGTTAGCGGGGAAATTCGCTCGCTCACCCTGACGAGTTAGTGGGGACATTCGCTCCGTCGCCCTGACGAGTTATCGGAGACATTCGCTCCCTCACCCTGAGGAGTGAGTGAGGACATTCGCTTCAGCACCCTGATGATTTATCGGAGACAGACATTCCCTCCCTCGCCCTGACGAGTTAGTGCGGACATTCGCTCCCTCACCCTGACGAGTTATCGGAGACATTCGCTCCCGCACCCTGACGAGTTAGGTGGGATATTCGTTCCCTTGCCCTGACGAGTTAGTGGGGAAATTCGCTCACTCACGCTGACGAGTTAATGGGGACATTCACTCCCTCGCCCTGACGAGTTAGTGGGGAAATTCGCTCGCTCACCCTGACGAGTTAGTGGGTACATTCGCTCCCTTGCCTTGACGAGTGATCGGAGACATTCGCTCCCTCGCCCTGACGAGTTAGTGCGGACATTCGCTCCCTTACCCTGACGAGTTATCGGAGACATTCGCTCCCTCACCCTGACGAGTTCGTGGGGACCTTCGCTCCCTCACCCTGACGAGTTAGTGGGGACATTCGCTCCCTCGCCCTGACGAGTTCGTGGGCACTTTCGCTCCCTCACCCTGACGAGTTATCGGAGACATTCGCTCCCTCACCCTGACGAGTTAGTGGGGAGATTCGCTCCCTCACCCTGACGAGTTATCGAAGACATTCGCTCCCTCGCCCTGACGAGTTATCGGAGACATTCTCTCCCTCGCCCTGACGAGTTAGTGGGGACTTTCGCTCACTCACCCTGAGAAGGTAGTGGGGACATTTGCACCCGCACTCTGACGAGTTAGTGGGGACATTCGCTCCCTCACCGTGACGAGGTAGTGGGGACATTCGCACCCTCACCCTGACGAGTTTATGGGGACATTCGCTCGCACACCCTGAGGAGTTAGTGGGACATTCGCTCCCTCACCGTGACGAGCTAGTGGGGACATTCGCGCCCTCACCCTGACGAGTTAATGGGGACATTCGCTCGCTCACCCTGAGCAGTTAGTGGAACATTCTCACCCACACCCTGACGAGTTAGTGGGGTCATTTGCTCCCTAACCCGGATGAGGTTTCGGAGACATTTGCTCCCTCACACTGACGAGTTAGTTTTGACATTCGCTACCTCACCCGGATGTGTTATCAGAGACATTCGCTCCCTCACCCTGACGAGCTTTTGGGGACATTCGCTCCCTCGGCCTGACGAGTTATCGGAGCCATTCGCTCCCTGACCCTGACGAGTTAGTGGGGACATTCGCTCCCTAACCCGGACGAGGTTTCGGAGACATTCGCTCCCTCACCCTGACGAGCTAGTTGGACATATGCTCCCTCAACCTGACGAGTTATTGGAGACATTCGCTCCCTCACACTGACGAGTTAGTGGGGATATTCGCTCCCTCGCCCTGACGAGTTAGAGGGGACATTCGCTCACTCACCCTGACAAGTTAGTGGGGACATTCGCTCCTTCGCCCTGACGAGTTAGTGGGGAAATTCGCTCGCTCACCCTGATGAGTTAGCGGGGACATTCGCTCCGTCGCCCTGACGAGTTATCGGAGACATTCGCTCCCTCACCCTGATGAGTTAGTGAGGACATTCGCTTCAGCACCCTGATGATTTATCGGAGACAGACATTCCTTCCCTCGCCCTGACGAGTTAGTGCGGACATTCGCTCCCTCACCCTGACGAGTTATCGGAGACATTCGCTCCCGCACCCTGACGAGTTAGTGGGGATATTCGTTCCCTTGCCCTGACGAGTTAGTGGGGACATTCGCTCACTCACGCTGACGAGTAAGTGGGGACATTCGCTCCCTCGCCCTGACGAGTTAGTCAGGAAATTCGCTCGCTCACCCTGACGAGTTAGTGGGTACATTCGCTCCCTCGCCTTGACGAGTGATCGGAGACATTCGCTCCCTCGCCCTGACGAGTTAGTGCGGACATTCGCTCCCTTACCCTGACGAGTTATCGGAGACATTCGCTCCCTCACCCTGACGAGTTCGTGCGGACCTTCGCTCCCTCACCCTGACGTGTTAGTGGGTACATTCGCTCGCTCATCCAGAGGAGTTAGTGGGGACATTCGCTCCCTCACCCTGACGAGTTATCGGAGACATTCGCTCCCTCACCCTGACGAGTTCGTGCGGACCTTCGCTCCCTCACCCTGACGTGTTAGTGGGTACATTGGCTCGCTCATCCAGAGGAGTTAGTGGGGACATTCGCTCCCTCACCCTGACGAGTTATCGGAGACATTCGCTCCCTCACCCTGACGATTTATCGGAGACATTCGCTCCCTCGCCCTGACGAGTTAGTGTGGACATTCGCTCCCTCACCCTGACGAGTTATCGGAGACATTCGCTCCCTCACCCTGACGAGATAGTGGGGACATTCGCTCCCTCACCCTGAAGAGTTAGTGGGACATTCGCTACCCTCACCCTGACAAGTTATTGGAGACATTCTCTGCCTCATCCTGACGTGTTAGTGGCGACATTCTCTCCCTCACCCGGACGAGGTTTCGGAGACATTCGCTACCTCACCCTGATGAGTTATCGGAGACATTCGCTCCCTCACCCTGACGAGCTTTTGGGGACATTCGCTCCCTCGGCCTGACGAGTTATCGGAGCCATTCGCTCCCTGACCCTGACGAATTAGTGGGGACATTCGCTCCCTCGCCCTGATGAGTTAGTGGGGACATTCGCTCCCTCGCCCTGAAGAGTTAGTGGGGTCATTTGCTGCCTCACCCTGACGAGTTCGTGGGGTCATTCGCTCCCTAACCCTGACGAGTTATCTGAGACATTAGCTCCCTCGCCCTGACGAGTTAGTGGGGACTTTCGCTTCCTCACCCTGACGAGTTATCGGAGACATTAGCTCCCTCGCCCTGAGGAGTTCGTGGGGACATTCGCACCCTCACCCTGAAGAGTTAGTGGGGACATTCGCTCCCTGGCCCGACGAGTTAGTGGGTACATTCGCTCTTTCACACTGACGAGTTAATGGCGACATTCGCTCCCTCGCCCTGACGAGTTAGTGGGGACTTTCGCTCACTCACCCTGAGAAGGTAGTGGGGACATTCGCTCCCTCACCGTGACGATGTAGTGGGGACATTCGCGCCCTCGCCCTGACGAGTTAGTGGGGACATTCGCTCCCTAACCCGGACGAGGTTTCGGAGACATTCGCTACCTCACCCTGACGAGTTAGTGGGGACATTCGCTACCTAACCCTGATGAGTTATCGGAGACATTCGCTCCCTCAACCTGACGAGTTATTGGAGACATTCGCTCCCTCACCCTGACGAGTTAGTGGGGATATTCGTTCCTCCGCCCTGACGAGTTAGTGGGGACATTCGCTCACTCACCCTGACAAGTTAGTGGGGACATTCGCTCCTTCGCCCTGACAAGTTATCGGAGACATTAGCTCCCTCGCCCTGAGGAGTTCGTGGGGTCATTCGCACCCACACCCTGAAGAGTTAGTGGGGACATTCGCTCCCTCGCCCTCACGAGTTATCGAAGACATTCGCTCCCTCGACCTGACGAGTTAGTGGGGACATTAACTTTCTCACCCTGACGAGTTAGTGGGGACATTCGCTCTCTCGCCCTGACGAGTTAGTGGGGACATTTGCTCGCTCACCCTGACGAGTTAGTGGTGACATTCGCTCCCTCGCCCTGACGAGTTATCGGAGACATTCGCTCACTCACCCTGAGGAGTTAGTGGGGACATTCGCTCCCTCACCCAGACGAGTTAGTGAGGACATTTGCTCCCTCACCCTGACGAGTTAGTGGGGACATTCACTCTCTCACCCTGACGAGTTTTCAGAGACATTGGCTCCCTCGCCCTGACGAGTTCGTGGGGACCTTCGCTCCCTCACCCTGACGAGTTAGTGGGGACATTCGCTCCCTCGCCCTGACGAGTTAGTGGGTACATTCGCTCCCTCACCCTGACGAGTTATCGGAGACATTCGCTCCCTCACCCTGACGAGTTAGTGGGGACATTCGCTCCCTCGCCCTGACGAGTTAGTGGGGACATTAGCTTACTCACCCTGATGAGTTAGTGGGGACATTCGCTCCCTCGCCCTCACGAGTTAGTGGGTACATTCGCTCGCTCACCCTGATGAGTTATCGAAGACATTCGCTTCCTCGCCCTGATGAGTTATCGGAGACATTCTCTCCCTCACCCTGACGAGTTAGTGCGGACATTCGCTCCCTCGCCCTGACGAGTTCGTGGGGACATTAGCTTACTCACCCTGATGAGTTAGTGGGGACATTCGCTCCCTCACCCTGACCAGTTAGTGGGGACATTCACTCCCTCACCCTGACAAGTTATCAGAGACATTCGCTCCCTCACCCTGACGAGTTATCGGAGACATTCGCACCCTCGCCCTGACGAGTTAGTGGGGACATTCGCTCCCTCACCCTGACGAGTTAGTGGGGACATTCGCTCCCTCACCCTGACGAGTTATCGGAGAAATTCGCACCCTCGCCCTGACGAGTTAGTGGGGACATTCGCTCCCTCACCCTGACGAGTTAGTGGGGACATTCGCTCCCTCACCCTGACGAGTTAGTGGGGACATTCGCTCCCTCACCCTGACGAGTTATCGGAGACATTCGCTCCCTCGCCCTGATGAGTTAGTGGGGAAATTCGCTCCCTCACCCTGACGAGTTAGTGGGGACATTCGCTCCATCACCCTGACGTGTTAGTGGGTACATTCGCTCGCTCACCCTGAGGAGTTAGTTGGGACATTCGCTCCCTCACCCTGACGAGTTAGTGGGGACATTTGCTCCCTCACCCTGACGAGTTATCGGAGACATTCGCTCCCTCACCCTGACGAGTTACCGGAGCGATTCGCTCCCTGACCCTGCCGAGTTATCGGAGACATTCGCTCCCTCACCCTGACGAGTTAGTTGGGACATTCGCTCCCTCGGCCTGACGAGTTAGTGGGGACATTCACTCCCTCACCCTGACGAGTTAGTGGGGACATTCTCTCCCTCACCCTGACGATTTAGTGGGGACATTCGCTCCAGCACCCTGACGATTTATCGGAGACATTCGCTCCCTCGCCCTGACGAGTTAGTGTGGACATTCGCTCCCCCACCCTGACGAGTTATCGGAGACATTCGCTCCCTCACCCTGACGAGTTAGTGGGACATTCGCTCCCTCTCCCTGACAAGTTATTGGAGACATTCTCTGCCTCATCCTGACGTGTTAGTGGCGACATTCTCTCCCTCGCCCTGACGAGTTAGTGGGGACTTTCGCTCACTCACCCTGAGAAGTTAGTGGGGACATTCGCGCCCGCACCCTGACGAGTTAGTGGGGACATTCGCTCCCTCACCGTGACGAGGTAGTGGTGACATTCGCGCCCTCGCCCTGACAAGTTAATGGGGACATTCGCTCGCTCACCCTGAGGAGTTAGTGGGACATTCTCACCCTCACCCTGACGAGTTAGTGGGGTCATTCGCTCCCTAACCCGGATGAGGTTTCGGAGACATTTGCTCCCTCACCATGACGAGTTAGTTTTGACATTCGCTACCTCACCCTGATGAGTTATCAGAGACATTCGCTCCCTCACCCTGACGAGCTTTTGGGCACATTCGCTCCCTCGGCCTGACGAGTTATCGGAGCCATTCGCTCCCTCGCCCTGATGAGTTAGTGGGGACATTCTCTCACTCTCCCGGAGGAGTTAGTGGGACACTCGCCCCCTCACCCTGACGAGTTAGTTTGGACATTCGCTACCTCACCCTGATGAGTTATCGGAGACATTTGCTCCCTCATCCTGACGAGCTTTTGGGGGCATTCGCTCCCTCGGCCTGACGAGTTATCGGAGCCATTCGCTCCTTGACCCTGACGAGTTAGTGGGGACATTCGCTCCCTCGCTCTGACGAGTTAGTGGGGACATTCGCTCCCTCAACCTGATGAGTTAGTGGGTACATTGGCTCCCTCGCTCTGACGAGTTAGTGGGGACATTCGCTCCCTCAACCTGACGAGTTATCGGAGACATTCGCTCTCTCACCCTGACGAGTTAGTGCGGACATTCGCTCCCTCACCCTGACGAGTTATCAGAGACATTCGCTCCCTCGCCCTGACGAGTTATCGGAGACATTCGCTCCCTAATCCTGACGAGTTAGTGGGGACATTCGCTCCCTCACCCTGACGAGTTAGTGGGACATTCGCTCCCTCACCGTGACGAGGTAGTGGGGACATTCGCGCCCTCACCCTGACGAGTTAATGGGGACATTCGCTCGCTCACCCTGAGTAGTTAGTGGGACATTCTCACCCACACCCTGACGAGTTAGTGGGGTCATTTGCTCCCTAACGCGGATGAGGTTTCGGAGACATTTGCTCCCTCACACTGACGAGTTAGTTTTGACATTCGCTACCTCACCCGGATGAGTTATCAGAGACATTCGCTCCCTCACCCTGACGAGCTTTTGGGGACATTCGCTCCCTCGGCCTGACGAGTTATTGGAGCCATTCGCTCCCTGACCCTGACGAGTTAGTGGGGACATTTGCTCATTAACCCGGACGAGGTTTCGGAGACATTCGCTCCCTCACCCTGACGAGCTAGTTGGACATATGCTCCCTCAACCTGACGAGTTATTGGAGACATTCGCTCCCTCACCCTGACGAGTTAGTGGGGATATTCGCTCCCTCGCCCTGACGAGTTAGAGGGGACATTCGCTCACTCACCCTGACAAGTTAGTGGGGACATTCGCTCCTTCGCCCTGACGAGTTAGTGGGGAAATTCGCTCGCTCACCCTGACGAGTTAGCGGGGACATTCGCTCCGTCGCCCTGACGAGTTATCGGAGACATTCGCTCCCTCACCCTGAGGAGTTAGTGAGGACATTCGCTTCAGCACCCTGATGATTTATCGGAGACAGACATTCCCTCCCTCGCCCTGACGAGTTAGTGCGGACATTCGCTCCCTCACCCTGACGAGTTATCGGAGACATTCGCTCCCGCACCCTGACGAGTTATCGGAGACATTCGCTCCCGCACCCTGACGAGTTAGTGGGGATATTCGTTCCCTTGCCCTGAGGAGTTAGTGGGGACATTCGCTCCCACACCCTGACGAGTTAGTGGGGAAATTCGCTCCCTCACCCTGACGAGTTAGTGGGGACATTCGCTCCCTCACCCTGAGGAGTTAGTGGGGACATTCGCTCCCTCACCCTGACGAGTTAGTGGGGACATTCGCTCCCTCACCCTGACGAGTTAGTGGGGACATTTGCTCCCTCACCCTGACGAGTTATCGGAGACATTCGCTCCCTCACCCTGACGAGTTATCGGAGCGATTCGCTCCCTGATCCTGCCGAGTTATCGGAGACATTCGCTCCCTCACCCTGACGAGTTAGTTGGGACATTCGCTCCCTCGGCCTGACGAGTTAGTGGGGACATTCACTCCCTCACCCTGACGAGTTAGTGGGGACATTCTCTCCCCCACCCTGACGATTTAGTGGGGACATTCTCTCCAGCACCCTGACAATTTATCGGAGACATTCGCTCCCTCGCCCTGACGAGTTAGTGGGGACATTCGCTCCCTCACCCTGAAGAGTTAGTGGGACATTAGCTCCCTCACCCTGACAAGTTATTGGAGACATTCTCTGCCTCATCCTGACGTGCTGGTGGCGACATTCTCTCCCTCGCCCTGACGAGTTAGTGGGGACTTTCGCTCACTCACCCTGAGAAGGCAGTGGGGACATTTGCTCCCGCACCCTGACGAGTTAGTGGGGACATTCGCTCCCTCACCGTGACGAGGTAGTGGGGACATTCGCACCCTCACCCTGACGAGTTAATGGGGACATTCGCTCGCTCTCCCTGAGGAGTTAGTGGGACATTCGCTCCCTCACCGTGACGAGGTAGTGGGGACATTCGCGCCCTCACCCTGACGAGTTAATGGGGACATTCGCTCGCTCACCCTGAGTAGTTAGTGGGACATTCTCACCCTCACCCTGACGAGTTAGTGGGGTCATTCGCTCCCTAACCCGGATGAGGTTTCAGAGACATTTGCTCCCTCACACTGACGAGTTAGTTTTGACATTCGCTACCTCACCCTGATGAGTTATCAGAGACATTCGCTCCCTCACCCTGACGAGCTTTTGGGGACATTCGCTCCCTCGGCCTGACGAGTTATCGGAGCCATTCGCTCCCTGACCCTGACGAGTTAGTGGGGACATTCGCCCCCTAACCCGGACGAGGTTTCGGAGACATTCGCTCCCTCACCCTGACGAGCTAGTTGGACATATGCTCCCTCAACCTGACGAGTTATTGGAGACATTCCCTCCCTCGCCCTGACGAGTTAGTGCGGACATTCGCTCCCTCACCCTGACGAGTTATCGGAGACATTCGCTCCCGCACCCTG
Organism: Somniosus microcephalus; assembly: GCF_052327205.1. Lineage (NCBI taxonomy): Eukaryota > Metazoa > Chordata > Chondrichthyes > Squaliformes > Somniosidae > Somniosus > Somniosus microcephalus. The sequence goes on from NC_140989.1 coordinate 189,814,723, forward strand.
ACGAGTTATCGGAGACATTCGCTCCCGCACCCTGACGAGTTAGTGGGGATATTCGTTCCCTTGCCCTGACGAGTTAGTGGGGACATTCGCTCACTCACGCTGACGAGTAAGTGGGGACATTCGCTCCCTCGCCCTGACGAGTTAGTCAGGAAATTCGCTCCCTCACCCTGACGAGTTAGTGGGTACATTCGCTCCCTCGCCTTGACGAGTGATCGGAGACATTCGCTCCCTCGCCCTGACGAGTTAGTGCGGACATTCGCTCCCTTACCCTGACGAGTTATCGGAGACATTCGCTCCCTCACCCTGACGAGTTCGTGGGGACCTTCGCTCCCTCACCCTGACGTGTTAGTGGGTACATTCGCTTGCTCATCCAGAGGAGTTAGTGGGGACATTCGCTCCCTCACCCTGACGTGTTATCGGAGACATTCGCTCGCTCACCCTGACGATTTATCGGAGACATTCGCTCCCTCGCCCTGACGAGTTAGTGTGGACATTCGCTCCCTCACCCTGACGAGTTATCGGAGACATTCGCTCCCTCACCCTGACGAGTTAGTGGGGACAATCTCTGCCTCATCCTGACGTGTTAGTGGCGACATTCTCTCCCTCGCCCTGACGAGTTGGTGGGGACTTTCGCTCACTCACCCTGAGGAGTTAGTGGGACATTCTCACCCTCACCCTGACGAGTTAGTGGGGTCATTCGCTCCCTAACCCGGACGAGGTTTTGGAGACATTCGCTACCTCACCCTGATGATTTATCGGAGACATTCGCTCCCTCACCCTGACGAGCTTTTGGGGACATTCGCTCCCTCGGCCTGACGAGTTATCGGAGCCATTCGCTCCCTGACCCTGAGGAATTAGTGGGGACATTCGCTCCCTCGCCCTGATGAGTTAGTGGGGACATTCGCTCCCTCGCCCTGATGAGTTAGTGGGGACATTTGCTGCCTCACCCTGACGAGTTCGTGGGGTCATTCGCTCCCTAACCCTGACGAGTTATCTGAGACATTCGCTCCCTGACCCTGACGAGTTAGTGGGGACATTCGCTCCCTAAACCGGACGAGGTTTCGGAGACATTCGCTCCCTCACCCTGACGAGCTAGTTGGACATATGCTCCCTCAACCTGACGAGTTATTGGAGACATTCGCTCCCTCACCCTGACGAGTTAGTGGGGATATTCGCTCCCTCGCCCTGACGAGTTAGAGGGGACATTCGCTCACTCACCCTGACAAGTTAGTGGGGACATTCGCTCCTTCGCCCTGACGAGTTAGTGGGGAAATTCGCTCGCTCACCCTGACGAGTTAGTGGGGACATTCGCTCCGTCGCCCTGACGAGTTATCGGAGACATTCGCTCCCTCACCCTGAGGAGTGAGTGAGGACATTCGCTTCAGCACCCTGACGATTTATCGGAGACAGACATTCCCTCCCTCGCCCTGACGAGTTAGTGCGGACATTCGCTCCCTCACCCTGACGAGTTATCGGAGACATTCGCTCCCGCACCCTGACGAGTTAGTGGAGATATTCGTTCCCTTGCCCTGACGAGTTAGTGGGGACATTCGCTCACTCACGCTGACGAGTTAATGGGGACATTCGCTCCCTCGCCCTGACGAGTTAGTGGGGAAATTCGCTCGCTCACCCTGACGAGTTAGTGGGTACATTCGCTCCCTCGCCTTGACGAGTGATCGGAGACATTCGCTCCCTCGCCCTGACGAGTTAGTGCGGACATTCGCTCCCTTACCCTGACGAGTTATCGGAGACATTCGCTCCCTCACCCTGACGAGTTCGTGGGGACCTTCGCTCCCTCACCCTGACGAGTTAGTGGGGACATTCGCTCCCTCGCCCTGACGAGTTCGTGGGTACATTCGCTCCCTCACCCTGACGAGTTATCGGAGACATTCGCTCCCTCACCCTGACGAGTTAGTGGGGAGATTCGCTCCCTCACCCTGACGAGTTATCGAAGACATTCGCTCCCTCGCCCTGACGAGTTATCGGAGACATTCTCTCCCTCGCCCTGACGAGTTAGTGGGGACTTTCGCTCACTCACCCTGAGAAGGTAGTGGGGACATTTGCACCCGCACCCTGACGAGTTAGTGGGGACATTCGCTCCCTCACCGTGACGAGGTAGTGGGGACATTCGCACCCTCACCCTGACGAGTTAATGGGGACATTCGGTCGCTCACCTGAGGAGTTAGTGGGACATTCGCTCCCTCACCGTGACGAGGTCGTGGGGACATTCGCGCCCTCACCCTGACGGGTTAATGGGGACATTCGCTCGCTCACCCTGAGTAGTTAGTGGGACATTCTCACCCACACCCTGACGAGTTAGTGGGGTCATTTGCTCCCTAACCCGGATGAGGTTTCGGAGACATTTGCTCCCTCACACTGACGAGTTAGTTTTGACATTCGCTACCTCACCCGGATGAGTTATCAGAGACATTCGCTCCCTCACCCTGACGAGCTTTTGGGGACATTCGCTCCCTCGGCCTGACGAGTTATCGGAGCCATTCGCTCCCTGACCCTGACGAGTTAGTGGGGACATTCGCTCCCTAACCCGGACGAGGTTTCGGAGACATTCGCTCCCTCACCCTGATGAGCTAGTTGGACATATGCTCCCTCAACCTGACGAGTTATTGGAGACATTCGCTCCCTCACCCTGACGAGTTAGTGGGGATATTCGCTCCCGCGCCCTGACGAGTTAGAGGGGACATTCGCTCACTCACCCTGACAAGTTAGTGGGGACATTCGCTCCTTCGCCCTGACGAGTTAGTGGGGAAATTCGCTCGCTCACCCTGACGAGTTAGCGGGGACATTCGCTCCGTCGCCCTGACGAGTTATCGGAGACATTCGCTCCCTCACCCTGAGGAGTTAGTGAGGACATTCGCTTCAGCACCCTGATGATTTATCGGAGACAGACATTCCCTCCCTCGCCCTGACGAGTTAGTGCGGACATTCGCTCCCTCACCCTGACGAGTTATCGGAGACATTCGCTCCCGCACCCTGACGAGTTATCGGAGACATTCGCTCCCGCACCCTGACGAGTTAGTGGGGATATTCGTTCCCTTGCCCTGACGAGTTAGTGGGGACATTCGCTCACTCACGCTGACGAGTAAGTGGGGACATTCGCTCCCTCGCCCTGACGAGTTAGTCAGGAAATTCGCTCCCTCACCCTGACGAGTTTGTGGGTACATTCGCTCCCTCGCCTTGACGAGTGATCGGAGACATTCGCTCCCTCGCCCTGACGAGTTAGTGCGGACATTCGCTCCCTTACCCTGACGAGTTATCGGAGACATTCGCTCCCTCACCCTGACGAGTTCGTGGGGACCTTCGCTCCCTCACCCTGACGTGTTAGTGGGTACATTCGCTCGCTCTTCCAGAGGCGTTAGTGGGGACATTCGCTCCCTCACCCTGACGAGTTATCGGAGACATTCGCTCCCTCACCCTGACGATTTATCGGAGACATTCGCTCCCTCGCCCTGACGAGTTAGTGTGGACATTCGCTCCCTCACCCTGATGAGTTATCGGAGACATTCGCTCCCTCACCCCGACGAGTTAGTGGGGACATTCGCTCCCTCACCCTGAAGAGTTAGTGGGACATTCGCTCCCTCACCCTGACGAGTTAGTGGGGACATTCTCTGCCTCATCCTGACGTGTTAGTGGCGACATTCTCTCCCTCGCCCTGACGAGTTGGTGGGGACTTTCGCTCACTCACCCTGAGGAGTTAGTGGGACATTCTCACCCTCACCCTGACGAGTTAGTGGGGTCATTCGCTCCCTAACCCGGACGAGGTTTCGGAGACATTCGCTACCTCACCCTGATGAGTTATCGGAGACATTCGCTCCCTCACCCTGACGAGCTTTTGGGGACATTCGCTCCCTCGGCCTGACGAGTTATCGGAGCCATTCGCTCCCTGACCCTGACGAATTAGTGGGGACATTCGCTCCCTCGCCCTGATGAGTTCGTGGGGACATTCGCTCCCTCGCCCTGATGAGTTAGTGGGGACATTTGCTGCCTCACCCTGACGAGTTCGTGGGGTCATTCGCTCCCTAACCCTGACGAGTTATCTGAGACATTAGCTCCCTCGCCCTGACGAGTTAGTGGGGACTTTCGCTACCTCACCCTGACGAGTTATCGGAGACATTAGCTCCCTCGCCCTGAGGAGTTCATGGGGACATTCGCACCCTCACCCTGAAGAGTTAGTGGGGACATTCGCTCCCTGGCCCGACGAGTTAGTGGGTACATTCGCTCTTTCACACTGACGAGTTATCGGAGACATTCGCTCCCTCACCCTGACGAGTTAGTGGGGACATTCGCTCCCTCACCCTGACGAGTTATCGAAGACATTCACTCCCTCGCCCTGACGAGTTATCGGAGACATTCGCTCCCTAACCCTGACGAGTTAGTGGGGTCATTCGCTCCCTGGCCCGACGAGTTAGTGGGTACATTCGCTCTTTCACACTGACGAGTTATCGGAGACATTCGCTCCCTCACCCTGACGAGTTAGTGGGGACATTAACTTACTCACCCTGACAAGTTAATGGGGACATTCGCTCCCTCGCCCTGACGAGTTAGTGGGGACATTCGCTCCCTCACCCTGACAAGTTAATGGGGACATTCGCTCCCTCGCCCTGACGAGTTAGTGGGGACATTCGCTCGCTCACCCTGATGAGTTAATGGGGACATTCGCACCCTTGCCCTGACGAGTTATCGGAGACATTCTCTCACTCTCCCTGAGGAGTTAGTGGGACATTCGCCCCCTCACCCTGACGAGTTAGTGGGGACATTCGCTCCCTAACCCGGACAAGGTTTCGGAGACATTCGCTCCCTCACCCTGACGAGTTAGTTGGACATATGCTCCCTCAACCTGACGAGTTATTGGAGACATTCGCTCACTCACCCTGACAAGTTAGTGGGGACATTCGCTCCTTCGCCCAGACGAGTTAGTGGGGAAATTCGCCCGCTAACCCTGACGAGTTAGTGGGGACATTCGCTCCGTCGCCCTGACGAGTTATCGGAGACATTCGCTCCCTCACCCTGAGGAGGTAGTGGGGACATTTGCTGCCTCACCCTGACGAGTTCGTGGGGTCATTCGCTCCCTCACCCGGACGAGTTAGTGGGGACATTCGCTCGCTCGCCCTGATGAGTTAGTGGGGTCATTCGCTCCCTCACCCTGACGAGTTATCTGAGACATTAGCTCCCTCGCCCTGACGAGTTAGTGGGGACATTCACTTCCTCACCCTGACGAGTTATCGGCGACATTAGCTCCCTCGCCCTGAGGAGCTAGTGGGGACATTCGCACCCTCACACTGAAGAGTTCGTGGGGACATTCGCTCCCTCGCCCTGACGAATTAGTGGGTACATTCGCTCATTCCTCCTGACGAGTTATCGGAGACATTCGCTCCCTCACCCTGACGAGTTACTGGGGACATTCGCTCCCTCACCTTGACGAGTTATCGAAGACATTCGCTCCCTCGCCCTGACGAGTTATCGGAGACATTCGCTCCCTCACCCTGACGAGTTAGTGGGGACATTCGCTCCATCACCCTGACGAGTTAGTGCGGACATTCGCTCCCTCGCCCTGACGAGTTAGTGGGGACATTAGCTTACTCACCCTGATGAGTTAGTGGGGACATTCTCTCCCTCACCCTGACGAGTTAGTGGGGACATTCGCTCGCTCACCCTGACGAGTTAGTGGGGACATTCGCTGCATCACCCTGATGAGTTATCGGAGTCATTCGCTCACTCACCCTGAGGAGTTAGTGGGGACATTCGCTCCCTCACCCTGACCAGTTAGTGGGGACCTTCGCTCCCTCACCCTGACGAGTTAGTGGGGACATTCGCTCCCTCGCCCTGACGAGTTAGTGGGTACAATCGCTCCCTCGCCCTGACGAGTTATCGGCGACATTCGCTCCCTCACCCTGACGAGTTAGTGGGGACATTCACTCCTTCACCCTGACGAGTTAGTGCGGACATTCGCTCCCTTGCCCTGACGAGTTAGTGGGGACATTCGCATACTCACCCTGATGAGTGAGTGGGGACATTCGCTCCCTCACCCTGACCAGTTAGTGGGGACATTCACTCCCTCACCCTGACGAGTTATCAGAGACATTCGCTCCCTCGCCCTGACGAGTTATCGGAGACATTCGCTCCCTCGCCCTGAAGAGTTAGTGGGGACATTCGCTCCCTCACCCTGATGAGTTAGTGGGGACATTCGCTCCCTCGCCCTGACGAGTTATCGGAGACATTCGCTCACTCACCCTGACGAATTATCGGTGACATTCGCTCCCTCGCCCTGACGAGTTAGTGGGGACATTCGCTCCCTCTCCTTGATGAGTTATCGGAGAGATTCGCTCTCTCACCCTGACGAGTTAGTGTTTAATTTCGCTCCCTCACCCTGAGGTGTTATCGGAGATATTCGCTCCCTCGCCCTGACGATTTATCAGAGACATTCGCTCCCTCACCTTGACAAGTTAATGGGGTCATTCGCTCCCTCACCCTGACGAAGTGGTGGGGAAATTCGCTCCCTCACCCTGACGAGTTAGTTGGGACATTCGCTCCCTCACCCTGATGAGTTAGTGAGTACATTCGCTCGCTCACCCTGAGGAGTTAGTGGGGATATTCGCTCCCTCACCCTGACGAGTTAGTGGGGACATTCGCTCCCTCACCCTGACGAGTTTGTGGGGACATTCGCTCCCTCACCCTGACGAGTTAGTGGGGACATTCGCTCCCTCACCCTGATGAGTTATCGGAGACATTCGCTCCCTCACCCTGACGAGTTATCGGAGACATTTGCTCCCTCGCCTGACGAGTTATCGGAGACATTCGCTCCCTCGTCTTGACGAGGGATCGGAGACATTCGCTCCCTCACCCTGAGGAGTTAGTGGGGACTTTCGCTGCCTCACCCTGACGAGTTAGTGGGGTCATTCGCTCCCTCACCCTGACGAGGTGGTCGGGACATTCGCTCCCTTGCCCTGACGAGTTATTGGGGACATTCGCTCCCTTACCCTGACGAGTTATCGGAGACATTAGCTCCCTCGCCCTGACGAGTTAGTGGGGACATTCGCTCCCTTACCCTGACGAGTTATCGGAGACATTAGCTCCCTCGCCCTGACGAGTTATTGGGGACATTCGCTCCCTTACCCTGACGAGTTATCGGAGACATTAACTCCCTCGCCCTGACGAGTTGGTGGGGACCTTCGCTCCCTCACCCTGACGAGTTACTGGGGACATTCGATCCCTCGCCCTGACGACTTATTGGAGACATTCGCTCCCTCACCCTGTCGAGTTAGTGGGGACATTCGCTCCCTCACCCTGACGAGTTTTCGGAGACATTCGCTCCCTCGCCCTAACGACTTATCGGAGACATTCCCTCCCTCACCCTGAGGAGTTACTCGGGACATTCGCTCCCTCACCCTGATGAGTTAGTTGGGACATTCGCTCCCTCACCCTGAAGAGTTATCGGAGACATACGCTCCCTCACCCTGACGAGTTATTGGGGACATTCGCTCCCTCGGCCTGACGAGTTATCGGAGCCATTCTCTCCCTCACCCTGACCAGTTAGTGTGGACATTCGCTCCCTTGTCCTGACGAGTTAGTGGGGACATTTGCTCCCTCACCCTGACGAGTTATCGGAGACATTCTCTCCCTCACCCTGATGAGTTATTGGGGAGATTCGCTCCCTCACCCTGACAAGTTATCGGCGACATTCTCTCCCTCACCCTGATGAGTTAGTGGGGAGATTCGCTCCCTCACTCTGACGAGTTATCGGTGACATTCGCTCCCTCGCCCTGACGAGTTAGTGTGGCCATTCGCTCCCTATCCTGACGAGTAAGTGGGACATTTGCTCCCTCACCCTGACGAGTTATTGGAGTCATTTGCTCCCTCACCCTGACGAGTTAGTGGGGATATTCGTACCCTCGCCCTGACGAGTTAGTGGGGACATTCGCTCACTCACCCTGACGAGTTATTGAAGTCATTCGCTCCCTCACCCTGACGAGTTAGTGGCGACATTCGCTCCCTCGCCCTGACGAGTTAGTGGGGACTTTCGCTCACTCACCCTGAGAACGTAGTGGGGACATTCGCGCTCGCACCCTGACGAGTTAGTGGGGACATTTGCTCCCTCACCATGACGAGGTAGTGGGGGCATTCGCGCCCTCGCCCTGACGAGTTAGTGGGGACATTCGCTCGCTCACCCTGAGGAGTTAGTGGGACATTCGCCCCCTCACCCTTGTGATGAAATATTCCATTCACCACTGCCTGTGACTGAGATCGGTTTCAGTGTCATTTCCCTTCCCCCAGACCTCATTGTATTGTGTACTGGAATGTGCTGTATTGTATACTGGAATGTGCTGGAATGTGCTGTGTGTAGGGCTCCGCCCATACCTGGCCCCGTTTGTAAGCTAGCTTCAGTCTGGCCTCAGTCTCCAGAAGGAAGACATCTCTCTCTCTTACGTGTTACTTTCTAAGTTAATAAAAGCCTTGTTTTTGTTCTGCTAACTTCGAGTCTCGGAATTATTGAGGCGCATCAATTTTATTAACTTATTTTTCAACACTATGGATCAAGTCCTGAAACCCGAACGTTTGGATTTGGATCAACATGCTCCGGACGCATCAGCACGCTTCGGACACTGGTTTGAGTGTATGGAATTGTTCCTGGACAATTCTGCAGCCGTCAAAGACGCTACGGACGCTGCGAGGATGAGACTCGGAATTCTGCGGAATTGGGTAAGCCACCGGGTTTACCCCCTCATCCAAGACGCCGAGACGTACCTGGCCGCCTGCAACATCTTAAAGACGCATTACCAGCAGCCTACGAATGAGGTGTATGCTAGACACCTGCTCGCTACCCGCGCACAGCTGTCTGGGGAATCGGTGGAGGAGTTCCTAAGCACCCTGAAAATGCTTGGCAAAGACTGCAAGTGCCGAGATGTAAAAGCCGCGGTGTACACTGACGAGCTTGTTTGCGATGCCTTCATCACAGGCCTCAGCTCCACTTACATCCAGCAAAGACTGCTGGAAAAAACGGGGTTGGACCTGAAACAGGCTGCGGACACCGCGCGATCCCTGGATGTGGCCCAGAGAAACTCGGACGCCTACTCTTCAGCCCGCGCCGTCCACGCCGCCACGTGTGCACCGAGGGCGCCGCCATCTTGGAAGGCATCTTCCCCGCCCGACAGCCCGACACCGGCTGGGCCCCGCTCTCCCCCAGAAGCCCTACGACAGCCGCGACGCGTCAGGGACCCAACTGCTACTTCTGCGGGCAGCCAAAGCACACCAGAAACCTGTGCCCGGCGAAAGGCACCACCTGCTTTAAGTGCGGTAAGAAGGGGCACTTCGGGAAGGTGTGCAGAGGGAACCCCGCCGGAAAACCAACCGCCGGAAAACCCGCCACCGCCGCGTGTGCGCCGTGGGAGCGGCCATCTTGGACGCCATCTTGCCCGACCTCGTGGGGTCCGCCATCTTGTGAGCAGACAGCGTGGACGCCATCTTGTCTCGATCAGGGCCCTACAGTGGCATCGGTCACAGTGGACCAGACCAGGCCGCACCCGCTATCCAGATCAATGGTGGACATCGAGGTAAACGGGTGCCGGGTTAAATGCTTAATTGACAGTGGAAGCACGGAGAGCTTTATCCACCCAGAACTGGCACAACAACTCTCCCTAAAGGTGGTCCCTACTCAGGGTACCATCTCTATGGCTGATAAAACCCAGACATCGACCATTCTGGGTTACTGCACGGTACAATTGTGCGTTAACGGAACTGTATATGATAATTTTAAAGTATTAATCATGAAGAACCTATGTGCGAGCGTGATCTTGGGCCTGGATTTCCAGTGCAACCACCAAAGCATCACGCTCAAGTACGGTGGGTCCCAGCCGCCCCTCACAGTGTGCGGTCTGGCTACCCTGAAGGTAAAGCCGCCTTCGCTATTCGCGAACCTTACCCCTAACTGCCGGCCAATAGCGACCAAAAGCAGGAGGTACAGCTGGGAGGACAGGCGGCTTATCGCGACCGAGGTCGACAGGCTCCTGAAAGAGCGCATTATTGAACGCAGCAACAGCCCGTGGCGCGCCCAGGTTGTAGTGGTAAGGGGTAGCGAGAAGAAACGGATGGTGATCGACTATAGTCAAACGATCAACAGGTGCACCCAACTAGACGCCTACCCACTACCCCGCATATCAGAAATGGTGAACCAAATCGCCCAATACCGGGTGTTCTCCACCATCGACCTCAAGTCAGCGTACCACCAGCTCCCTATCAGACCAGAGGACCGCCCATACACCGCCTTCGAGGCGAACGGACGCCTCTACCAATTCCTCAGAGTCCCCTTTGGGGTGACGAATGGGGTCTCGGTCTTCCAGAGGGAGATGGATCGCATGGTCGATGACCACCACTTGCAGGCAACCTTCCCCTACCTCGACAACGTCACCATCTGCGGTCACAACCAGCAGGATCACGACTCGAACCTCGAGAGGTTCCTGAAAACCGCACAAAAACTCAACCTCACCTACAACTAGGACAAGTGCGTTTACAACACCACGCGCCTCTGCATACTAGGCAGCGTGGTGGAGAATGGGGAAATCGGGCCAGACGCCGACCGATTGCGCCCCCTACGGGAGCTGCCCCTGCCCAACACTCCCAAAGCCCTGAAAAGGTGCCTGGGGTTATTTTCTTATTATTCCCAATGGGTCCCCAACTACTCCGACAAAGCCCGCCCCCTCTTGAAAGCATCCTCTTTCCCGCTCTCTGCTGAGGCCCACGCTGCCTTCAAAAGCATTAAGCAGGATATTGAGCGGGCCACGCTACAGGCAGTGGACGAGAACACTCCATTTCAAGTGGAAAGTGATGCGTCTGACTTTGCCTTGGCGGCCACCCTCACCCTGACGAGTTATCGGAGACATTCGCTCCCTAATCCTGACGAGTTAGTGGGGAAATTCGCTCCCTCACCCTGACGAGTTAGTGGGGAAATTCGCTCCCTCACCCTGACGAGTTAGTGGGGATATTCGCTCCCTCACCCTGACGTGTTAGTGGGTACATTTGCTCCCTCACCCTGAGGAGTTAGTGGGGACATTCGCTCCCTCACCCTGACGTGTTAGTGGGGACATTCGCTCCCTCACCCTGACGTGTTAGTGGGTACATTTGCTCCCTCACCCTGAGGAGTTAGTGGGGACATTCGCTCCCTCACCCTGACGAGTTAGTGGGGACATTTGCTCCCTCACCCTGACGAGTTATCGGAGACATTCGCTCCCTCACCCTGACGAGTTATCGGAGCGATTCGCTCCCTGATCCTGCCGAGTTATCGGAGACATTCGCTCCCTCACCCTGACGAGTTAGTTGGGACATTCGCTCCCTCGGCTTGACGAGTTAGTGGGGACATTCACTCCCTCACCCTGATGAGTTAGTGGGGACATTCTCTCCCTCACCCTGACGATTTAGTGGGGACATTCGCTCCAGCACCCTGACGATTTATCGGAGACATTCGCTCCCTCGCCCTGATGAGTTAGTGTGGACATTCGCTCCCTCACCCTGAAGAGTTAGTGGGACACTAGCTCCCTCACCCTGACAAGTTATTGGAGACATTCTCTGCCTCATCCTGACGTGTTAGTGGCGACATTCTCTCCCTCGCCCTGACGAGTTAGTGGGGACTTTCGCTCACTCACCCTGAGAAGCTAGTGGGGACATTTGCGCCCGCACCCTGACGAGTTAGTGGGGACATTCGCTCCCTTACCGTGATAAGGTAGTTGGGACATTCGCGCCCTCACCCTGACGAGTTAATGGGGACATTCGCTCGCTCACCCTGAGGAGTTAGTGGGACATTCGCTCCCTCACCGTGACGAGGTAGTGGGGACATTCGCGCCCTCACCCTGACGAGTTAATGGGGACATTCGCTCGCTCACCCTGAGTAGTTAGTGGGACATTCTCACCCTCACCCTGACGAGTTAGTGGGGTCATTCGCTCCCTAACCCGGATGAGGTTTCGGTGACATTTGCTCCCTCACACTGACGAGTTAGTTTTGACATTCGCTACCTCACCCTGATGAGTTATCAGAGACATTCGCTCCCTCACCCTGACAAGTTATTAGAGACATTCTCTGCCTCATCCTGATGTGTTAGTGGCGACATTCTCTCCCTCGCCCTGACGAGTTGGTGGGGACTTTCGCTCACTCACCCTGAGTAGTTAGTGGGACATTCTCACCCACACCCTGACGAGTTAGTGGGGTCATTTGCTCCCTCGGCCTGACGAGTTATCGGAGCCATTCGCTCCCTGACCCTGACGAGTTAGTGGGGACATTCGCTCCCTAACCCGGACGAGGTTTCGGAGACATTCGCTCCCTCACCCTGACGAGCTAGTTGGACATATGCTCCCTCAACCAGACGAGTTATTGGAGACATTCGCTCCCTCACCCTGACGAGTTAGTGGGGATATTCGTTCCCTCGCCCTGACGAGTTAGAGGGGACATTCGCTCACTCACCCTGACAAGTTAGTGGGGACATTCGCTCCTTCGCCCTGACGAGTTAGTGGGGAAATTCGCTCGCTCACCCTGACGAGTTAGCGGGGACATTCGCTCCGTCGCCCTGACGAGTTATTGGAGACATTCGCTCCCTCACCCTGAGGAGTTAGTGAGGACATTCGCTTCAGCACCCTGATGATTTATCGGAGACAGACATTCCCTCCCTCGCCCTGACGAGTTAGTGCGGACATTCGCTTCCTCACCCTGACGAGTTATCGGAGACATTCGCTCCCGCACCCTGACGAGTTAGTGGGGATATTCGTTCCCTTGCCCTGACGAGTTAGTGGGGACATTCGCTCAATCACGCTGACGAGTTAGTGGGGACATTCGCTCCCTCGCCCTGACGAGTTAGTCAGGAAATTCGCTCGCTCACCCTGACGAGTTAGTGGGTACATTCGCTCCCTCGCCTTGACGAGCGATCGGAGACATTCGCTCCCTCGCCCTGACGAGTTAGTGCGGACATTCGCTCCCTTACCCTGACGAGTTATCGGAGACATTCGCTCCCTCACCCTGACGAGTTCGTGGGGACCTTCGCTCCCTCACCCTGACGTGTTAGTGGGTACATTCGCTCGCTCATCCAGAGGAGTTAGTGGGGACATTCGCTCCCTCACCCTGACGAGTTATCGGAGACATTCGCTCCCTCACCCTGGCGATTTATCGGAGACATTCGCTCCCTCGCCCTGACGAGTTAGTGTGGACATTCGCTCCCTCACCCTGACGAGTTATCGGAGACATTCGCTCCCTCACCCTGACGAGTTAGTGGGGACATTCGCTCCCTCACCCTGAAGAGTTAGTGGGACATTCGCTCCCTCACCCTGACAAGTTATTGGAGACATTCTCTGCCTCATCCTGACGTGTTAGTGGCGACATTCTCTCCCTCGCCCTGACGAGTTGGTGGGGACTTTCGCTCACTCACCCTGAGGAGTTAGTGGGACATTCTCACCCTCACCCTGACGAGTTAGTGGGGTCATTCGCTCCCTAACCCGGACGAGGTTTCGGAGACATTTGCTCCCTCACCCTGACGAGTTAGTTTGGACAATCGCTACCTCACCCTGATGAGTTATCGGAGACATTCGCTCCCTCACCCTGACGAGCTTTTGGGGACATTCGCTCCCTCGGCCTGACGAGTTATCGGAGCCATTCGCTCCCTAACCCTGACGAGTTAGTGGGGACATTCGCTCCCTCGCCCTGATGAGTTAGTGGGGACATTCGCTCCCTCGCCCTGATGAGATAGTGGGGACATTTGCTGCCTCACCCTGACGAGTTCGTGGGGTCATTCGCTCCCTAACCCTGACGAGTTATCTGAGACATTAGCTCCCTCGCCCTGACGAGTTAGTGGGGACTTTCGCTTCCTCACCCTGACGAGTTATCGGAGACATTAGCTCCCTCACCCTGAGGAGTTCGTGGGGACATTCGCACCCTCACCCTGAAAAGTTAGTGGGGACATTCGCTCCCTGGCCCGACGAGTTAGTGGGTACATTCGCTCTTTCACACTGACGAGTTATCGGAGACATTCGCTCCCTCACCCTGACGAGTTAATGGGGACATTCGCTCCCTCACCCTGACGAGTTATCGAAGACATTCGCTCCCTCGCCCTGACGAGTTATCGGAGACATTCGCTCCCTAACCCTGACGAGTTAGTGGGGTCATTCGCTCCCTCACCCTGACGAGTTAGTGGGGACATTCGCTCCCTCACCCTGACGAGTTATCGGAGACATTCGCTCCCTCGCCCTGACGAGTTATCGGAGACATTCGCTCACTCACCCTGACGAGTTAGTGCGGACATTCGCTCCCTCGCCCTGACGAGTTAGTGGGGACATTAACTTACTCACCCTGACAAGTTAATGGGGACATTCGCTCCCTCGCCCTGACGAGTTAGTGGGGACATTCGCTCCCTCACCCTGACAAGTTAATGGGGACATTCGCTCCCTCGCCCTGACGAGTTAGTGGGGACATTCGCTCGCTCACCCTGATGAGTTAATGGGGACATTCGCACCCTTGCCCTGACGAGTTATCGGAGACATTCTCTCACTCTCCCTGAGGAGTTAGTGGGACATTCGCCCCCTCACCCTGACGAGTTAGTGGGGACATTCGCTCCCTAACCCGGACAAGGTTTCGGAGACATTCGCTCCCTCACCCTGACGAGTTAGTTGGACATATGCTCCCTCAACCTGACGAGTTATTGGAGACATTCGCTCCCTCACCCTGACTAGTTAGTTGGACATATGCTCCCTCAACCTGACGAGTTATTGGAGACATTCGCTCCCTCACCCTGACGTGTTAGTGGGGACATTCGCACCCTCACACTGAAGAGTTCGTGGGGACATTCACTCCCTCGCCCTGACGAGTTAGTGGGTACATTCGCTCATTCATCCTGACGAGTTATCGGAGACATTCGCTCCCTCACCCTGACGAGTTACTGGGGACATTCGCTCCCTCACCTTGACGAGTTATCGAAGACATTCGCTCCCTCGCCCTGTCGAGTTATCGGAGACATTCGCTCCCTCACCCTGACGAGTTAGTGGGGACAATCGCTCCATCACCCTGACGAGTTAGTGCGGACATTCGCTCCCTCGCCCTGACGAGTTAGTGGGGACATTAGCTTACTCACCCTGATGAGTTAGTGGGGACATTCTCTCCCTCACCCTGACGAGTTAGTGGGGACATTCGCTCGCTCACCCTCACGAGTTAGTGGGGACATTCGCTGCATCACCCTGATGAGTTATCGGAGTCATTCGCTCACTCACCCTGAGGAGCTGGTGCGGTCATTCGCTCCCTCACCCTGACGAGTTAGTGAGGACATTCACTCCCTCACCCTGACCAGTTAGTGGGGACATTCACTCCCTAACCCTGACAAGTTTTCAGAGACATTATCTCCCTCGCCCTGACGAGTTCGTGGGGACCTTCGCTCCCTCACCCTGACGAGTTATCGGCGACATTCGCTCCCTCACCCTGACGAGTTAGTGGGGACATTCACTCCTTCACCCTGACGAGTTAGTGCGGACATTCGCTCCCTTGCCCTGACGAGTTAGTGGGGACATTAGCTTACTCACCCTGATGAGTGAGTGGGGACATTCGCTCCCTCACCCTGACCAGTTAGTGGGGACATTCACTCCCTCACCCTGACGAGTTATCAGAGACATTCGCTCCCTCGCCCTGACGAGTTATCGGAGACATTCGCTCCCTCGCCCTGAAGAGTTAGTGGGGACATTCGCTCCCTCACCCTGACGAGTTAGTGGGGACATTCGCTCCCTCGCCCTGACGAGTTATCGGAGACATTTGCTCACTCACCCTGACGAGTTATCGGTGACATTCGCTCCCTCGCCTTGACGAGTTAGTGGGGACATTCGCTCCCTCACCCTGACGAGTTAGTGTTTACTTTCGCTCCCTCACCCTGAGGTGTTATCGGAGATATTCTCTCCCTCGCCCTGACGATTTATCAGAGACATTCGCTCCCTCACCTTGACAAGTTAATGGGGTCATTCGCTCCCTCACCCTGACGAAGTGGTGGGGAAATTCGCTCCCTCACCCTGACGAGTTAGTTGGGACATTCGCTCCCTCACCCTGATGAGTTAGTGAGTACATTCGCTCGCTCACCCTGAGGAGTTAGTGGGGATATTCGCTCCCTCACCCTGACGAGTTAGTGGGGACATTCGCTCCCTCACCCTGATGAGTTATCGGAGACATTCGCTCCCTCACCCTGACGAGTTATCGGAGACATTCGCTCCCTCGCCTGACGAGTTATCGGAGACATTCGCTCCCTCGTCTTGACGAGGGATCGGAGACATTCGCTCCCTCACCCTGAGGAGTTAGTGGGGACTTTCGCTGCCTCACCCTGACGAGTTAGTGGGGTCATTCGCTCCCTCACCCTGACGAGGTGGTGGGGACATTCGCTCCCTTGCCCTGACGAGTTATTGGGGACATTCGCTCCCTTACGCTGACGAGTTATCGGAGACATTAGCTCCCTCGCCCTGACGAGTTAGTGGGGACATTCGCTCCCTCTCCCTGACGAGTTATCGGAGACATTAGCTCCCTCGCCCTGACGCGTTGGTGGGGACCTTCGCTCCCTCAGCCTGACGAGTTACTGGGGACATTCGATCCCTCGCTCTGACGACTTATTGGAGACATTCGCTCCCTCACCCTGTCGAGTTAGTGGGGACATTCGCTCCCTCACCCTGACGAGTTTTCGGAGACATTCGCTCCCTCGCCCTAACGACTTATCGGAGACATTCCCTCCCTCACCCTGAGGAGTTACTCGGGACATTCGCTCCCTCACCCTGACGAGTTAGTTGGGACATTCGCTCCCTCACCCTGAAGAGTTATCGGAGACATACGCTCCCTCACCCTGACGAGTTATTGGGGACATTCGCTCCCTCGGCCTGACGAGTTATCGGAGCCATTCTCTCCCTCACCCTGACCAGTTAGTGTGGACATTCGCTCCCTCGTCCTGACGAGTTAGTGGGGACATTTGCTCCCTCACCCTGACGAGCTATCGGAGACATTCTCTCCCTCACCCTGATGAGTTATTGGGGAGCTTCACTCCCTCACCCTGACAAGTTATCGGCGACATTCTCTCCCTCACCCTGATGAGTTAGTGGGGAGATTCGCTCCCTCACTCTGACGAGTTATCGGTGACATTCGCTCCCTCGCCCTGACGAGTTAGTGTGGCCATTCGCTCCCTATCCTGATGAGTAAGTGGGACATTTGCTCCCTCACCCTGACGAGTTATTGGAGTCATTTGCTCCCTCACCCTGACGAGTTAGTGGGGATATTCGTACCCTCGACCTGACGAGTTAGTGGGGACATTCGCTCACTCACCCTGACGAGTTATTGAAGTCATTTGCTCCCTCACCCTGACGAGTTAGTGGCGACATTCGCTCCCTCGCCCTGACGAGTTAGTGGGGACTTTCGCTCACTCACCCTGAGAACGTAGTGGGGACATTCGCGCTCGCACCCTGACGAGTTAGTGGGGACATTTGCTCCCTCACCATGACGAGGTAGTGGGGGCATTCGCGCCCTCGCCCTGACGAGTTAGTGGGGACATTCGCTCGCTCACCCTGAGGAGTTAGTGGGACATTCGCCCCCTCACCCTTGTGATGAAATATTCCATTCACCACTGCCTGTGACTGAGATCGGTTTCAGTGTCATTTCGCTTCCCACAGACCTCATTGTATTGTGTACTGGAATGTGCTGTATTGTATACTGGAATGTGCTGGAATGTGCTGTGTGTAGGGCTCCGCCCATACCTGGACCCGTTTGTAAGCTAGCTTCAGTCTGGCCTCAGTCTCCAGAAGGAAGACATCCCTCTCTCTTACGTGTTACTTTCTAAGTTAATAAAAGCCTTGTTTTTGTTCTGCTAACTTCGAGTCTCGGAATTATTGAGGCGCATCAATTTTATTAACTTATTTTTCAACACTATGGATCAAGTCCTGAAACCCGAACGTTTGGATTTGGAGCAACATGCTCCGGATGCATCAGCACGCTTCGGACACTGGTTTGAGTGTATGGAATTGTTCCTGGACAATTCCGCAGCCGTCAAAGACGCTACGGACGCTGCGAGGATGAGACTCGGAATTCTGCGGAATTGGGTAAGCCACCGGGTTTACCCCCTCATCCAAGATGCCGAGACGTACCTGGCCGCCTGCAACATCTTAAAGACGCATTACCAGCAGCCTACGAATGAGGTGTATGCTAGACACCTGCTCGCTACCCGCGCACAGCTGTCTGGGGAATCGGTGGAGGAGTTCCTAAGCACCCTGAAAATGCTTGGCAAAGACTGCAAGTGCCGAGATGTAAAAGCCGCGGTGTACACTGACGAGCTTGTTTGCGATGCCTTCATCACAGGCCTCAGCTCCACTTACATCCGGCAAAGACTGCTGGAAAAAACGGGGTTGGACCTGAAACAGGCTGCGGACACCGCGCGATCCCTGGATGTGGCCCAGAGAAACTCGGACGCCTACTCTTCAGCCCGCGCCGTCCACGCCGCCACGTGTGCACCGAGGGCGCCGCCATCTTGGAAGGCATCTTCCCCGCCCGACAGCCCGACACCGGCTGGGCCCCGCTCTCCCCCAGAAGCCCTACGACAGCCGCGACGCGTCAGGGACCCAACTGCTGCTTCTGCGGGCAGCCAAAGCACACCAGAAACCTGTGCCCGGCGAAAGGCACCACCTGCTTTAAGTGCGGTAAGAAGGGGCACTTCGGGAATTCGCTCATTCACCCTGACGAGTTATCGGAGACATTCGCTCCCTCACCCTGCCGAGTTAGTGGGGACATTCGCTTCCTCATCCTGACGAGTTATCGAAGACATTCGCTCCCTCGCCTTGACGAGTTATCGGAGACATTCGCTCCCTCACCCTGACGAGTTAGTGGGGACCTTCACTCCATCACCCTGACGAGTTAGTGCGGACATTTGCTCCCTCGCCCTGAAGAGTTTGTGGGGACATTAACTTACCCTCCCTGACGAGTTAGTGGGGACATTCGCTCCCTCGCCCTGACGAGTTAGTGGGGACATTCGCTCGTTCACCCTGACGAGTTAGTCGGGACATTCGCACCCTCGCCCTGACGAGTTATCGGAGACATTCGCTCACTCACCCTGAGGAGTTAGTGGGGACATTCACTCCCTCACCCTGACGAGTTTTCAGAGACATTAGCTCCCTCACTCTGACGAGTTCGTGGGGACCTTTGCTCCCTCACCGTGACGAGTTAGTGGGGACATTCGCTCCCTCGCCCTGACGAGTTAGTGGGTACATTCGCTGCCTCACCCTGACGAGCTTTCGGAGACATTCGATCCCTCACCCTGACGAGTTAGTGGGGAGATTCGCTCCCTCACCCTGACGAGTTATTGAAGACATTCGCTCCCTCGCCCTGACGAGTTATCGGAGATATTCGCTCCCTCACCCTGACGAGTTAGTGGGGACATTCACTCCTTCACCCTGAGCAGTTAGTTGGGACATTCGCTCCAGCACCCTGACGATTTATCGGAGACATTCGCTCCCTCGCCCTGACGAGTTAGTGTGGACATTCGCTCCCTCGCCCTGACGAGTTATCGGAGACATTCGCTCCCTCACCCTGACGAGTTAGTGTGGACATTCACTCCTTCACCCTGACGAGTTAGTGCGGACGTTCGCTCCCTCGCCCTGATGCGTCAGTGGGGACATTCGCTCCCTCGCCCTGACGAGTTAGTGGGGACATTCGCTCCCTCACCCTGACCAGTTAGTGGGGACATTCACTCCCTCACCCAGACGAGTTATCAGGGACATTCGCTCCCTCCCCCTGACGAGTTATCGGAGACATTCGCTCCCTCGCCCTGACGAATTAGTGGGGACATTCGCTCCCTCACCCTGACGAGTTAGTGGGGACATTCGCTCCCTCGCCCTGACGACTTAGTGGGGACATTCGCTCCCTCACCCTGACGAGTTATCGGAGACATTCGCTCCCTCATCCTGACGAGTTAGTGGGGACATTCGCTCCCTCACCCTGATGAGTTCATGGGGACATTCGCTCCCTCGCCCTGACGAGTTATCAGAGACATTCGCTCCCTCATCCTGACGAGTTAGTGGGGAAATGCGCTCCCTCACTCTGACGAGATAGTGGGGAAATTCGCTCCCTCACCCTGACGAGTTAGTGGGGACATTCGCTCCCTCACCCTGACGTGTTAGTGGGTACATTCGCTCGCTCACCCTGAGGAGTTAGTGGGGACATTCGCTCCCTCACCCTGACGAGTTAGTCGGACATTTGCTCCCTCACCCTGACGAGTTATCGGAGACATTCGCTCCCTCACCCTGGCGAGTTATCGGAGAGATTCACTCCCTCACCCTGCCGAGTTATCGGAGACATGCGCTCCCTCACCCTGACGAGTTAGTTGGGACAGTCGCTCCCTCGGGCTGAAGAGTTATGGGGACATTCAATCCCTCACCCTGACGAGTTAGTGGGGACATTCTCTCCCTCACCCTGACGATTTAGTGAGGACATTCGCATCAGCACCCTGACGATTTATCAGAGACAGACATTCGCTCCCTTGCCCTGACGAGTTAGTGTGGCCATTCGCTCCCTCACCCTGACGAGTTATCGGAGACATTCGCTCCCTCACCCTGACGAGTTCGTGGGGACATTCGCTCCCTCACCCTGACGAGTTAGTGGGACATTCGCTCCCTCACCCTGACAAGTTATTGGAGACATTCTCTGCCTCAACCTGACGAGTTAGTGGCGACATACGCTCCCTCGCCCTGACGAGTTAGTGGGGACTTTCGCTCACTCTCCCTGAGAAGGTAGTGGGGTCATTCGCGCCTGGACCCTGACGAGTTAGTGGGCACATTCGCTCCCTCACCCTGACGAGTTATCGGAGACATTCGCTCCCTCACCCTGACGAGTTCGTGGGGACATTCGCTCCCTCACGCTGACGAGCTATCGAAGACATTCGCTCCCTCGTCCTGACGAGTTATCGGAGACATTCGCTCCCTCACCCTGACGAGTTAGAGCGGACATTCGCTCCCTCGCCCTGATGAGTTAGTGTGGACATTAGCTTACTCACCCTGATGAGTTAGTGGGGACATTCGCTCCCTCACCCTGACGAGTTAGTGGGGACAATCGCTCGCTCGCCCTGACGAGTTAGTGGGGACATTCGCTGTATCACCCTGATGAGTTATCGGAGTCATTCGCTCACTCACCCTGAGGAGTTAGTGAGGACATTTGCTCCCTCACCCTGACCAGTTAGTGGGGACATTCACTCCCTCACCCTGACGAGTTTTCAGAGACGTTATCTCCTTCGCCCTGACGAGTTCGTGGGGACCTTCGCTCCCTCACTCTGACGAGTTAGTGGGGACATTCGCTCCCTCGCCCTGACGAGTTAGTGGGTACATTCGCTCCCTCGCCCTGACGAGTTATCGGAGACATTCGCTCCCTCACCCTGACAAGTTAGTGGGGACATTCACTCCTTCGCCCTGACGAGTTAGTGCGGACATTCACTCCCTTGCCCTGACGAGTTAGTGGGGACATTAGCTTACTCACCCTGATGAGTTAGTGGGGACATTCGCTCCCTCACCCTGACCAGTTAGTGGGGACATTCACTCCCTCACCCTGACGAGTTATCAGAGACATTCGCTCCCTCACCCTGACGAGTTATCGGAAACATTCGCTCCCTCGCCCTGACGAGTTAGTGGGGAGATTCGCTCCCTCAGCCTGACGAGTTAGTGGGGACATTCGCTCCCTCGCCCTGACGAGTTAGTGGGGAGATTCGCTCCCTCAGCCTGACGAGTTAGTGGGGACATTCGCTCCCTCGCCCTGATGAGTTAGTGGGGACATTCGCTCCCTCACCATGACGAGTTATCGGAGACATTTGCTCCCTCACTCTGACGAGTTAGTGGGGACATTCGCTCCCTCACCCTGACGAGTTATCAGAGACATTCGCTCCCTCGCCCTGACGAGTTATCGGAGACATTCGCTCCCTCATCCTGACGAGGTAGTGGGGACATTCGCTCCCTCACCCTGACAAGTAAGTGGGGAAATTCGCTCCCTCACCCTGATGAGTTAGTGGGGACATTCGCTCCCTCACCCTGACGTGTTACTGGGTACATTCGCTCACTCACCCTGAGGAGTTCGTGGGGACATTCGCTCCCTCATCCTGACGAGTTATCGGAGACATTCGCTCCCTCACCCTGACGAGTTATCGGAGAGTTTCGCTCCCTCACCCTGCCGAGTTATCGGAGACATTCGCTCCCTCACCCTGACGACTTAGTTGGGACATTCGCTCCCTCGGCCTGACGAGTTAGTGGGGACATTCACTCCCTCACCCTGACGAGTTAGTGGGGACATTCTCTCCCTCACCCTGACGATTTTGTATGGACATTCGCTCCAGCACCCTGACGATATATCGGAGAAATTCGCTCCCTCGCCCTGACGAGTTAGTGTGGACATTCGCTCCCTCACCCTGACGAGTTATCAGAGACATTCGCTCCCTCACCCTGACGAGTTAGTGGGACATTCGCTCCCTAATCCGGACGAGGTTTCGGAGACATTCGCTCCCTCACCCTGACGAGTTAGTTTGGACATTCGCTACCTCACCCTGATGAGTTATCGGAGACATTCGCTCCCTCACCCTGACGAGCTTTTGGGGAGATTCGCTCCCTCGGCCTGACGAGTTAGTTGGACATATGCTCCCTCAACCTGACGAGATATTGGAGACATTCGCTCCCTCACCCTGACGAATCAGTGGGGTTATTCGCTCCCTCGCCCTGACGAGTTAGTGGGGACATTCGCTCACTCACCCTGACAAGTTAGTGGGGACATTCGCTCCTTCGCCCTGACGAGTTAGTGGGGAAATGCGCTCGCTCACCCTGATGAGTTAGTGGGGACATTCGCTCTGTCGCCCTGACGAGTTATCGGAGACATTCGCTCCCTCACCCTGAGGAGTTAGTGGGGACATTCGCTCCCTCACCCTGACTAGTTATGTGAGACATTAGCTCCCTCGCCCTGACGAGTTAGTGGGGACATTCGCTTCCTCACCCTGACGAGTTATCGGAGACATTAGCTACCTCGCCCTGAGGAGTTCGTGGGGACATTCGCACCCTCACCCTGAACAGTTAGTGGGGACATTCGCTCCCTCACCCTGACGTGTTAGTGGGTACATTCGCTCGCTCACCCTGAGGAGTTAGTGGGGACATTCGCTCCCTCACCCTGACGAGTTAGTCGGACATTTGCTCCCTCACCCTGACGAGTTATCGGAGACATTCGCTCCCTCACCCTGGCGAGTTATCGGAGAGATTCACTCCCTCACCCTGCCGAGTTATCGGAGACATGCGCTCCCTCACCCTGACGAGTTAGTTGGGACAGTCGCTCCCTCGGGCTGAAGAGTTATGGGGACATTCAATCCCTCACCCTGATGAGTTAGTGGGGACATTCTCTCCCTCACCCTGACGATTTAGTGAGGACATTCGCATCAGCACCCTGACGATTTATCAGAGACAGACATTCGCTCCCTTGCCCTGACGAGTTAGTGTGGCCATTCGCTCCCTCACCCTGACGAGTTATCGGAGACATTCGCTCCCTCACCCTGACGAGTTCGTGGGGACATTCGCTCCCTCACCCTGACGAGTTAGTGGGACATTCGCTCCCTCACCCTGACAAGTTATTGGAGACATTCTCTGCCTCAACCTGACGAGTTAGTGGCGACATACGCTCCCTCGCCCTTACGAGTTAGTGGGGACTTTCGCTCACTCACCCTGAGAAGGTAGTGGGGTCATTCGCGCCTGGACCCTGACGAGTTAGTGGGCACATTCGCTCCCTCACCCTGACGAGTTATCGGAGACATTCGCTCCCTCACCCTGACGAGTTCGTGGGGACATTCGCTCCCTCACGCTGACGAGCTATCGAAGACATTCGCTCCCTCGCCCTGACGAGTTATCGGAGACATTCGCTCCCTCATCCTGACGAGTTAGAGCGGACATTCGCTCCCTCGCCCTGATGAGTTAGTGTGGACATTAGCTTACTCACCCTGATGAGTTAGTGGGGACATTCGCTCCCTCACCCTGACGAGTTAGTGGGGACAATCGCTCGCTCGCCCTGACGAGTTAGTGGGGACATTCGCTGTATCACCCTGATGAGTTATCGGAGTCATTCACTCACTCACCCTGAGGAGTTAGTGAGGACATTTGCTCCCTCACCCTGACCAGTTAGTGGGGACATTCACTCCCTCACCCTGACGAGTTTTCAGAGACGTTATCTCCCTTGCCCTGACGAGTTCGTGGGGACCTTCGCTCCCTCACTCTGACGAGTTAGTGGGGACATTCGCTCCCTCGCCCTGACGAGTTAGTGGGTACATTCGCTCCCTCGCCCTGACGAGTTATCGGAGACATTCGCTCCCTCACCCTGACAAGTTTGTGGGGACATTCACTCCTTCGCCCTGACGAGTTAGTGCGGACATTCACTCCCTTGCCCTGACGAGTTAGTGGGGACATTAGCTTACTCACCCTGATGAGTTAGTGGGGACATTCGCTCCCTCACCCTGACCAGTTGGTGGGGACATTCACTCCCTCACCCTGACGAGTTATCAGAGACATTCGCTCCCTCACCCTGACGAGTTATCGGAGACATTCGCTCCCTCGCCCTGACGAGTTAGTGGGGAGATTCGCTCCCTCAGCCTGACGAGTTAGTGGGGACATTCGCTCCCTCGCCCTGACGAGTTAGTGGGGAGATTCACTCCCTCAGCCTGACGAGTTAGTGGGGACATTCGCTCCCTCGCCCTGACGAGTTAGTGGGGACATTCGCTCCCTCACCATGACGAGTTATCGGAGACATTTGCTCCCTCACTCTGACGAGTTAGTGGCGACATTCGCTCCCTCACCCTGACGAGTTATCAGAGACATTCGCTCCCTCGCCCTGACGAGTTATCGGAGACATTCGCTCCCTCATCCTGACGAGGTAGTGGGGACATTCGCTCCCTCACCCTGACAAGTAAGTGGGGAAATTCGCTCCCTCACCCTGATGAGTTAGTGGGGACATTCGCTCCCTCACCCTGACGTGTTACTGGGTACATTCGCTCACTCACCCTGAGGAGTTCGTGGGGACATTCGCTCCCTCATCCTGACGAGTTATCGGAGACATTCGCTCCCTCACCCTGACGAGTTATCGGAGAGTTTCGCTCCCTCACCCTGCCGAGTTATCGGAGACATTCGCTCCCTCACCCTGACGACTTAGTTGGGACATTCGCTCCCTCGGCCTGACGAGTTAGTGGGGACATTCACTCCCTCACCCTGACGAGTTAGTGGGGACATTCTCTCCCTCACCCTGACGATTTAGTATGGACATTCGCTCCAGCACCCTGACGATATATCGGAGAAATTCGCTCCCTCGCCCTGACGAGTTAGTGTGGACATTCGCTCCCTCACCCTGACGAGTTATCAGAGACATTCGCTCCCTCACCCTGACGAGTTAGTGGGGACATTCGCTCCCTCACCCTGACGAGTTAGTGGGACATTCGCTCCCTAACCCGGACGAGGTTTCGGAGACATTCGCTCCCTCACCCTGACGAGTTAGTTTGGACATTCGCTACCTCACCCTGATGAGTTATCGGAGACATTCGCTCCCTCACCCTGACGAGCTTTTGGGGAGATTCGCTCCCTCGGCCTGACGAGTTATCGGAGCCATTCGCTCCCTCACCCTGACGAGTTAGTGGGGACATTCGCTCCCTAACCCGGACGAGGTTTCGGAGACATTCGCTCCCTCGCCCTGACGAGTTAGTTGGACATATGCTCCCTCAACCTGACGAGATATTGGAGACATTCGCTCCCTCACCCTGACGAATCAGTGGGGTTATTCGCTCCCTCGCCCTGACGAGTTAGTGGGGACATTCGCTCACTCACCCTGACAAGTTAGTGGGGACATTCGCTCCTTCGCCCTGACGAGTTAGTGGGGAAATTCGCTCGCTCACCCTGATGAGTTAGTGGGGACATTCGCTCCGTCGCCCTGACGAGTTATCGGAGACATTCGCTCCCTCACCCTGAGGAGTTAGTGGGGACATTCGCTCCCTCACCCTGACTAGTTATGTGAGACATTAGCTCCCTCGCCCTGACGAGTTAGTGGGGACATTCGCTTCCTCACCCTGACGAGTTATCGGAGACATTAGCTCCCTCGCCCTGAGGAGTTCGTGGGGACATTCGCACCCTCACCCTGAACAGTTAGTGGGGACATTCGCTCCCTCACCCTGACGAGTTAGTGGGGACATTCGCTTCCTCATCCTGACGAGTTATCGAAGACATTCGCTCCCTCGCCTTGACGAGTTATCGGAGACATTCGCTCCCTCACCCTGACGAGTTAGTGGGGACCTTCGCTCCATCACCCTGACGAGTTAGTGCGGACATTTGCTCCCTCGCCCTGACGAGTTTGTGGGGACATTAACTTACCCTCCCTGACGAGTTATTGGGGACATTCGCTCCCTCGCCCTGACGAGTTAGTGGGGACATTCGCTCGTTCACCCTGACGAGTTAGTAGGGGCATTCGCACCCTCGCCCTGACGAGTTATCGGAGACATTCGCTCCCTCACCCTGACGCGTTAGTGCGGACATTCGCTCCCTCACCCTGACGAGTTAGTGAGGACATTCGCTCCCTCACCCTGACCAGTTAGTGGGGACATTCACTCCCTCACCCTGACGAGTTTTCAGAGACATTAGCTCCCTTACCCTGACGAGTTATCGAAGACATTCGCTCCCTCGCCCTGACGAGTTATCGGAGACATTCGCTCCCTCACCCTGACGAGTTAGTGGGGACATTCACTCCTTCACCCTGACCAGTAAGTGGGGACATTCACTCCCTCACCCTGACGAGTTATCAGAGACATTCGCTCCCTCACCCTGACGAGTTATCGGAGACATTCGCTCCCTCGCCCTGACGAGTTAGTGGGGACATTCGCTCCCTCACCCTGACGAGTTAGTGCGCACATTCGCTCCCTCGCCCTGATGAGTTAGTGGGGACATTCGCTCCCTCACCCTGACGAGTTATCAGAGACATTCGCTCCCTCGCCCTGACGAGTTATCAGAGACATTCGCTCCTCATCCTGACGAGTTAGTGGGGACATTCGCTCCCTCACCCTGACGAGTTAGTGGGGAAATTCGCTCCCTCACCCTGACGAGTTAGTGGGGACATTCGCTCCCTCACCCTGACGTGTTACTGGGTACATTCGCTCACTCACCCTGAGGAGTTAGTGGGGACATTCGCTCCCTCATCCTGACGAGTTATCGGAGACATTCGCTCCCTCACCCTGACGAGTTATCGGAGAGATTCGCTCCCTCACCCTGCCGAGTTATCGGAGACATTCGCTTCCTCACCCTGACGAGTTAGTTGGGACATTCGCTCCCTCGGCCTGACGAGTTAGTGGGGACATTCTCTCCCTCACCCTGACGATTTAGTGGGGACATTCGCTCCAGCACCCTGACGATTAATCGGAGACATTCGCTCCCTCGCCCTGACGAGTTATCAGAGACATTCGCTCCCTCACCCTGATGAGTTAGTGGGGACATTCGCTCCCTCACCCTGACGAGTTAGTGGGACATTCGCTCCCTCACCCTGACAAGTTATTGGAGACATTCTCTGCCTCATCCTGATGAGTTAGTGGTGACATTCGCTCCCTCGCCCTGTCGAGTTAGTGGGGACTTTCGCTCACTTACCCTGAGAAGGTAGTGGGGACATTCGCGCACGAACCCTGACGAGTTAGTGGGGACATTCGCTCCCTCACCATGACGAGGTAGTGGGGACATTCGCGCCCTCACCATGACGAGATAGTGGGTGTAATGATATCAGCACATGGTGATGATATTTGTCTGTGTTTGATTACTTATGCCTTACAGCATATTTGTCTGTGTTTTTGATTGCTTGTGCCTGAGCAGCAGAGGTCATGTGTCACAGACAAGCAGGCTGAGGGTTTTACTTTCAGTTCGATTCTGGATGCATCACAGCTTGGTGTGTTCTGTAAAGGCTGTTAAAAAGGGTTGAATATACTTTAGATTAAACAACATTCTCTTTCAGAAATGAGTCGTTATTGAACCCACAAAGAAATCAATACAGTGGGGACATTCACGCCCTCGCCCTGATGAGTTAGTGGGGACATTCGCTCGCTCACCCTGAGGAGTTAGTGGGACATTCGCCTCCTCACCCTGACGAGTTAGTGGGGACATTCGCTCCCTAACCCGGACGAGGTTTCGGAGACATTCGCTCCCTCACCCTGACGAGTTAGTTTGGACATTCGCTACCTCACGCTGATGAGTTATCGGAGTCTTTCGCTCCCTCACCCTGACGAGCTTTTGGGGACATTCGCTCCCTCGGCCTGACGAGTTATCGGAGCCATTCGCTCCCTCACCCTGACGAGTTAGTGGGGACATTCGCTCCCTAACCCGGACGAGGTTTCGGAGACATTCGCTCCCTCACCCTGACGAGTTAGTTGGACATATGCTCCCTCAACCTGACGAGTTATTGGAGATATTCACTCCCTCACCCTGACGAATTAGTGGGGTATTCGCTCCCTCGCCCTGACGAGTTAGTGGGGACATTCGCTCACTCACCCTGACAAGATAGTGGGGACATTCGCTCCTTCGCCCTGACGAGTTAGTGGGGAAATTCGCTTGCTCACCCTGACGAGTTAGTGGGGACATTCGCTCCGTCGCCCTGACGAGTTATCGGAGACATTCGCTCCCTCACCCTGAGGAGTTATGAGGAAATCTACATGATATAAGGGGTTAATTTCAAGTGCTTGCTGGGTAAAAGTTTTCAGACTTGACACTGGGCAAGTGTCGATGTGTAACTAGAGCTATTGCACGTACTCGAACTACAGCCAAGAACAGATGCCTGCCCACCTAATGAGAATGTAGAAGTGGAATAATGAGTTTCTTTGATGTACCAATGACCTGATAACTTGTGACCGAAAGCAAAGCTTGCCTCCCTTATATATGATTAAAGAGGACCTCCGGTTACACGATTCATGCCCTGTTATAGATTAACGGTTGACTTATGTGTCCAGGATCCTTCTGTCAATATGTTATTTCTACCTGATGATTAATCTAAAATGTATCCTGATAGAGGAACAAAGGGATTTCAATCAAACTTGTTTGTTACACTGTATAAATATAGAACGTTTACACTGTATCATTGGAATAGTAGCCTCACCCCTTGAGTGGAGGTGCTGATTCCCCTTGCAAGAGAAGTAAAATAAAAGGCCTGTCCGTCTGACGAATCCAAGTGTGTATTGAGTCATTACCCAGAGCTAAGAAGTAAGGCACTTCTACAATTTGGAGGTTCCACCGAGATGGCTTGCTGTACCAATTGGTGAGTTAACAGACGCCGAGTACGTTGCTCGGTTGGGAAAATCCCATCGGCCGAAGGTGGTGTTTTGCCACATTTTTGGGACTTTCCCTGCCATAAGCATAGCTGCGCACAGTCTGTTTATTCCATTGGACAGCACTGCCATCGGGTAATTGACTCACAAGGTTCGGGGGTTAAACTGCCGTTGTGACTGCTTCCCTTTCAGAAACGGAACAGAGGACCAGCCATGAGGCGCTGACGCCCCGCGAACAGGATCGTGCAGAAAAGGACTGTAGGAAGCGCTGAAATAAAGGTACCAGAGAGAGAAGGTTAAGTCAGGAATTTGATTAACTAAGGAGCTAGCGATTTATTGGAAATTGAACTAGCAAGGTTCCAGCTTGCTGAGAGAGAAGGTTAAGTCAGGAATTTGATTAACTAAGGAGCTAGCGATTTACTGGAAATTGAACTAGCAAGGTTCCAGCTTGAAGTTAGCTGGGACAAATTGAAGGCCCTTTTTGCTAAAGATTTGGCTAAAGGGAGTAGGGTAGAAGGAGAGAAGAGCTTGAAGTTAGCTGGGACAAATTGAAGGCCCTTTTTGCTAAAGATTTGGCTAAAGGGAATAGGGTAAAAAAAAAAGAGAGAAGAGTGGGCGGTTGTCTGAAACACAGTGTCAATGTTTAATGTTTATGAGAGTGAGTATTTAACTACTTGTTATTATCAATCAACTTTGCAGCTTTGTCCAGTAAGGCTGCATAGGTTGGGGATTTAGTAACACTTTGGTTGTTGTTTAACAAGTGTATTGTTTATTGTTTATTGTTATATGTATTAATGTTTAGTCATGTCTGATCTGTAGAGGCGTCCCACGCAGATCATAGAGTGTTACGGAATTGTTGTATGTTTTAACTAAAATATTTAAGCTGAAAAAAAACTGCAGAAGGGGTTGGAAAAGACCCAAGCCGGGGAAGTGAGTCCCGCGGCGGAATGTATGGTTGAGAAAATAGTGATGTCTTTTACATGATCCACTAAGCTATTGTGGATTCAGTATTTTCCCCAGTTAGAAATACCTTCCACGAGGGTTGAGAACCCTCGAGTTTTATACGTATGTATAGTTTATTAATCTGATCTGTAGGGGCGTACAACGCAGATCATGGATTGTCACGGGAGTTTAGATTGTTTTAAGTGAACCATTTAAGCTGCTAAAATGAGTGCTAGCGCCAGTAAGCCACCCGAGAAAGGCACGCCAGCAGCCTTTATGTTAAAGAACTGGTCAATCATCCATTGATCACCTACCAAATTGGTCCAAATGGACTGTAAATAAGACTAGACCCTTTCCCTCAGATAGTCATTTAACATAGAAAGAATTACTTGCCTCGAGAAATGTTTAACGGACGAGAGAGAAATAGAGAACAGCCAGATAAAAAGACTGCCTCTATGTTTGTTGAGTCAGAAAAAAAAAAATTACCCCGAAGAAACACCTTTCTCCTCTATTATGGTAGGATAACAAGGTAACTATAGAAGGATGAATAGAGGGGAATATAGAGGAAGACGTGGTAGAGTAAGAGGGTATGGACGATCTGGTAATTGTTACAATTGCGGACAACCCGGACATTGGGCAAACCAATGCCCTGCGAAAAATCGTCAGAATAAAACCTCCAATAATGGACCTCCGTTAGAGAATAAAGGTCCTAATTTCACTGTCCATAACCCTTTTTCGGACCAGTCAGGAGGTTACCCTACAAACGGACAGGGATTTAGGAGAAATAGAGATCAGAATTACTGACTGACACCAGCAGCCCCAGGCGCCACAGACCACCAAATGCCCGTTGTTTCTTTAAATTCACGCAGCGAACCTGAAATTAAAATGCAAATAGCTGGGAGACCTATGAGCCCTATAAAGTTACAATTAATCCAGCTGCACCATTACCCAAAAGGTCACAGTATCCATTGTCAGAGAAAGCAGAAAAAGGAGTTGAGCCAGTGATGGAATCATTGTTAAAACAGGGAGTTAACGCCGGATAGAATAAAGGTTGTTTGCAACACATCGTTGCCAAAAACTAAAGGAGAAATGAAGCATTTTCTAGGAATGACTGGCTATTGTAGACAATGAATACATGAGCATGACAAATTTGGAAAATTCATGGTTACCTGACTTCCTCGGGAACCCAGATTAAAAATGCACAAGAAGTGAAAAATCTTTTACTAGCTATTCAGAGACGTAAACAGATTGCAATTATTAAGTGTCAAGCGCACACAGGGCATTTGGATGAGGTTGCACTGGGAAATGCAGCAGCAGATCAAGCTGCTAAAACCGTAGCCTTATCACAAATAGGATCACAGGTTAAGATTATCTGCCAGACCATGAATGCAGGAAAAAAAAAATAAAGAAGGTACAGCCCGCATCCCATCCAAACCCCATGGGTCCTTTTGTACACTTGCAAATGGATTTTATTGAACTACCTGTGTGTATGAGCTTTAAATATGTATTAGTTATTGTTGATATGTTTTCAAGATGGATTGAAGCGTTTCCTTGTAGAAAGAGTGACGCCACTACTGTTGCTAAATGTTTATTGAAGGACATTGTACCTCGCTTTGGGATACCAGCAAAACTGTCAAGTGACAATGGGTCCCATTTTACGGGAACAGTGATTAAGGAACTATGCAAAGCTTTACAGATTAACCAGCACCTTCATTGCAGTTATCATCCACAGTCGGCTGGACTAGTGGAAAGATATAACGGGATGCTGAAAAACAAGCTTGCAAAACTATGTAAAGAAACTGGACTTAAATGGGTTGATTTGTTACCCATAGCTTTAATGACAATGCGGTCTGCTACCAACAGAACTACAGGATTGTCGGCTCACGAGATCGTAATGGGAAGACCACAAAGATTGCCTTTTTCGGCACCTTTAACAGCTAAACAAATGGAAAGGAGCGACCAACATGGATACACGCGTCCCATTGTAAGAAGGCATCAGTTGAAGACAATACACTACCAAGATGAACTGGATTTGGACTCTGATGAGATTGTTCTCTTTTATGTTATATGCTATAATGAGACCATGAAAGTTCAGCTTCAGGACCATACTATGCAGGTACCCCCGTATCAACCCCTAAATCTTAGGGTAAGACAGGGTAAGATAGTAGAAGAAGATAGTGGACAGAGGCTTGATAAGCTGTGGGTCACATGCCCTGATACTGTATTACCAAGTGACAAAACTGCGAACGGAGGGGTTTTCTGCAATGGTAATTCAAGAGGAGGACTGGCCCTGACAGCTAAGTTAATGTTTTGTGATAATCCTTTTACACAACCCCTCGTTTCAACATCAATTACTAATAGGACCGCTAGGAAACAAGGAGGGAGAAGTAGAAGACTGATAAATAAGCATAACTATCATCAAGTTAATACCTTTGTATACATGAGCTATCTGTATGCTAAAAAACAGAACCTTGCCAAATGCTGGATATGCAGCCACATCCCTGTGCATGCAGAGGGTGGAATACCTCTAAGGCCCATTCCCTTCGAGATAGAAGAGATGGTAGGGTGGTTATTACAGTCTAATACCACCTGGAATAAGGAGGCAGCCAGTACATTTCAGACCCAAAATAGTTTAAACCCAGATCAGTTGGAAAATGAATGGAAAGATGCAGGATACAACCTTATAAAACTTGAAGGGTGGTTTCATCCCCAATATGATAGTCGAAGGAATCCAGAGAGTCTATTAGTGACGTCAATGGGAACCATAAATAAAAGGAGAAGTCTGTCTGGTAAACGACAATGGAGAAGGATTGATGGTTGGATGGAGTGAGTGCAAATGTAACTACACTTTGACTAAAACTACTACTAAACCACCAGGTGCAATCGAATGGCCTTATTGGGGATGGTGGAATCTGTCCACAGTACAAAATTTGACTAGCAAAAAAATCTGGAAAGGAGAATACGGAATAGGAATGATGCACCAGATATGGAACAAATTTGAAGCCTATAATAACACCTATTTCATCTGTGGGCATAGAGCATACCCCTGGTTACCACAAAATTGGACTGGGTCATGTTATTTGGGATATGTAGTGCCTTATATACATCACATTTCATCTTTGGATAGCCACCCTGGGACACGAGCAAAACGAGCCATTACAGAAATTGAAAGGTTCTTTGCTATAGCATTTCCCTGGTATGGAACAGGGAAGTTAACAAGAGAATCTATAAAGATGGCAGCAGTGTTGGAACAAATAGCCAATGATACTGCAGATGCTCTTAGTGATGTAAACGCAGAAATGGTGGCTTTGCGCACTGTTGCCTTACAAAACCGCATGGCTCTGGACTATTTGTTGGCAAAAGAAAGGGGCACATGTGCAATCATAAAAACCGAATGTTGCACCTATATCCCAGATAGCTCAGAAAATATCACCAATCTGGTAAACCACATAAAGAAGGCCGTAGAGAAACTACGTCAACCTGAACCATGGTCAATGTGGGATTGGATTTCAGGATGGGGAGGAGCATTGGGAAAGCAAATTTTGGAAGCTTTTATCGCAATTGTGATGATATTGATTGGTTGTTTAAAATTATTGCGTACAAAAGTCCTTTCCTTATTAGCGTCAACTCCTCCAGTACCAATGACGTCTGAATATGAGGATATTAAGGGTGAGACCTTTGATGTAGAGTTTCTTAAACTTAGCGAGATAGATTGTCCTTAGAAAGGACAAAAGGGGGGAATGAGGAAATCTACATGATATAAGGGGTTAATTTCAAGTGCTTGCTGGGTAAAAGTTTTCAGACTTGACACTGGGCAAGTGTCGATGTGTAACTAGAGCTATTGCACGTACTCGAACTACAGCCAAGAACAGATGCCTGCCCACCTAATGAGAATGTAGAAGTGGAATAATGAGTTTCTTTGATGTACCAATGACCTGATAACTTGTGACCGAAAGCAAAGCTTGCCTCCCTTATATATGATTAAAGAGGACCTCCGGTTACACGATTCATGCCCTGTTATAGATTAACGGTTGACTTATGTGTCCAGGATCCTTCTGTCAATATGTTATTTCTACCTGATGATTAATCTAAAATGTATCCTGATAGAGGAACAAAGGGATTTCAATCAAACTTGTTTGTTACACTGTATAAATATAGAACGTTTACACTGTATCATTGGAATAGTAGCCTCACCCCTTGAGTGGAGGTGCTGATTCCCCTTGCAAGTGAAGTAAAATAAAAGGCCTGTCCGTCTGACGAATCCAAGTGTGTATTGAGTCATTACCCAGAGCTAAGAAGTAAGGCACTTCTACAGTTAGTGGGGACATTCGCTCCCTCACCCTGACGAGTTATCTGAGACATTAGCTCCCTCGCCCTGACGAGTTAGTGGGGACATTCGCTTCCTCACCCTGACGAGTTATCGGAGACAATAGCTCCCTCACCCTGAAGAGTTCGTGGGGACATTCGCTCCCTCGCCCTGACGAGTTAGTGGGTAGATTCGCTCATTCACCCTGATGAGTTATCGGAGACATTCGCTCCCTCACCATGACGAGTTAGTGGGGACATTCGCTCCCTCATGCCTGACGAGTTATCGAAGACATTCGCTCCCTCGCCCTGACGAGTTATCGGAGACATTCGCTCCCTCACCCTGACGAGTTAGTGGGGACATTCGCTCCATCACCCTGACGAGTTAGTGCGGACATTCGCTCCCTCGCCCTGACGAGTTAGTGGGGACATTAACTTCCCCTCCCTGACGAGTTAGTGGGGACATTCGCTCCCTCGCCCTGACGAGTTAGTGGGGACATTCGCTCGCTCACCCTGACGAGTTAGTGAGGACATTCGCTCCCTCACCCTGACCAGTTAGTGGGGACATTCACTCCCTCACCCTGACGAATTTTCAGAGACATTAGCTCCCTCGCCCTGACGAGCTCGTGGGGACCTTCGCTCCCTCACCCTGATGAGTGAGTGGGGACATTCGCTCCCTCGCCCTGACGAGTTCGTGGGTACATTCGCTCCCTCACCCTGACGAGTTATCAGAGACATTTGCTCCCTCACCCTGACGAGTTAGTGGGGAGATTCGCTCCCTCACCCTGACGAGTTATCGAAGACATTCGCTCCCTCGCCCTGACGAGTTATCGGAGACATTCGCTCCCTCACCCTGATGAGTTAGTGGGGACATTTGCTCCCTCGCCCTGACGAGTTAGTGGGGACATTAGCTTACTCACCCTGATGAGTTAGTGGGGACATTCGCTCCCTCACCCTGACGAGTTAGTGGGGACATTCGCTCGCTCACCCTGACGAGTTAGTGGGGTCATTCGCTCCCTCGCCCTGACGAGTTATCGGAGACATTCGCTCACTAACCCTGAGGAGTTAGTGGGGACATTCGCTCCCTCACCCTGACGAGTTAGTGGGGACATTCGCTCCCTCACCCTGACGAATTATCAGAGACATTCGCTCCCTCACCCTGACGAGTTATCGGAGACATTCTTCCCCTCGCCCTGACGAGTTAGTGGGGACATTCGCTCCCTCACCCTGACGAGCTAGTGGGGACATTCGCTCCCTCGCCCTGACGAGTTAGTGGGGACATTCGCTCCCTCACCCTGACGAGTTATCGGAGACATTCGCTCCCTCACCCTGACGAGTTAGTGGGGACTTTCGCTCACTCACCCTGAGAAGGTAGTGGGGACATTCGCGCCCGCACCCTGACGAGTTAGTGTGGACATTCGCTCCCTCACCGTGACGAGGCAGTGGGGACTTTCGCGCCCTCGCCCTGATGAGTTAGTGGGGACATTCGCTCGCTCACCCTGAGGAATTAGTGGGACATTCGCCCCCTCACCCTGACGAGTTAGTGGGGACATTCGCTCCTTAACCCGGACGAGGTTTCGGAGACATTCGCTCCCTCGCCCTGACGAGTTAGTTTGGACATTCGCTACCTCACCCTGATGAGTTATCGGAGACATTCGCTCCCTCACCTGACGAGTTATTGGGGACATTCGCTCCCTCGGCCTGACGAGTTATCGGAGCCATTCGCTACCTCATCCTGACAAGTTAGTGGGGACAGTCGCTCTCTAACCCGGACGAGGTTACGGAGACATTTGTTCCCTTACCCTGACGAGTTAGATGGACATATGCTCGCTCAACCTGATGAGTTATTGGAGACATTCGCTCCCTCACCCTGACGAGTTAGTGGGGATATTCGCTCCCTCGCCCTGACGAGTTAGTGGGGACTTTCGCTCCTTTGCCCTGACGAGTTAGTGGGGAAATTCGCTCGCTCACCCTGACGAGTTAGTGGGGACATTCGCAATGTTGCCCTGACGAGTCATCAGAGACATTCGCTCCCTCACCCTGAGGAGTTAGTGGGGACATTCGCTGCCTCACCCTGAGGAGTTAATGGGGACATTCGCTCCCTCACTCTGACAAGTTATCTGAGACATTAGCTCCCTTGCCCTGATGAGTTAGTGGGGACATTTGCTCCCTCACCCTTACGAGTTATCGGAGTCATTAGCTCCCTCGCCCAGAGGAGTTCGTGGGGACATTCGCTCCCTCACCCTGAAGAGTTAGTGGGGACATTCGCTCCCTCGCCCTGACGAGTTAGTGGGTACATTCGCTCATTCACCTTGACGAGTTATCGGGCACATTCGCTCCCTCACCCTGACGAGGTATCGGATACATTCTCTCCCTCATCCTGACAAGTTAGTGGCGACATTCGCTCCCTCGCCCTGACGAGTTAGTGTGGACATTCGGTCCCTCGTCCTGACGAGTTAGTGGGTACATTCGCTCATTCACCTTGACGAGTTATCGGGCACATTCGCTCCCTCACCCTGACGAGGTATCGGATACATTCTCTCCCTCATCCTGACAGGTTAGTGGCGACATTCGCTCCCTCGCCCTGACGAGTTAGTGTGGACATTCGGTCCCTCGTCCTGACGAGTTAGTGGGGGCATTCGCTCCCTCACCCTGAAGAGTTAGTGGGGACATTCGCTCCTTCACCCTGACGAGTTAGTGGGGACATTCGCTCCGTCGCCCTGACGAGTAATCGGAGTCATTCGCTCCCTCACCCTGAGGAGTTAGTGGGGACATTCGCTGCCTCACCCTGACGAGTTAGTGGGGTCATTCGCTCCCACACCCTGACGAGTTAGTGGGGACATTCGCTCCCTCGCCCTGACGAGTTATCTGAGACATTAGCTCCCTTGCCCTGAGGAGTTCGTGGGGGCATTCGCTCCCTCACCCTGAAGAGTTAGTGGGGACATTCGCTCCCTCGCCCTGATGAGTTAGTGGGTACATTCGCTCATTCACCCTGACGAGTTATCGGAGACATTCGCTCCCTCACCCTGACGAGTTAGTGGGGACATTCGCTTCCTCACCCTAACGAGTTATCGAAGACATTCGCTCCCTCGCCCTGACGAGTTATCGGAGACATTCGCTCCCTCACCCTGACGAGTTAGTGGGGACATTCGCTCCATCACCCTGACGAGTTAGTGCGGACATTTGCTCACTCGCCCTGACGAGTTAGTGGGGACATTAACTTACCCTCCCTGACGAGTTAGTGGGGACATTCGCTCGCTCGCCCTGACGAGTTAGTGGGGACATTCGCTCGCTCACCCTGACGAGTTAGTAGGGACATTCGCACCCTCGCCCTGACGAGTTATTGGAGACATTCGCTCACTCACCCTGAGGAGTTAGTGGGGACATTCGCTCCCTCACCCTGACCAGTGAGTGGGGACATTCACTCCCTCACCCTGACGAGATTTCAGAGACATTAGCTCCCTCGCCCTGATGAGTTAGTGGGGACCTTCGCTCCCTCACCCTGACGAGTTAGTGGGGACATTCGCTCGCTCACCCTGACGAGTTAGTGGGGTCATTCGCTCCCTCGCCCTGACGAGTTATCGGAGACATTCGCTCACTAACCCTGAGGAGTTAGTGGGGACATTCGCTCCCTCACCCTGACGAGTTAGTGGGGTCATTCGCTCCCACACCCTGCCGAGTTAGTGGGGACATTCGCTCCCTCGCCCTGAGGAGTTAATGGGGACATTCGCTCCCTCACCCTGACGAGTTATCTGAGACATTAGCTCCCTCGCCCTGAGGAGTTCGTGGGGGCATTCGCTCCCTCACCCTGAAGAGTTAGTGGGGACATTTGCTCCCTCGCCCTGATGAGTTAGTGGGTACATTCGCTCATTCACCCTGACGAGTTATCGGAGACATTCGCTCCCTCACCCTGACGAGTTAGTGGGGACATTCGCTTCCTCACCCTGACGAGTTATCGAAGACATTCACTCCCTCGCCCTGACGAGTTTTCGGAGACATTCGCTCCCTCACCCTGACGAGTTAGTGGGGACATTCGCTCCATCACCCTGACGAGTTAGTGCGGACATTTGCTCCCTCGCCCTGACGAGTTAGTGGGGACATTAACTTACCCTCCCTGACGAGTTAGTGGGCACATTCGCTCTCTCGCCCTGACGAGTTAGTGGGGACATTCGCTCGCTCACCCTGACGAGTTAGTAGGGACATTCGCACCCTCGCCCTGACGAGTTACTGGGTACATTCGCTCCCTCACCCTGACGAGTTATCGGAGACATTTGCTCCCTCACCCTGACGAGTTAGTGGGGAGATTCGCTCCCTCACCCTGACGAGTTATCGAAGACATTCGCTCCCTCGCCCTGACGAGTTATCGGAGACATTCGCTCCCTCACCCTGACGAGTTAGTGGGGACATTCGCTCCATCACCCTGACGAGTTAGTGCGGACATTCGCTCCCTTGCCCTGACGAGTTAGTGGGTACATTCGCTCCCTCACCCTGACGAGTTATCGGAGACATTCGCTCCCTCACCCTGACGTGTTAGTGGGGAGATTCGCTCCCTCACCCTGACGAGTTATCGAAGACATTCGCTCCCTCGCCCTGACGATTTATCGGAGACATTCGCTCCCTCACCCTGACGAGTTAGTGGGGACATTCACTCCTTCACCCTGACCAGTTAGTGGGTACATTCACTCCCTCACCCTGACGAGTTATCAGAGACATTCGCTCCCTCACCCTGAAGAGTTATCGGAGACATTCGCTCCCTCGCCCTGACGAGTTAGTGGGGACATTCGCTCCCTCACCCTGATGAGTTAGTGGGGACATTCGCTCCCTCACCATGACGAGTTATCGGAGACATTCGCTCCCTCACCCTGACGAGTTAGTGGGGACATTCGCTCCCTCGCCCTGACGAGTTATCAGAGACATTCCCTCCTTCGCCCTGACGAGTTATCGGAGACATTCGCTCCCTTATCCTGACGAGTTAGTGGGGACATTCGCTCCCTCACCCTGACGAGTTAGTGGGGAAATTCGCTCCCTCACCCTGACGAGTTAGTGGGGACATTCGCTCCCTCACCCTGACGTGTTACTGGGTACATTCGCTCATGCACCCTGAGGAGTTAGTGGGGACATTCGCTCCCTCACTCTGACGAGTTATCGAAGACATTCGCTCCCTCGCCCTGACGAGTTATCGGAGACATTCGCTCCCTCACCCTGACGAGTTAGTGGGGACATTCGCTCCATCACCCTGACGAGTTAGTGCGGACATTTGCTCCCTCGCCCTGACGAGTTAGTGGGGACATTAACTTACCCTCCCTGACGAGTTAGTGGGGACATTCGCTCACTCGCCCTCACGAGTTAGTGGGGACATTCGCTCGCTTACCCTGACGAGTTAGTAGGGACAATCGCACCCTCGCCCTGACGAGTTATCGGAGACATTCGCTCACTCACCCTGAGGAGTTAGTGGGGACATTTGCTCCCTCACCCTGACGAGTTAGTGAGGACATTCGCTCCCTCACCCTGATCAGTTAGTGGGGACATTCACTCCCTCACCCTGACGAGATTTCAGAGACATTAGCTCCCTCGCCCTGACGAGTTCGTGGTGACCTTCGCTCCCTCACCCTGACGAGTTAGTGGGGACATTAGCTTACTCACCCTGATGAGTTAGTGGGGACCTTCGCTCCCTCACCCTGACGAGTTAGTGGGGACATTTGCTCGCTCATCCTGACGAGTTAGTGGGGTCATTCGCTCCCTCGCCCTGACGAGTTATCGGAGACACTCGCTCACTAACCCTGAGGAGTTAGTGGGGACATTCGCTCCCTCACCCTGACGAGTTAGTGGGGTCATTCGCTCCCACAACCTGCCGTGTTAGTGGGGACATTCGCTCCCTCACCCTGACGAGTTATCTGAGACATTAACTCCCTCGCCCTGAGGAGTTCGTGGGGGCATTCGCTCCCTCACACTGAAGAGTTAGTGGGGACATTCGCTCCTTCGCCCTGATGAGTTAGTGGGTACATTCGCTCATTCACCCTGACGAGTTATCGGAGACATTCGCTCCCTCATCCTGACGAGTTAGTGGGGACATTCGCTTCCTCACCCTGACGAGTTATCGAAGACATTCACTCCCTCGCCCTGATGAGTTTTCGGAGACATTCGCTCCCTCACCCTGACGAGTTAGTGGGGACATTCGCTCCATCACCCTGACGAGTTAGTGCGGACATTTGCTCACTCGCCCTGACGAGTTAGTGGGGACATTAACTTAACCTCCCTGACGAGTTAGTGGGGACATTCGCTCCCTCGCCCTGACGAGTTAGTGGGGACATTCGCTCGCTCACCCTGACGAGTTAGTAGGGACATTCGCACCCTCGCCCTGACGAGTTATCGGAGACATTCGCTCACTCACCCTGAGGAGTTAGTGGGGACATTCGCTCCCTCACCCTGACGGGTTAGTGAGGACATTCGCTCCCTCACCCTGACCAGTTAGTGGGGACATTCACTCCCTCACCCTGACGAGTTTTCAGAGAAATTAGCTCCCTCGCCCTGACGAGTTCGTGGGGACCTTCGCTCCCTCACCCTGACGAGTTAGTGGGGACATTCCCTCCCTCGCCCTGACGAGTTAGTGGGTACATTCGCTCCCTCACCCTGACGAGTTATCGGAGACATTCGCTCCCTCACCCTGACGTGTTAGTGGGGAGATTCGCTCCCTCACCCTGACGAGTTATCGAAGACATTCGCTCCCTCGCCCTGACGATTTATCGGAGACATTCGCTCCCTCACCCTGACGAGTTAGTGGGTACATTCGCTCCTTCACCCTGACCAGTTAGTGGGTACATTCACTCCCTCACCCTGACGAGTTATCAGAGACATTCGCTCCCTCACCCTGAAGAGTTATCGGAGACATTCGCTCCCTCGCCCTGACGAGTTAGTGGGGACATTCGCTCCCTCACCCTGACGAGTTAGTGGGGACATTCGCTCCCTCGCCCTGATGAGTTAGTGGGGACATTCGCTCCCTCACCATAATGAGTTATCGGAGACATTCGCTCCCGCACCCTGACGAGTTAGTGGGGACATTCGCTCCCTCACCCTGACGAGTTATCAGAGACATTCCCTCCCTCGCCCTGACGAGTTATCGGAGACATTCGCTCCCTTATCCTGACGAGTTAGTGGGGACATTCGCTCCCTCACCCTGACGAGTTAGTGGGGACATTCGCTCGCTCACCCTGAGGAATTAGTGGGACATTCGCCCCCTCACCCTGACGAGTTAGTGGGGACATTCGCTCCCTAACCCGGACGAGGTTTCGGAGACATTCGCTCCCTCGCCCTGACGAGTTAGTTTGGACATTCGCTACCTCACCCTGATGAGTTATCGGAGACATTCGCTCCCTCACCTGACGAGTTATTGGGGACATTCGCTCCCTCGGCCTGACGAGTTATCGGAGCCATTCGCTACCTCATCCTGACAAGTTAGTGGGGACAGTCGCTCTCTAACCCGGACGAGGTTACGGAGACATTTGTTCCCTTACCCTGACGAGTTAGATGGACATATGCTCGCTCAACCTGATGAGTTATTGGAGACATTCGCTCCCTCACCCTGACGAGTTAGTGGGGATATTCGCTCCCTCGCCCTGACGAGTTAGTGGGGACTTTCGCTCCTTTGCCCTGACGAGTTAGTGGGGAAATTCGCTCGCTCACCCTGACGAGTTAGTGGGGACATTCGCAATGTCGCCCTGACGAGTCATCAGAGACATTCGCTCCCTCACCCTGAGGAGTTAGTGGGGACATTCGCTGCCTCAACCTGAGGAGTTAATGGGGACATTCGCTCCCTCACTCTGACAAGTTATCTGAGACATTAGCTCCCTTGCCCTGATGAGTTAGTCGGGACATTTGCTCCCTCACCCTTACGAGTTATCGGAGTCATTAGCTCCCTCGCCCAGAGGAGTTCGTGGGGACATTCGCTCCCTCACCCTGAAGAGTTAGTGGGGACATTCGCTCCCTCGCCCTGACGAGTTAGTGGGTACATTCGCTCATTCACCTTGACGAGTTATCGGGCACATTCGCTCCCTCACCCTGACGAGGTATCGGATACATTCTCTCCCTCATCCTGACAAGTTAGTGGCGACATTCGCTCCCTCGCCCTGACGAGTTAGTGTGGACATTCGGTCCCTCGTCCTGACGAGTTAGTGGGGGCATTCGCTCCCTCACCCTGAAGAGTTAGTGGGGACATTCGCTCCTTCACCCTGACGAGTTAGTGGGGACATTCGCTCCGTCGCCCTGACGAGTAATCGGAGTCATTCGCTCCCTCACCCTGAGGAGTTAGTGGGGACATTCGCTGCCTCACCCTGACGAGTTAGTGGGGTCATTCGCTCCCACACCCTGACGAGTTAGTGGGGACATTCGCTCCCTCGCCCTGACGAGTTATCTGAGACATTAGCTCCCTTGCCCTGAGGAGTTCGTGGGGGCATTCGCTCCCTCACCCTGAAGAGTTAGTGGGGACATTCGCTCCCTCGCCCTGATGAGTTAGTGGGTACATTCGCTCATTCACCCTGACGAGTTATCGGAGACATTCGCTCCCTCACCCTGACGAGTTAGTGGGGACATTCGCTTCCTCACCCTAACGAGTTATCGAAGACATTCGCTCCCTCGCCCTGACGAGTTATCGGAGACATTCGCTCCCTCACCCTGACGAGTTAGTGGGGACATTCGCTCCATCACCCTGACGAGTTAGTGCGGACATTTGCTCACTCGCCCTGACGAGTTAGTGGGGACATTAACTTACCCTCCCTGATGAGTTAGTGGGGACATTCGCTCGCTCGCCCTGACGAGTTAGTGGGGACATTCGCTCGCTCACCCTGACGAGTTAGTAGGGACATTCGCACCCTCGCCCTGACGAGTTATTGGAGACATTCGCTCACTCACCCTGAGGAGTTAGTGGGGACATTCGCTCCGTCACCCTGACCAGTGAGTGGGGACATTCACTCCCTCACCCTGACGAGATTTCAGAGACATTAGCTCCCTCGCCCTGATGAGTTAGTGGGGACCTTCGCTCCCTCACCCTGACGAGTTAGTGGGGACATTCGCTCGCTCACCCTGACGAGTTAGTGGGGTCATTCGCTCCCTCGCCCTGACGAGTTATCGGAGACATTCGCTCACTAACCCTGAGGAGTTAGTGGGGACATTCGCTCCCTCACCCTGACGAGTTAGTGGGGTCATTCGCTCCCACACCCTGCCGAGTTAGTGGGGACATTCGCTCCCTCGCCCTGAGGAGTTAATGGGGACATTCGCTCCCTCACCCTGACGAGTTATCTGAGACATTAGCTCCCTCGCCCTGAGGAGTTCGTGGGGGCATTCGCTCCCTCACCCTGAAGAGTTAGTGGGGACATTCGCTCCCTCGCCCTGATGAGTTAGTGGGTACATTCGCTCATTCACCCTGACGAGTTATCGGAGACATTCGCTCCCTCACCCTGACGAGTTAGTGGGGACATTCGCTTCCTCACCCTGACGAGTTATCGAAGACATTCACTCCCTCGCCCTGACGAGTTTTCGGAGACATTCGCTCCCTCACCCTGACGAGTTAGTGGGGACATTCGCTCCATCACCCTGACGAGTTAGTGCGGACATTTGCTCCCTCGCCCTGACGAGTTAGTGGGGACATTAACTTACCCTCCCTGACGAGTTAGTGGGCACATTCGCTCTCTCGCCCTGACGAGTTAGTGGGGACATTCGCTCGCTCACCCTGACGAGTTAGTAGGGACATTCGCACCCTCGCCCTGACGAGTTAGTGGGTACATTCGCTCCCTCACCCT
This sequence comes from Somniosus microcephalus, assembly GCF_052327205.1. NCBI lineage: Eukaryota > Metazoa > Chordata > Chondrichthyes > Squaliformes > Somniosidae > Somniosus > Somniosus microcephalus. Next base: position 189,859,079 of record NC_140989.1, read on the forward strand.
GACGAGTTATCGGAGACATTTGCTCCCTCACCCTGACGAGTTAGTGGGGAGATTCGCTCCCTCACCCTGACGAGTTATCGAAGACATTCGCTCCCTCGCCCTGACGAGTTATCGGAGACATTCGCTCCCTCACCCTGACGAGTTAGTGGGGACATTCGCTCCATCACCCTGACGAGTTAGTGCGGACATTCGCTCCCTTGCCCTGACGAGTTCGTGGGTACATTCGCTCCCTCACCCTGACGAGTTATCGGAGACATTCGCTCCCTCACCCTGACGTGTTAGTGGGGAGATTCGCTCCCTCACCCTGACGAGTTATCGAAGACATTCGCTCCCTCGCCCTGACGATTTATCGGAGACATTCGCTCCCTCACCCTGACGAGTTAGTGGGGACATTCACTCCTTCACCCTGACCAGTTAGTGGGTACATTCACTCCCTCACCCTGACGAGTTATCAGAGACATTCGCTCCCTCACCCTGAAGAGTTATCGGAGACATTCGCTCCCTCGCCCTGACGAGTTAGTGGGGACATTCGCTCCCTCACCCTGATGAGTTAGTGGGGACATTCGCTCCCTCACCATGACGAGTTATCGGAGACATTCGCTCCCTCACCCTGACGAGTTAGTGGGGACATTCGCTCCCTCGCCCTGACGAGTTATCAGAGACATTCCCTCCTTCGCCCTGACGAGTTATCGGAGACATTCGCTCCCTTATCCTGACGAGTTAGTGGGGACATTCGCTCCCTCACCCTGACGAGTTAGTGGGGAAATTCGCTCCCTCACCCTGACGAGTTAGTGGGGACATTCGCTCCCTCACCCTGACGTGTTACTGGGTACATTCGCTCATGCACCCTGAGGAGTTAGTGGGGACATTCGCTCCCTCACTCTGACGAGTTATCGAAGACATTCGCTCCCTCGCCCTGACGAGTTATCGGAGACATTCGCTCCCTCACCCTGACGAGTTAGTGGGGACATTCGCTCCATCACCCTGACGAGTTAGTGCGGACATTTGCTCCCTCGCCCTGACGAGTTAGTGGGGACATTAACTTACCCTCCCTGACGAGTTAGTGGGGACATTCGCTCACTCGCCCTCACGAGTTAGTGGGGACATTCGCTCGCTTACCCTGACGAGTTAGTAGGGACAATCGCACCCTCGCCCTGACGAGTTATCGGAGACATTCGCTCACTCACCCTGAGGAGTTAGTGGGGACATTTGCTCCCTCACCCTGACGAGTTAGTGAGGACATTCGCTCCCTCACCCTGATCAGTTAGTGGGGACATTCACTCCCTCACCCTGATGAGATTTCAGAGACATTAGCTCCCTCGCCCTGACGAGTTCGTGGTGACCTTCGCTCCCTCACCCTGACGAGTTAGTGGGGACATTAGCTTACTCACCCTGATGAGTTAGTGGGGACCTTCGCTCCCTCACCCTGACGAGTTAGTGGGGACATTTGCTCGCTCACCCTGACGAGTTAGTGGGGTCATTCGCTCCCTCGCCCTGACGAGTTATCGGAGACACTCGCTCACTAACCCTGAGGAGTTAGTGGGGACATTCGCTCCCTCACCCTGACGAGTTAGTGGGGTCATTCGCTCCCACAACCTGCCGTGTTAGTGGGGACATTCGCTCCCTCACCCTGACGAGTTATCTGAGACATTAACTCCCTCGCCCTGAGGAGTTCGTGGGGGCATTCGCTCCCTCACACTGAAGAGTTAGTGGGGACATTCGCTCCTTCGCCCTGATGAGTTAGTGGGTACATTCGCTCATTCACCCTGACGAGTTATCGGAGACATTCGCTCCCTCATCCTGACGAGTTAGTGGGGACATTCGCTTCCTCACCCTGACGAGTTATCGAAGACATTCACTCCCTCGCCCTGATGAGTTTTCGGAGACATTCGCTCCCTCACCCTGACGAGTTAGTGGGGACATTCGCTCCATCACCCTGACGAGTTAGTGCGGACATTTGCTCACTCGCCCTGACGAGTTAGTGGGGACATTAACTTAACCTCCCTGACGAGTTAGTGGGGACATTCGCTCCCTCGCCCTGACGAGTTAGTGGGGACATTCGCTCGCTCACCCTGACGAGTTAGTAGGGACATTCGCACCCTCGCCCTGACGAGTTATCGGAGACATTCGCTCACTCACCCTGAGGAGTTAGTGGGGACATTCGCTCCCTCACCCTGACGGGTTAGTGAGGACATTCGCTCCCTCACCCTGACCAGTTAGTGGGGACATTCACTCCCTCACCCTGACAAGTTTTCAGAGAAATTAGCTCCCTCGCCCTGACGAGTTCGTGGGGACCTTCGCTCCCTCGCCCTGACGAGTTAGTGGGTACATTCGCTCCCTCACCCTGACGAGTTATCGGAGACATTCGCTCCCTCACCCTGACGTGTTAGTGGGGAGATTCACTCCCTCACCCTGACGAGTTATCGAAGACATTCGCTCCCTCGCCCTGACGATTTATCGGAGACATTCGCTCCCTCACCCTGACGAGTTAGTGGGTACATTCGCTCCTTCACCCTGACCAGTTAGTGGGTACATTCACTCCCTCACCCTGACGAGTTATCAGAGACATTCGCTCCCTCACCCTGAAGAGTTATCGGAGACATTCGCTCCCTCGCCCTGACGAGTTAGTGGGGACATTCGCTCCCTCACCCTGACGAGTTAGTGGGGACATTCGCTCCCTCGCCCTGATGAGTTAGTGGGGACATTCGCTCCCTCACCATAATGAGTTATCGGAGACATTCGCTCCCGCACCCTGACGAGTTAGTGGGGACATTCGCTCCCTCACCCTGACGAGTTATCAGAGACATTCCCTCCCTCGCCCTGACGAGTTATCGGAGACATTCGCTCCCTTATCCTGACGAGTTAGTGGGGACATTCGCTCCCTCACCCTGACGAGTTAGTGGGGAAATTCGCTCCCTCACCCTGACGAATTAGTGGGGACATTCGCTCTCTCACCCTGACGTGTTACTGGGTACATTCGCTCACTCACCCTGAGGAGTTAGTGGGGACATTCGCTCCCTCACCCTGACGAGTTATCGAAGACATTCGCTCCCTCGCCCTGACGAGTTATCGGCGACATTCGCTCCCTCACCCTGACGAGTTAGTGGGGACATTCGCTCCATCACGCTGACGAGTTAGTGCGGACATTTGCTCCCTCGCCCTGACGAGTTAGTGGGGACATTAACTTACCCTCCCTGACGAGTTAGTGGGGACATTCGCTTCCTTGCCCTGACGAGTTAGTGGGGACATTCGCTCGCTCACCCTGACGAGTTAGAAGGGACATTCGCACCCTCGCCCTGACGAGTTATCGGAGACATTCGCTCACTCACCCTGAGGAGTTAGTGGGGACATTCGCTCCCTCACCCTGACGAGTTAGTGAGGACATTCGCTCCCTCACCCTGACCAGTTAGTGGGGACATTCGCTCCCTCACCCTGACGAGTTTTCAGAGACATTAGCTCCCTCGCCCTGACGAGTTCGTGGTGAACTTCGCTCCCTCACCCTGACGAGTTAGTGGGGACATTAGCTTACTCACCCTGATGAGTTCGTGGGGACCTTCGCTCCCTCACCCTGATGAGGTAGTGGGGACATTCGCTCGCTCACCCTGACGAGTTAGTGGGGTCATTCGCTCCCTCGCCCTGACGAGTTATCGGAGACATTCGCTCACTAACCCTGAGGAGTTAGTGGGGACATTCGCTCCCTCACCCTGACGAGTTAGTGGGGTCATTCTCTCCCACACCCTGCCGTGTTAGTGGGGACATTCGCTCCCTCACCCTGACGAGTTATCTGAGACCTTAGCTCCCTCGCCCTGAGGAGTTCGTGGGGGCATTCGCTCCCTCACCCTGAAGAGTTAGTGGGGACATTCGCTCCCTCGCCCTGATGAGTAAGTGGGTACATTCGCTCATTCACCCTGAGGAGTTAGTGGGGACATTCGCTTCCTCACCCTGACGAGTTATCGAAGACATTCACTCCCTCGCCCTGACGAGTTTTCGGAGACATTCGCTCCCTCACCCTGACGAGTTAATGGGGACATTCGCTCCATCACCCTGACGAGTTAGTGCGGACATTTGCTCCCTCGCCCTGACGAGTTAGTGGGGACATTAACTTACCCTCCCTGACGAGTTAGTGGGGACATTCGCTCCCTCGCCCTGACGAGTTAGTGGGGACATTCGCTCGCTCACCCTGACGAGTTAGTAGGGACATTCGCACCCTCGCCCTGACGAGTTATCGGAGACATTCGCTCACTCACCCTGAGGAGTTAGTGGGGACATTCGCTCCCTCACCCTGACGAGTTAGTGAGGACATTCGCTCCCTCACCCTGACCAGTTAGTGGGGACATTCACTCCCTCACCCTGACGAGTTTTCAGAGAAATTAGCTCCCTCGCCCTGACGAGTTCGTGGGGACCTTCGCTCCCTCACCCTGACGAGTTAGTGGGGACATTCGCTTCCTTGCCCTGATGAGTTAGTGGGTACATTCGCTCCCTCACCCTGACGAGTTATCGGAGACATTCGCTCCCTCACCCTGACGTGTTAGTGGGGAGATTCGCTCCCTCACCCTGACGAGTTATCGAAGACATTCGCTCCCTCGCCCTGACGATTTATCAGAGACATTCGCTCCCTCACCCTGACGAGTTAGTGGGGACATTCACTCCTTCACCCTGACCAGTTAGTGGGTACATTCACTCCCTCACCCTGACGAGTTATCAGAGACATTCGCTCCCTCACCCTGAAGAGTTATCGGAGACATTCGCTCCCTCGCCCTGACGAGTTAGTGGGGACATTCGCTCCCTCACCCTGATGAGTTAGTGGGGACATTCGCTCCCTCACCATGACGAGTTATCGGAGACATTCGCTCCCTCACCCTAACGAGTTAGTGGGGTCATTCGCTCCCTCGCCCTGACGAGTTATCAGAAACATTCCCTCCCTCGCCCTGACGAGTTATCGGAGACATTCGCTCCCTTATCCTGACGAGTTAGTGGGGACATTCGCTCCCTCACCCTGACGAGTTAGTGGGGAAATTCGCTCCCTCACCCTGACGAGTTAGTGGGGACATTCGCTCCCTCACCCTGACGTGTTACTGGGTACATTCGCTCATGCACCCTGAGGAGTTAGTGGGGACATTCGCTCCCTCACCCTGACGAGTTATCGAAGACATTCGCTCCCTCGCCCTGACGAGTTATCGGAGACATTCGCTCCCTCACCCTGACGAGTTAGTGGGGACATTCGCTCCATCACCCTGACGAGTTAGTGCGGACATTTGCTCCCTCGCCCTGACGAGTTAGTGGGGACATTAACTTACCCTCCCTGACGAGTTAGTGGGGACATTCGCTCACTCGCCCTGACGAGTTAGTGGGGACATTCGCTCGCTCACCCTGACGAGTTAGTAGGGACATTCGCACCCTCGCCCTGACGAGTTATCGGAGACATTCGCTCACTCACCCTGAGGAGTTAGTGGGGACATTTGCTCCCTCACCCTGACGAGTTAGTGAGGACATTCGCTCCCTCACCCTGATCAGTTAGTGGGGACATTCACTCCCTCACCCTGACGAGATTTCAGAGACATTAGCTCCCTCGCCCTGACGAGTTCGTGGTGACCTTCGCTCCCTCACCCTGACGAGTTAGTGGGGACATTAGCTTACTCACCCTGATGAGTTAGTGGGGAACTTCGCTCCCTCACCCTGACGAGTTAGTGGGGACATTTGCTCGCTCACCCTGACGAGTTAGTGGGGTCATTCGCTCCCTCGCCCTGACGAGTTATTGGAGACATTCGCTCACTAACCCTGAGGAGTTAGTGGGGACATTCGCTCCCTCACCCTGACGAGTTAGTGGGGTCATTCGCTCCCACAACCTGCCTTGTTAGTTGGGACATTCGCTCCCTCACCCTGACGAGTTATCTGAGACATTAGCTCCCTCGCCCTGAGGAGTTCGTGGGGGCATTCGCTCCCTCACCCTGAAGAGTTAGTGGGGACATTCGCTCCCTCGCCCTGATGAGTTAGTGGGTACATTCGCTCATTCACCCTGACGAGTTATCGGAGACATTCGCTCCCTCACCCTGACGAGTTAGTGGGGACATTCGCTTCCTCACCCTGACGAGTTATCGAAGACATTCACTCCCTCGCCCTGACGAGTTTTCAGAGACATTCGCTCCCTCACCCTGACGAGTTAGTGGGGACATTCGCTCCATCACCCTGACGAGTTAGTGCGGACATTTGCTCCCTCGCCCTGACGAGTTAGTGGGGACATTAACTTACCCTCCCTGACGAGTTAGTGGGGACATTCGCTCCCTCGCCCTGACGAGTTAGTGGGGACATTCGCTCGCTCACCCTGACGATTTAGTAGGGACATTCGCACCCTCGCCCTGACGAGTTATCGGAGACATTCGCTCACTCACCCTGAGGAGTTAGTGGGGACATTCGCTCCCTCACCCTGACGAGTTAGTGAGGACATTCGCTCCCTCACCCTGACCAGTTAGTGGGGACATTCACTCCCTCACCCTGACGAGTTTTCAGAGAAATTAGCTCCCTCGCCCTGACGAGTTCGTGGGGACCTTCGCTCCCTCACCCTGACGAGTTAGTGGGGACATTCCCTCCCTCGCCCTGACGAGTTAGTGGGTACATTCGCTCCCTCACCCTGACGAGTTATCGGAGACATTCGCTCCCTCACCCTGACGTGTTAGTGGGGAGATTCGCTCCCTCACCCTGACGAGTTATCGAAGACATTCGCTCCCTCGCCCTGACGATTTATCGGAGACATTCGCTCCCTCACCCTGACGAGTTAGTGGGGACATTCGCTCCTTCACCCTGACCAGTTAGTGGGTACATTCACTCCCTCACCCTGACGAGTTATCAGAGACATTCGCTCCCTCACCCTGAAGAGTTATCGGAGACATTCGCTCCCTCGCCCTGACGAGTTAGTGGGGACATTCGCTCCCTCACCCTGACGAGTTATTGGTGTCATTCGCTCCCTCGCCCTGATGAGTTAGTGGGGACATTCGCTCCCTCACCATAATGAGTTATCGGAGACATTCGCTCCCGCACCCTGACGAGTTAGTGGGGACATTCGCTCCCTCACCCTGACGAGTTATCAGAGACATTCGCACCCTCGCCCTGACGAGTTATCGGAGACATTCGCTCACTCACCCTGAGGAGTTAGTGGGGACATTCGCTCCCTCACCCTGACGAGTTAGTGAGGACATTCGCTCCCTCACCCTGACCAGTTAGTGGGGACATTCACTCCCTCACCCTGACGAGTTTTCAGAGAAATTAGCTCCCTCGCCCTGACGAGTTCGTGGGGACCTTCGCTCCCTCACCCTGACGAGTTAGTGGGGACATTCCCTCCCTCGCCCTGACGAGTTAGTGGGTACATGCGCTCCCTCACCCTGACGAGTTATCGGAGACATTCGCTCCCTCACCCTGACGTGTTAGTGGGGAGATTCGCTCCCTCACCCTGACGAGTTATCGAAGACATTCGCTCCCTCGCCCTGACGATTTATCGGAGACATTCGCTCCCTCACCCTGACGAGTTAGTGGGGACATTCGCTCCTTCACCCTGACCAGTTAGTGGGTACATTCACTCCCTCACCCTGACGAGTTATCAGAGACATTCGCTCCCTCACCCTGAAGAGTTATCGGAGACATTCGCTCCCTCGCCCTGACGAGTTAGTGGGGACATTCGCTCCCTCACCCTGACGAGTTAGTGGTGACATTCGCTCCCTCGCCCTGATGAGTTATTGGGGACATTCGCTCCCTCACCATAATGAGTTATCGGAGACATTCGCTCCCGCACCCTGACGAGTTAGTGGGGACATTCGCTCCCTCACCCTGACGAGTTATCAGAGACATTCCCTCCCTCGCCCTGACGAGTTATCGGAGACATTCGCTCCCTTATCCTGACGAGTTAGTGGGGACATTCGCTCCCTCACCCTGACGAGTTAGTGGGGAAATTCGCTCCCTCACCCTGACGAGTTAGTGGGGACATTCGCTCCCTCACCCTGACGTGTTACTGGGTACATTCGCTCACTCACCCTGAGGAGTTAGTGGGGACATTCGCTCCCTCACCCTGATGAGTTATCGAAGACATTCGCTCCCTCGCCCTGACGAGTTATCGGCGACATTCGCTCCCTCACCCTGACGAGTTAGTGGGGACATTCGCTCCATCACGCTGACGAGTTAGTGCGGACATTTGCTCCCTCGCCCTGACGAGTTAGTGGGGACATTAACTTACCCTCCCTGACGAGTTAGTGGGGACATTCGCTTCCTTGCCCTGACGAGTTAGTGGGGACATTCGCTCGCTCACCCTGACGAGTTAGTAGGGACATTCGCACCCTCGCCCTGACGAGTTATCGGAGACATTCGCTCACTCACCCTGAGGAGTTAGTGGGTACATTCGCTCCCTCACCCTGACGAGTTAGTGAGGACATTCGCTCCCTCACCCTGACCAGTTAGTGGGGACATTCACTCCGTCACCCTGACGAGGTTTCAGAGAAATTAGCTCCCTCGCCCTGACGAGTTCGTGGGGATTCGCTCCCTCACCCTGACGAGTTAGTGGGGACATTCGCTCCCTTGCCCTGACGAGTTAGTGGGTACATTCGCTCCCTCACCCTGACGGGTTATCGGAAACATTCGCTCCCTCACCCTGACGTGTTAGTGGGGAGATTCGCTCCCTCACCCTGATGAGTTATCGAAGACATTCGCTCCCTCGCCCTGACGATTTATCGGAGACATTCGCTCCCTCACCCTGACGAGTTATTGGGGACATTCACTCCTTCACCCTGACCAGTTAGTGGGTACATTCACTCCCTCACCCTGACGAGTTATCAGAGACATTCGCTCCCTCACCCTGAAGAGTTATCGGAGACATTCGCTCCCTCGCCCTGACGAGTTAGTGGGGACATTCGCTCCCTCACCCTGACGAGTTAGTGGGGACATTCGCTCCCTCACCCTGATGAGTTAGTGGGGACATTCGCTCCCTCACCATGACGAGTTATCGGCGACATTCGCTCCCTCACCCTGACGAGTTAGTGGGGACATTCGCTCCATCACGCTGACGAGTTAGTGCGGACATTTGCTCCCTCGCCCTGACGAGTTAGTGGGGACATTAACTTACCCTCCATGAAGAGTTAGTGGGGACATTCGCTTCCTTGCCCTGACGAGTTAGTGGGGACATTCGCTCGCTCACCCTGACGAGTTAGTAGGGACATTCGCACCCTCGCCCTGACGAGTTATCGGAGACATTCGCTCACTCACCCTGAGGAGTTAGTGGGGACATTCGCTCCCGCACCCTGACGAGTTAGTGAGGACATTCGCTCCCTCACCCTGACCAGTTAGTGGGGACATTCACTCCGTCACCCTGACGAGGTTTCAGAGAAATTAGCTCCCTCGCCCTGACGAGTTCGTGGGGATTCGCTCCCTCACCCTGACGAGTTAGTGGGGACATTCGCTCCCTTGCCCTGACGAGTTAGTGGGTACATTCGCTCCCTCACCCTGACGGGTTATCGGAGGCATTCGCTCCCTCACCCTGACGTGTTAGTGGGGAGATTCGCTCCCTCACCCTGACGAGTTATCGAAGACATTCGCTCCCTCGCCCTGACGATTTATCGGAGACATTCGCTCCCTCACCCTGACGAGTTAGTGGGGACATTCACTCCTTCACCCTGACCAGTTAGTGGGTACATTCACTCCCTCACCCTGACGAGTTATCAGAGACATTCGCTCCCTCACCCTGAAGAGTTATCGGAGACATTCGCTCCCTCGCCCTGACGAGTTAGTGGGGACATTCGCTCCCTCACCCTGACGAGTTAGTGGGGACATTCGCTCCCTCACCCTGATGAGTTAGTGGGGACATTCGCTCCCTCACCATGACGAGTTATCGGAGACATTCGCTCCCTCACCCTGACGAGTTATTGGGGACATTCGCTCCCTCACCCTGACGAGTTATCAGAGACATTCCCTCCCTCGCCCTGACGAGTTATCGGAGACATTCGCTCCCTTATCCTGACGAGTTAGTGGGGACATTCGCTCCCTCACCCTGACGAGTTAGTGGGGAAATTCGCTCCCTCACCCTGACGAGTTTGTGGGGACATTCGCTCCCTCACCCTGACGTGTTACTGGGTATATTCGCTCACTCACCCTGAGGAGTTAGTGGGGACATTCGCTCCCTCACCCTGACGAGTTATCGAAGTCATTCGCTCCCTCGCCCTGACGAGTTATCGGAGACATTCGCTCCCTCACCCTGACGAGTTAGTGGGGAGATTCGCTCCCTCACCCTGATGAGTTATCGAAGACATTCGCTCCCTCGCCCTGACGATTTATCGGAGACATTCGCTCCCTCACCCTGACGAGTTATTGGGGACATTCACTCCTTCACCCTGACCAGTTAGTGGGTACATTCACTCCCTCACCCTGACGAGTTATCAGAGACATTCGCTCCCTCACCCTGAAGAGTTATCGGAGACATTCGCTCCCTCGCCCTGACGAGTTAGTGGGGACATTCGCTCCCTCACCCTGACGAGTTAGTGGGGACATTCGCTCCCTCACCCTGATGAGTTAGTGGGGACATTCGCTCCCTCACCATGACGAGTTATCGGCGACATTCGCTCCCTCACCCTGACGAGTTAGTGGGGACATTCGCTCCATCACGCTGACGAGTTAGTGCGGACATTTGCTCCCTCGCCCTGACGAGTTAGTGGGGACATTAACTTACCCTCCATGAAGAGTTAGTGGGGACATTCGCTTCCTTGCCCTGACGAGTTAGTGGGGACATTCGCTCGCTCACCCTGACGAGTTAGTAGGGACATTCGCACCCTCGCCCTGACGAGTTATCGGAGACATTCGCTCACTCACCCTGAGGAGTTAGTGGGGACATTCGCTCCCGCACCCTGACGAGTTAGTGAGGACATTCGCTCCCTCACCCTGACCAGTTAGTGGGGACATTCACTCCGTCACCCTGACGAGGTTTCAGAGAAATTAGCTCCCTCGCCCTGACGAGTTCGTGGGGATTCGCTCCCTCACCCTGACGAGTTAGTGGGGACATTCGCTCCCTTGCCCTGACGAGTTAGTGGGTACATTCGCTCCCTCACCCTGACGGGTTATCGGAGGCATTCGCTCCCTCACCCTGACGTGTTAGTGGGGAGATTCGCTCCCTCACCCTGACGAGTTATCGAAGACATTCGCTCCCTCGCCCTGACGATTTATCGGAGACATTCGCTCCCTCACCCTGACGAGTTAGTGGGGACATTCACTCCTTCACCCTGACCAGTTAGTGGGTACATTCACTCCCTCACCCTGACGAGTTATCAGAGACATTCGCTCCCTCACCCTGAAGAGTTATCGGAGACATTCGCTCCCTCGCCCTGACGAGTTAGTGGGGACATTCGCTCCCTCACCCTGACGAGTTAGTGGGGACATTCGCTCCCTCACCCTGATGAGTTAGTGGGGACATTCGCTCCCTCACCATGACGAGTTATCGGAGACATTCGCTCCCTCACCCTGACGAGTTATTGGGGACATTCGCTCCCTCACCCTGACGAGTTATCAGAGACATTCCCTCCCTCGCCCTGACGAGTTATCGGAGACATTCGCTCCCTTATCCTGACGAGTTAGTGGGGACATTCGCTCCCTCACCCTGACGAGTTAGTGGGGAAATTCGCTCCCTCACCCTGACGAGTTTGTGGGGACATTCGCTCCCTCACCCTGACGTGTTACTGGGTATATTCGCTCACTCACCCTGAGGAGTTAGTGGGGACATTCGCTCCCTCACCCTGACGAGTTATCGAAGTCATTCGCTCCCTCGCCCTGACGAGTTATCGGAGACATTCGCTCCCTCACCCTGACGAGTTAGTGGGGACATTCGCTCCATCACCCTGACGAGTTAGTGCGGACATTTGCTCCCTCGCCCTGACGAGTTAGTGGGGACATCAACTTACCCTCCCTGACGAGTTAGTGGGGACATTCGCTCACTCGCCCTGACGAGTTAGTGGGGACATTCGCTCGCTCACCCTGACGAGTTAGTAGGGACATTCGCACCTTCGCCCTGACGAGTTATCGGAGACATTCGCTCACTCACCCTGAGGAGTTAGTGGGGACATTTGCTCCCTCACCCTGACGAGTTAGTGAGGACATTCGCTCCCTCACCCTGCCCAGTTAATGGGGACATTCGCTCCCTCACCCTGACGAGTTTTCAGAGACATTAGCTCCCTCGCCCTGACGAGTTCGTGGGGACCTTCGCTCCCTCACCCTGACGAGTTAGTGGGGACAGTCGCTCCCTCGCCCTGACGAGTTAGTGGATACATTCGCTCCCTCACCCTGACGAGCTATCGGAGACATTCGCTCCCTCACCCTGCCGAGTTAGTGGGGAGATTCGCTCCCTCACCCTGACGAGTTAGTGGGGACATTCACTCCTTCACCCTGACCAGTTAGTGGGTACATTCACTCCCTCACCCTGACGAGTTATCAGAGACATTCGCTCCCTCACCCTGACGAGTTATCGGAGACATTCGCTCCCTCGCCCTGAAGAGTTAGTGGGGACATTCGCTCCCTCACCCTGACGAGTTAGTGGGGACATTCGCTCCCTCGCCCTGATGAGTTAGTGGGGACATTCGCTCCCTCACCATGACGAGTTATCGGAGACATTCGCTCCATGACCCTGACGAGTTAGTGGGGACATTCGCTCCCTCACCCTGACGAGTTAGTGGGGACATTCGCTCCCTCACCCTGACGTGTTACTGGGTACATTCGCTCACTCACCCTGAGGAGTTAGTGGGGACATTCGCTCCCTCATCCTGACGAGTTATCGGAGACATTCGCTCCCTCACCCTGACGAGTTATCGGAGAGATTCGCTCCCTCACCCTGCCGAGTTATCGGAGACATTCTTTCCCTCACCCTGACGAGTTAGTTGGGACATTCGCTCCCTCGGCCTGACAAGTTAGTGGGGACATTCACTCGCTCACCCTGACGAGTTAGTGGGGACATTCTCTCCCTCACCCTGACGAGTTATAGGAGACATTCGCTCCCTCGCCCTGACGAGTTAGTGAGGACATTCGCTCCCTCACCCTGACGAGTTAGTGGGGACATTCGCTCCCTCGCCCTGATGAGTTAGTGGGGACATTCGCACCCTCACCATGACGAGTTATTGGAGACATTCGCTCCCTGACCCTGACGAGTTAGTGGGGACATTCGCTCCCTCACCCTGACGAGTTATGAGAGACATTCGCTCCCTCATCCTGACGAGTTAGTGGGGACATTCGCTCCCTCACCCTGACGAGTTAGTGGGGAAATTCGCTCCCTCACCCTGACGAGTTAGTGGGGACATTCGCTCCCTCACCCTGACGTGTTACTGGGTCCAATCGCTCACTCACCCTGAGGAGTTAGTGGGGACATTCGCTCCCTCATCCTGACGAGTTAGTGGGGACATTCACTCCCTCACCCTGACGAGTTAGTGGGGACATTCTCTCCCTCACCCTGACGATTTTGTGGGTCATTCGCTCCAGCACCCTGACGATTTATCGGAGACATTCGCTCCCTCGCCCTGACGAGTTATCAGAGACGTTCGCTCCCTCACCCTGACGAGTTAGTGGGGACATTCGCTCCCTCACCCTGACGAGTTAGTGGGACATTCGCTCCCTCACCCTGACGAGTTAGTGGGGACATTCTCTCCCTCACCCTGACGAGTTAGTGGGGACATTCTCTCCCTCACCCTGACGAGTTAGTGGGGACATTCGCTCCCTAATCCGGACGAGGTTTCGGAGACATTCGCTCCCTCACCCTGACGAGTTAGTTGGACATATGCTCCCTCAACCTGACGAGTTATTGGAGATATTCACTCCCTCACCCTGACGAATTAGTGGGGATATTCGCTCCCTCGCCCTGACGAGTTAGTGGGGACATTCGCTCACTCACCCTGACAAGATAGTGGGAACATTCGCTCCTTCGCCCAGACGAGTTAGTGGGGAAATTCGGTCGCTCACCCTGACGAGTTAGTGGGGACATTCGCTCCGTCGCCCTGACGAGTTATCGGAGACATTCGCTCCCTCACCCTGAGGAGTTAGTGGGGACATTCGCTCCCTCACCCTGACGAGTTATCTGAGACATTAGCTCTCTCGCCCTGACGAGTTAGTGGGGACATTCGCTTCCTCACCCTGACGAGTTATCGGAGACATTAGCTCCCTCGCCCTGAGGAGTTCGTCGGGACATTCGCACCCTCACCCTGAATAGTTACTGGGGACATTCGCTCCCTCGCCCTGACGAGTTAGTGGGTACATTCGCTCATTCACCCTGACGAGTTATCGGAGACAATCTCTCCCTCACCCTGACGAGTTAGTGGGGACATTCGCTCCCTCATCCTGACGAGTTATCGAAGACATTCGCTCCCTCGCCCTGACGAGTTATCGGAGACATTCGCTCCCTCACCCTGACGAGTTAGTGGGGACATTCGCTCCATCACCCTGACGAGTTAGTGCGGACATTCGCTCCCTCGCCCTGATGAGTTAGTGGGGACATTAACTTACCCTCCCTGACGAGTTAGTGGGGACTTTCGCTCCCTCGCCCTGACGAGTTAGTGGGGACATTCGCTCCCTCACCCTGACGAGTTAGTGGGGACATTCGCTCCCTCGCCCTGACGAGTTATCGGAGACATTCGCTCCCTTATCCTGACGAGTTAGTGGGGATATTCGCTCCCTCACCCTGACGAGTTAGTGGGGAAATTCGCTCCCTCACCCTGACGAGTTAGTGGGGACATTCGCTCTCTCACCCTGACGTGTTACTGGGTACATTCGCTCACTCACCCTGAGGAGTTAGTGGGGACATTCGCTCCCTCACCCTGACGAGTTATCGAAGACATTCGCTCCCTCGCCCTGACGAGTTATCGGCGACATTCGCTCCCTCACCCTGACGTGTTAGTGGGGACATTCGCTCCATCACGCTGACGAGTTAGTGCGGACATTTGCTCCCTCGCCCTGACGAGTTAGTGGGGACATTAACTTACCCTCCCTGACGAGTTAGTGGGGACATTCGCTTCCTTGCCCTGACGAGTTAGTGGGGACATTCGCTCGCTCACCCTGACGAGTTAGAAGGGACATTCGCACCCTCGCCCTGACGAGTTATCGGAGACATTCGCTCACTCATCCTGAGGAGTTAGTGGGGACATTCGCTCCCTCACCCTGACGAGTTAGTGAGGACATTCGCTCCCTCACCCTGACCAGTTAGTGGGGACATTCACTCCGTCACCCTGACGAGGTTTCAGAGAAATTAGCTCCCTCGCCCTGACGAGTTCGTGGGGATTCGCTCCCTCACCCTGACGAGTTAGTGGGGACATTCGCTCCCTTGCCCTGACGAGTTAGTGGGTACATTCGCTCCCTCACCCTGACGGGTTATCGGAGACATTCGCTCCCTCACCCTGACGTGTTAGTGGGGAGATTCGCTCCCTCACCCTGACGAGTTATCGAAGACATTCGCTCCCTCGCCCTGACGATTTATCGGAGACATTCGCTCCCTCACCCTGACGAGTTAGTGGGGACATTCACTCCTTCACCCTGACCAGTTAGTGGGTACATTCACTCCCTCACCCTGACGAGTTATCAGAGACATTCGCTCCCTCACCCTGAAGAGTTATCGGAGACATTCGCTCCCTCGCCCTGACGAGTTAGTGGGGACATTCGCTCCCTCACCCTGACGAGTTAGTGGGGACATTCGCTCCCTCACCCTGATGAGTTAGTGGGGACATTCGCTCCCTCACCATGACGAGTTATCGGAGACATTCGCTCCCTCACCCTGACGAGTTAGTGGGGACATTCGCTCCCTCACCCTGACGAGTTATCAGAGACATTCCCTCCCTCGCCCTGACGAGTTATCGGAGACATTCGCTCCCTTATCCTGACGAGTTAGTGGGGACATTCGCTCCCTCACCCTGACGAGTTAGTGGGGAAATTCGCTCCCTCACCCTGACGAGTTAGTGGGGACATTCGCTCCCTCACCCTGACGTGTTACTGGGTACATTCGCTCACTCACCCTGAGGAGTTAGTGGGGACATTCGCTCCCTCACCCTGACGAGTTATCGAAGTCATTCGCTCCCTCGCCCTGACGAGTTATCGGAGACATTCGCTCCCTCACCCTGACGAGTTAGTGGGGACATTCGCTCCATCACCCTGACGAGTTAGTGCGGACATTTGCTCCCTCGCCCTGACGAGTTAGTGGGGACATCAACTTACCCTCCCTGACGAGTTAGTGGGGACATTCGCTCACTCGCCCTGACGAGTTAGTGGGGACATTCGCTCGCTCACCCTGACGAGTTAGTAGGGACATTCGCACCTTCGCCCTGACGAGTTATCGGAGACATTCGCTCACTCACCCTGAGGAGTTAGTGGGGACATTTGCTCCCTCACCCTGACGAGTTAGTGAGGACATTCGCTCCCTCACCCTGACCAGTTAATGGGGACATTCGCTCCCTCACCCTGACGAGTTTTCAGAGACATTAGCTCCCTCGCCCTGACGAGTTCGTGGTGAACTTCGCTCCCTCACCCTGACGAGTTAGTGGGGACATTAGCTTACTCACCCTGATGAGTTCGTGGGGACCTTCGCTCCCTCACCCTGATGAGTTAGTGGGGACATTCGCTCGCTCACCCTGACGAGTTAGTGGGGTCATTCGCTCCCTCGCCCTGACGAGTTATCGGAGACATTCGCTCACTAACCCTGAGGAGTTAGTGGGGACATTCGCTCCCTCACCCTGACGAGTTAGTGGGGTCATTCTCTCCCACACCCTGCCGTGTTAGTGGGGACATTCGCTCCCTCACCCTGACGAGTTATCTGAGACCTTAGCTCCCTCGCCCTGAGGAGTTCGTGGGGGCATTCGCTCCCTCACCCTGAAGAGTTAGTGGGGACATTCGCTCCCTCGCCCTGATGAGTAAGTGGGTACATTCGCTCATTCACCCTGACGAGTTATCGGAGACATTCGCTCCCTCACCCTGACGAGTTAGTGGGGACATTCGCTTCCTCACCCTGACGAGTTATCGAAGACATTCACTCCCTCACCCTGACGAGTTTTCGGAGACATTCGCTCCCTCACCCTGACGAGTTAATGGGGACATTCGCTCCATCACCCTGACGAGTTAGTGCGGACATTTGCTCCCTCGCCCTGACGAGTTAGTGGGGACATTAACTTACCCTCCCTGACGAGTTAGTGGGGACATTCGCTCCCTCGCCCTGACGAGTTAGTGGGGACATTCGCTCGCTCACCCTGACGAGTTAGTAGGGACATTCGCACCCTCGCCCTGACGAGTTATCGGAGACATTCGCTCACTCACCCTGAGGAGTTAGTGGGGACATTCGCTCCCTCACCCTGACGAGTTAGTGAGGACATTCGCTCCCTCACCCTGACCAGTTAGTGGGGACATTCACTCCCTCACCCTGACGAGTTTTCAGAGAAATTAGCTCCCTCGCCCTGACGAGTTCGTGGGGACCTTCGCTCCCTCACCCTGACGAGTTAGTGGGGACATTCGCTTCCTTGCCCTGATGAGTTAGTGGGTACATTCGCTCCCTCACCCTGACGAGTTATCGGAGACATTCGCTCCCTCACCCTGACGTGTTAGTGGGGAGATTCGCTCCCTCACCCTGACGAGTTATCGAAGACATTCGCTCCCTCGCCCTGACGATTTATCGGAGACATTCGCTCCCTCACCCTGAGGAGTTAGTGGGGACATTCGCTCCCTCACCCTGACGAGTTATCGAAGACATTCGCTCCCTCGCCCTGACGAGTTATCGGCGACATTCGCTCCCTCACCCTGACGTGTTAGTGGGGACATTCGCTCCATCACGCTGACGAGTTAGTGCGGACATTTGCTCCCTCGCCCTGACGAGTTAGTGGGGACATTAACTTACCCTCCCTGACGAGTTAGTGGGGACATTCGCTTCCTTGCCCTGACGAGTTAGTGGGGACATTCGCTCGCTCACCCTGACGAGTTAGAAGGGACATTCGCACCCTCGCCCTGACGAGTTATCGGAGACATTCGCTCACTCATCCTGAGGAGTTAGTGGGGACATTCGCTCCCTCACCCTGACGAGTTAGTGAGGACATTCGCTCCCTCACCCTGACCAGTTAGTGGGGACATTCACTCCGTCACCCTGACGAGGTTTCAGAGAAATTAGCTCCCTCGCCCTGACGAGTTCGTGGGGATTCGCTCCCTCACCCTGACGAGTTAGTGGGGACATTCGCTCCCTTGCCCTGACGAGTTAGTGGGTACATTCGCTCCCTCACCCTGACGGGTTATCGGAGACATTCGCTCCCTCACCCTGACGTGTTAGTGGGGAGATTCGCTCCCTCACCCTGACGAGTTATCGAAGACATTCGCTCCCTCGCCCTGACGATTTATCGGAGACATTCGCTCCCTCACCCTGACGAGTTAGTGGGGACATTCACTCCTTCACCCTGACCAGTTAGTGGGTACATTCACTCCCTCACCCTGACGAGTTATCAGAGACATTCGCTCCCTCACCCTGAAGAGTTATCGGAGACATTCGCTCCCTCGCCCTGACGAGTTAGTGGGGACATTCGCTCCCTCACCCTGACGAGTTAGTGGGGACATTCGCTCCCTCACCCTGATGAGTTAGTGGGGACATTCGCTCCCTCACCATGACGAGTTATCGGAGACATTCGCTCCCTCACCCTGACGAGTTAGTGGGGACATTCGCTCCCTCACCCTGACGAGTTATCAGAGACATTCCCTCCCTCGCCCTGACGAGTTATCGGAGACATTCGCTCCCTTATCCTGACGAGTTAGTGGGGACATTCGCTCCCTCACCCTGACGAGTTAGTGGGGAAATTCGCTCCCTCACCCTGACGAGTTAGTGGGGACATTCGCTCCCTCACCCTGACGTGTTACTGGGTACATTCGCTCACTCACCCTGAGGAGTTAGTGGGGACATTCGCTCCCTCACCCTGACGAGTTATCGAAGTCATTCGCTCCCTCGCCCTGACGAGTTATCGGAGACATTCGCTCCCTCACCCTGACGAGTTAGTGGGGACATTCGCTCCATCACCCTGACGAGTTAGTGCGGACATTTGCTCCCTCGCCCTGACGAGTTAGTGGGGACATCAACTTACCCTCCCTGACGAGTTAGTGGGGACATTCGCTCACTCGCCCTGACGAGTTAGTGGGGACATTCGCTCGCTCACCCTGACGAGTTAGTAGGGACATTCGCACCTTCGCCCTGACGAGTTATCGGAGACATTCGCTCACTCACCCTGAGGAGTTAGTGGGGACATTTGCTCCCTCACCCTGACGAGTTAGTGAGGACATTCGCTCCCTCACCCTGACCAGTTAATGGGGACATTCGCTCCCTCACCCTGACGAGTTTTCAGAGACATTAGCTCCCTCGCCCTGACGAGTTCGTGGTGAACTTCGCTCCCTCACCCTGACGAGTTAGTGGGGACATTAGCTTACTCACCCTGATGAGTTCGTGGGGACCTTCGCTCCCTCACCCTGATGAGTTAGTGGGGACATTCGCTCGCTCACCCTGACGAGTTAGTGGGGTCATTCGCTCCCTCGCCCTGACGAGTTATCGGAGACATTCGCTCACTAACCCTGAGGAGTTAGTGGGGACATTCGCTCCCTCACCCTGACGAGTTAGTGGGGTCATTCTCTCCCACACCCTGCCGTGTTAGTGGGGACATTCGCTCCCTCACCCTGACGAGTTATCTGAGACCTTAGCTCCCTCGCCCTGAGGAGTTCGTGGGGGCATTCGCTCCCTCACCCTGAAGAGTTAGTGGGGACATTCGCTCCCTCGCCCTGATGAGTAAGTGGGTACATTCGCTCATTCACCCTGACGAGTTATCGGAGACATTCGCTCCCTCACCCTGACGAGTTAGTGGGGACATTCGCTTCCTCACCCTGACGAGTTATCGAAGACATTCACTCCCTCGCCCTGACGAGTTTTCGGAGACATTCGCTCCCTCACCCTGACGAGTTAATGGGGACATTCGCTCCATCACCCTGACGAGTTAGTGCGGACATTTGCTCCCTCGCCCTGACGAGTTAGTGGGGACATTAACTTACCCTCCCTGACGAGTTAGTGGGGACATTCGCTCCCTCGCCCTGACGAGTTAGTGGGGACATTCGCTCGCTCACCCTGACGAGTTAGTAGGGACATTCGCACCCTCGCCCTGACGAGTTATCGGAGACATTCGCTCACTCACCCTGAGGAGTTAGTGGGGACATTCGCTCCCTCACCCTGACGAGTTAGTGAGGACATTCGCTCCCTCACCCTGACCAGTTAGTGGGGACATTCACTCCCTCACCCTGACGAGTTTTCAGAGAAATTAGCTCCCTCGCCCTGACGAGTTCGTGGGGACCTTCGCTCCCTCACCCTGACGAGTTAGTGGGGACATTCGCTTCCTTGCCCTGATGAGTTAGTGGGTACATTCGCTCCCTCACCCTGACGAGTTATCGGAGACATTCGCTCCCTCACCCTGACGTGTTAGTGGGGAGATTCGCTCCCTCACCCTGACGAGTTATCGAAGACATTCGCTCCCTCGCCCTGACGATTTATCGGAGACATTCGCTCCCTCACCCTGACGAGTTAGTGGGGACATTCACTCCTTCACCCTGACCAGTTAGTGGGTACATTCACTCCCTCACCCTGACGAGTTATCAGAGACATTCGCTCCCTCACCCTGAAGAGTTATCGGAGACATTCGCTCCCTCGCCCTGACGAGTTAGTGGGGACATTCGCTCCCTCACCCTGATGAGTTAGTGGGGACATTCGCTCCCTCACCATGACGAGTTATCGGAGACATTCGCTCCCTCACCCTGACGAGTTATTGGGGACATTCGCTCCCTCGCCCTGACGAGTTATCAGAAACATTCCCTCCCTCGCCCTGACGAGTTATCGGAGACATTCGCTCCCTTTTCCTGACGAGTTAGTGGGGACATTCGCTCCCTCACCCTGACGAGTTAGTGGGGAAATTCGCTCCCTCACCCTGACGAGTTAGTGGGGACATTCGCTCCCTCACCCTGACGTGTTACTGGGTACATTCGCTCATGCACCCTGAGGAGTTAGTGGGGACATTCGCTCCCTCACCCTGACGAGTTATCGAAGACATTCGCTCCCTCGCCCTGACGAGTTATCGGAGACATTCGCTCCCTCACCCTGACGAGTTAGTGGGGACATTCGCTCCATCACCCTGACGAGTTAGTGCGGACATTTGCTCCCTCGCCCTGACGAGTTAGTGGGGACATTAACTTACCCTCCCTGACGAGTTAGTGGGGACATTCGCTCACTCGCCCTGACGAGTTAGTGGGGACATTCGCTCGCTCACCCTGACGAGTTAGTAGGGACATTCGCACCCTCGCCCTGACGAGTTATCGGAGACATTCGCTCACTCACCCTGAGGAGTTAGTGGGGACATTTGCTCCCTCACCCTGACGAGTTAGTGAGGACATTCGCTCCCTCACCCTGATCAGTTAGTGGGGACATTCACTCCCTCACCCTGACGAGATTTCAGAGACATTAGCTCCCTCGCCCTGACGAGTTCGTGGTGACCTTCGCTCCCTCACCCTGACGAGTTAGTGGGGACATTAGCTTACTCACCCTGATGAGTTAGTGGGGAACTTCGCTCCCTCACCCTGACGAGTTAGTGGGGACATTTGCTCGCTCACCCTGACGAGTTAGTGGGGTCATTCGCTCCCTCGCCCTGACGAGTTATCGGAGACATTCGCTCACTAACCCTGAGGAGTTAGTGGGGACATTCGCTCCCTCACCCTGACGAGTTAGTGGGGTCATTCGCTCCCACAACCTGCCGTGTTAGTGGGGACATTCGCTCCCTCACCCTGACGAGTTATCTGAGACATTAGCTCCCTCGCCCTGAGGAGTTCGTGGGGGCATTCGCTCCCTCACCCTGAAGAGTTAGTGGGGACATTCGCTCCCTCGCCCTGATGAGTTAGTGGGTACATTCGCTCATTCACCCTGACGAGTTATCGGAGACATTCGCTCCCTCACCCTGACGAGTTAGTGGGGACATTCGCTTCCTCACCCTGACGAGTTATCGAAGACATTCACTCCCTCGCCCTGACGAGTTTTCGGAGACATTCGCTCCCTCACCCTGACGAGTTAGTGGGGACATTCGCTCCATCACCCTGACGAGTTAGTGCGGACATTTGCTCCCTCGCCCTGACGAGTTAGTGGGGACATTAACTTACCCTCCCTGACGAGTTAGTGGGGACATTCGCTCCCTCGCCCTGACGAGTTAGTGGGGACATTCGCTCGCTCACCCTGACGATTTAGTAGGGACATTCGCACCCTCGCCCTGACGAGTTATCGGAGACATTCGCTCACTCACCCTGAGGAGTTAGTGGGGACATTCGCTCCCTCACCCTGACGAGTTAGTGAGGACATTCGCTCCCTCACCCTGACCAGTTAGTGGGGACATTCACTCCCTCACCCTGACGAGTTTTCAGAGAAATTAGCTCCCTCGCCCTGACGAGTTCGTGGGGACCTTCGCTCCCTCACCCTGACGAGTTAGTGGGGACATTCCCTCCCTCGCCCTGACGAGTTAGTGGGTACATTCGCTCCCTCACCCTGACGAGTTATCGGAGACATTCGCTCCCTCACCCTGACGTGTTAGTGGGGAGATTCGCTCCCTCACCCTGACGAGTTATTGAAGACATTCGCCCCCTCGCCCTGACGATTTATCGGAGACATTCGCTCCCTCACCCTGACGAGTTAGTGGGGACATTCGCTCCTTCACCCTGACCAGTTAGTGGGTACATTCACTCCCTCACCCTGACGAGTTATCAGAGACATTCGCTCCCTCACCCTGAAGAGTTATCGGAGACATTCGCTCCCTCGCCCTGACGAGTTAGTGGGGACATTCGCTCCCTCACCCTGACGAGTTAGTGGTGACATTCGCTCCCTCGCCCTGATGAATTAGTGGGGACATTCGCTCCCTCACCATAATGAGTTATCGGAGACATTCGCTCCCGCACCCTGACGAGTTAGTGGGGACATTCGCTCCCTCACCCTGACGAGTTATCAGAGACATTCCCTCCCTCGCCCTGACGAGTTATCGGAGACATTCGCTCCCTTATCCTGACGAGTTAGTGGGGACATTCGCTCCCTCACCCTGACGAGTTAGTGGGGAAATTCGCTCCCTCACCCTGACGAGTTAGTGGGGACATTCGCTCCCTCACCCTGACGTGTTACTGGGTACATTCGCTCACTCACCCTGAGGAGTTAGTGGGGACATTCGCTCCCTCACCCTGACGAGTTATCGAAGACATTCGCTCCCTCGCCCTGACGAGTTATCGGCGACATTCGCTCCCTCACCCTGACGAGTTAGAGGGGACATTCGCTCCATCACGCTGACGAGTTAGTGCGGACATTTGCTCCCTCGCCCTGACGAGTTAGTGGGGACATTAACTTACCCTCCCTGACGAGTTAGTGGGGACATTCGCTTCCTTGCCCTGACGAGTTAGTGGGGACATTCGCTCGCTCACCCTGACGAGTTAGTAGGGACATTCGCACCCTCGCCCTGACGAGTTATCGGAGACATTCGCTCACTCACCCTGAGGAGTTAGTGGGGACATTCGCTCCCTCACCCTGACGAGTTAGTGAGGACATTCGCTCCCTCACCCTGACCAGTTAGTGGGGACATTCACTCCGTCACCCTGACGAGGTTTCAGAGAAATTAGCTCCCTCGCCCTGACGAGTTCGTGGGGATTCGCTCCCTCACCCTGACGAGTTAGTGGGGACATTCGCTCCCTTGCCCTGACGAGTTAGTGGGTACATTCGCTCCCTCACCCTGACGGTTTATCGGAGACATTCGCTCCCTCACCCTGACGTGTTAGTGGGGAGATTCGCTCCCTCACCCTGACGAGTTATCGAAGACATTCGCTCCCTCGCCCTGACGATTTATCGGAGACATTCGCTCCCTCACCCTGACGAGTTAGTGGGGACATTCACTCCTTCACCCTGACCAGTTAGTGGGTACATTCACTCCCTCACCCTGACGAGTTATCAGAGACATTCGCTCCCTCACCCTGAAGAGTTATCGGAGACATTCGCTCCCTCGCCCTGACGAGTTAGTGGGGTCATTCGCTCCCTCACCCTGACGAGTTAGTGGGGACATTCGCTCCCTCACCCTGATGAGTTAGTGGGGACATTCGCTCCCTCACCATGACGAGTTATCGGCGACATTCGCTCCCTCACCCTGACGAGTTAGTGGGGACATTCGCTCCATCACGCTGACGAGTTAGTGCGGACATTTGCTCCCTCGCCCTGACGAGTTAGTGGGGACATTAACTTACCCTCCCTGACGAGTTAGTGGGGACATTCGCTTCCTTGCCCTGACGAGTTAGTGGGGACATTCGCTCGCTCACCCTGACGAGTTAGTAGGGACATTCGCACCCTCGCCCTGACGAGTTATCGGAGACATTCGCTCACTCACCCTGAGGAGTTAGTGGGGACATTCGCTCCCTCACCCTGACGAGTTAGTGAGGACATTCGCTCCCTCACCCTGACCAGTTAGTGGGTACATTCACTCCGTCACACTGACGAGGTTTCAGAGAAATTAGCTCCCTCGCCCTGACGAGTTCGTGGGGATTCGCTCCCTCACCCTGACGAGTTAGTGGGGACATTCGCTCCCTTGCCCTGACGAGTTAGTGGGTACATTCGCTCCCTCACCCTGACGGGTTATCGGAGACATTCGCTCCCTCACCCTGACATGTTAGTGGGGAGATTCGCTCCCTCACCCTGACGAGTTATCGAAGACATTCGCTCCCTCGCCCTGACGATTTATCGGAGACATTCGCTCCCTCACCCTGACGAGTTAGTGGGGACATTCACTCCTTCACCCTGACCAGTTAGTGGGTACATTCACTCCCTCACCCTGACGAGTTATCAGAGACATTCGCTCCCTCACCCTGAAGAGTTATCGGAGACATTCGCTCCCTCGCCCTGACGAGTTAGTGGGGACATTCGCTCCCTCACCCTGACGAGTTAGTGGGGACATTCGCTCCCTCACCCTGATGAGTTAGTGGGGACATTCGCTCCCTCACCATGACGAGTTATCGGAGACATTCGCTCCCTCACCCTGACGAGTTATTGGGGACATTCGCTCCCTCACCCTGACGAGTTATCAGAGACATTCGCTCCCTCACCCTGACGAGTTATCGGAGACATTCGCTCCCTTATCCTGACGAGTTAGTGGGGACATTCGCTCCCTCACCCTGACGAGTTAGTGGGGAAATTCGCTCCCTCACCCTGACGAGTTTGTGGGGACATTCGCTCCCTCACCCTGACGTGTTACTGGGTATATTCGCTCACTCACCCTGAGGAGTTAGTGGGGACATTCGCTCCCTCACCCTGACGAGTTATCGAAGTCATTCGCTCCCTCGCCCTGACGAGTTATCGGAGACATTCGCTCCCTCACCCTGACGAGTTAGTGGGGACATTCGCTCCATCACCCTGACGAGTTAGTGCGGACATTTGCTCCCTCGCCCTGACGAGTTAGTGGGGACATCAACTTACCCTCCCTGACGAGTTAGTGGGGACATTCGCTCACTCGCCCTGACGAGTTAGTGGGGACATTCGCTCGCTCACCCTGACGAGTTAGTAGGGACATTCGCACCTTCGCCCTGACGAGTTATCGGAGACATTCGCTCACTCACCCTGAGGAGTTAGTGGGGACATTTGCTCCCTCACCCTGACGAGTTAGTGAGGACATTCGCTCCCTCACCCTGACCAGTTAATGGGGACATTCGCTCCCTCACCCTGACGAATTTTCAGAGACATTAGCTCCCTCGCCCTGACGAGTTCGTGGGGACCTTCGCTCCCTCACCCTGACGAGTTAGTGGGGACAGTCGCTCCCTCGCCCTGACGAGTTAGTGGATACATTCGCTCCCTCACCCTGACGAGCTATCGGAGACATTCGCTCCCTCACCCTGCCGAGTTAGTGGGGAGATTCGCTCCCTCACCCTGACGAGTTAGTGGGGACATTCACTCCTTCACCCTGACCAGTTAGTGGGTACATTCACTCCCTCACCCTGACGAGTTATCAGAGACATTCGCTCCCTCACCCTGACGAGTTATCGGAGACATTCGCTCCCTCGCCCTGACGAGTTAGTGGGGACATTCGCTCCCTCACCCTGACGAGTTAGTGGGGACATTCGCTCCCTCGCCCTGATGAGTTAGTGGGGACATTCGCTCCCTCACCATGACGAGTTATCGGAGACATTCGCTCCATGACCCTGACGAGTTAGTGGGGACATTCGCTCCCTCACCCTGACGAGTTATCAGAGACATTCGCTCCCTCGCCCTGACGAGTTATCGGAGACAATCGCTCCCTCATCCTGACGAGTTAGTGGGGACTTTCGCTCCCTCACCCTGACGAGTTAGTGGGGAAATTCGCTCCCTCACCCTGACGAGTTAGTGGGGACATTCGCTCCCTCACCCTGACGTGTTACTGGGTACATTCGCTCACTCACCCTGAGGAGTTAGTGGGGACATTCGCTCCCTCATCCTGACGAGTTATCGGAGACATTCGCTCCCTCACCCTGACGAGTTATCGGAGAGATTCGCTCCCTCACCCTGCCGAGTTATCGGAGACATTCGCTCCCTCACCCTGACGAGTTAGTTGGGACATTCGCTCCCTCGGCCTGACAAGTTAGTGGGGACATTCACTCCCTCACCCTGACGAGTTAGTGGGGACATTCTCTCCCTCACCCTGACGAGTTATAGGAGACATTCGCTCCCTCGCCCTGACGAGTTAGTGAGGACATTCGCTCCCTCACCCTGACGAGTTAGTGGGGACATTCGCTCCCTCGCCCTGATGAGTTAGTGGGGACATTCGCTCCCTCACCATGACGAGTTATTGGAGACATTCGCTCCCTGACCCTGACGAGTTAGTGGGGACATTCGCTCCCTCACCCTGACGAGTTATGAGAGACATTCGCTCCCTCATCCTGACGAGTTAGTGGGGACATTCGCTCCCTCACCCTGACGAGTTAGTGGGGAAATTCGCTCCCTCACCCTGACGAGTTAGTGGGGCCATTCGCTCCCTCACCCTGACGTGTTACTGGGTCCAATCGCTCACTCACCCTGAGGAGTTAGTGGGGACATTCGCTCCCTCATCCTGACGAGTTAGTGGGGACATTCACTCCCTCACCCTGACGAGTTAGTGGGGACATTCTCTCCCTCACCCTGACGATTTTGTGGGTCATTCGCTCCAGCACCCTGACGATTTATCGGAGACATTCGCTCCCTCGCCCTGATGAGTTATCAGAGACATTCGCTCCCTCACCCTGACGAGTTAGTGGGGACATTCGCTCCCTCACCCTGACGAGTTAGTGGGGACATTCTCTCCCTCACCCTGACGAGTTAGTGGGGACATTCGCTCCCTAATCCGGACGAGGTTTCGGAGACATTCGCTCCCTCACCCTGACGAGTTAGTTGGACATATGCTCCCTCAACCTGACGAGTTATTGGAGATATTCACTCCCTCACCCTGACGAATTAGTGAGGATATTCGCTCCCTCGCCCTGACGAGTTAGTGGGGACATTCGCTCACTCACCCTGACAAGATAGTGGGAACATTCGCTCCTTCGCCCAGACGAGTTAGTGGGGAAATTCGGTCGCTCACCCTGACGAGTTAGTGGGGACATTCGCTCCGTCGCCCTGACGAGTTATCGGAGACATTCGCTCCCTCACCCTGAGGAGTTAGTGGGGACATTCGCTCCCTCACCCTGACGAGTTATCTGAGACATTAGCTCTCTCGCCCTGACGAGTTAGTGGGGACATTCGCTTCCTCACCCTGACGAGTTATCGGAGACATTAGCTCCCTCGCCCTGAGGAGTTCGTCGGGACATTCGCACCCTCACCCTGAAGAGTTACTGGGGACATTCGCTCCCTCGCCCTGACGAGTTAGTGGGTACATTCGCTCATTCACCCTGACGAGTTATCGGAGACAATCTCTCCCTCACCCTGACGAGTTAGTGGGGACATTCGCTCCCTCATCCTGACGAGTTATCGAAGACATTCGCTCCCTCGCCCTGACGAGTTATCGGAGACATTCGCTCCCTCACCCTGACGAGTTAGTGGGGACATTCGCTCCATCACCCTGACGAGTTAGTGCGGACATTCGCTCCCTCGCCCTGATGAGTTAGTGGGGACATTAACTTACCCTCCCTGACGAGTTAGTGGGGACTTTCGCTCCCTCGCCCTGACGAGTTAGTGGGGACATTCGCTCGCTCACCCTGGCGAGTTAGTGGGGACATTCGCACCCTCGCCCTGACGAGTTATCGGAGACATTCGCTCACTCACCCTGAGGAGTTAGTGGGGACATTCGCTCCCTCACATTGACGAGTTAGTGAGGACATTCGCTCCCTCACCCTGACCAGTTAGTGGGGACATTCACTCCCTCACTCTGACGAGTTTTCAGAGACATTAGCTCCCTCGCCCTGACGAGTTCGTGGGGACCTTCGCTCCCTCACCCTAACGAGTTAGTGGGGACATTCGCTCCCTCGCCTTGGCGAGTTAGTGGGTACATTCGCTCCCTCACCCTGACGAGTTATCGGAGACATTCGCTCCCTCACCCTGACGAGTTAGTGGGGAGATTCGCTCCCTCACCCTGACGAGTTATCGAAGACATTCGCTCCCTCGCCCTGACGAGTTGTCGGAGACATTCGCTCCCTCACCCTGACGAGTTAGTGGGGACATTCACTCCATCGCCCTGACGAGTTAGTGCGGACATTCGCTCCCTCGCCCTGACGAGTTCGTGGGGACATTAGCTTACTCACCCTGATGAGTTAGTGGGGTCATTCGCTCCCTCGCCCTGACGAGTTATCGGAGACATTCGCTCACTAACCCTGAGGAGTTAGTGGGGACATTCGCTCCCTCACCCTGACGAGTTAGTGGGGACATTCGCTCCCTCACCCTGACCAGTTAGTGGGGACATTCACTCCGTCACCCTGACGAATTATCAGAGACAATCGCTCCCTCACCCTAACGATTTATCGGAGACATTCGCTCCCTCGCCCTGACGAGTTAGTGGGGACATTCGCTCCCTTACCCTGACGAGCTAGTGGGGACATTCGCTCCCTCGCCCTGACGAGTTAGTGGGGACATTCGCTCCCTCACCCTGACGATTTATCGGAGACATTCGCTCCCTCACCCTGACGAGTTAGTGGGGACCTTCGCTCACTCACCCTGAGAAGGTAGTGGGGACATTCGCTCCCTCACCCTGACGAGTTATCGGAGACATTCGTGCCCTCGCCCTGACGAGTTAGTGGGGACATTCGCTCGCTCACCCTAAGGAGTTAGTGGGGCATTCGCCCCCTCACCCTGACGAGTTAGTGGGGACATTCGCTCCCTAACCCGGACGAGGTTTCGGAGGCATTCGCTCACTCACCCTGACGAGTTAGTTTGGACATTCGCTACCTCACCCTGATGAGTTATCAGAGACATTCGCTCCCTCACCCTGACGAGTTATTGGGGACATTCGCTCCCTCGGCCTGACGAGTTATCGGAGCCATTCGCTCCCTCATCCTGACAAGTTAGTGGGGACATTCGCTCCCTAACCCGGACGAGGTTACGGAGACATTCGCTCCCTCACCCTGACGAGTTAGTTGGACATATGCTCGCTCAACCTGATGAGTTATTGGAGACATTCGCTCCCTCTCCCTGACGAGTTAGTGGGGATATTCGCTCCTTCGCCCTGACGAGTTAGTGGGGACATTCGCTCACTCAAACTAACAAGTTAGTGGGGACATTCGCTCCTTTGCCCTGACGAGTTATTGGAGACATTCGCTCCCTCACCCTGAGGAGTTAATGGGGACATTCGCTCCCTCACCCTGACGAGTTATATGAGACATTAGCTCCCTTGCCCTGATGAGTTAGTGGGGACATTCGCTCCCTCACCCTTACGAGTTATCGGAGTCATTAGCTCCCTCGCCCTGAGGAGTTCGTGGGGACATTCACTCCCTCACCCTGAAGAGTTAGTGGGGACATTCGCTCCCTCGCCCTGACGAGTTAGTGGGTACATTCGCTCATTCACCTTGACGAGTTATCGGAGACATTCGCTCCCTCACCCTGACGAGTTAGTGGGAAATTCGCTCCCTCACCCTGACGAGTTATTGGAGACATTCTCTCCCTCATCCTGACAAGTTAGTGGCGATGTTCGCTCCCTCGCCCTGACGAGTTCGTGTGGACATTCGCTCCCTCGTCCTGACGAGTTAGTGGGGACATTCGTTCCCTCACCCTGAAGAGTTAGTGGGGACATTCGCTCCGTCGCCCTGACGAGTTATCGGAGACATTCGCTCCCTCACCCTGAGGAGTTAGTGGGGACATTCGCTGCCTCACCCTGACGAGTTAGTGGGGTCATTCGCTCCCACACCCTGACGAGTTAGTGGGGACATTCGCTCCCTCGCCCTGAGGAGTTAATGGGGACATTCGCTCCCTCACCCTGACGAGTTATCTGAGACATTAGCTCCCTCGCCCTGAGGAGTTCGTGGGGGCATTCGCTCCCTCACCCTGAAGAGTTAGTGGGGACATTCGCTCCCTCGCCCTGATGAGTTAGTGGGTACATTCGCTCATTCACCCTGACGAGTTATCGGAGACATTCGCTCCCTCACCCTGACAAGTTAGTGGGGACATTCGCTTCCTCACCCTGACGAGTTATCGAAGACATTCGCTCCCTCACCCTGACGAGTTATCGGAGACATTCGCCCCCTCACCCTGACGAGTTAGTGGGGACATTCGCTCCATCACCCTGACGAGTTAGTGCGGACATTCGCTCCCTCGCCCTGACGATTAGTGAGGACATTAGCTTACGCACCCTGACGAGTTAGTGGGTACATTCACTCCCTCGCCCTGACGAGTTAGTGAGGACTTTCGCTCGCTCACCCTGACGAGTTAGTGGGGACATTCGCTCCCTCGCCCTGACGAGTTATCGAAGACATTCGCTCACTCACCCTGAGGAGTTAGTGGGGACATTCGCTCCCTCACCCTGACGAGTTAGTGAGGAAATTCGCTCCCTCACCCTGACCAGTTAGTGGGGACAATCGCTCCCTCACCCTGACGAGTTATCGGAGACATTCGCTCCCTCACCCTGACGAGTTAGTGGGGACATTCGCTCTCTCGGCCTGATGAGTTATCAGAGACATTCGCTCCCTCACCCTGACAAGTTAGTGGGGACATTCGCTCCCTAACCCGGAGGAGGTTTCGGAGACATTCGCTCCCTCACCCTGACGAGTTAGTTGGGATATTCGCTCCCTCGCCCTGACGAGTTAGTGGGGACCTTCGCTCACTCACCCTGACAAGTTAGTGGGGACATTCGCTCCCTCACCCTGAGGAATTAGTGGGCACACTCGCTGCCTCACCCTGACGAGTTCGTGGGGTCATTCGCTCCCTCACCCTGACGAGTTAGTGGGGACATTCGCTCCCTCGCCCTGATGAGTTAGTGGGGACATTCGCTCCCTCACGCTGACGAGTTATCTGAGACATTAGCTCCCACGGCCTGACGAGTTAGTGGGGACATTCGCTTCCTCACCCTGACGAGTTATCAGAGACATTAGCTCCCTCGCCCTGAGGATTCCGTGGGAACATTCGCACCCTCACCTTGAAGAGTTAGTGGGGACATTCGCTCCCTCGCCCTGACGAGTTAGTGGGTACATTCGCTCATTCACCCTGACGAGTTATCGGAGACCTTCGCTCCCTCACCCTGACGAGTTAGTGAGGAAATTCGCTCCCTCACCCTGACCAGTTAGTGGGGACATTCCCTCCCTCACCCTGACGATTTATCAGAGACATTCGCTCCCGCGTCCTGACGAGTTATTGGGGGCATTCGCTCCCTCACCCTGACAAGTTAGTGGGGACATTCGCTCCCTCGCCCTGACGAGTTAGTGGGGACAATCGCTCCCTCACCCTGACGAGTTATCGGAAACATTCGCTCCCTCACCCTGACAAGTTAGTGGGGACATTCGCTCCCTAACCCGGACGAGGTTTCGGAGACATTCGCTCCCTCACCCTGACGAGTTAGTTGGACATATGCTCCCTCAACCTGACGGGTAATTGGAGACATTCGCTCCCTCACCCTGACGAGTTAGTGGGGATATTCGCTCCCTCGCCCTGACGAGTTAGTGGGGACATTCGCTCCCTCACCCTGACCAGTTAGTGGGGACATTCGCTCCCTCGCCTTGGCGAGTTAGTGGGTACATTCGCTCCCTCACCCTGACGAGTTTTCGGAGACATTCGCTCCCTCACCCTGACGAGTTAGTGGGGAGATTCGCTCCCTCACCCTGACGAGTTATCGAAGACATTCGCTCCCTCGCCCTGACGAGTTGTCGGAGACATTCGCTCCCTCACCCTGACGAGTTAGTGGGGACATTCACTCCATCACCCTGACGAGTTAGTGCGGACATTCGCTCCCTCGCCCTGACGAGTTCGTGGGGACATTAGCTTACTCACCCTGATGAGTTAGTGGGGTCATTCGCTCCCTCGCCCTGACGAGTTATCGGAGACATTCGCTCACTAACCCTGAGGAGTTAGTGGGGACATTCGCTCCCTCACCCTGACGAGTTAGTGGGGACATTCGCTCCCTCACCCTGACCAGTTAGTGGGGACATTCACTCCGTCACCCTGACGAATTATCAGAGACAATCGCTCCCTCACCCTAACGATTTATCGGAGACATTCGCTCCCTCGCCCTGACGAGTTAGTGGGGACATTCGCTCCCTTACCCTGACGAGCTAGTGGGGACATTCGCTCCCTCGCCCTGACGAGTTAGTGGGGACATTCGCTCCCTCACCCTGACGATTTATCGGAGACATTCGCTCCCTCACCCTGACGAGTTAGTGGGGACCTTCGCTCACTCACCCTGAGAAGGTAGTGGGGACATTCGCTCCCTCACCCTGACGAGTTATCGGAGACATTCGTGCCCTCGCCCTGACGAGTTAGTGGGGACATTCGCTCGCTCACCCTAAGGAGTTAGTGGGGCATTCGCCCCCTCACCCTGACGAGTTAGTGGGGACATTCGCTCCCTAACCCGGACGAGGTTTCGGAGGCATTCGCTCACTCACCCTGACGAGTTAGTTTGGACATTCGCTACCTCACCCTGATGAGTTATCGGAGACATTCGCTCCCTCACCCTGACGAGTTATTGGGGACATTCGCTCCCTCGGCCTGACGAGTTATCGGAGCCATTCGCTCCCTCATCCTGACAAGTTAGTGGGGACATTCGCTCCCTAACCCGGACGAGGTTACGGAGACATTCGCTCCCTCACCCTGACGAGTTAGTTGGACATATGCTCGCTCAACCTGATGAGTTATTGGAGACATTCGCTCCCTCACCCTGACGAGTTAGTGGGGATATTCGCTCCTTCGCCCTGACGAGTTAGTGGGGACATTCGCTCACTCAAACTAACAAGTTAGTGGGGACATTCGCTCCTTTGCCCTGACGAGTTAGTGGGGAAATTCGCTCCCTCACCCTCATGAGTTAGTGGGGACATTCGCTCCGTCGCCCTGACGAGTCATCGGAGACATTCGCTCCCTCACCCTGAGGAGTTAATGGGGACATTCGCTCCCTCACCCTGACGAGTTATATGAGACATTAGCTCCCTTGCCCTGATGAGTTAGTGGGGACATTCGCTCCCTCACCCTTACGAGTTATCGGAGTCATTAGCTCCCTCGCCCTGAGGAGTTCGTGGGGACATTCACTCCCTCACCCTGAAGAGTTAGTGGGGACATTCGCTCCCTCGCCCTGACGAGTTAGTGGGTACATTCGCTCATTCACCTTGACGAGTTATCGGAGACATTCGCTCCCTCACCCTGACGAGTTAGTGGGAAATTCGCTCCCTCACCCTGACGAGTTATTGGAGACATTCTCTCCCTCATCCTGACAAGTTAGTGGCGATGTTCGCTCCCTCGCCCTGACGAGTTCGTGTGGACATTCGCTCCCTCGTCCTGACGAGTTAGTGGGGACATTCGTTCCCTCACCCTGAAGAGTTAGTGGGGACATTCGCTCCGTCGCCCTGACGAGTTATCGGAGACATTCGCTCCCTCACCCTGAGGAGTTAGTGGGGACATTCGCTGCCTCACCCTGACGAGTTAGTGGGGTCATTCGCTCCCACACCCTGACGAGTTAGTGGGGACATTCGCTCCCTCGCCCTGAGGAGTTAATGGGGACATTCGCTCCCTCACCCTGACGAGTTATCTGAGACATTAGCTCCCTCGCCCTGAGGAGTTCGTGGGGGCATTCGCTCCCTCACCCTGAAGAGTTAGTGGGGACATTCGCTCCCTCGCCCTGATGAGTTAGTGGGTACATTCGCTCATTCACCCTGACGAGTTATCGGAGACATTCGCTCCCTCACCCTGACGAGTTAGTGGGGACATTCGCTTCCTCACCCTGACGAGTTATCGAAGACATTCGCTCCCTCACCCTGACGAGTTATCGGAGACATTCGCCCCCTCACCCTGACGAGTTAGTGGGGACATTCGCTCCATCACCCTGACGAGTTAGTGCGGACATTCGCTCCCTCGCCCTGACGATTAGTGAGGACATTAGCTTACGCACCCTGACGAGTTAGTGGGTACATTCACTCCCTCGCCCTGACGAGTTAGTGAGGACTTTCGCTCGCTCACCCTGACGAGTTAGTGGGGACATTCGCTCCCTCGCCCTGACGAGTTATCGAAGACATTCGCTCACTCACCCTGAGGAGTTAGTGGGGACATTCGCTCCCTCACCCTGACGGGTTAGTGAGGAAATTCGCTCCCTCACCCTGACCAGTTAGTGGGGACAATCGCTCCCTCACCCTGACGAGTTATCGGAGACATTCGCTCCCTCACCCTGACGAGTTAGTGGGGACATTCGCTCTCTCGGCCTGATGAGTTATCAGAGACATTCGCTCCCTCACCCTGACAAGTTAGTGGGGACATTCGCTCCCTAACCCGGAGGAGGTTTCGGAGACATTCGCTCCCTCACCCTGACGAGTTAGTTGGGATATTCGCTCCCTCGCCCTGACGAGTTAGTGGGGACCTTCGCTCACTCACCCTGACAAGTTAGTGGGGACATTCGCTCCCTCACCCTGAGGAATTAGTGGGCACACTCGCTGCCTCACCCTGACGAGTTCGTGGGGTCATTCGCTCCCTCACCCTGACGAGTTAGTGGGGACATTCGCTCCCTCGCCCTGATGAGTTAGTGGGGACATTCGCTCCCTCACCCTGACGAGTTATCTGAGACATTAGCTCCCACGGCCTGACGAGTTAGTGGGGACATTCGCTTCCTCACCCTGACGAGTTATAAGAGACATTAGCTCCCTCGCCCTGAGGATTCCGTGGGAACATTCGCACCCTCACCTTGAAGAGTTAGTGGGGACATTCGCTCCCTCGCCCTGACGAGTTAGTGGGTACATTCGCTCATTCACCCTGACGAGTTATCGGAGACCTTCGCTCCCTCACCCTGACGAGTTAGTGAGGAAATTCGCTCCCTCACCCTGACCAGTTAGTGGGGACATTCCCTCCCTCACCCTGACGATTTATCAGAGACATTCGCTCCCGCGTCCTGACGAGTTATTGGGGGCATTCGCTCCCTCACCCTGACAAGTTAGTGGGGACATTCGCTCCCTCGCCCTGACGAGTTAGTGGGGACAATCGCTCCCTCACCCTGACGAGTTATCGGAAACATTCGCTCCCTCACCCTGACAAGTTAGTGGGGACATTCGCTCCCTAACCCGGACGAGGTTTCGGAGACATTCGCTCCCTCACCCTGACGAGTTAGTTGGACATATGCTCCCTCAACCTGACGGGTTATTGGAGACATTCGCTCCCTCACCCTGACGAGTTAGTGGGGATATTCGCTCCCTCGCCCTGACGAGTTAGTGGGGACATTCGCTCCCTCACCCTGACCAGTTAGTGGGGACATTCCCTCCCTCACCCTGACGATTTATCAGAGACATTCGCTCCCGCGTCCTGACGAGTTATTGGGGGCATTCGCTCCCTCACCCTGACAAGTTAGTGGGGACATTCGCTCCCTCGCCCTGACGAGTTAGTGGGGACAATCGCTCCCTCACCCTGACGAGTTATCGGAAACATTCGCTCCCTCACCCTGACAAGTTAGTGGGGACATTCGCTCCCTAACCCGGACGAGGTTTCGGAGACATTCGCTCCCTCACCCTGACGAGTTAGTTGGACATATGCTCCCTCAACCTGACGGGTTATTGGAGACATTCGCTCCCTCACCCTGACGAGTTAGTGGGGATATTTGCTCCCTCGCCCTGACGAGTTAGTGGGGACATTCGCTCACTCACCCTGACAAGTTAGTGGGGACATTCGCTCCCTCACCCTGAGGAGTTAGTGGGGACACTCGCTCCCTCGCCCTGATGAGTTAGTGGGGACATTCGCTCCCTCACCCTGACGAGTTATCTGAGACATTAGCTCCCTCGCCCTGACGAGTTAGTGGGGACATTCGCTTCCTCACCCTGATGAGTTATCGGAGACATTAGCTCCCTCGCCCCGAGGAATCCGTGGGGACATTCGCACCCTCACCCTGAAGAGTTAGTGGGGACAGTCGCTCCCTCGCCCTGACGAGTTAGTGGGTACATTCGCTCATTCACCCTGACGAGTTATCGGAGACCTTCGCTCCCTCACCCTGACGAGTTAGTGAGGACATTCGCTCCCTCACCCTGACGGGTTATCGAAGACATTCGCTCCCTCGCCCTGACGAGTTATCGGAGGCATTCGCTCCATCACCCTGACGAGTTAGTGGGGACATTCGCTCCATCACCCTGACGAGTCAGTGCGGACATTGGCTCCCTCGCCCTGACGAGTTAGTGGGGACATTAACTTACTCACCCTGACGAGTTAGTGGGGACATTCGCTCCCTCGCCCTGACGAATTAGTGGGGACATTCGCTCGCTCAACCTGACGAGTTAGAGGGGACATTCGCTTCCTCGCCCTGACGAGTTAGTGGGGACATTCGCTCCCTCGCCCTGACGAGTTATCGGAGACATTCGCTCACTCACCCTGAGGAGTTAGTGGGGACATTCGCTCCCTCACCCTGACGAGTTAGTGAGGACATTTGCTCCCTCACCCTGATGAGTTATCGCAGACGTTCGCTCCCTCGTCCTGACGAGTTAGTGGGGACATTCGCTCCCTCACCCTGACGAACTAGTGGGGACATTCGCTCCCTCGCCCTGACGAGTTAGCGGGGACATTCGCTCCCTCACCCTGACGAATTATCGGAGACATTCGCTCCCTCACCCTGACGAGTTATTGGGGACATTCGCTCCCTCATCCTGACGAGTTAGTGGGGACATTCGCTCCCTCACCCTGACGAGTTAGTGGGGATATTCGCTCCCTCACCCTGTCGAGTTACTGGGGACATTCGCTCCCTCACCCTGACGTGTTAGTGGGAACATTCGCTCGCTCACCCTGACGAGTTGTGGGGACATTTGCTCTGTCACCCTGATGAGTTATCGGAGAGATTCGCTCCCTCACCCTGCCGAGTTATCGGAGACATTCGCTCCCTCACCCTGACGAGTTAGTTGGGACATTCACACCCTCACCCTGACGAGTTAGTGGGGATTTTCGCTCCCTCACCCTGACGAGTTATTGGGTCATTCGCTCGCTCACCCTTACGAGTTATCGGAGACCTTTGCTCCCTCACCCTGACGAGTTAGTGGGGATATTCGCTCCCTCACCCTGACGAGTTAGTGTGGACATTCGCTCCCTCACCCTGACGAGTTAGTGGGACACTCGCTCCCTCACCCTGACGAGTTATTGGAGACATTCGCTCCCTCGCCCTGACGAGTTAGTGGGGACTTTCGCGCACTCACCCTGACAAGGTAGTGGGGACATTCGCGCCGGCACCCTGACGAGTTAGTGGGGACATTTGCTCCCTCACCGTGACGAGTTAGTGGGGATATTCGCGCCCTCGCCCTGACGAGTTAGTGGGGACATTCGCTCGCTCACCCTGACGAGTTAGTGGGGACATTCGCTCCCTAACCCTGACGAGTTAGTGGGACACTCGCTCCCTCACCCTGACGAGTTATTGGAGACATTCTCTCCCTCATCCTGACAAGTTAGTGGCGACATTCGCTCCCTCGCCCTGACGAGTTAGTGGGGACTTTCGCGCACTCACCCTGACAAGGTAGTGGGGACATTCGCGCCGGCACCCTGACGAGTTAGTGGGGACATTCGCTCCCTCACCGTGACGAGTTAGTGGGGATATTCGCGCCCTCGCCCTGACGAGTTAGTGGGGACATTCGCTCGCTCACACTGACGAGATAGTGGGGACATTCGCTCGCTAACCCGGACGAGGTTTCGGAGACATTCGCTCCCTCACCCTGACGAGTTATTTCGGACATTCGCTACCTCACCCTGATGAGTTATCGGAGACATTCGCTCCCTCACCCTGACGAGTTATTGGGGACATTCGCTCCCTCGGCCTGACGAGTTATCGGAGCCATTCGCTCCCTCACCCTGACGAGTTAGTGTGGACATTTGCTCCCTCGTCCTGATGAGTTAGTGGGGACATTCTCTCCCTCACCCTGACGAGTTAGTGGGGACATTCGCTCCTTCACCCTGACGAGTTAGTGGGGACCATCGCTCCCTCACCCTGACGAGTTATCGCAGACATTCGCTCCCTCACCCTGATGAGTTAGTGGGGACATTTGCTCCCTCACCATGACGAGTTATCAGAGGCATTTGCTCCCTCGCCCTGACGAGATATCGGAGACATTCGCTCCCTCATCCTGACGAGTTAGTGGGGACATTCGCTCCCTCACCCTGACGTGTTAGTGGGTACATTCGCTCCCTCACCCTGACGAGTTATCGGAGACATTCGCTCCCTCACCCTGACGAGTTAGTTGGGACATTCGCTCCCTCGGCCTGACGATTTAGTGGGGACATTCACTCCCTCACCCTGACGAGTTATCGGAGACATTCGCTCACTCACCCTGAGGAGTTAGTGGGGACATTCGCTCCCTCACCCTGACGAGTTAGTGAGGACATTTGCTCCCTCACCCTGATGAGTTATCGGAGACGTTCGCTCCCTCGTCCTGACGAGTTAGTGGGGACATTCGCTCCCTCACCCTGACGAACTAGTGGGGACATTCGCTCCCTCGCCCTGACGAGTTAGCGGGGACATTCGCTCCCTCACCCTGACGAGTTATCGGAGACATTCGCTCCCTCACCCTGACGAGTTAGTGGGGACATTCGCTCCCTCATCGTGACGAGTTAGTGGGGACATTCGCTCCCTCACCCTGACGAGTTAGTGGGGATATTCGCTCCCTCACCCTGTCGAGTTACTGGGGACATTCGCTCCCTCACCCTGACGTGTTAGTGGGAACATTCGCTCGCTCACCCTGACGAGTTAGTGGGGACATTTGCTCTGTCACCCTGATGAGTTATCGGAGATATTCGCTCCCTCACCCTGACAAGTTATCGGAGACATTCGCTCCCTCACCCTGACGAGTTAGTTGGGATATTCGCTCCCTCGGCCTGACGAGTTAGTGGGGACATTCACTCACTCACCCTGACGAGTTAGTGCGGACATTCACACCCTCACCCTGACGAGTTAGTGGGGATTTTCGCTCCCTCACCCTGACGAGTTAGTGGGGACATTCGCTTGCTCACCCTGACGAGTTATCGGAGACATTTGCTCCCTCACCCTGACGAGTTAGTGGGGATATTCGCTCCCTCACCCTGACGAGTTAGTGTGGACATTCGCTCCCTCACCCTGACGAGTTAGTGAGACACTCGCTCCCTCACCCTGACGAGTTATTGGAGACATTCTCTCCCTCATCCTGACAAGTTAGTGGTGACATTCGCTCCCTCAACCTGACGAGTTAGTAGGGACTTTCGCGCACTCACCCTGACATGGTAGTGGGGACATTTGCG
Organism: Somniosus microcephalus; assembly: GCF_052327205.1. Taxonomy (NCBI): domain Eukaryota; kingdom Metazoa; phylum Chordata; class Chondrichthyes; order Squaliformes; family Somniosidae; genus Somniosus; species Somniosus microcephalus. The sequence continues at coordinate 189,898,950 of NC_140989.1, forward strand.
CCGGCACCCTGACGAGTTAGTGGGGACATTCGCTCCCTCACCGTGACGAGTTAGTGGGGATATTCGCGCCCTCGCCCTGACGAGTTAGTGGGGACATTCGCTCCCTCACCCTGACGTGTTAGTGGGTACATTCGCTCGCTCACCCTGACGAGTTAGTGGGGACATTCGCTCCCTCACCCTGTCGAGTTACTGGGGACATTCGCTCCCTCACCCTGACGAGTTAGTGGGGACATTTGCTCCGTCACCCTGACGAGTTATCGGAGATATTCGCTCCCTCACCCTGACGAGTTATCGGAGAGATTCGCTCCCTCACCCTGCCGAGTTATCGGAGACATTCGCTCCCGCACCCTGACGAGTTAGTTGGGACATTCGCTCCCTCGGCCTGACGAGTTAGTGGGGCATTCACTCACTCACCCTGACGAGTTAGTGGGGACATTCACACCCTCACCCTGACGAGTTAGTGGGGATTTTCGCTCCCTCACCCTGACGAGTTATTGGGCCATTCGCTCGCTCACCCTTACGAGTTATCGGAGACATTTGCTCCCTCACCCTGACGAGTTAGTGGGGATATTCGCTCCCTCACCCTGACGAGTTAGTGGGACACTCGCTCCCTCACCCTGACGAGTTATTGGAGACATTCTCTCCCTCATCCTGACAAGTTAGTGGCGACATTCGCTCCCTCGCCCTGACGAGTTAGTAGGGACTTTCGCGCACTCACCCTGACAAGGTAGTGGGAACATTCGCGCCGGCACCCTGACGAGTTAGTGGGGACATTCGCTCCCTCACCGTGACGAGTTAGTGGGGATATTCGCGCCCTCGCCCTGACGAGTTAGTGGGGACATTCGCTCCCTCACCCTGTCGAGTTAGTGGGGACATTCGCTCCCTCACCCTGACGTGTTAGTGGGGACATTCGCTCCCTCACCCTGTCGAGTTACTGGGGACATTCGCTCCCTCACCCTGTCGAGTTACTGGGGACATTCGCTCCCTCACCCTGACGAGTTAGTGGGGACATTTGCTCCGTCACCCTGACGAGTTATCGGAGATATTCGCTCCCTCACCCTGACGAGTTATCGGAGGGATTCGCTCCCTCACCCTGCCGAGTTATCGGAGACATTCGCTCCCTCACCCTGACGAGTTATTGGAGACATTCTCTCCCTCATCCTGACAAGTTAGTGGCGACATTCGCTCCCTCGCCCTGACGAGTTAGTGGGGACTTTCGCGCACTCACCCTGACAAGGTAGTGGGGACATTCGCGCCGGCACCCTGACGAGTTAGTGGGGACATTCGCTCCCTCACCGTGACGAGTTAGTGGGGATATTCGCGCCCTCGCCCTGACGAGTTAGTGGGGACATTCGCTCGCTCACCCTGACGAGATAGTGGGGACATTCGCTCGCTAACCCGGACGAGGTTTCGGAGACATTCGCTCCCTCACCCTGACGAGTTATTTCGGACATTCGCTACCTCACCCTGATGAGTTATCGGAGACATTCGCTCCCTCACCCTGACGAGTTATTGGGGACATTCGCTCCCTCGGCCTGACGAGTTATCGGAGCCATTCGCTCCCTCACCCTGACGAGTTAGTGTGGACATTTGCTCCCTCGTCCTGATGAGTTAGTGGGGACATTCTCTCCCTCACCCTGACGAGTTAGTGGGGACATTCGCTCCTTCACCCTGACGAGTTAGTGGGGACCATCGCTCCCTCACCCTGACGAGTTATCGCAGACATTCGCTCCCTCACCCTGATGAGTTAGTGGGGACATTTGCTCCCTCACCATGACGAGTTATCAGAGGCATTTGCTCCCTCGCCCTGACGAGATATCGGAGACATTCGCTCCCTCATCCTGACGAGTTAGTGGGGACATTCGCTCCCTCACCCTGACGTGTTAGTGGGTACATTCGCTCCCTCACCCTGACGAGTTATCGGAGACATTCGCTCCCTCACCCTGACGAGTTAGTTGGGACATTCGCTCCCTCGGCCTGACGATTTAGTGGGGACATTCACTCCCTCACCCTGACGAGTTATCGGAGACATTCGCTCACTCACCCTGAGGAGTTAGTGGGGACATTCGCTCCCTCACCCTGACGAGTTAGTGAGGACATTTGCTCCCTCACCCTGATGAGTTATCGGAGACGTTCGCTCCCTCGTCCTGACGAGTTAGTGGGGACATTCGCTCCCTCACCCTGACGAACTAGTGGGGACATTCGCTCCCTCGCCCTGACGAGTTAGCGGGGACATTCGCTCCCTCACCCTGACGAGTTATCGGAGACATTCGCTCCCTCACCCTGACGAGTTAGTGGGGACATTCGCTCCCTCATCGTGACGAGTTAGTGGGGACATTCGCTCCCTCACCCTGACGAGTTAGTGGGGATATTCGCTCCCTCACCCTGTCGAGTTACTGGGGACATTCGCTCCCTCACCCTGACGTGTTAGTGGGAACATTCGCTCGCTCACCCTGACGAGTTAGTGGGGACATTTGCTCTGTCACCCTGATGAGTTATCGGAGATATTCGCTCCCTCACCCTGACAAGTTATCGGAGACATTCGCTCCCTCACCCTGACGAGTTAGTTGGGATATTCGCTCCCTCGGCCTGACGAGTTAGTGGGGACATTCACTCACTCACCCTGACGAGTTAGTGCGGACATTCACACCCTCACCCTGACGAGTTAGTGGGGATTTTCGCTCCCTCACCCTGACGAGTTAGTGGGGACATTCGCTTGCTCACCCTGACGAGTTATCGGAGACATTTGCTCCCTCACCCTGACGAGTTAGTGGGGATATTCGCTCCCTCACCCTGACGAGTTAGTGTGGACATTCGCTCCCTCACCCTGACGAGTTAGTGAGACACTCGCTCCCTCACCCTGACGAGTTATTGGAGACATTCTCTCCCTCATCCTGACAAGTTAGTGGTGACATTCGCTCCCTCACCCTGACGAGTTAGTAGGGACTTTCGCGCACTCACCCTGACAAGGTAGTGGGGACATTTGCGCCGGCACCCTGACGAGTTAGTGGGGACATTCGCTCCCTCACCGTGACGAGTTAGTGGGGATATTCGCGCCCTCGCCCTGACGAGTTAGTGGGGACATTCGCTCCCTCACCCTGACGTGTTAGTGGGTACATTCGCTCGCTCACCCTGACGAGTTAGTGGGGACATTCGCTCCCTCACCCTGTCGAGTTACTGGGGACATTCGCTCCCTCACCCTGACGAGTTAGTGGGGACATTTGCTCCGTCACCCTGACGAGTTATCGGAGATATTCGCTCCCTCACCCTGACGAGTTATCGGAGAGATTCGCTCCCTCACCCTGCCGAGTTATCGGAGACATTCGCTCCCGCACCCTGACGAGTTAGTTGGGACATTCGCTCCCTCGGCCTGACGAGTTAGTGGGGCATTCACTCACTCACCCTGACGAGTTAGTGGGGACATTCACACCCTCACCCTGACGAGTTAGTGGGGATTTTCGCTCCCTCACCCTGACGAGTTATTGGGCCATTCGCTCGCTCACCCTTACGAGTTATCGGAGACATTTGCTCCCTCACCCTGACGAGTTAGTGGGGATATTCGCTCCCTCACCCTGACGAGTTAGTGGGACACTCGCTCCCTCACCCTGACGAGTTATTGGAGACATTCTCTCCCTCATCCTGACAAGTTAGTGGCGACATTCGCTCCCTCGCCCTGACGAGTTAGTAGGGACTTTCGCGCACTCACCCTGACAAGGTAGTGGGAACATTCGCGCCGGCACCCTGACGAGTTAGTGGGGACATTCGCTCCCTCACCGTGACGAGTTAGTGGGGATATTCGCGCCCTCGCCCTGACGAGTTAGTGGGGACATTCGCTCCCTCACCCTGTCGAGTTAGTGGGGACATTCGCTCCCTCACCCTGACGTGTTAGTGGGGACATTCGCTCCCTCACCCTGTCGAGTTACTGGGGACATTCGCTCCCTCACCCTGTCGAGTTACTGGGGACATTCGCTCCCTCACCCTGACGAGTTAGTGGGGACATTTGCTCCGTCACCCTGACGAGTTATCGGAGATATTCGCTCCCTCACCCTGACGAGTTATCGGAGGGATTCGCTCCCTCACCCTGCCGAGTTATCGGAGACATTCGCTCCCTCACCCTGACGAGTTAGTTGGGACATTCACACCCTCACCCTGACGAGTTAGTGGGGATTTTCGCTCCCTCACCCTGACGAGTTATTGGGTCATTCGCTCGCTCACCCTTACGAGTTATCGGAGACATTTGCTCCCTCACCCTGAAGAGTTAGTGGGGATATTCGCTCCCTCACCCTGACGAGTTAGTGTGGACATTCGCTCCCTCACCCTGACGAGTTAGTGGGACACTCGCTCCCTCACCCTGACGAGTTATTGGAGACATTCGCTCCCTCGCCCTGACGAGTTAGTGGGGACCTTCGCGCACTCACCCTGACAAGGTAGTGGGGACATTCGCGCCGGCACCCTGACGAGTTAGTGGGGACATTCGCTCCCTCACCGTGACGAGTTAGTGGGGATATTCGCGCTCTCGCCCTGACGAGTTAGTGGGGACATTCGCTCCCTCACCCTGACGAGTTAGTTCGGACATTCGCTACCTCACCCTGATGAGTTATCGGAGACATTCGCTCCCTCACCCTGACGAGTTATTGGGGACATTCGCTCCCTCGGCCTGACGAGTTATCGGAGCCATTCGCTCCCTCACCCTGGCGAGTTAGTGTGGACATTTGCTCCCTCGTCCTGATGAGTTAGCGGGGACATTCGCTCCCTCACCCTGACGAGTTAGTGGGGACATTCGCTCCTTCACCCTGACGAGTTAGTGGGGACCATCGCTCCCTCACCCTGACGAGTTATCGCAGACATTCGCTCCCTCACCCTGATGAGTTAGTGGGGACATTCGCTCCCTCACCATGACGAGTTTTCAGAGGCATTTGCTCCCTCGCCCTGACGAGATAGCGGAGACATTCGCTCCCTCAACCTGACGAGTTAGTGGGGACATTCTCCCCCTCACTCTGACGTGTTAGTGGGTACATTCGCTCCCTCACCCTGACGAGTTAGTGGGGACATTCGCTCCCTCACCCTGCCGAGTTATCGGAGAGATTCGCTCCCTCACCCTGATCAGTTATCGGAGACATTCGCTCCCTCACCCTGACGAGTTAGTTGGGACATTCGCTCCCTCGGCCTGACGATTTAGTGGGGACATTCACTCCCTCACCCTGACGAGTTAGTGTGGACATTCTCTCCCTCACCCTGACGAGTTAGTGGGGACATTCGCGCACTCACCCTGACGAGTTAGTGGGGACATTCGCTCCCTCACCCTGACGAGTTAGCGGGGATATTCACACCATCACCCTGACGAGTTAGTGGGATTTTCGCTCCCTCACCCTGACGAGTTATTGTGGACATTCGCTCGCTCACCCTGACGAGTTATCGGCGACATTTGCTCCCTCACCCTGACGAGCTAGTGGGGACATTCGCTCCAGCACCCTGACGATTTATCGGAGACATTCGCTCCCTCGCCCTGACGAGTTAGTGTGGACATTCGCTCCCTCACCCTGACAAGTTATCGGAGACATCCGCTCCCTCGCCCTGACGAGTTAGTGGGGACATTCGCTCCCTCACCCTGACGAGTTAGTGCGGACTTCGCTCACTCACCCTAATGAGTTAGTGGGGACATTCGCTCCCTCGCCCTGATGAGTTAGTGGGGACATTCGCTCCCTCGCCCTGAAGAGTTGTCGGAGACAATCGCTCCCACACCCTGAGGAGTTAGTGTGGACATTCGCTCCCTCACCCTTACAAGTTATTGGGGACATTCGCTCCCTCACCCTGACGAGTTAGTGGGGACATTCGCTCCCTCACCCTGACGAGTTATCGGAGACATTCGCTCCCTCGCCATTACAAGTTAGTGGGGACATTCACTCCCTCACCCTGATGAGTTATCGGAGACATTCGCTCCCTCACCCTGACGAGTTAGTGGGGACATTCGCTCCCTCACCCTGACGAGTTAGTGGGGATATTCGCTCCCTCACCTTGACGAGCTAGTGGGGACATTCACTCCTTCACCCTGACGAGTTATCGGAAACATTCGCTCCCTCGCCCTGACGAGTTAGTGGGGACATTCACTCCCTCACCCTGACGAGTTAGTGGGGACATTTGCTGCCTCACCCTGACGAGTTATCTGAGTCATTGGTTCCCTCACCCTGACGACTTAGTGTGGCCATTCGCTCCCACACCCTGACGAGTTAGTGGGGACATTCGCTCCCTCGCCCTGATGAGTTAGTGGTGACATTCGCACACACACCCTGACGAGTTAGTGGGGACATTCGCTCCCTCGCCCTGACGGGTTAGTGTGGACATTCGCTCCCACACCCTGACGTGTTAGTGGGGACATTCGCTCCCTCACCCTGACGAGTTATCGGAGACATTCGCTCCCTCACCCTGACGAGTTAGTGAGGACATTCGCTCTCTCACCCTGACGAGTTAGTGGTGACATTCGCTTCCTTGCCCTGACGATTTAGAGGGGACATTCGCTCGCTCACCCTGACGAGTAATCGGAGACATTCGCGCCCTCACCCTGACGAGTTAGTGGGGACAGTCGCGCCCTCACCCTGACGAGTTAATGGGGACATTCGCCACTCACCCCGACGAGTTAGTGGGGTCATTCGCTCAGTCACCCTGATGAGTTAGTGGGGACATTCGCTCACTCACCCTGACGAGTTTGAGGGGTCATTCGCTCCCTCACCCTGACGAGTTAATGGGGACATTCGCACCCTTAACCTGACAAGTTAGTGGGGACATTCGCACCCTCACCCTGACGAGTTAGTGGGGACATTCGCTCGCTCACCCTGACGAGTTAGTGGGGACATTCGCGCCCTCGCCCTGACGAGTTAGTGGGGACATTCGCTTGCTCACCCTGAGGATTTGGTGGGGCCATTCGCTCCCTCACCCTGTCGAGTTAGTGGGGACATTCGCTCCCTCACCCTGACGAGTTATCGGAGACATTCGCTCCCTCACACTGACGAGTTAGTGGGGTCATTCGCTCCCACACCTTGACGAGTTATCAGAGACATTCGATCCCTCACCCTGATGAGTTACTGGGGACATTCGCTCCCTCGGCCTGATGAGTTATCGGAGACATTCGCTCCCTCACCCTGATGAGATATCGGAGACATTCGCTCCCTGAAACTGACAAGTTAGTGGGGACATTCACTCCCTCACCCTGACGAGTTATCGGAGATATTTGCTCCCTTGCCCTGACGAGTTAGTGGGGACATTCGCTCCCTCGGCCTGACCTGTTTGATGTGCCTCAATAATTCCGAGACTCGATGTTGGCGAAACAAAACAAGGCTTTTATTAACTTAGAAGGTAACACGCAGTGGAGAGAGGTATCTTCCATCTGGAGGTCTGCAGTACTGGATATGAGGCCAGACTGAGCTTGCTTACATAGGGGCCAGGTATGGGCGGAGCCCTACACACAATACATTACAATATACAATACAATGGTGAGGAGACGGAACTGAGGTAAGGGAACTGAAACCTGAAACCAACCACAGTCACAGGCAGTGATGAATGGAATATTTCATCACACCCTTGCCCTGACCAGTTAGTGGGGACATTCACTCCCTCACCCTGACGAGTTATCGGAGACATTCGCTCCCTCACCCTGACAAGTTATCCGAGACATTCGCTCCCTCACCCTGACAAGTTAGTGGGGACATTCGCGCCCTCACCCTGACAAGTTAGTGGGGACATTCGCGCCCTCAGCCTGACGAGTTACTGGGGACATTCGCTCCCTCATCCTGACGAGTTATCGGAGACATTCGCTCCCTCACCCTGACGAGTTAGTGGGGACAATCGCTCCCTCACCCTGATGAGTTAGTGAGGAGATTCGCTCTCTCACCCTGACGAGTTAGTGGTGACATTCGCTTCCTAGCCTGACGATTTAGAGGGGACATTCGCTCGCTCACCCTGACGAGTTATCGGAGACATTCGCGCCCTCACCCTGACAAGTTAGTGGGGACATTCGCGCCCTCACCCTGACGAGTTAATGGGGACATTCGCCACTCACCCCGACGAGTTAGTTGGGTCATTCGCTCACTCACCCTGATGAGTTAGTGGGGTCATTCGCTCCCTCACCCTGATGAGTTCATGGGGACATTCGCTCACTCACCCTGATGAGTTAGTGGGGACATTCGCTCACTCACCCTGACGAGTTAGTGGGGTCATTCGCTCCCTCACCCTGATGAGCTAATGGGGACATTCGCACCCTTAACGTGACAAGTTAGTGGGGACATTCGCACCCTCACCCTGACGAGTTAGTCGGGACATTCGCTCCCTCACCCTGACGAGTTAGTGGGGACATTCACGCCCTCGCCCTGACGAGTTAGTGGGGACATTCGCTTGCTCACCCTGATGATTTGGTGGGGCCATTCGCTCCCTCACCCTGTCGAGTTGGTGGGGACATTCGCTACCTCACCCTGATGAGTTATCGGAGACATTCGCTCCCTCACCCTGACGAGTTATTGGAGACATTCGCTCCCTCGGCCTGACGAGTTATCGGAGCCATTCGCTCCCTCACCCTGACGAGTTAGTGTGGACATTTGCTCCCTCGTCCTGATGAGTTAGTGGGGACATTCGCTCCCACACCCTGACGTGTTAGTGGGGACATTCGCTCCCTCACCCTGACGAGTTATCGGAGACATTCGCTCCCTCACCCTGACGAGTTAGTGAGGACATTCGCTCTCTCACCCTGACGAGTTAGTGGTGACATTCGCTTCCTTGCCCTGACGATTTAGAGGGGACATTCGCTCGCTCACCCTGACGAGTAATCGGAGACATTCGCGCCCTCACCCTGACGAGTTAGTGGGGACAGTCGCGCCCTCACCCTGACGAGTTAATGGGGACATTCGCCACTCACCCCGACGAGTTAGTGGGGTCATTCGCTCAGTCACCCTGATGAGTTAGTGGGGACATTCGCTCACTCACCCTGACGAGTTTGAGGGGTCATTCGCTCCCTCACCCTGACGAGTTATCGGAGACATTCGCTCCCTCACCCTGACGAGTTAGTGAGGACATTCGCTCGCTCACCCTGACGAGTTAGTGGGGACATTCGCGCCCTCGCCCTGACGAGTTAGTGGGGACATTCGCTTGCTCACCCTGAGGATTTGGTGGGGCCATTCGCTCCCTCACCCTGTCGAGTTAGTGGGGACATTCGCTCCCTCACCCTGACGAGTTATCGGAGACATTCGCTCCCTCACACTGACGAGTTAGTGGGGTCATTCGCTCCCACACCTTGACGAGTTATCAGAGACATTCGATCCCTCACCCTGATGAGTTACTGGGGACATTCGCTCCCTCGGCCTGATGAGTTATCGGAGACATTCGCTCCCTCACCCTGATGAGATATCGGAGACATTCGCTCCCTGAAACTGACAAGTTAGTGGGGACATTCACTCCCTCACCCTGACGAGTTATCGGAGATATTTGCTCCCTTGCCCTGACGAGTTAGTGGGGACATTCGCTCCCTCGGCCTGACCTGTTTGATGTGCCTCAATAATTCCGAGACTCGATGTTGGCGAAACAAAACAAGGCTTTTATTAACTTAGAAGGTAACACGCAGTGGAGAGAGGTATCTTCCATCTGGAGGTCTGCAGTACTGGATATGAGGCCAGACTGAGCTTGCTTACATAGGGGCCAGGTATGGGCGGAGCCCTACACACAATACATTACAATATACAATACAATGGTGAGGAGACGGAACTGAGGTAAGGGAACTGAAACCTGAAACCAACCACAGTCACAGGCAGTGATGAATGGAATATTTCATCACACCCTTGCCCTGACCAGTTAATGGGGACATTCACTCCCTCACCCTGACGAGTTATCGGAGACATTCGCTCCCTCACCCTGACAAGTTATCCGAGACATTCGCTCCCTCACCCTGACAAGTTAGTGGGGACATTCGCGCCCTCACCCTGACAAGTTAGTGGGGACATTCGCGCCCTCAGCCTGACGAGTTACTGGGGACATTCGCTCCCTCATCCTGACGAGTTATCGGAGACATTCGCTCCCTCACCCTGACGAGTTAGTGGGGACAATCGCTCCCTCACCCTGATGAGTTAGTGAGGAGATTCGCTCTCTCACCCTGACGAGTTAGTGGTGACATTCGCTTCCTAGCCTGACGATTTAGAGGGGACATTCGCTCGCTCACCCTGACGAGTTATCGGAGACATTCGCGCCCTCACCCTGACAAGTTAGTGGGGACATTCGCGCCCTCACCCTGACGAGTTAATGGGGACATTCGCCACTCACCCCGACGAGTTAGTTGGGTCATTCGCTCACTCACCCTGATGAGTTAGTGCGGTCATTCGCTCCCTCACCCTGATGAGTTCATGGGGACATTCGCTCACTCACCCTGATGAGTTAGTGGGGACATTCGCTCACTCACCCTGACGAGTTAGTGGGGTCATTCGCTCCCTCACCCTGATGAGCTAATGGGGACATTCGCACCCTTAACGTGACTAGTTAGTGGGGACATTCGCACCCTCACCCTGACGAGTTAGTCGGGACATTCGCTCCCTCACCCTGACGAGTTAGTGGGGACATTCACGCCCTCGCCCTGACGAGTTAGTGGGGACATTCGCTTGCTCACCCTGATGATTTGGTGGGGCCATTCGCTCCCTCACCCTGTCGAGTTGGTGGGGACATTCGCTCCCTCACCCTGACGAGTTATCGGAGACATTCGCTCCCTCACACTGACGAGTTAGTGGGGACATTCGCTCCCACACCCTGACGAGTTATCAGAGACATTCGATCCCTCACCCTGATGAGTTACTGGGGACATTCGCTCCCTCGGCCTGACAAATTATCGGAGACATTCGCTCCCTCACCCTGATGAGATATCGGAGACATTCGCTCCCTGAAACTGACAAGTTAGTGGGGACATTCACTCCCTCACCCTGACGAGTTATCGGAGATATTTGCTCCCTTGCCCTGACGAGTTAGTGGGGACATTCGCTCCCTCGGCCTGACCTGTTTGATGTGCCTCAATAATTCCGAGACTCGATGTTGGCGAAACAAAACAAGGCTTTTATTAACTTAGAAGGTAACACGCAGTGGAGAGAGGTATCTTCCATCTGGAGGTCTGCAGTACTGGATATGAGGCCAGACTGAGCTTGCTTACATAGGGGCCAGGTATGGGCGGAGCCCTACACACAATACATTACAATATACAATACAATGGTGAGGAGACGGAACTGAGGTAAGGGAACTGAAACCTGAAACCAACCACAGTCACAGGCAGTGATGAATGGAATATTTCATCACACCCTTGCCCTGACCAGTTAGTGGGGACATTCACTCCCTCACCCTGACGAGTTATCGGAGACATTCGCTCCCTCACCCTGACAAGTTATCCGAGACATTCGCTCCCTCACCCTGACAAGTTAGTGGGGACATTCGCGCCCTCACCCTGACAAGTTAGTGGGGACATTCGCGCCCTCAGCCTGACGAGTTACTGGGGACATTCGCTCCCTCATCCTGACGAGTTATCGGAGACATTCGCTCCCTCACCCTGACGAGTTAGTGGGGACAATCGCTCCCTCACCCTGATGAGTTAGTGAGGAGATTCGCTCTCTCACCCTGACGAGTTAGTGGTGACATTCGCTTCCTAGCCTGACGATTTAGAGGGGACATTCGCTCGCTCACCCTGACGAGTTATCGGAGACATTCGCGCCCTCACCCTGACAAGTTAGTGGGGACATTCGCGCCCTCACCCTGACGAGTTAATGGGGACATTCGCCACTCACCCCGACGAGTTAGTTGGGTCATTCGCTCACTCACCCTGATGAGTTAGTGGGGTCATTCGCTCCCTCACCCTGATGAGTTCATGGGGACATTCGCTCACTCACCCTGATGAGTTAGTGGGGACATTCGCTCACTCACCCTGACGAGTTAGTGGGGTCATTCGCTCCCTCACCCTGATGAGCTAATGGGGACATTCGCACCCTTAACGTGACAAGTTAGTGGGGACATTCGCACCCTCACCCTGACGAGTTAGTCGGGACATTCGCTCCCTCACCCTGACGAGTTAGTGGGGACATTCACGCCCTCGCCCTGACGAGTTAGTGGGGACATTCGCTTGCTCACCCTGATGATTTGGTGGGGCCATTCGCTCCCTCACCCTGTCGAGTTGGTGGGGACATTCGCTCCCTCACCCTGACGAGTTATCGGAGACATTCGCTCCCTCACACTGACGAGTTAGTGGGGACATTCGCTCCCACACCCTGACGAGTTATCAGAGACATTCGATCCCTCACCCTGATGAGTTACTGGGGACATTCGCTCCCTCGGCCTGACAAGTTATCGGAGACATTCGCTCCCTCACCCTGATGAGATATCGGAGACATTCGCTCCCTGAAACTGACAAGTTAGTGGGGACATTCACTCCCTCACCCTGACGAGTTATCGGAGATATTTGCTCCCTTGCCCTGACGAGTTAGTGGGGACATTCGCTCCCTCGGCCTGACCTGTTATCGGAGACATTCGCTCCCTTGCCCTGACGAGTTAGTGGGGACATTCACTCCCTCACCCTGACGAGTTATCAGAGACATTCGCTCCCTCACCCTGACGAGTTAGTGGGGACATTCGCGCCCACACCCTGACGAGTTAGTGGAGACATTCGCTCCATCACCCTGACGAGTTAATGGGGACATTCGCTCCCTCACCCTGACAAGTTATCGGAGACATTCGCTCCCTCACCCTGACGAGTTAGTGGGGACATTCGCTCCCTCACTCTGACAAGTTAGTGGGGACATTCACGCCCTCACCCTGACAAGTTAGTGGGGACATTCGCTCGCTCACCCTGATGAGTTAGTGGGGACATTCGCTCCCTCACCCTGACAAGTTAGTGGGGACATTCGCGCCCTCACCCTGACGAGTTGGTGGGGACATTCGCTCGCTCACCCTGACGAGTTAGTGGGGACATTCGCTCGCTCACCCTGACGAGTTAGTGGGGACATTCGTTCCCTCACCCTGATGAGTTAGTGGCGACATTCGCTCCCTCACCCTGAAGAGTCATCGGAGACATTCACTCCCTCACCCTAACGAGTTAGTGGTGACATTCGCTCCCTCACCCTGAAGAGTCATCGGAGACATTCGCTCCTCACCCTGACGAGTTAGTGGGGACATTTGCTCCCTCATCCTGAATAGTCATCGGAGACATTCGCTCCCTCACCCTGATGAGTTAGTGGGAACTGTTCGTGCTGACTACCCTTTCTCTGCCCATATCTGTCTTTCCTTTTGGTAAAGGGCTGTTGATATCTGCAGCCATCAGGTATTTTCTTTAATTATATGCTTCTTTCATTCTGGTAAGCATCTTTCTACAATTTCTATCACAAAATACTTTGGTTATTGTCTTATTTTATATTCATTTCTGAAGCCCTCTGTTGAAGGCATTTTCATGTTAGTGCCAATAAATCATTCTATTTTAAGCTGTAATAAAAAATAATTCAGTGTTACAGGAATTTACGCCATGTTGTATTTGCTCTTTGTTGCTATTTTCTGTGCCTTATTGCTACAATCCTATAAACCATCCTTGTTTTGCAAATCAAAGAGCTCACTTCTCCTTAAATAACAAGCTAACATGCTTTTGTGTTATTTAACTGAACCCCAGGAAATCGCTGTACGAGTTCAGCTTTGCAAACACATTTTAGGGCAGGTTTGATGCCAATACCCCATGTTTTGCTGGACTGTTACCTGTGGGTTGATCAGTCAAGACTAAAGTAATGATGGAGATGAATATAGATGTTCTGGAATAACAACAGAAAATGCTGGAAAAACTCAGCAGGTCAGGCAACATCCGTGGAGAGAAATTTGAGTTGACGTTTCGGGTTGGACCCTTCTTCAAAACTGGAAAGAAAAGAAACTAGATCGGAGGCAGGGCTGCGATCGGACAAAAGAATAAAAGAAACAAAAGAAGTAAAAGAGATTAGAAGCTAGACGAGATGGTAATAGGCTAGGATTAGGTGTAAAGTGTACTGGCAGGGCAAAAGATAGCTGCCAGGTGTGAGAGAGAAACAAAAGGAAAGGGGGGGGGCGGGGAAAAGGAGTGGAACAATTACAAGAGAAAATGAAATGGGGGCCGAGCTTATGATCTGAAATTGTTGAACTCGATATTGAGTCCGGAAGGCTGCAGACTGCCTAATCGGAAGATGAGGTGCTGTTCCTCGAGTTTACGTTGAGCTTCCGTGGAACAATACAAGAGGCCAAGGACGGTGAGGTCCGAGTGGGAATGGAGCGGTGAATTAAAATGACAGGCGACCGGAAGCTCGGGGTCACCCTTACGGACTGAACGGAGGTGTTCCGCAAAGCGGTCACCCAATCTGCGTTTGGTCTCCCCAATGTAGAGGAGACCGCATCGTGAGCAGCGAATACAGTATACTAGATTGCGAGAAGTACAAGTAAATCGCTGTTTCACCTGGAAGGGGTGTTTGGGGCCCTGGACAGTGGGAAGGGGGGAGGTATAGGGGCAGGTGTTACATCTCCTCCGCTTGCACGGGAAGGTGCCAGGCGAAGAGGAAGGGCTGTTTGGGGTGATGGAGGAGTGGACTAGGGTGTCTCGGAGGGAGCGGTCCCTGCGGAATGCTGAAAGGGGAGGGGAGGGGAAGATACGTTTGGTGGTGGGATCACTTTGGAGGTAGCGGAAATGCCGGAGGATGATCCGTTGAATGTGGAGGCTGGTGGGGTGAAAGGTGAGGACAAGGGGAACCCTATCGTGGTTCCGGGAGGGAGGGGCAGGGGTGAGGGCAGAAGTGCGGGAGATAGAACTGACACGGTCGAGGGCAGTGTCAACCACAGTAGAGGGGAATCCTCGGTTGCGGAAAAAGGAAGACATGTCTGAAGCACTGGTGTGGAAGGTGGCGTCGTCGGAGCAGATACGGCGGAGGCGGAGAAACTGGGCGAATGGAATAGAGTCCTTACAGGAAGCGGGGTGGGAGGAAGTGTAGTCCAGGTAGCTGTGGGAGTCAGTGGGCTTGTAGTAAATATTGGTCGATAACCTATCCCCAGAGATGGAGACGGAGAAGTCGAGGAAGGGAAGGGAAGAGTCCGAGATGGACCATGTGAAGGTGAGGGAAGGGTGGAAATTGGAGGCAAAGTGAATGAAATTGTCAAGTTCAGGGCGAGAGCAGGAAACGGCACCGATACAGTCATCAATGTATCGGAAAAAGAGGTGAGGGAGGGGACCCGAGTAGGACTGGAACAAAGATTGTTCCACATAGCCCATGAAAAGGCAGGCATAGCTAGGACCCATGCGGGTACCCATGGCAACACCTTTGATTTGGAGGAAATGAGTGGAGTTAAAGGAGAAGTTGTTCAATGTGAGAACAAGTTCAGCCAGGCGGAGGAGGGTCGTGGTGGATGGGGACTGGTCGGGCCTCTGTTCAAGGAAGAAGCGAAGCGCCCTCAGGCCATCCGGGTGGGGGATGGAGGTGTTCTGGAGTTCACTTTGATTACCTTTCAGGATCTGGAAGTTTTGTTGCGGAATTTGGCTTCAGGAGATTAAATGAGTGAGGCACTGTGGAAGTAACTGGTTTAATGGACCAAAAGGAACATAGGAACATATGAACATAGGTACAGGTGTTGGCCATTCAGCCCCTTGAGCCTGTTCCTCCATTCAATGAGATTGTGGCTGATCTGTATCTCAACTCCATCTATCCACCTTGGATTCAGATTACAGGAGAATTGGGACACATATCACCCACAATTGAGGGAGAAAAAAGCAGCGATTTGAGAAGCTAAGAGATCTTTTGGAAAAGAAAATGATGCACAATTGTGGTAATAATAGCAAAGCTTTTCCAGCTATGCCAGGAGTCAGAAGACATTGTTACACAGTGTTACATAGAATTACATCGAGTCTACAGCACAGGAACAGGCCATTCAGCCCAACTGGTCTCTGTGCCGGTGTTTATGCTCCACACCAGCCTCCTCCCACCCCTCTTCATGTAACCCTATTAGCATAATCTTATATTCCTTTCTCCCTCATGTGTTTATCAAGCTTCTCCTTAAATCCATCTATACTATTCGCCTCAGCTACTCCTTGTGGTAGCGAGTTCCACATTCTCACCACTCTCTGGGTAAAGACATTTCTCCTGAATTCCCTATTGAATGTCGGCCCAGTAGATGGCGTCGGTGCCATGGCGGCTGAACATTGTCGGGCAGAAGTGAGGGAAAGGCGGAGCGAGGTGAGAGCGGACCCTATTGTGATGGCGCCGATGAAGATGGCTGCCGTCCTTGCGGGCTCCATTCATACCAGGCAGCTAAGTGTCCTTTGCTGCTTGGTGCGCTCGGCTCGTTAAGAAAAAAGCATTTCACTGACTGGATTTCACTTGTTGTATTTGGTTATGTGACAAATAAAAATTGAAATTGGTTCCGTAATCATTAACACCCTTGCCTACCAAAATCTAATAATCTCAGTTTTGAAACTTTCAATTGACTCCAGCCTCAACAGCTTTTTGTGGGAGAGAGTTCCATTTAGCAAATACTCTGATCGATCTTTCTTAGGTCCAAAGTGGATGAGCTCACATTTTCCCACATTGAACTCCATCTGCCACAGTTTTGTCCACTCACTTAATCCATCAATGTCCCTTTGCAACTTTCTGCTCCCATCTACATTATTTACTGTGCCACCTAACTTAGTGTCATCAGCAAACTTGGATATACGGCTCTCTATTCCTTCATCTAAATCATTTATAAATATAGTGAAAAGCAGAAGCCCAGTACAGATCCATGGGGGTCACACCCTATCAATTTGTGTACATATTCATTATCCCTACTCTCCGTCTCCAATTCCCTGTCCAAGCCAATAGATTGCCTCCAATTCCATGCACTCTCATTTTTGTTAACAGCCTCTTACGTGGAACCTTGTCAAGCCTTCTGGCAGTCCATATAAATAACATCTATAGACACTGCCCTAAGCTACCACGTTAGTTACCTCCTCAAAAAATTCAACTAGGTTCATTAGACATGAGTTACCCTGCACAGATCCATGCTGGCTCTCTCTGATAAAAAAAGGCTTTTTGCATACTCTGCCAAAACTGGGTCTTTGTCCACAGTGCATTAGACTGTTACTAGATACAGTGAGAAGATGCAATAGTGTGGTATAAATAAGGTACAGTATTAATTCAGCTTGAAATAATAAATCATTCTTATAGTTAATGCAATCTATTATGTAAATGGAATCCTTCAAGAGCCTGCAACAGTAGATAGTTAATGAACAATAAAGCAAAGAAAACTGCTTTCTAAAGAGCAGACAGAATATCTCCCACTCACAATAGCTCACAGTGTTTAGTATATGATCATAATAACTGTCACAAACAATATGTCCTTATTAGCCTAACTTGACACATCTCATAGGAACGTAGCAAGGAATATAACTATCGTGTTTCCCTTTTGGTAAAGGGCTTAGAGAGGTTTGTGTGGGGTTCTTTTGCAATTTAAATTGTTTACACCTTTGATCCTTAATAAAACTCTTTTCTCCCCTTATCAAGAGTGATGCATTCTATCTGAATTATCTTCCATCTACTTCAAAGGATTTCATTACTTCAGCTATTTTTGATTTATGTTTTGAAAGCACAAAGCATTGCTCTTTTCTTTTGAATAAAAAATCCTACCAAAATATCTATACCAGACAGCATTTATTGTTGCAGTCCCTTTGTGGCTATCTGATTTTACATATATTAGAGTTTTTCTCCTCTACCTTTCTGCCTTCCATTTCTGTAGCTGGTGACTTAGGCTGAGATGTATGAGGGCCCCGGCAAAGACTGCTCCACCTGCATCTGTGCAGGGGCAGACTCGGCCATCGGGACACAGGGCAGCATGTGGGGCTCTGACTGGGGGCGTGGGGGCAATGGGTGTGAAGTGGGAGCGCTTTGAGCCGAGTCCCCACTTCTGTGTCCCCTTTCACCATCATCCCTCTCATGGCCCACCCATACTTCCCTGCTAGCAACGAGCTGGAGAGCACTTTCCTGAAGATCAGTGGGGCACTTAACGGCCAAGGCTAGGGTATCGTTCATCCTATTTAAGGTAGAATTCTGAGTGTGCAAGCCATTGGTGAAGGCTTCTTCATGCTCGTGTGATTGCCGTGTTTGATGCTCCATGCGGTTGGCCACTCTTTCCATGGACAATGACATCATATCAAAGGCCTGTGACATCATGCCACTCATGCTTGAGACGGACTCCTCCAAACTCTGCAAGTGTGCACAGTGTGGCTGGAACGCCTGCCACTACATCGCACATTCTCTGCTGCTGCTCCAGAAGTAGCCTGTTTATCGACAGCCCCCAGGGTCCAGCTGAGAAGAGCTTGGCGAGTCCTGATCCCTCCGACGTGGACTCTCCACTGCTGTCCCTGACTCCACCATCTGCTCTTGCTCACTTGGGAAGTGTGAGTCAAAAGGTGAAAACCCAACTATCTCTCTAAGTTCTCCCACCAAAGTGCAAAGTGCTGGTGCATGGTCTGCATAACTCCTGTGATGGTGCACCTTAAGAGGGGGTGAACTCCTCTGTGTTGTGTATGTACCTTTAAGGGAATAACTGGTCTTAGACTGCAGTACCGGCAGTGACCACCCCTGTATAAAAGGCCCTAGCAGGCTTCTGTATTTTCAGTCTGACGCTGCCTCCTGTCCAGTAAAGTACCTGTTAAACTGTTCTCCCAAAGTCCGTGTATTATTGAGGCGCGGACTTTACAGTGGCGACGAGTAAGTTCGAACTCACCTGCAGTGTGGCATTATCTCACGGGGATCTCGCCTGAGAGGAGGGTCCTGGAAGGTCGTAGTCTGAGCAATGGGCGTCGACCGAGGGCAACCGCCCAAAGAATTCATCGGTGTTCGGAGAATTGCGGGAGAGACGGTGGTTCCAGCGAGTCGTGCTGGTAGCAGGTAGCGCGCTGACCCTTCCGGACTGCGGCGGGCTGAAGCTCGATCGAGCGGCTCTGCAAAACGGGCCGCGCAGCGTCGCCGGGAAAAGAAAACAAGAGAGAGAGGGTGGAGCGCACAGGGCGCGGTCGGTGCTCAAGAACAGGACAGCGGAGAGAAACTAAACGGGGGGGAAGGAAAGCGAGACGCGCCGAAGCTGCGGGTCGCCGCCATTACCCCGTAGAACGCTAGGAGCAGCGTGGCAGTAAGGGGAAGAAGCAAAAGCGCGGGAGGCGCCATCTTATCCCGTTGGGGAAGAAGCAAAAGCATGGGAGGCGCCATTTTATTCCATTGGGGAAGAAGCAAAATCGTGGGAGGCGCCATTTTAAATCACCCAAGATGCCGAAAAGTGGCAGTATCACTGCTTTCGACAACGAGGTAGAAGACTGGACCACGTATGTAGAAAGAATTGAAGTGTACTGCAAGGCAAATGAGGTGGCCGATAGAAAGAGGGCATCGGTATTATTAAATCTGATGGGTGCGAATACGTACGGCCTATTGCGGAATTTAATTACCCCAGCTAAACCAATGGAGAAAAGTTTTGAGGAGATTGTTCATATCTTACAGGAACACCTAAGCCCTACACCACGGCTGATAGCAGAAAGATTCAAGTTCCATAAAAGAAACCAGCACAAAGATGAGAGCAATGCTGACTATCTTACGGAACTACTCAAGTTATCGAAGCACTGCCAGTTCAGAGCAGGACTGGCAGACACCTTACGGGATAAGTTTGTCTGCGGGCTGCAGAGCGAAGGAACCCAGAAACGACTACTTTCAAAAAAGGACCTGACGCTAGAACAGGCTTTCAGCGTGGCAGTATCCTACAAAGCAGCAGCACGGGGAGCTGCGGAAATACAACAGAAACCACAAGAATACAGTGCTAACGAAATGGTGTATGGAGCCGAAAAGTGCTATCGCTGTGGCAGAACAACCCATGAGCAGAAGGACTGCTGGTTTAAAGACAAAATATGCAGGCAATGCGGAAAAATGGGACATATAGCAAGAGTCTGCAGGTCGGGAAAGAAGACCAACACGACAAGAACTACTAAGGAACAGTACAGGAAAGTAAAGAAACTGACAGATAGTAGTTCAGAAGATCAGAAGAGTGATAAGGACTCCGGGAGCAGGAGACTAAGTTGTTTAAAGTTACACAACGTGATCGCAAAGGAAGATCACCGAACCATTTGGGTCACCCTCATGATAGCAGGATCCCCAGTAAAGATGGAATTGGACACAGGATTCGCCCTAACTGTCATGAATCGATGAGACTATGAACGGCTATTCCCACACATACCCTTAAAGGACACGTCCATTGTATTGAAGACATACACGGGGCAAAAGGTCTACCCCAGAGGAAAAATAAGGGTGCCAGTTGAATATAACGGAAAGGAAACACAGAAACTATACATGTATATACTACGAGATGGAGGACCACCATTATTGGGATGTGAATGGATCCAAAAACTACAATTGGATTGGCATTCCATTCTGGCACAAACTGTGACTGACAAAAAAGATGATGACGTCGCACCTGGACTTCTGTCACAGATTCTATCTGACGCGGAAGAGGTGTTCCAACAAGGACTTGGGACTCTAAAAGGAGTAAAGGCAACCATAAAGATTGAGGATAACGCAACCCCAAAATTTTTCAAGGCCAGACCGGTGCCATACGCGATCCGCCCAGCTGTGAAAGCTGAACTGGAGAGTCTGGAGCGTTCGGGGGTGCTATCTAAGGTGGACTGGAGCGAGTGGGCCACATCCATCGTTCCTGTAATGAAGAAAGCATTGAGCAGCACGCCTGGGGAGCCAAGGAAGGTTTGCATCTGCGGGGACTTCAAGTTGACTGTGAACCCAGTCCTGCACACAGTACAGTATCCGCTTCCGTGGATAGAAGATATTTTCGCATCACTATCTGGAGGGAAACGTTTTACGAAGATTGACCTGGCTCAAGCGTATCTACAAATGGAGGTGGAAGAAGCATCTAGGAAATAGCTAACGATAAACACTCACAAAGGCCTTTACCAGTACAATCGACTGGTATTCGGGGTAGCATTGGCCCCGGCTATTTGGTAGAGGGCAATGGAACAAGTCCTGCAAGGGATCCCGGGGACCCAGTGTTATTTGGACGACATCCTGGTTACGGGCGAAAATGGCAATGAACACCTTGCCAACCTGGAACAGGTTCTCACGAGATTGCAGGAATATGGGCTACAAGCCAACCGTCCCAAATGCGAGTTCTTCAGGAGACAAATCTCGTATTGTGGCCACATGATTGATGAGGAAGGGCTGCATAAGTCGCCGGACAAGATTGAGGCTGTAGTCAAGGCTCTAGCACCGGAAATTGTGTCGCAACTGAGGTCGTTCCTCGGGTTGGTGAACTACTACCATAAGTTCTTGCCGAATTTATCCACAATTCTGCACCCACTGAACGCCCTGCTTCAAACTGGTGTAACATGGAAATGGAGTGATGAGTGTAAGCATGCCTTTCAGGAATGTAAATGCCTAATCACTTCAAAAGAAGTATTGGCCCACTACAACCCAACACTGCCGATTCGGTTGGCATGTGATGCGTCACCTTACGGCATTGGAGTGGTGCTGTCACACAAATTGCATGACGGTTCAGAGAGGCCAATAGCCTTTGAATTGCGCTCGCTAACCTCAGCCGAGCGTAACTACGCCCAGATTGACAGGGAGGCCCTCAGCCTGGTGTGGGGGGTGAAGAAGTTCAATCACTATCTGCACGGGCAGAAATTCACCCTACTGACTGATCATCAACCCCTGGTCTCAATTTTTAACCCAAAGAAGGGCGTTCCGGTGATGACGGCGCAACAGCTGCAAAGATGGTCACTTTTTCTAGGGGCACATCAGTATGACATAGAGTACAAAGGTACGAAGCAACATGGAAACGCTGATGGGCTGTCGTGTCTACCGTTGCCTATGGCGGAAGAAGCACCTGCAGTGGACCCTGTGGAGATATTCCATGCGACCATAGTCGAATGTTTGCCTGTTACAAGCGCAAGTATTGAGAAGGAAACACGAAATGACCCGACACTCTCTCGGGTCTATGATTTGACGGTGAAGGGATGGCCAGCATATGGCGACTCACTGTTGCCAGCATTCTTGCCAAGGAGAGAACAGCTGTCAGTGTGCCGGGGAACCTTGATGTGTGGATCCCGAGTGGTAATTCCACCCAAGTTGAGAGGTAGAGTGCTCAATGAGCTTCACGAGGGTCATCTGGGAGGGGTAAAAATGAAGAGCCTAGCCAGGGCGTTTGTATGGTGGCCGGGAATCGATAAAGAAATCGAGGATATGACCAAGAGATGCACAGGATGCCAGAAGGTCCAAAACGCCCCACCACAGGCCCCGCTACATCCATGGGAGTGGCCCTCATCTCCATGGCAATGGGTACACATTGATTTCGCTGGTCCATTTATGGGCTCAATGTTTCTAATCACTGTGGAGGCCCATTCGAAATGGCCAGAGGTCATAAAAATGTCCTCCACCACCACGGAGAAAACTATTGCAGTCCTAAGGACCATCTTCGCCAGGAATGGGTTGCCAGAACAGATTTGTTCCGACAATGGCCCACAGTTTGTGTCTGAGGATTTCCGGAGGTTCCTGAAGAATAATGGGGTGAAACATTACACATCTGCCCCATATCATCCAGCCACAAATGGATTGGCTGAGAGGTTTGTTCAGACCTTTAAAAAGGCCATAAAGGCAATGTATAGTGATGACATACCACTGCAACACAAGGTGGATAACTTCTTGTTTGCTTACATGAAGTTTGCGACACATGCAGTAACCAACCAAACTCCAGCCGTACTGTTTTTCAACCGGAGACTAAGATGTCGCTTGGATTTGCTCAAACCAAACATAAGACGAGATGTTGAGGATAAGCAGTTCCAGCACATAAATGAGAAGCCAACCAGGAGCTTCAAGATAGGGCAACCAGTCTTGGCCCGCGACTACCGAACAGAAAAATGGCAGCCAGGAACGATATGCACACAGCAGGGACCACTAATGTACACAGTGGACGTTGGAGAGAGCATCGTGAGATGCCATGCTGACCAGATTCTAGAGTCACAGGAACAAGCCAAACCTATACCACAAGCATGTGCACCTGGTAATGAGCCCGAAGTACAGATTGCGTCTACCTCAGAAGCAGGGGTATTGGAAGCTGACGAACCAACCAATGACAATGAGCCAGAATTGACTCCACCGCCAGAACAGGATACTCGAGAAAGGCGCTATCCAGTCAGGATCAGGAAGCCTCCTCAAAGACTGAACTTATAAATGACGATTTCAGTTGATGTATATATTACTGAGAAAATTGTAATTGTAATTAGTTATTATTTAGTTGTTAAATGAATGTTATGTACTGTTTATCTAAAAGGGGAGGAATTGTTGTGTATGTACCTTTAAGGGAATAACTGGTCTTCGACTGCAGTACCGGCAGTGACCACCCCTGTATAAAAGGCCCTAGCAGGCTTCTGTATTTTCAGTCTGACACTGCCTCCTGTCCAGTAAAGTACCTGTTAAACTGTTCTCCCGAAATCCGTGTATTATTGAGGCGCGGACTTTACACTCTGAGGGGTCGTGGTGGTCATGGGTGACCTGAACCATCTCCAGCTGGGCGCGTGAAGGCCCTGTGGGAGATAAAAGACATGAATGTGAAGGTAAGAATGCTCGAAGTTATCACTTTGCATATGATCATATTTCAGTGGCTGCTGACATCAAGTCAACATGACTGAGTGTTGTACGCCATGTGGCTGTCTGCTATTTAATTCTGTCACCAGGTAGCTGGGACACCCCCATCCCCCTATCTCTGATGGCCAGGCACACCATGACTCTGCTGATCTCTAGCGTCTTCTCCTCTGCAGATGTCAGTTGAGGCCACCTCCGGTTCTCTGCCTCTCCCTGTTGTTCTGTGTTCTCTTCTCCTGCAATGACCTATGAGTGAGTGTAATGGCATGTGTTTACCTAATGGATGGAGAGCATTTGTTGAAGGTGACTATGAGGGAGAGGCATGGCATTGCATAAGGATGAGGGTGAGTGTTAGTGGTGGATGGACAGATGGGGATGTGAGGAAGTACATAGACAGAGAGGGATGGGTGTACCTGGTGTGAGGAGTGATGTGCTGGAGTAGGCTCGAGAAGGCAGACTGAGAGGGTTGGGGTGATACACACATCAGGATATAGGTGAATGCACCATTGCTCTCACCTTTCCTGCCCTGCTTAGGTCATTAAACCGCTTCCTACATTGTATCCATGAGTGTGGCACCACGCTCCTGCTGCTGATCTCCTAGGCAACCTCCAACCCTCCTTCTTTGTGTCACCCACAGGCTTCTTCCTCCTATCAGTAGGGAACAGTATCTCCCTACGGGTCCTTACAGCTCCAGCAGCACATCCAGGGAGGCGTCGCTGAAGCGGGGAGCAGCCTTTGCCCGTCTCGACTCCATTCCAGCTGCTCTGTAACTCTCTGTCCCAATTCAAACTCCTTCAAGTTGGATGTTTGGAGTGTCCATTTAAATACTGGAGTTGAAATTGCGCCATGCGCATCATCATCATCATCATCATCATCATGCCCGCTGACGCTAATTGCATGAGTAACCTGGATGTACAATGATAATGAGGTGGTTCAGTTAAAAAGCCATTGACAGATGCGCTGCCCCGCTTACCGGGTTTCCTATGTGCAATCGCCCCACCCCCTGCTCGCACCCACCCCAACCACTGCCTCAAACCCCACCCCAACCCACGCCCCAACCCACGCCCCAACCCCCTGCCCCACCCCCTGCCCCACCCCCTGCCCCACACCCTGCCCCACCCCCTGCCCCAAACACTGCCCCAACCCCCACCCCAAACACCGCCCCAACCCCCTGCCCCACACCCTGCCCCACCCCCTGCCCCACATCCGCCCCACCCACCGCCCCAACCACTGCCCCAACCCACGCCCCAACCTGTATTGCTTTGTATGTGGGTTCAATGACGACACATTCATGAAAGAGAATGACTTTTTATCTAAACTATGTTCAACTCAGTTAACAGCATTACAGGAGACACCATCTTAGAGATCCATCTAAAACTAAACTAAAACTAAACTCTCTCTCTCACATGCCCTCTGCTGGTCAGGCATAAATAATCAAACAGGCAAATATGCTGGTAAGGCATCATAATCAAACAGGCAAATACCATCACTATTTGCTGATATCATTATATCTCCCTTTCTTAAAACAAAAGTATTTTACTTTTAACTAACAACAAGTTTTCTTTGTATTAGTCTGCATTTTAACTGTACCACTTAATGAACTTACATTATCATTATCATGATCAAGGTTTTTTAACCTTGCTTTGTGTGTTCACATGAAATATGTCAATACACTAGAAATTGAAGACAGAATAAGATAACATTACTTCCCTCTATAACAATAGTCCTTAAATTTGCTCAATGAGTCTCTCAGGAGGCTTCACGTGTCTTGAGGATTTTCTGATTGATTGTCCTTGAATCTGAGTTGTTGCCTCAGATGATGAGTTCTCAGCTGTGTGATCAGGTTGTCCAACAGTATCAGTCTTTTGACCTGCTGTGTGATCAGGTTGTTCAACAGTATCAGTCTTTTGACCTGCTGTGGCTGGTCCTATGAGAAGATCCCGACGATTTCTTCGCAGAACAGCACCCTCATCTGTCTGAATGGTGTATGATCTTGGTTGGACTTCACTCAGGACAGTTCCCTTCTGAGTCCATATGTTTGTTTTGTCTTTGAACCTTACTTGGTCACCAGTGTGGAGTTCAGGTAGGTTTTGTGTTCCTCTGTCATAGTAGTACTTTTGCTTTTCTTTCTGTTGTTCTTTGAACTTCCTCACTTTCTCCCCCTCTTTTGTTTTCAGGAGGTTCTCCGGGATGGGTAGGTTTGACCTTAGCCGACGTCCCATAAGGAGTTGGGCTGGTGACATACCACACTCGAGCGGCGTTGTGCGGTATACAAGCATGCTCTGGTAGAAGTCAGTTCCACTCTCTTTTGCCTTGTACATCAGTCTTTTCACTGTCTGGACTGATTTTTCCACTAGTCCATTGGACTGTGGAAAGTGAGGACTTGACGTTGTGTGGACAAAGTCCCACTCTTTGGCAAAGTGTCGGAAACTTGCATTGTAAAACTGGGGTCCGTTGTCTGTGAAGACCTCGCTTGCCACGCCATGTCTGGAGAATATGGCTTTCATACATCTTATCACAGCATCTGCAGTGGTGGTGTACAGTCTACAAACCTCTGGATACAGGGAGCAATAGTTTGTGACTACAAGATAGTCCTTCCCTTGACATACGAATAGGTCAGCGCCTACCCTCTGGTAAGGTCTGTCTGGCGCTGGGTGTGGCTTTAGTGATTCTACCGGATTGCTTGCTTGATATTTCAGGCATATTGTGCAGTTTGACACCTCATTTATCATATCTTGGTTGATTCGTGGCCAGTACATCACCTCTCGTGCTCTTTTCTTACACTTTTCGATTCCCAGATGTCCTCCATGGATCCTTTTTAGCATCTCTTTTCTCAGACTCTTTGGGATAACTATTTTACTTCCTTTGTAGATGATGTCTTCGACCAGTGATAGTTCCGCCCTGCTGTTCCAGTACTCTGCCATGTCAGGTGAGCAGTCTTGCTTCATGTTGGGCCATCCATCCAAGATGCTTTTCCTCAGACGTCTCAGTGTTTCATCTTTGTGTGTCTCAGGCTTTATGAGCTCCATTTTTGCATCTGCTATGGGCAGTGCACTTGTGATCATGTCCACGTAGGTGTTCACTTTTTCATCCATTTTGGTGTTTGCGGGCTCACTTGGGTCAACAGCTCTGGACAACGTGTCTGCTGTATACATCAGTTTACCCGGTGTGTACGCAACATTCAGTGTATAGCGTTGCAGCCTGATCATCATTCTTTGTATTCTAAGCGGACAGCTATTTAGTGGCTTTTGGAACAATGCAATCAAGGGCTTATGGTCAGTCTCTACACTGATTGCTTGTCCTGACACAAACTGGTGAAATCTTT
The DNA here is from genome assembly GCF_052327205.1 of Somniosus microcephalus. NCBI lineage: Eukaryota > Metazoa > Chordata > Chondrichthyes > Squaliformes > Somniosidae > Somniosus > Somniosus microcephalus. The sequence continues at coordinate 189,925,935 of NC_140989.1, forward strand.
CACAGGCGTATGTGATGCTGAGCAGCTCCTTTTCTATTTGAGCATATCGCTTCTCCGCGTCTGTCATTGAGCGCGATGCATATGCAATAGGTTGCCAGTAGTCATATTTTTGCAGAAGAACGGCACCGAGCCCACTCTGTGATGCATCTGATGATATCTTGATGGGTCTCGCTGGGTCATAAAACCTCAGAACTGGTTCCTCTGTGAGCAGTTTCTTTAGATCGCTCCATGACTTCTCATGCTCATCATTCCATTCCCATTCTATGTTCTTTTCAGTTAGTCTTCTCAGTGGCACCATCTTTTCTGAGAGGTTGGATATGAATTTACCCATGTAGTTGATCATTCCATTAAACCTCTGCACGTCCTTTTTGCATTGTGGCTTTGGCATATTCTCAATGGCGGACACCTTTCTGGGATCTGGTCTGATGCCCTCACTGCTAAGGATATCTCCCACGAATGTCAGTTCTGTCACCCCGAGCTGGCATTTCTCTCTATTCAGCTTCAGGTTTGTTTTCCTTGTTGCTTCCAGCACTTTTTTCAGTCTCTCATCATGCTCAGTTCTCGTGGTTCCCCATACTATGATGTCATCCATTGATGTATCAACTCCCTCCAGGTGCTCATAGATCATATGGATTTGTGATACACTTCAGGAGCTGAGGCAATGCCAAATGGTAACCTTAGGAATCTGTATCTGCCAAATGGACTGTTGAACGTGCACAGTCTTGAACTTGCCTCATAGAGTCATAGAGTCATAGAGTCATAAAGTTTTACAGCACAGAAAGAGGCCCTTCGGCCCATCGTGTCTGCGCCGCCCATCCATCCCTGTCCAGTCTAATCCCATTTTCCAGCATTTGGTCCATAGCCTTGTATGCAATGGCATTTCAAGTGCTCATCCAAATGCTTCTTGAATGTTGTGAGGGTTCCTGCCTCTACCACCCTTTTAGGCATTGAGTTCCACATTCCAACCACCCTCTGGGTGAAAAAGTTCCTCCTCAAATCCCCTCTAAATCTCCTGCCCCTTACCCTGAATCTATGCCCCCTTGTTATTGACCCCCCTACTAAGGGGAAAAGTTCCTCTTTGTCTACCCAATCTATGCCCCTCATCATTTTGTACACCTCAATCAGGTCCCCCCTCAGCCTTCTTTGCTCCAAGGAAAACAACCCCAGCCTGTTTAGTCTTTCTTCATAGCTGAGGCGCTCCATCCCAGGTAACATCCTGGTGAATCTTCTCTGCACCCTCTCCAAAGCAATCACATCCTTCCTATAGTGAGGCGACCAGAACTGCACACAGTACTCCAGCTGTGGCCTCACCAGCGTTTTGTACAGCTCCATCATAACCTCCCTGCTCTTATATTCTATGCCTCGGCTAATGAAGGCAAGTATCCCATATGCCTTTTTAACCACCTTATCTACTTGTTCCGCTGCCTTCAGAGATCTATGTACATGTACACCGAGGTCCCTCTGACCCTCTGTACTTCCTAGGGTCCTACCATTCATTGTGTATTCCCTTGCCTTATTTGTCCGTCCAAAATGCATCACCTCGCACTTTTCAGGGTTAAATTCCATTTGCCACTTTTCCGCCCATCTGACCAACCCGTCTATATCGTCCTGTAGCCTGAGGCTTTCCCCCTTGCAATTTACCACCCCACCAATTTTCGTGTCATCTGCAAACTTACTGATCATCCCTTTTACATTCTCATCCAAATCATTTATGTAGATCACAAACAACAAGGGACCCAGCACCGATCCCTGAGGTACCCCACTGGACACAGGCTTCCAGTCACAAAAGCAACCTTCGACCATCACCCTCTGCCTCCTGCCACTCAGCCAGTTTAGGATCCAACGCGCCAAGGCACCCTGGATCCCATGGGCTCTTACCTTCTTGACCAGTCTCCTATGCGGGACTTTGTCAAAAGCTTTACTGAAGTCCATGTAAACCACATCCACAGCATTTCCCTCATCCACCTCCCTAGTCACCCCCTCGAAAAATTCAATCAGATTTGTCAGACATGATTTACTGTTGACAAAGCCATGCTGACTATCCCCGATTAATCCTTGCCTCTCCAAGTGGAGACTAATTTTGTCCCTCAGAATTTTTTCCAATAATTTCCCTACCACAGATGTTAGGCTCACTGGCCTGTAATTCCCTGGTTTATCCCTGCTACCCTTCTTGTATAATGGTACTACATTAGCTGTTCTCCAGTCCTCTGGTACATCCCCTGTGGCCAGAGAGGTTCTGAAAATTTGTGTCAGAGCCCCTGCAATCTCCTCCTTTGCCTCCCACAGCAACCTGGGATACATCTCGTCCGGGCCTGGGGATTTATCCACTTTTTGGCCTGCTAAAACCGCTAGCACCTCCTCCCTCTCGATGCTAATATGTTCAAGTATGTCACAATCCCCTTGCCCGATTTCTACGTCTGCATCGTCTACACCATATGAACACGATCAAAAATAACCACATACAACCTCTACAACACAATTTCACAACATCCACAAACATACACACAATACACAAAACACAACCTCTTACAAATAATAATACATACATAATAATAAACATAATAATAATACTATTACACTCATCTAATTCCTAACCTCTCTACCTCCTCTCTTACTCACCCCCTCCCTCAATCTCAACTTCCTTACAACTTCACAAACCTAAACTTCTTCCCCCCCACCTCTCTTCCACCCCCCCCTAACCTCTAACTACAACTCAACAACTCTCCCTAATATCTACTCTTACAAACCTAATCTATACTCTATCACTCCTCAATCCCACAACCCAACTTATCCATCCTTACTCCCCACTTATCCATATATTTCTTTAACACAAATCCCTCTTATCTATTCTCACAATCAAAACCCCCAAAAACCCCAAACATATATAACTTTCCCACCTTACCCACAAATCCAACATATAACTTTCCAACCAACCCCCAAACAAACTAAAACACAATATAAACTCCCCCCACAACACCACTCTCCTTTTTTCACTTATCATTAACCTTCTCATCCTCCTTATCCTCACCCCCCATAAACAACACAACAACAAACAACAACACAAAACAACAACAACAAAACAACATACAACAACCAACAACTTAAATCCCTATACTTTTCTCCTATCTCTCACACCCTCTCCTCTCTTTAAACATCACACTCAACCTTCTCCTCTTTTTAAACATCACACCTCTTTCTCACTCTCTCCTCTCTCTCCTCACATTCAAAAAAAAACCCCTTCCCCCCTCCATCTCCCTTCTAATCTCCTCTCAATCTCTCATCTCCTCCCTATCCTCCTCCCCCCTCACTATCTCACTCTTTTTTTTTTTTATTACTCTCTCACTTTCACCACTCTTTTTTTCTCTCACTTTCCCACATCTTTTTTTATCTCTCACTTCACCACTCTTTTTTCTTTTTTTTTCTCTCTCTACTTTCCCACTCCTTTTTTTTTCTATCACTTTCCCACTCTTTTTTCTTTTTTTCTCTCTCCTTTCCCACTCTTTTTTTCTCTCACTTTCCCACTCTTTTTTCTTTTTTCTCTCTCACTTTCCCACTCTTTTTTTCTCTCACTTCCAACTCTTTTTTCTCTCACTTCACTCTTTTTTCTCTCACTTCCCACTCTTTTTTATCTCACTTTACCACTTCTTTTTTATCTTTCCAACACAACACAAAAACCCACACACCTCTAACTACTCACCCTCTAATACTC